>NW_024429267.1:3143588-3743588 GCF_017639785.1 Mesocricetus auratus | reverse complement strand
GTTTCGGCCGATGGACAGGCAGGAGTAGCCAGGCAAGAAGATAGGTGGGGCTATCAGAGTAGGAGCATTCTGGGAAGAGGAATGCAGACAGTGAGTCCCCAGAGAGATAGCTTGTAGCTACAGAGGGAGCAAGAGGACCAGGCATCACTGGTAAGCCAAGACTATGTGGAGTTACAAAGATTAATATTTATGAGTTAATAATTAAGAGAGAGCTAGCCAATAAGAAGCCAAAGCCATTGGCCAAACAGTTTTTAATTAATATTAGTCTCTGCATGTTTATTTGGGACTAAACAGCTATGGAACTGGGCGGGACTGAAACTTTCTCTTACAAATGTCCTACTCTTGACAACTTCAAAAACTTAACAGAACATTTAGAGTCAGTTTGTGCTTCTTGTAGATTAACCCTGAAGACCCAGAGGAAAGTCACTCTCCACGCACTAAAGATTAAGTTTTTGTGGAATGAGTAAAGCTTGCTTGGGTCATGAAGGGCGTGTGGGTTAATCACACAGGCTGCATGTGAACTCAGGGGTAGGTGTGCATAGTCAGCCTCTCAGAAGAGGATGGAATTGATACTTGCAGGTTGATTGAGTGAGAAGACCAATGGCGGAGTCAGTGTATTAGTCAGCTAGAGCTGTGTAATAATTCATGCCAATCCCCCAGCAGGCCACGGGATAGCAGCCACCTGTTACTTCATGGTGCTCGAAGAGGTACAGGGGAGCAGGAAGAAGTCCACAGTAACTGTGCCTCTGCTGATGTCCCACTGTCCAGGAGAAGTCAAGTGACAGTGCTCATACCCCAGGGTAGAAGGCATGGCAAAAACCACAGGGCAGGGTAATTGGGTCAGATGCCATAGTTGCCAGTAACCAGCATTGTCCATTGGCTGCATTTCAGCATTGCCTCTTGGATATGTGGGTGTTGGTGATATACACACACGAGGTAGGATCGTTTAGAAGACAGAGCAGCAATCTCCATCACTGCTGCTGTTAGTACTCCACAGGATAACTAAAAAGAAAGCGCATCCTTGTGAGAGGCTAGAGTTCAGTAGTGAGAAAAAGACGAGAGAGGAAGGGAGACCAGCACTGCCTTCAGATTTTCTCACCTCCAGGCCCTGGTTTCTGAGATGTGATTGGAGTTCAATAGTGGTTTGAGAAGAGATCAGATGTTCTGAGGGTGATGGAGCGTGTGCTAGCAAAAAACACCCTTCAACCCTTATGCCACCTGTTCTAAGCGCTGATCTGGGCTTGAGCCTTTCACAAGCTCTGTGGCTGTAGGCGAGGGCCCTGGAGGTCTGAGCTAGGCAGCAGCAGGGATTCATGGCTGGTTGCTGTGTTTGTTTCTCCCATAGCAGTGGGTCTGGTACTGCCCCATGCTGAATAGGTACTAACATGTTTCTAGCATTTGTATGTTCTGTTCCTGACCATCCTTGCCATCCCCCACATGTCTGTTTGACCATGGATGGGAGTAGTGTTGGCTTTAGGTGAACCCCAGTCCAGACCTCTCACCGAAGCAGCGCTCTGACTGACTTCCTCCTCACCATCACTCCAACCTCTGGCATGTCCACGTCCTTGGCTGTGGCTCCCACCACCATTTTGGGACACTTTACAGGTCTCATTTGGAGCCAATGGGAGGAAGCTTCATTTCCTGCCACAGGAAATTGTTTGGCTGGGGAAGAATTATGTTTAAAGATTAAAACCTTCTGTCCAGGGAGCTGGAGGGAGATTTAAAGAAAGATGTTTGGGGGTCAACTGTGAGGAAGACACGGAGTGGGAAGGAGAACTCAGTCACATTTGGGGAGCAGGTCTAGAGTGGCTTCCTGGGATTGCCCTCTCATTAGTCTGTGGGCTGCTGGGAAAGAAGCCTGGTTTAGAGAGAGAAGCTGTCATGAGTACAGCCTTTCCTGTAACTGAGCATGCTCATGGCAATGTGAGCTCAGAATGAGGACTTAATTACTGGATTTACTTAATGGGCCCCAAGCCACGCCCTGGGGAGGGCATGTCCTGGACACATCGGTGGTGTTAAATCCCACAGCTGGAAATGCCCTGTTCACTCATAATGTTTGGTAAGTGTTGGTGTGCATTTTGAGTGGGACCGAGGAAGGGACCAGGGGAGCGAAGAGGAACAGCCCAAACTTTGAACCAAGAGGAGTTGCCACAATTGTCTCTGAAGAAGTGAATGAGATACCTTTGCCATCTTGGGATATGTGTAGATTGTATGACTTAGAAGCAGAGGCATAGATGATTTCTTGAAAATCCTGTCAGATGACTGGTGGTCATGTGCTCGAGCTGCAGAGTGACTGTCTTCCAGTCAGGAGAGCTGGCCTCTAGCTGCAGCCCCTGGTACAGACTCTGTGTGCTTCAGACTGGTCTAGGGGGTTAGATGAGCCAGGAGTACTGGAGACTTGCTTGATGAACCATACAACACGGTGCTGGTGGGGTTGACCTAAGAGGAACCTGGAACAGCCATGTGAAAGGAACAGGCACCAAGGAGACAGGAGGCCCCATTGTGGTTGTTCTTGTTTTGCTCCTGGATCACCCAAGCCTAGATGGATTCTCAGCATCTAGGCTCCTTCCTTAGCCAGGCCTCTGACATAGGAGTGAGGCAGTGCAGAGCCTCAGTGCTACTGTAGCAAGCTGCTGCTGTCTGATGTGTTCTCACTGTGTCCGGGGCTGTGTGGAGTGTCACCCAGGCCTCCCAAGAGTCTGGCGATGGCTCTTGTAGTTCAGACAAAATAGGAAGGCTGAGGTTTTAAGTGGTTTGCTCAAGTTCATAGAGTTGCTGAACACAGAAAAAGCAAATTCAGGCTTAGCCAAGGCCAAAGTCTCTGCCTCCCTCTCCTTGGAATTGTGGTTTAATTTACAAATAAACTGTACTAAAGTGTGCTGTTTGGCAAATTTCAGCATGTATCTGTCTGTGAGACCACCACAGTCAAGATAACAAATAGAACCTGTATTCTACCAAGGTCTCTCTTGCCCTTGCTAAATCCCTCCCTTCCATCCCTGAATGCATGCCTCACCTTTCCAGGCAGCCACTACCTTAAGTTAGTTACACTACAGTTTGCTGGGCATGGCAGTGATGCATGTTTGTAGTCCCAGCACTTAGGAGGTTGAGGCAAGAGGCTCGTACAAGTTTGATGTGACCTTGGGGCTATATCGTATCAGCCATCATTAAAGCTAGAGTGACAGCTGTGTCAAAATACAAACTAAGAAATTACAATTTTCATGAAAAGAATGACCCAGTTTCTTTCACTCTTGACATCAATCCGTGCATTGCACCATAGGTCAATCACTTTTTTATTGTCAGTCATCCTTTGTGTGGACATATCAAAGTATTTAGGTGCTTGAACATTTGTGGACATACTGTTTTGTTTCTCTTGGGGAATGCTTAGAAGCAGAACAGGTAGATCCTATGGTGGGTGTCAGAGCTTCAATGTGAAATGTGCCCTGTAGGTTCACATGTTTGAACACTTGGTCCCAAGCTTTGATAGCACTGGAAGGATATAGAACCTTTAGGAGGCAGGGCCCCACTGGAGGAAGGCTCTGGAGGTAAACTTTGAGGCATTATAGCCGAGCCCCACTTCCTGTTCATTTCCCATCCTGAGTGCAGATGCAATATGAACAGCTGACTTCCAGCTCCTGCTACTGTGTCTTCTCTGCAAGGATGGGTTGTAGGTCTCTGCAAGCCAGAATATGCTATTTCTTCCCGAGGTTGCTTTTATTCGGGTACTTTATTATAACCAATTAACTAAGACAAAAGCTAGTACCAGGAGTGGGGTGCAGCCCATTAACAGTAGGAAGTCAAAGAAGCAGGCACTCCAGGCAGCTAGTCACAGTACAGACACAGTCAGGAAGAAGACAGATGAATATTGTACCTAGCTCATGTTTTTAACAGTCCAGGATCTCATCCCAGGGAATGGTGCTACCGATAGTGGGTTGGTCTTCCATCTCAATTAACCCAATCAGGATAATCCCCCACAGGTATACACAGAGACCCATCTCCCAGGGGATTCTGTTTGTCAAGTTCATAGTTGAGACAGACCATCATAATTTTGTCAGATCAGCAGCAACTGAAAAAGAAACCATTATATGTAGGTTCAATTTTGGACTTCTAAGGAAACTCCCCAGCAGAGCCACTGTTGCTCCATACTATTGCCAACATGTGGCACACATGGTCCTTTTAATTACAGCTGTTCTGATAGTTGTATGGTGGCATCTCATTGTATGTAGTTACATTTTATTGTATGTGTATGGGTATTTTGCCTGCAGACCTATTCATGTACCATGGCGGGTTCAATGGCCCAAGAAAAAGTCAATAGATCCTCTGGAACCTCTCTGTGAGTGCTGGGAATCAAACCCAGGTCCTCTACAAGAATGCCAAGTGTTCTTAACTACTGAGCCATCCCTCCAGTGTCTTTGTATAGTTTTTTTTTTTTTGGTTGTTGTTGTTGTTTTTTTATGAGACAGGGTTTCTCTGTATTGTTTTGTAGGCTGTCGGTCCAGCCTGGCCTCGAACTCACAGAGATCCGCCCGGCATGCACCACCACCGCCCGGCCTTTGTATATAAGGCCACTATATTAAGTTATAGCTTTAATCCACTATACACTATACTATTTAATTAGTAATGAAATAGAACATCTTTGTCATCTTTAAAATTTTAAAATAGCCTCTTGGTGTTGGTGACACACGCCTTTAATCCCAGCACTCAGGAGGCAGAGGCAGGAGGATCTTTAAAGCCAGCCTGGTCTACAGAGATCCAGGATAGGCTCCAAAGCTACACAGAGAAACTCTGTCTCGAAAAACAAAACAAAACAAAAACCTTAAAGTATCATCTGTTTAAATGATTCACTTGTTTTAAGATTGGGTTGGTTTTAGCATTCTTATTCCTAGAAACAAAACCTCTGTGAGATACATTCTTTGCCACTGTCGCTTGTTGTTTTTGTTTAAGTCTTATACAGATCAGGAGCCTCATCCTGATTTCCAATATATCGATATATCAACTCTGATTTTTAATGGATTGTGCTTTTGGTGTAGTGGCTGAGAAGTCATTGTTCAGTCACAAAGATCCTCCAAAGTTTTGTCTTGGCAGTTTTGTTTCTGTTTGTTGTTTGTTTTGTTTTGTTTTTTAAGAGGAAGTTTCATTGTGTAACAGCTCCAGTTGTTCTGGGACTCACTCTGTGTATCAGGCTGGCCTTGAACTCACAGAGCTCTGCCTGCCTCTGCCTCCTTAGTGCTGGGATTAAAGGCGTGTGCCACCACCACCCAGCTGTCTTGACATTTTTGTTGTTTTTGAGTTTTGTACTTTGATCCTCCATTCCTACAGGTGTAAGGTGTAGGTTGAAATTCACTTTTATTAGTGTGGATCTCCAGTGGGCTCAGCACCACTTGTTGAAAGATAAACCTTTCCCAGTTGGTATGTCTTTGGACCTTCATTGAAAGTCAGCATTCATTGACAGGAACATGTATATGTGATTGTTCATGGCCTTTGTTGGGTCCCATTGATATGTTGGTCAGTTTTGAGGACATTGCCACATTGCTTTGCTGAGGGTAGCACTCTTGCCTTTTGGAATCCTCGGTCTGTTTTCTCTGCATGTACACATGTACCTGTGTGGGTCTGATGTGTGCAGTACCTATGTGCATGCTTATGCATGTCTGCGGAGGCCAGAAGACAACTTTAGCTGCTGTTCCTTAGGTGCTGTCCACAAATTCGTTTGCATTTTTTGAGATAGGATCTTACTGGCCTGTGCCTCACCTAGTAGAGGAGGCAGGACTTGTCACCAAGCTCTAGGGATCTGAGTGTTTCTGCCTCCTCAGTACATTGCCATATCCACCTTTTTCATGAGAGCTCTGGGGACTGAACTCATTCTTATGCCTGTGCCACAGGTGCTTTGCTGACTGGCTATCTTCCCAGCTCTCTCTGTTACTTTTAAAGCAAGATGACCCCCCCCCCCACCATCCAGGTGGGTCTCTCCACCCCATTATTCCTCACCTGGCATGACCCTGCTGTAGCCACCTCTCCTGTTCCCCCCTTTCCCACCAGAGAGGTGACCTCAGCATCCAGCCAGCCTTGTGTAAGGCTTCTGTCATACCCTGAAGAGCCAATGTGGCCATTTCCCTTACCTTTGTGAGATTCACTAGCTTTGAAAGAAAGTGAGGAGAGCTGAAGAATTGTCCCCACTTCCCACTCATCCTTTCTCTCTTATTCACGGCTCGGCCCCCTTGCCTAGGGCTGGCTTGGAGAGATGGCGGTCTTCAGAGACACTGAGAGGAATGCCCACCAGGGGTTGGCATTCTGTAAAGTGGTTTCTAGTAGAGATCAGGCAACGGGGAGACTGTCCCCATTTTACAGATGCAACAGTTGAGGGTCCTAGTACCCAGGGCTGCCTAGTCAGGAGCATGAACCACATCTCCAGGTCCTGTGACTGCACATCTGCCTGACTTCCTGTGCCTCCAGGACTAGTCTCAGGCTGTCCTCTCTTGTTCGGCTCAGTAATTACTGTTTTCAGCTGTAGGGGCTCCTTGGTCTGGGCCTCATGGGAGGGAGGTAATTACATCCTTCTACATGCCCTTAGTCAGCAGCTCTCAGTCAGTCCCTGTGACCAAGCCCAGTGCTGACCTCTGTCCCTCCCCATTCTAGGCCAGCGGATTGATGATTGGTTGGACCCTCTTTGGCTCTGGTTGGCACATCTGGCCAACGCCTCTCTTATAAAGCACTCATATAATCTGTTGGATTCAGACCCATAGGTGCCCTAGGGACAGAAGGTCAGTTCGCAATAGCTTTCTGCTGGCTTGATCCAGCTACTAGAAACATCGTGTTCCTAACCGGGGGCTCCTGGGACAAGGCTTCTTGTGGAAGGGGCAGTCCTGCCTGCATCGATCTATGCTTGCCACCCCACCCCCAACCTGTGGACCACATGCAGTAATCACAACCCTTGACCTTTTCACTCCTGTGCATGAACACAGCCCATGCAAACATCTCAGAGGCCGTTTGCTGCTCTTAGAGAAAAGCCAGACTCCCCATCACATCAGCTCTGCCTGCTAGCTAGATTCTTCTTGTAGTCTTGTACTTAGCCTCCACCCTGTCCAGTGGTCGCCTCTACAGGGGCAAGATTGGTGTCATGTGTACCTGTTTAAGCGTATTTCAAGCAGGTCCCTTTCCTTGAGAGCTGCTGCTGTGAGAAGCTTGGGGTCTATTGGATGCAAGGCCTTTCTTCCAGTCTGGGAAGCCTTGGCCTTCCTTGGAGAGCCTCCTTGCTTCTTGGGAGCTGGGACCATGTCCAGTAAGAACAGGACAGTGGTACTCTGATTTCCTGGTCGCCGGTGTCTGGGGGAGGAATGAACTTGAGAGTGTCTGCCAGCAAACCTGAACTCCCCAGGAGCTACTGGGGGTCAGACATGGGAGACAACAGTCCAAACCTACTTCACTGACATCTTCTGTCCCTTCTTTGCCATGGCAGGTCACTGGATGGCCGGCTGCAAGTGTCCCATCGGAAGGGGCTTCCCCATGTTATCTACTGCCGCCTGTGGCGCTGGCCCGACCTGCACAGTCACCATGAGTTACGGGCCATGGAGCTGTGTGAGTTCGCCTTCAACATGAAGAAGGACGAAGTGTGCGTCAATCCCTACCACTATCAGAGAGTAGAGACACCAGGTATGTGTGCACAGCCTTGGCCTCCCCATCGCTCTAGCTCTGGAGGGTCCAAGGTGCCCTTGGGGACTGCGACTTCGGTGCCCTGGCACTGACCCACCTCTGTTGTGTCTCTCTTGGGGGCAGTTCTACCTCCAGTGTTGGTGCCACGCCATACCGAGATCCCGGCCGAGTTCCCCCCGCTGGATGACTACAGCCATTCCATCCCTGAGAACACTAACTTCCCCGCTGGCATTGAGCCCCAAAGCAATATTCCAGGTAGGCATGGGTGGCCGCACAGGCAGCCAGGAGGCAGGATGGGGCCGTTCCCCCGTCTTCTCCATGTCGTTGTGCTGCATGCAGCAGGCTTGCGGGCCCCGATTCTGAACCACATCCCAGCCGGGAACCATTGGTGGCCCAAGCGCCCCTAACGATGTTTTTCTTGGCATGGAGGACCCTGTGACCCTTCTGCAGGGCCTCAGTGCCGTCATTTATTTTGAAAGCGGAAATAGCAACACTGTGTTTCTGCCCCTCCCTCCCAGCCCGTAGGGCTGGCACACAGGCAGGGTCCCTGAAGGGTAGGGGCTGCAGAGCGTGGGGTGAGAAATATCCTGATCTTTACTGGGCAGAACGGGAGCTGAGGCAGTAGATAGAATGGGTTTCATTGTCACTGTGCCAGTGCCTCTAGAAGCCCCTCATTTACATGCAAATAATGTGTGAATCACTGCCAGGCTCTCTGGGCATCCAGGGAAGCTGTGCTTGGCCATACTAGGGCCAGTCAGGGCAACTTTTGCTTTCGGGGCAGTGATCCAGCTGTGCTCCTTTTAGAGCGTTCTAATTTGGATGTGGCTTTTGCTCTCTGGGTTGGCTTACTGGGCTGAGGTTAGCTGTGGCCCGTGTCTTGGGTCAGGACGCATGCACTCCGAGGCCAGCTGTCTGGCTTCTCAGATCCTTGCAGGTAGTGCTGGACTCTGGGGGGCGGTAAGCTGTCTGCTCCCTGTCAGATGGCAGACTTTGGAGGGCTAAGGCAGGGTGGGTGGGGGGGGTGAGGTAGAATTCCTAGAAATGGCTCGTGAGGGTGCCACCACTGAATGGCAGCCTCACTGGGGAGTTAAGCCACATCCCCTAGAGACAACAGTCACAAGAGCAGCTGATTTGTACAGGGACAGGCTCAAGGCCACAGCTCCTCAGGGGGCAGAGATGGTAAGGCAGGCATGTCCTAAAGCCTCCTTTCTTAACCTGGCCTTGAAGGAAGGGGACAAGCCAGCAAAGCTGTGGTCCTAGAGCAAGGCATTTCAGAGTTGGGAGCCAGAAGGCAACGCTGGACAGGTCTGAGCGTGGCGGAGGCCAGGAGCTGATACCTTCCCTTGAGGCCCAGCCTTCTTCTAGGCACCCTGTACTCGGTGGTAGAATGAATGCATGATATATTGACCAACGAAATGAGTGTCAGGGCCAGGCTTTGCATTGCTTTTAATGGAAATGCCTGCCTTCTCATCCCCAGAAACCCCACCTCCTGGCTACCTGAGTGAAGATGGAGAAACTAGTGATCACCAGATGAGCCACAGCATGGATGCAGGTCAGTAGTGTGGGCATCCCTGCAGCCCTGTCTCCCCCCGCCCCCCTTGCTTTCCTGTCTGCCTGGTATCTATAGAGTACCCCTTGTGTGCCTCCTATATCACTGATAGAAGAAACTCTGTGCCATAGGGACACAAAAGTTGTTTTACTGGCACTGTAGCCTGTCCCAGATATTGAGGTGTTAGGTCTCTGGGTGAGGTGTTGGCAGAGAGTGGAAGGTGGCTCCCACACCCGAAGCAGTGCAGGTGAACAGGGAGGAGAACCTGCATGGAGGAACGGTCTTCTCTGGTGGCCAGCAAAGACACCGGAAACACCCCCCCACCCCAAACATAGTGGCCAAATGTGATCAGCGTGCCCCTGCTGGGAGGGACTGGCCCTAGTTTTCTCCTGCTCTGTTCCCAGATGTTTCTTGTGTCATATGTTATGGGACCAAATTGGTTCCAAACCAGCAGCTTCCTGAATAGAGCCCCAGCTGCCACACAGGACCTGTTCTGCATTGTGTAGTGGGTGAGGAGGGAGGAAGGGGCCCAGCAGATGTTCCCTTCCACGATGGCGGGCTGCCTCACGCACAGACCACAAGACGTCACACAATTCACACAAGGGTGAAATAGGATCACATGTGGGGGAGAAGCCTAGTCACAGGGATGTTGTGCTTTTAGGTCGAGCACACCCCCAAAACACACCCATCCAGGCATGTGGCTGGCAGCATGGACCCAGCTGGAATGCGCGGAAGACCTTCCTGCACTCAGTGCCAAGTGGCCACTGCAAACTTGCAGCTACGGAGTGCTGGCATGGGAAGTGAGCCAGCTAGGCAGCCTCCCTCCAGCTGCAGAGCGGCCCATCAGTGTCGTGTCCCGTCCCCCACCCCCTGTAGAATGACTGTTATAAACAAACCAGAGTATGTGGGAAGGACTAATTATGCTTTCACTGGCTCCAGTCTGTTTGTGTCCTTCCTTTCCTTTCTGTCCTGTTTACAGCACCCCCCCCCCCTCCTGTATCTCTCTCTCTCCCTGCAGAACTCTGCGGGGCCAGGGTTTGTGTTCCCAGCCAGCCTAGGCATGGATGGGTGATGGTCTCTCTTTCTTCTTTGGTTTTCCTCAAAGTAGCCCATTTGGCTCCTACTCCAGTTGCTAGTGAACTTGCCTTCTCTATGAGGTGAGGTGTGGAGGTGTCTCTGGTATGGGGGGTCACCCAAGTCACCCTCAGGTCTTTCCTGGCAGTACATGTACCCTTTCAGAATACCTTCGACCTTCATGATTTCAGCTACCATAAAACAGGAAACAACTATTGAAGGTTTTCTGTATGCCAATCCCAACACTGATTTTTTTTTTCAAAAATGTATCCATCTTACTTGATTTATATAGGTCAATAGGTGATTATTCTCTATTTGATACCAGGAGAAAAATTAAGGCCCAGTAATGTAGTATATTTTTACCAAAACCACAGCCAAAGTCATGGCTGATATGTAACAAGCTGTCCATGCCCCCTTATGGCCTCCAGGAGTGCTGCTTATCTCCACTGGGTCAGGTGCTGCCACAGGGGAAGAGAAAGCCTGTGACCTGTTCTTCACCCTCTCATAGTTCAGAGCTGTGTTGGGGTGAAATAGAAGAGGCCCAGGGACAGCTCAAGGCAGCTTCAGGGCTCAGCCTCAAGGTCTGGTGGATGTCAGGGGGCGGGACCAGGCTGTAAGACATTCATAAATAAATAACTGAACTCCAAAGCACAGGGAACAAAGGATGATAGGATGGGCCCCATGGAAAGGCAGCCTGTGTGTGGTGTGTGTGTGTGTGTGTGTGTGTGTGTGTGTGTGTGTGTGTGTGTGTGTGTGTGTGTAGCCAGGGGTAGAGAGAAGATCAGAGTACGAATTAGGTAGAATTAGACTTCTCGATGCACTGTCTCAAGTTATCAAGTCAGTTGCTGAGTTGCAGGATTTCTGAGGCAGATCTGTGAGTTTCCTGAGGTGATTCTAGGTACCTTAGAGATAGACTGTGAGTTGGGGAGAGAGGGAGGGAGGCCGCCCTTCCACAGCACAGGGCTGGCTCTCCTTAGCCTTTCATTGCCTCAGGAGTAGTTAGCCTTTCCTGAGGGCAGGTGTGTGAGCTAGCCTAGCTGAGCCCACCATGGCCTGTGTGAAGCCTTGCTTAGGCTCATAAGGTGCTGTCTCGGCCCTCTAAGGCTAGCTACTCAATCTGTGCACTCCACAGATAGGACGACAGGTCTAGATGTGTATTGGGAGTGTATGAGGTCAGTCCGAGGCTGGGCTGCTCCTGGGACTCGAGCCTTGGCCCAGGGCTTCCTGACGGCAAGGTGAGTGATCCTGTCTTGGTTGTAGAATACTCCATCTTACAACGGTGTCTCTTTGCAGGCTCTCCAAACCTATCCCCGAATCCGATGTCCCCAGCACACAATAACTTGGGTGAGTATTCATCGGTAAGGTGGGGGAACCGCCCCACTCCTGGCTGTAGCTCAGCCAACTGCCTCAGTGGGAAGGGACAGTGAAGGTGAGCCCTGCCCCCTCCCTCACCACCAACCCAGCTTAACCCATGGGGTTTCTGGTTACAGTGATCCTGGGGTCACCTCAGAACAGGGAAACCCGAGATCAGTGATGTCAAGGAAGACAGCCTATGCTGGGGTTTGTGTTTCCCCTGGGCAGCATTCAGACGTGAGTGAACGAAATCTCCCAGACCTCAGGCTCAGCAGACAGGGGCCTCAGTCAGCCAAACACATGTGTGTGGCTTGGGGCAAAGCCACAGGCAGCTGCCCAGACTCAGCCCCCGGCTCCCAGAAGCTTGTCTCAGACACATGCTGGGATTTCAGCTGAGGATATCATCTCATAATAACTTGTTATTTAAACAGCAACACATAAGGAATTGGGCGAGAAAGCAATGTGCCCACAATCGCATTGCCCGGCACAAATGTTGTATCATGGTCTGTCTGGTGCTTGTGGGGCACTGTATGCATGTGTGTCCTGCCACTGAAACCATAGCCCGTCTGCCTTTCCCGGTCACTGCACCTGGCACTCTGAAAATGTGTTTCTCCGTTTGGATGTCTTGATTATCACAGTATTATCTCACGATGTGTGCATCAGCTGACCCTGCTGTTCCCACAACAATGTTCAGCTGTAGGACTTCAGGTCAGCGTTCTGAGGGTCACCCTGCCAGGCTGCCAGCATCCCACCAGCGTGGGAGAGGGAGGCTCTGCGGGAGTCCTTGGGGGCTAGAAATGGCAGAAGGGCTCAAAACAGATGAGATGTCCATGTTTTTTTTATCAAAGGTAGCTTTTGCTAGTCTGGTCTGTAGTTTGGGTTTGTAGGGGGGGCGGGGCTAAGGCTGGCACTAGTTCATCGTGGTGAAACACTGGAGCAGAGCACAGTGGACAGGTTGCTGTGCCCATTTGTTTTAAGACCTTGGCAGATAGTATCCACTAAAACTCAGCATGTGGAGTACTGGGAGAGATGTGAAGAGCCTTTGAAATGTGCCGACATGTGGGCGGAGCAAAACATGACTTTGAGATACAGTTTACAATTCTGTAGCACAATATCAAGGGGCTTGGCTGAGGGAAGGCCACATTCCTGATAGTGGAGGGACTGTGTTACTGAAAACAAACTAAGACTAGAAGCCACTAAAGGCCAATTGTGAACCCCCAGCTTTGGGGATGAGGGCTTTCGGTTTATTTTTGGAGCCATTTCACCTTGCTGTGTTCGGGCAGGTGGCACTGTGAAAGTCAGCCAGGTCACAGGCCAGTTTGAAAGTGGCAGCAGCCTCGGGTCAGAATTTTCTGACTTGGAATCCCTCACATGCTTTCAAATCTTAGACCTGGGGTAAAGACTGGGAGGGCTGAGCAAAGAGCAGAGTGGTGATTGGCCCAGTGTTTCCTGGGACCTCCTCAGGGTCCTCCGAGGGCTGGTCTTCATAACCATGGGCAGGTTTTCATGTCACAGGTTAGGAGAGCCTGTGCTCAACTCAGCCACACAGCTGTCAGACAGAAAGACTAGCTTTGAAGTTTGGCTTCCTCAATCCAATACCGTGTATAGATGCCAGGGTCTAGAACAGTGGTTCTCAATGTTTCTAATGCTGTGGCCCTTTAATGCAGTGCCTCATGCTGTAGAAACCTCCAACCGTAAAATTATTTTCATTTCTGCTTTATAACTGTAATTTGCCAGTTATTAATTGTAATGTAAATATTTGTGTTTCCCGATGGCCTTAGGCAGCTCCCATGGAAGGGTTATTTGACTCCCCCCAAAAGGGGTTGAGACCCACATCTGAGAACCATTGATCTCGAGCCATGCTGGGAAGAATACTTACAGTCATGTCTAATCACATCTGTATTTGCCTGTGGTGCTGGGGGAGCAAGCATAAAGTTGCAGCCATTGTTTCGTGTTTGCTGTTGGTCCAGGGCATTGTTATAGAGCACAAAGTGCCTATGTGAGGCCTCACCCCTCAAGCCCTAGGCATAGCAATGCCTTCAAGAAGCCATGGGAAGGAGTCCTGTCTATCTCCTGTTCTTCCCACAAAACTGGCTGCTGGGCACTTCGCTCCCTTACCCACTGATCGTTCCAGCAAGTCCATTCAAGAAATACCACTGGCTGGGTGGTGGTGGTGCACATCTTTAATCTCAGCACCTGGAAGGCAAAGGCAGGTTGATCTCTGTGAGTTCGAGACCAGCCTGGTCTACAGAGTGAGTTCCAGGACAGCCAGGACTGTTTCACAGTCTGAAAAAACAAAAAAGAAAGCAAGGGAAGGAAGGAAAGAAGGAAGGAAGGAAGGGAGAGACAGACACACAGAGACAGACAGACCACAGCAGGCTTGGTTGACATCATGGGAGTAGCAGACTAGTGAGAAACAGGGACCTGGCTCATGAGAGAGCCAGAGACACAGGCAAGAACCTGAGACCAGGTGGAAGATGGGGTCATGGACACAGTGGCCAGAAGGTAGAGGCCCCGAAGGTCAGGAACAGCAGAGGAGACTTCCCAGGAGTGCCAGATGAGATGTTAGAAGAGCCGAGCGGGGCATGGCATCAGGAGTTTGAGAACAGCCTGC
This sequence comes from Mesocricetus auratus, assembly GCF_017639785.1. Lineage (NCBI taxonomy): Eukaryota > Metazoa > Chordata > Mammalia > Rodentia > Cricetidae > Mesocricetus > Mesocricetus auratus. The sequence continues at coordinate 3,729,354 of NW_024429267.1, read as the reverse complement.
ACGGAGCATTCAGGCGTGTGTGGTGCAGGAGAGAGCAGCAGCGGGTTGAAGGGCAAGCAGAAGGGGCTGTGAGGTAGCAAGCAGCAGCCGCCTTTGTGCTTGGTGACTAGGTACCCCACACTGCAGGATGGAGATGAGAACACCGAGAGTGCTTGCCTTAGGTAGGGTCACTTGTGCTGTGACGAAACACCAGGACCAAAGGCGAATTGGGGAAAAGGGTTTATCTGGCTCACACCACTGTCCATCATTGAAGGAAGTTAGGACACGAACTCAACACAGGGCAGGAACCTGGAGGCAGGAGCTGGTGGAGGGATTATAGCTACTTGGCTTTCTCAGCCTGCTTTCTTAGTGAACCCAGGACCAGCAGCTCAATGATGGCCCCACCCACAATGGGCTGGACCCTCCCCATTCAACAACTAAGAAAATGCCCTACAGGCTTGCCCACAGCCTCATCTTATGGTTGCATTTTCTCAATTGAGGTTCTCTTCTCTCAGATGAGTATAGCTTGTCTCAAGTTGATGTAATTCTAGCCAGCACAGTGCTTTCTAGAAAAAGATGGGGACATCTCAAGATTACAGGCATGTCTTTTAAAGATCTTGCTATGAAATTATTATGCAAAGAGAAAGTGTACAACATCTGGTTATGTCTTTCATTTTCTTCCCCAGTCAGGCCCCAGCTCAGGTCTGGGGAAGGATGAGCTTCCTGCCACAGTGAAACTGCTTCTCTAAATCAGCAGTGCAGTGCCTGATGAGTGCTGAAAGCCAAAAGCCCAAAGGCATGACTGAGCCCAGCAGGGCATGGTGCTTGGAGGGAGGCTAGCCCTGGGGACCCCTGGGGCCTTTGTTTTGCCGCTCAGGGGCTATGAGCTGGGCCTGCTTCTGTTCAGACACATCATGCTGGGTGGGTCCTAAGTCTGGAAGATTGAGGAAAATGGAGGAAGGAAGCGGCAGGTTAGGGAAAGGTGGCAGTTGGATCCCTCCTGGTGAGTAAGTTGTTCCCTGTTTCACAGTGACACATATAGGGTGTGGCTGGGCCTAGGAAATTGATGTCCTTGTAGAAGCCCTGGGGCAGCAGAGAGCTGAGCCTATTGTGGTAATGGTTCCTGGAGTTGCCTGTGGCTGGGTGAGCCTCCTTCTGCTGGGATAGGACTGGGCTGGGTGGCAGGAGTAAAAGGCTCCTGCAATGAAGAGAAGCCAGCAGAGTTCATGCTGCCAGGCACGGTACTTTTTAAAGGCTATCTGTAGCTGCATCCTTTAGTAGACTTAGGAAAACACAGGCAGGTGCTTAGGTAAGTGGCTTACTATAAACAGCTGTGCAAGCATGAGGACCTGCATTCAGACCCCAGGAACCACAGAATGCTGGATGTGGTAGCATGTGTCTATGATCCCAGCGCTCCTACAGCAAGATGGGAGACAGGGACGGGAGACTCCTGGAAGCTTGTGGGCCAGCTGAGCAGGAGACCCTGTTTCAAGGTGGAAGCTGGGGAACGACACCTGAGGTTGTCCCGAGGCACATGCAACACGCTCGCACGCATGCATGCACAAAACATGATGGTAGGAAGTCGACTGCCACAGGTGCCTGGTTTTCAGCCCCTGCTGTTTTCTTGATTCAGTAAACTGGTCAGAGGCCAGAGCAGCTTATACTCTTTCATTGAATATCCTAGCTCTCTGCCTCAACCTCAGAGGCAGACTGAAGTTAGGACCCAGATGCTGGGGCCACAAAGGAGGTGGAGAAGGTAGGGAATGTCTCTCCTGTCACCTGTACTGGGCCCTTCAGGTCAGGCTCGTACAGGTGGGAAAGGACATGCCAGTGAAAGCAACAACTAGGGACGAGACAGCCAGAAGAATATGGAGTTGGAGGGTAGAATCTTCAAGAATGAGGCAGAGTTCATCCTTCACAGGTGTGGAGGACCCAGACCAGCCAGGCCGTCTCTGCTTTGACCTCAGGTCGGATGGTACCCACTGTGCAGACCTTTGCCCACACATACAGCCTGCCTCAGCTCAGGAGAAAGTTGACGTGCCCCTCTCCTCCCTCTGCTTCTGCTGACTGGAATCTTTTGCACATGGTTTTAATAGGCACCCCTTAATCCGAGTGTCGCCTTCTGGGTTTTATTCTGTTTTCTTTTCCTTAAACAAAACAGAGAGTCTGTGCCAGCTTGGAACGGGGCTCAGAACTGAAGCCAGCCAATGCGTTAGGCTGGCCAGGGGCCAGTGGAGAACTGAGTGCCCCATGCCAGTTGAGAAACCTGGCTGACACCATGCTGGTGGAGGTGGAGGCCCTGATGGCTAGTGTGGAGGTTTTGTGTCTCCAACACCTCTGCCCTGGGAAGAGATTAGCAAGGACTGGCAGGCTGGTGGGAGCTGGGCTGTGTGGAGTCAAGGTCTCTTGCACTCCAGGTATGTGGAAGCCTTCGACTATTAGAGCAAACTCGTGTTCCTCACGGCATCATCCATGGGGCATCAGCCAGTCTCCTACAGTCTTTGAGTACCAGGTCTTCAGGGCCTGTGTAAACTACCTCTACACTTGTTGCAAGGGAAGCCCTGGAACCTGGGGTGTGTTCCCTGGGGGGTGGGGGGATGGCATGGTGACTAGAGCAGCTAAGCCCATGTTGGCTGGATCTTGAAGCACAGTTTGTTCAAACCTTGGTAGATCAGGAAGCAGAGCGTGGAACCAGAACTCAGGGCGGGCTGTAACCCTCAAGGCCTGCTTCCAGGGCCCTACATCTGCCAGCTTGGCCCAGTGTCACAAGGTTTCATAACCTCCTTAAACAGCAGCACCAGCTAGGGACCAAGTATTCAGTTGTATCAGCCTATGGGGTACCTTTCAGGTCCAAACCTTAACAACTATGCTCCCTTTTTGAAGCTCAGAGTCAAGGAGAGTCCTGTCAGTAGCTGCCATCACATACTTACACCAGTGACAGTCTTTTCTCTCGAGAGACCTGACTTCTGCTAGAAAAAGATCTGTGGGGGGCTACCATTGCAGGAAGAAATAGTAACTATACTTTTTCCGTTGCACCAGCTATGGCTAACGTGCCTGAAGGAAGCAATCAGGGCTTGTAGTGGGAAGGGAGGGAGAGGGAACCCAAAGGTGCGGGCCTTGCAGAGAATTCAGACATGGAAGGGCTACCCTAGTAAGCCCCGTTTGTGAGCCAGACAGGCACCCTTTGAGTTGAGCCCTGGTGCCATGGCACAGGGCTGTGTCATGATGGATTGTGTATCTGAGTCCAGTCTCCCTACTGTGCTATTCAGGGTCCTTCGGGGTGGGGATTTTCCCAGAGATGTTTGGAGGAGGGTACAGATCTGCCTGGGAGTGCCACCTTCTACCCTTCCCCAGAACTCTGTTCCTCTAGGTATGACAGAGACTATGGGTGGTCTGCCAGCCTTTGTTTGGATTGGTGGTGTTGGTATTGGTGTTCCTGGGAACCTTAACACTAACTCTCTTGTGCCTGGGTTAGGCCCACAGATTCTAGACAGGACTTTGAAAACTGGGAGTGAGGATTTTTTTAATGCATATTACTGAGGAAGTCAGGGCTGACCTGGATCAGCCAAAGCTATCACTTTAAGTTGAAACATGGCAGAAACAGTGACTAAGATGGCCAGCTTTAGCTATCTTCTAGAACCAGTCTTGACATAGATGAGTAAACAGACCAGGGTAGAAGGTCATGTTCCCAGGGACACACTTCAAGGTAGGCAGAGCCTGTACCTGGGCAGTAGCAGCCAGCAGCACTCACAGGTCATCTGACCGGTTTTAAACTTGGCTAGCACTGGGCCTTTTTTTTTTTTTAAATGTTCAAAGCAGCATAGCTCACATTCTAGTGGCTAAATTGTTTAGAATCTAGCTTATCTCATTGGAATGTGGAAGCATGGAGCAAAGCCAGGACCGGACATGGCTGATGTGGCTCAGTCCAACCTCAGGAGCCAGGGGCACAGGCCACAGCTGCTGCCGTCTCATCACTCCCCTTCTCTGCTCTGCACAGTAGCTTTGATCCTCTGCCGCCATTCCCTCAGCTTCTCGCTTAACTGTGAGAAGAGAAGGAGGGAAGGAAGCTTTGCCCTTCTGCATCTGGAAGGTCAAGACAGGACCACGGTGTTCCCAAGTTCATAGTCAAGGTTATTATCGCTGTCAGAATGATATAATGCCTGCTGCATGCCCACATCTTAGTTGAGTTAGCTCAGGGAATTCAGTGATTCCAGGGGTATAGAGGATGGGATATACGGGCAGGGCAATGTACAGGCTGACACAGGGGCATGAATGAATTACTCTATGATCTGGTTAAACACTTCCAACCCCTGGAACACATCCGGTAGTGTCTAGGAATGGTTCTTATTGTCAGAACTTGGGAGGATGAGGTAGATATAGCTATTGGTACCCAGGTGGAGGCTGAGAGGATGCATTTGACCATCCCATTATATCTGAACCCACCCCTTTTCTCCTAAGTAGTCATCTGCCTCAGCTTAGGGTGTGCTGACCTTGGAGTTGGCTTTGGCAGTATGTACTGTGTGAAGACTGGGGTCACTATGTCACCAGGGGCCACCTAGGTCCTTCCCTGTGGGCAACACAGCATCTGCTGTTCTCTTTGGCTTGGGCACTTGAGAGATACTGAGCACAGGTCCCTGCAGCTCTCTGTTTTAAGAAGTTGCCTGGTGGGAAGCAGACAGGATTCTCAGGCCAGTGCCAGGCCATCCCTATCCCCTTCTCATCGGAGCCCCGTGCACGGGAGGAGTGGGGACTCTAGGACCTCACAGTCAAGTTGTATAGTCAGGACACTTGGGATACCAGCACAAAGACAAACAGAATCACCAGGTGGCTGCATGAATACTTGAGAGTATTCCAGAGTGGGAGTATAGATCTGAGCAGGAGGTGGGCTTGAAGCTCCTCCCCAAGGCCAGCTACAGTGTGGAGGAGCATCTGGAGGCGGTGCTGGCTGCATACAGTCCTGAAGGAGGCTGTGAGATGATGAGGGAGGAGCTGGCAGAACCCAGCCTCCTGAAGGGACCTTGCCAAGGGGATGCCGTGTGCTGGGCTGTTTGTAATTCCACATGGGTCCTGGGACATGGAAGTGGAAGGCTGGACCATGTGAGAGGACTTTTTTAAGTAGTCCCCAGCTATCCTAGGAGAGAGTTGGTCGTCATGTGGCTAGTCTGCCCTGAGGAGCTCCTAGCTGAGGTTATAAAAAAAAATCTGAGTTGCTTTGCATCCCATTGTTCTAACAGCTATCGGACTACATAAAAGATGGGCCAAGGCTTCTGTTGTGAGACACACGGCCCTTCCTCTTCCTGATTTCTGGTCTGCTTGTTCACACATGAAGTGCAGCCGAACTCATAAGGCCACTGTGGCCATGCCGTTACACATGACAGATACCAAATTGCTCCTCAGGTCAAACGGCATTAAGATAAAGTCCTTTGGGAGGCAGAGGTTGACATGGGCAACTCTGAGAATCTCAGGAGAGAGGCTAAGAGGTGACTTTGTAGATGGCATGGCCTCATACCACATCCAGAGCATACTTAGGGCTGCTCACAGTGCCGACCCTGGTGCTGGCTGGTCCTGACCCACTTCATGTTTGGGCTAGCCTCTCTGAAGGCTGCTTCTGTTCACAGCAAGGCTAGACTCTATGGAGAAGGGTGCGTGTGGTTCGCTTCCCTTGGGCCTCCCTCAGACTCTGAGGATCTCATTTGCTGATACCCTGAAGGGTTTGTGCAATGGAAAGTTGGGGTTGGGGGCAAAGGATGAGAGTGTTTCAGTGCTTCCCTGGGTACCCACTGACCTGGTACACTCCATGTCTCTGCAGACCTACAGCCAGTGACCTACTGTGAGCCGGCCTTCTGGTGCTCCATCTCCTACTACGAGCTGAACCAGCGAGTTGGGGAGACATTCCATGCCTCACAGCCATCCATGACAGTGGATGGCTTCACTGATCCCTCCAACTCTGAGCGCTTCTGCCTGGGCCTGCTGTCCAATGTCAACCGGAATGCAGCTGTGGAACTTACAAGACGGCACATTGGTAATGGGTTGTCCTGCCCTCACTGCTGCTTCCTGGGGGCACTAAGACCCTCCCCCCCCATCACCAAGTGCTGTAGGATCCAGAGGAGAGGAGGTGGGAGTAGAGCAACAGTAGGGTTCTGGTCAGGTGGTGTACAGATGTCCCCTAGTCCTACAAGACTCTGGTCTTCAAATTGAGCTGTTTTCTTGCACTCTGGGACTCTCCTAAGCATAAGGGGACATCCCTACTGGGCAGAGTTCAATGTTTACATAACCACTGGAGTGCTGAGCCAATTGAAAATTAATTTCTGTCCATCTGGAGTGGATTTAGATGATAAAGGGAAAGCAAGAGTTGCACTAGAAAACCATGTGAAGGAGGTTCCTTTGGCAAGGGGCCAGAGGGCTGATGCGTCAGTAGCACCCTGGCTTCACCACGGCACTTCTGTGTCTTTTGGGGGGAGGTGGAACTAGGGCAGTGGGGTGGCAGCAGCTGTCCTCAACACCATTGCAGTCACCACTAAGGCAGGTTATCACCACTCTCCTAGACAGCTCAGGCCTGGGTAATGGTAGAAGCTGGCTCAGGCTCCTTTGTGTGCCACCTGTTCCAACTACTTTAGGAATTCAGGGCTGCCCACCATCCTCCACCTGACTTCGGGTTGGGCTCCTCGTTTATAGTCACTTGCAACTCTGCCTGCTGTCCTCCCCAGCTGGCCTTGTCGCCCTGTAGGGTGGTCTCTGACCCAGTGTCTCCTGACTCCCTAGGGAGAGGTGTGCGGCTCTACTACATTGGAGGGGAGGTCTTTGCAGAGTGCCTCAGTGACAGTGCTATTTTTGTTCAGTCACCCAACTGTAACCAGCGCTATGGCTGGCACCCTGCCACCGTCTGCAAGATCCCCCCAGGTAAGCCCCTGAAGTGCAGCCCTGGAGCCATGGCTCCTGAGGAATGCCTGGGAAGGCTTCCTTGCCTCTCCTCCACATTGGTGTTTGCACTGTCAACACTCTGTACCCGTCTGTCCTCCTGTGCACCACTGAAGCTCATGGGAACAGAGGTACCATCGAACAAATCTGTAACCCAGGGCACTGCCCATCACCCACAGTGTGAGGTGGCTCCTTTCCTTCACCCATTCTTCCTAACCGAAGAGTATTTGGGTGTCTGTGACAGGAACTGGAGCAGGATGAAGAGGTGGACGGGGCGGGTGCCCCTTCTGTACTCACAGATTTACAGGAATGAAGACAGAGGAGTGTGACACACAGAAGGCTCTAAGTCCCAAGCAAGCAGCGGATAGGGAGAAAGGGCATCTACTTGTGGGATGACCAAGGAAGGCATACTGGAGGAGACGTAGGTGCCAGGAGATGATGGGGCGTGTGGCAGGGTGGACACTGTAACAAGGGTGTAGAAGAAATGCAGGGAGGGACACTGGCTGGAGGTGCCATGTAAAAGACAGGGAGATGTTTAGAAGGCATCCTGGGCTGGGCTTGGATGAAGGGGTAAAGTTTGGGTTTTATTCTGGGGAAGCTCAGGGTTTTCTGAGGGTGTCTCCTGGGTCCCAAGAACTTGTGGGCTGGACCCCACCAAGGAAGAAAGCCAAAGCACTCCTCACATAGCAGGTGGCCTGTGTCATTGCCTAGGACATCCATAGCTAGCTCTTCCTGTTTGTTGCTGAGTAGGTGACAGTGGGCTGTGGGCTGAGTAAACCAGAGTGCAGACAGTCTTAGCCAGGAGTGGAGGTCTGCCTTGGCAGCTTTTGTGGTTTCATTTACATCTCTGAGCTCATGCTTCCTCTCCAGCAACCCCTGTGGCTCTAAGAAAGGCTAGGGAGAGAGTTCAGAGTGAGCCACACTTACTTCTCCAAGTCTAAGAGCTGGGAAGCAGCCACAGCCGGCCTGGGCAGTGGAGGGCTGGCGGACTAGCCTGGTGTTGAGTCTGCAGCCCTGGGAGTGGGTGTGGTCTGTACCCCCCTCCCCAGGAGCATGCCTTTCTGCTCCACCTCCCTGGTGAAGGCTGAGCATCTCTCGTAGTACCCTGTCAGCTTACAGTCTGTCAGGGCCCTGCAACCCCTAAGACCCACCCCACCCCCATTTTAAAGACAGCATACAGGATCACCAGGAGAGGCAGGGCAGAGTCCACAGTTGATAGGGTCTGTGCTGGTTCTCTAGTTCCTGGACATGGACTTTAGTCTTTATTTTCTGGGTCTTGCTTTCCTGGCACCTGGGCAGTTGGGACTTCAAACAAGGGTTATTTTCCATGTTATTCGTGCCTGTCTCTAGTTGCATTCTGGAGAATCAGGTACATTGTTGATGATGTCACCTTGGCCCAAGCTTGAATCGAGAGATCACCATGTGACCCAGCTCTCTTCCTCAGCCCTGGCATGTGGCAGGGCCATCAGAGGAGCCAGGTGAAGGGTGCTTCTGACTCTAGCAGTAGGCCCCATACTACCTCACTGCCACACTCCCCCTGCTGCTGTACCGATGAGGAAGCCCCTGTCCCTAGGTGGCTGCCACACCACAAGGCATTGGCAGCTAGGCTCAGGTCCCTTGCCTCTCTGAGCCCTAGAGTCCTGCCTCAGCCTCTCCAGAAGATCCTTGTGTCGTCCAAGCCCACTTCTGGGCTTCCTTCTTAGCATCTGACATCCCCACAGCTGGAGGGGGTGGCACCTGTGGGCCCGCCTTTGGTGTCCCTTGCCCATGTGTCTCCCTGCAAGGGTGTGCAGGTCTAGTGTAGGAATGGAAAAGGCCCCTCCTTGCATGGGGATGAGCAGAGCAGGTGGCCACTGAGTGGAACCACCGTGTGCCACCAGAGGCGTGTGGATCGGGCCATTTGGGCAGTTGCAGGAATGGTTTTATCTGACTGTCTGTGGTTGGCAGGCTGCAACCTGAAGATCTTCAACAACCAGGAATTTGCTGCCCTCCTGGCCCAGTCTGTCAACCAGGGCTTTGAGGCCGTCTACCAGTTGACTCGCATGTGCACCATCCGTATGAGCTTCGTCAAAGGCTGGGGAGCAGAGTACAGGTCAGTGATTAAGGAGCTCTCGGCATGTGGTGGGGAGGAGCCAACTCCAGGCAACTGGCCTTGGTCCTCAGGGACCAGGGAGAGCAGGTATGGAGGCCAGGTATTGCAGCATGACCTTCGCCTGGTGCTCAGCAGTTCTTAAGCTTGGTCAGCATCTCCAGGCCCAGCCTGGGGACATTGGCATTATTTTTACAGAGATGTGAAAGCTCAAGTCTAGGGAGGGAAAAGAAAATACATGTTCTGTCCTGGCCCCTCCTGGCTGCCTCTGTGTTTTCAGTCTCTCTGGGGACAGACTCTCATGGTGACTGTCTCCCTGACACTACCCCGGCTCCATCACTAGTAAACTCAACAAAGGAGATTTGAGTGCTTATAAAGAATGGCTTTTTTTTTTTTTTAAAAGAATTCCAGTTAGTACTTCCACCGGTAATGGCTAGGCCTACCCGGTCTGCTCGATTGAGGCCCTCAGACCGTCTAGACTGGGTTTAATGAGAATCTAGTCTCCTTTCCCCATACTGGACGGGAGCTTTCTGGGAGGCAGGGCCACATGCTCTTCTGCTCCACGCCTCCTCCTCGCCCCCAGAACAGACACAGAGGTACCCACACATCAGCTGCAGCCAGCGCCTTGCGAGTTCCTCGCCCCCTCTCTTCATTTTTCCAGATGTTTGGAATCAATTTTGTTTTGCAGTCATTCTGCACCCTAGCCAAACCCATTTCAATATTGGCTCTGGGCCACCATTCGTAATGAAATCCCGATGAGCATGACTTATGGAAAGTCGGATTCTCTGCCGAGGATGGAGGTCTGTAAAGCCCAGCTTCTCCATTAAGATCTTAGAGCTGCTGTTCTTTCGTGGATGCCTCATGGTGCCAGGGAGCAAAGCACTTTGGGCCCTTTAATCTGAAATCCAGGGAGGGTGACCAAGCAAGCAACCCACGTGGTCAGACTGCGGAAGAGCTTTCAGCCATGTTATGATGACCCAGCCCAAAGGTCTGGTTGGAGAAATGCCTGAGCCAACCTTTTAGTTCAGGATTTAGATCATTTAGGGAATGCGAGTGAAAGGTTAGACAATTAATTCGTTAGTGCAAAAACCCCAAAGGAAAAGAACGGGGAGGCCAATTAATTCGTTAGTGCAAAAACCCCAAAGGAAAAGAACGGGGAGGCCCACTGCCTTCAGGCAGACACCCCAGGATGAGTGTGAGCCTCCCTAAGTATTCAGGCAAAGCACATGATGATCACAGAGGGTCACCCTCAGGATAATGGCCCTGGGTGTGTTGGCAGAAGCCCCTCTCTGGGGCAGCGTATCACCACGCAGGATACCCTGCCAGCACAACCCGTCCTACACAGCTTACTGCGTCACTGCCGCCTGGCAGCATGGCACAGCAGCCTAGTGGAGGGTGCGGCCCCTTCCCAGAACAGCCATGCCCTCCTGCATTGTGGGCCAAACAGAGTAAGGTTTCAGGCTAGTTTTCTAAAGCAGCTGTAAGTGGGCCTGCGGCCCAGGTCTCACCTCCAGCTGGCACCCGCATGTCGCCACAGCAGATAGCCTTTGCTCACTGGAGGCTTCTGGGAGCTTGCCTGCAAGCTGCGTCACCAAGTAGTCTGAATTTAGACAAAGTGCTTTGGAGGCAAAGAAATGTGTGGTGTGCCTTGGTTTTTCCAGTAATTGTTCCCCGGCTAGCTCTGCTGGTAAGATTTTCCAAAATAAGCTGTAGATGGGATTATAGCAGCACACTGGGACCTGAAGCATGTGGGCTCTGTCAGTGCTTTGTAAAAACACTCTCCATCAAACAGACATGTCAGACAACTGTGGGGCTGACCCAGATTTGGAGCAGGGCTGCAGGTACCTATCCAGTGGCAGAGCTGGGAGCCAGGGAGACCTTCATTCAGGCTTGCCACAGTCCCTGGAAACTGACCTTTCTTTAACTCTTTGAGGCCCTCTTCCTCCAGCAGAACCTGACTTACTCAAAGGCCTTCTCGACTGGAAGAGTGTAGTCTGGTTTGGCCACATTACTGGTACAACTCTAGGCGGTATTCAGCATGAAGAGATCTATAGCCTGAGGTAGCAGAAAGCTGTGCTCTGACTGACATGTGTGCCCTTCTGGACATTTTAAAGTCTCCCACCTCTTTCCTCTTTCTGCAGGAGACAGACAGTGACCAGTACCCCTTGTTGGATCGAGCTGCACCTAAATGGGCCCTTGCAGTGGCTTGACAAGGTCCTTACCCAGATGGGCTCCCCCCAGCATCCGCTGTTCCAGTGTGTCTTAGAGATACTAGGAGTGGAGGGAGTGGGCGGGGGGAGGGTGGGCTTGGGGAAAATGGCCTTGGAAGAGAACTTCATCCAACTTGTTCTTGTCAAAGACAACACATTTCTTTCAACTAAGGCATCAACCTGTTTCTGAAACCACACACACAAAATCCCAGGGATGATTTATGAACAGCTGTGTCTGCTGCAACACGTGCCCCAGTTTGAAGCCCAAATAATGGCTTCTGATCTGGTGGCTTGAGCTAACAGGTGGTGTGTTGCCATCTGACTCCTTGTTTAATGACAGAGATCTGGGATGTGACCGTCTAGAAGGAAAGTGCCTTTCTCAAGGCTGGAGTGGAAGAGTGCCCTAGCTTCCCGTAGCTGTGGATAAAAACACCAACGGAGAATGCCCTGTCCCACCACTTTCACAGAGAGGAGGTACCTGGTGAACTGGATGGCCTACACCGGCACTTTCCCCGCCTTCAAAATGCACAGATAGGAACATGCCAGTGGGTAAAGCTGTTGAGAGCCATGTCTTCATTTTCCTTCTCCCCTGAAAGGACCTGCTGAAGCTCAGCGTGTATGGGATGAATAGTGCCTATTATCACGTTACTCTCAGAGAGACTCGGATATTGTCCAGGTGTTCACAGAAGGCAGAGAGGGCAGTGGTGAAGTGCATGTCCAGGTGAGGTGACACCATATTCTGATGCATGTGCTGTGTTGTTTTACGGAGCCAGTTTCGTTAATGAACTCACCTAGCATGGGTTCTTGGAAATGCCTTCTGTTTTATAAAACAATCCTGGGTATGTACATTGGCTGGAAGACCAGAGTGGACCCAGCAACTGCTGCTTGCCCTGAGGTTTAGAAACTGAGATTTACAGAAGCCAGTTCACCAGAAGGTAAGACACCCGAGGCCGACATGGGCAAATGAAAAGGGCTATTACAATTTTTTTACACCTTGGGAAATTGCAGGCTTGGTGCAGAGAGGCCTGTCATCTTCACCCTGGGATGTAAGATTACCCAGCTTTGGTAAAGGACTGCCACCGAAAAAACTGCTGCAGCGATACTGTGTAATGAGCACCGTTCCCAGTGGCAATTATAGAGAAAACGAGTATAAATTATTTCAACTGGAAAAAAAAAGTCCCTTTCCTGGCTTTTTTAGAACACAGCACAAGGGATCGTCACCTGCAACTGGTACTTTCTTCTTGGCTGCCGTTTCTGTTGTGAAATGACTATCCCACGTTTTTGCATGGATTTCCTGCCGAAGTCCTGTCCTGTTCCAGAAGGGAAGAAAGTGCACTCTCCAATGTGACGAATCTTCTGATGCTCCATAAACCTGGGAGCACATTCTGTGGTCTCTCCTGCAGGATCCTATGGCCTCTCCAGTGCTGGGAAGGATGTTTCCAGTTGGGCATGCTCTTCCCCAAGTCTCTTTTGGACAAGAAGCCTTGTGAGCATCTTCCCCCAGGCTGTTGCTACAGAGCCCAAAGGCAGTTCTGAATGTCTACCCTCGGAGGGCACAGACAGTGGGTGTGAACATTGTGCCAGGCTTGAAATGGCCTGTGGACTGTTGCTTCAGGCACAGGAAGTTCTTGGAACTGCCTCGATGTCACCCATGCTCTGAGTCAGATACAGTACAAGGAAGGGTGTTCTTATGTGGTTTCTACTGAGACTGTGGGTGATGGTTCGTGGGGGCCTGCCTTGTCCACTTGCTGCCTAGTTTCCTAGGGGCTTCGCCATCCCGTAGGTGCCTGGAGAAGAGGTCCATACAGTATGAATGGAGTCACCCCACAGCCCATTCTATATCTGGGGAATGCAGGAGAACCTGCAATGCTTAGCTGGGAGAAACGAAGTTATCATTTTTTTCTCTCTTCTTGCCAAAGGTTACTTCCTTGGCTCCTTCGCTTTATTGGCCAGTCATTGGAGAAGGATGGACAAGGGAATTCTAGGCAGGTCTACTCTCGGCATCCCTGAAAATAAAAGGCTTGGAATCTAGAAAATGTCACTCGGTGGTGGAGAACACAGGTCCTCTGGGTACATGTAATCTAGGTGTCCTCCTGAGTTAGCTTCCCATCTCGCCTTGTATGAACAGCATCTGTACTTCTAAAGAACAGTTGGAAGTCAAGAGGGAAGCAGCACAGCTGCTGCTGCAGCCTTTGAAGTGTGTGGCTCCTGCAGGTGACCTGACTGCATGTGCTGTGCCAGCCTCGGGCTTCTGCTGACACTGACCCACGTGGCTGGCTCTGGGCAGAGATCCTCGTCTTCAGCACCCTGGAGAAGCTAACTTAACTTAGTGCGTGTGCAGGTAGCCCAGCTGTGTGGCTGCAGGCCTGTGCTGGTATGTCATCACAGCTGGCCACCTTCCAGGGGGCCTGCAGAAGCCCTGACATTTTTGAGAAAAGCCTGGACTGGGGAGCAGGGACTCTCTTAGCAAGGCTGCTGGCAGACTTCTCCACTGTCCTGAGAGTGTGTTGTACTATTGTTATTGTCAGTGACTTTTTTTACTCGTTAATGTATTGAACCGCAGTGCTTACAGGGCGCTGTGGTCTTGCTCTCCCCCCACTTGCTTTTCAGAGTGGGGGTCTATTCCAGGGCTTGTTGTTTTCACTCCAACCACAAAGGTTTTCTCTAATAGTGTGTGCCGTCACGCTTGTGCCTGAGCTGTCTGGGGCAGAGGCGAGTATCTGACTTCATTCTTAGCCCCAAGCTGCCATTTCCAAGGTTTTCTTTGTTATTTAAGTCCTTGAGAAGCTGGAAAACTACCTGCACCGGAAGGGACACAGCTCCAGCTCTGCACTGTATCTCTGACTGTGTGACTAAGTGGCTAGATGTGTGTGCAGGAACCTGGTCAGAGCTTACTCAACATTTCCAATGAGTGGCATCAATGTCCCGTCCCCGGCCTCTTTCAGTAACGGTCTCCACAGTGCTCAGCAACTCCCCAAGTGGGCAGAGAGCCACACACCAGGATGGGGGTCAAACATGAAGATGTGGCATTGCTGACGGGGTACTAGATGGAGGCGAACATGCTGAGGCATGGCTATCACCTTTGAAACATCCCCTGCAGTTGGCTGGTGTTAACACAAAAGTGATGTTTAGCGTTCTGCTATTTTCATATTTATGTAACAACTCCTTAAAACCATTCAGACAGATAACTATTTAATTTCTTAAAGACAGTTGTAAAGGTCTCTCCCCCAGGACAGTGACTCGGTCAAGTTGGGGCACAGCCAGTCCCAAACCCTGATCGAGGCTGCAGTGATTTTTTTGGTACAGGATCCACGAACATCAGACCAGACTGGGTTAACAAGTGGTGGCATGCTGCTGTAGTCAATCCCAGACCCTTCAACAGCATGTCCTCTGCACCAAGGCCCCTCCCTTCTGGGGCCGCTGCCAGGGCAAGCGAGCTGGTGTGGACTCTCATTTGGGGAAACCTGGAGGCTGAGGTTACTGTCACTATTCAGCCATCTGGGGCTTTAGTATCTTTGTAAAAAGCATGTATTTATAGTGTTTTAGATTTTTCTAACTTTTGTATCTTACAGCATTGTACCCCAATGTTAAGGAGCTGTGTCCCCTCTTATAAGTGCCCTCCTAATAAACTTTTCACTGTAAGGCTCCTGGGCGAGGAGCGCAGTCTCATTCCTGCTGATGTCTCCGGGTACATGGATTTCAAAGGGATCCTAGTAAGGGGGCGGGGGTTCAGAGCTCAGCAAGAGCCAATACCACAACGCTGTGCCTGGCCCACTGCCATGGCCACTTCCTCACCGAGGACACCACACAGGACCAACAGGGATTCCTGGATCCCCCAGATATGGCACCAACCCCACAGATGCACACTGTGGGACCCCTCTGTACACTCCTCTTGCACACCAAGAACTTTGGCAAGTGACTGCAGGCCATTATCCCAGCTCCAGTCCTGCTGCTGGGCCTCCCCTCGCTGTCCTCTGCCGTACTGTCACCATGTCCCCCATGCCAATATATACCTTCACAGAGACACACAAGTATCACAAGAACCCCTACAAGCCCCAGGGTGTCATTCTGAATTCTAAAAACAAGAACAAGACAGTATGTGTCCTGACTGAAATTTTACATCATTAGATGTACCAAAATACCAAAGAATGAAGCACAGCTGGGACAGAGATGGCGCCCCATCCTTCAGGGGATCCCTTCCACCTGCCCTGTAAGGATCCAGCGCCTCCTGTTCAGGAAGGAACCACTTCAGACAGGCCTCCATAAGCCACCTCATTCCCACCTTAGGGGTATTCCTTGGTCTATTCTTCCTCCCCTCACTCCCTCCAGGCTTTGTGTGGAGACTTTTCAGTAGTTGATGTGGATGGGCCTGTACCCCAATCTGCTCCTTGAACTAGACCTTGATTACAGGGATTTGTGAGAAGTGGATCATGGAGCCACCTTTCCCATTACTCAGCCTTGTCCCCTGAGCCTTCCTAGTTCTTGGATCTGCCTTTTCCTTGAGCCTGCATCTCTGCCATCTGGTGTTCCCAGACCACTCGTGTGCTCTTGACAGTCTTGCAATGAGTTCATCAACCCTCAGAGTTTTCAGCTGCATGAATGCTAGTGACTCCTGTAGCAGCCCCAAGCTTCAACTTGGGGACAAAGGTCTGCTGGCCCATCAATTGCTCATGCTCACAATTCACAACACAGAATCACAGAACGATTGCACCCTGAAAGCTGGACTGGCAGAAGTCCTCTTTGCCCCCAGTTCCCCACCTCCAGGTGCTCTCTAGATTCCCTAACTGCTCTCATCGCCTGCACAGTAGCTTCTCTGGCACCTGGACCCTGCCACACCATCCCGACACTTCTAGTCTCCAGCCTGCTTTAACAGTTCACACAGCCTATTGGAACTGCCCTATAATTAAATGTCTGAAAGAGTAAGAGAGGTTTATTTTGGCTCACGGTCTCAACCTTTCAACCCATGGTCATTTGTCCCTGCTGTGGGCCTCTGATGGAAGGAGGCAAAGAGAAAGCAAGGGCTTGGCCTCAGTGCCGGTAGTCAGGCCTAGCTCAGAGGTTCCTCCAGTTCCCAATAGCGCCATGAGCTGGGGGCGGCTTTTAACACATGGTCTTTAAGGGTCGCATTTCAAACCTAAACTACAAAACTGTCCTCAGTTCAGAGCACAAACTCTAAGGCCATGCCATGGGATACTTGGCAGCTCTCCACTCCTTGCTTTTTCTCCAGGGTGTTGGTGGTGGGGCCTGCCTGTGCTGCTCCTTCCCATAACTCCCTCTTTGCTCACGGCTTCTCCGAGCCACACCACCAAGCCGGTAGTGCTTTGAGTTGGGTTCAGCTTTCCTCCAGGAAGCCTTTCAGGAGTGTTTGCCACCAGTCTCCTTCACAGTGTTCCCCGTGTCTGTCATCCCTTGCAAGTGCTAAGTCCACTGAAAGCAGGGCTCTTCTTACATCCCTGGCTTTCTGTGGCCTCTTCTGTGTACCAGTATCCTACCCGGGTTTTGCCTTAGTGCTGTGCCTTCTGCATCTTTCCACAGTATAACTGAGGACTAAAATCTAGTTCTGGGTCACTTGCTATGACTGCTGTCCCAAATTCTAATTTGTCTCCCTCTAGTCCAGGGATAAACATATGATACAATGGCTACTACTCCATATCTCTGTCTATAGCAACAACCTTAGTCACAACACTGAGTCCCCTCAGCCAGAGAATGCGTGGACCACCTTTCTGCCTGCAGCCTGCGGCACCTCATTCCCCCTGGGACAGACAACTCTTCTCTGTCGGCACCATAATAACTACCATTTTTCTGATGGGACTGTTCCAGGGCTTGCCAGCATACTTGTTTGGGCTCTCATTTCTATACCTTGTCATGATTTACTGTAAGAATTTTCATGTTCCCACTTACCTAGCTGGAGTCCAGCATTACTTCCCTGATTCTCAAAGCACGTCCAAGATGTGTCAGTATCATCTAGGATATTAAAAATGAGGCTTTTCACACACACCAACTTCACCAGAAACACGGTGGGGCCTCTCAGGTGATTCTGGATGGGCTCACATTTGGAAACCGCTGCAGTGTAGGCTGCCTGCAACCCTCTTTCCATTCTGCTTGCTCTCCTGTCATCTGTGACCTTGTCTTGCTCGCCTCTGAGCTCCAGGAGAAAAGAAACTTCCTTAAGATTGACTCCTCTGTCTGTCTCATTCTGATGTTGGCACCAACAGAGTCTCAGGCCATGCTGGTGGATTCCTAAGTCTTCATTTCATCCTCAGTGGGGCAGAGAGACAAGATTGAGACCACCAAATTGTCCTACTGATGAATGCAGTCCATGTCCTTGAACCTCAGGTTAAATCAATATCTCTTCCAACCAACAGAGTTATTCTTGTAAAGCACATAACCTGGGCATTGATGAGTCCACATCTTTGTAGCATTAAAGCCATCTGGTTGGTACCAGAAGCACAAAGGCAATGACGGCCACTTCTTTCACAAGAACAGCAAGGAGGATCCTGGTTTAGCAGGCTGGGCTTAAACAGCAAGGAGGATCCTGGTTTAGCAGGCTGGGCTTGAGTATCTGCACCTGACCTCTGCTGCTCAGGTTCTCGGTGGTGAGGGAAGGGGTATGGGAGTCACTGATAGTGCATACTTGTCATCCCAGTTTTCAGGAGCCTGAGGCCAGGGGATGGAGAATGCAAAGCCAGTCCAGTCTGAGCCACATGACGAAACTCCATCTCAAAAAAAAAAGAGGGGGGGCTAGCAAGATGGCTCAGTGGGTCAAGTTGCTTGCTGTCAAGCCTAATGACCTTGAGTTCAAATGTCAAGTGGGAGTCGAGTTCAAGTTGTCCTCTGACCTCCACACACACAGATCCACATATACACACATAAATAAAGCACACACCAAAGCTTTCAGGACCACCACCACCACACATATCAAGCACACTTGTGTTCCAAAGATACAGTAATGATTTTAAGGTCAGGGTTTGAATCTGTCCTTTTCTTAAAAAAAAAAAGGGGGGGGGGTGAGCACAATTACCGTTGGCTCTATTGTTAACTGTTCATTCCACGTATCAGAGGAACAATCTAGAATTAAGCAAGCTACTTCTCTTGACACTGGAACCTACTTCTCTCCTAGTAAAGACAGAAAGCAGACATGGGGAACATGAGACTCAAGAGTGTGTGCTCCATAGATGCGAGGTGGGTCACTGAGCAAACCCTGGCAGAGTTGAGCAGAGACTGAGCAGCCCCCAGGCCCATCCCAGTTCAGCGCACTGGAGAAGATATTGCATTTTCTCTCCCTGTAGGCCTCTCATACTAGTTGATAATGATCTAATACTCAATTGTCCCTTGTAGCTGGGTTTGTGACAAGCCAATCTGGGTCATCAGAACATTTGCTTAAACTCTCCTTCAAGCAGAGCACTAATGAACCAGAACCCCTGACCATTCTAGACAAGTTTAGTAAATTTACCTTTGCAGTAGCAAACACCCACACTCAAAACAGTCCTCAGAGCCCACATCTAACCCTTGCACCACGATTCTCCTGCACACCTCATCTTCTCTCAATGGCCACTGTTGAGAGATCATCTCAAGAGCACGGATCCTTCAGAGAACCTGGGTTCTGGTTCCCAGCACCCACATGGCAGCTCACAGCCACCTGTAACTCCAGTCCCAGATGATCCATCACACTCTTCTGGCCTCCACAGGCACTGTATACATGTGGTATACAGACATAGATGCAGGCAAAATGGCAGAACACACTTACCCACAAAATAAAAAAATAAAATTTAAAAAGATGATCCCAAGAAACATGACAAACCATGGCAGAGATGTTTTCTCCACCTCTCTACAGTGGGAGGATGACACTGGGCACACATCTTCCTCATGCATGAGCAGTTCTCAGGAAAGGACTGGTGTCCACTCTGTGATCCTTGAACCACATCCTACATTACTCAACCATCTAAATGAGCCCCATTTCCCCCAATCTTCACTCTCTCTGGATCAGATGTGGCCAAGTCCTATAAATAGAGAGCAAGCCAGTTGGTTCTGTCAACCTTCTCATACTCTGCCATATTTTAAAATTACAAAAATAGCCATGCCTTCATCACTTTGAAATTATTACATAACGTGATTGTCTCAGGCAAGAAAAATTTGACTCTTGTCTCTCTCTTTAGTTTCCAGAACTCATGGATCATCAGACTCTGTGATCTTTTCCACCAGGAAGACCATACCTGCCAACAAAAATTGTAGGCCTACTATGTACCCAGCATTGTTATAGAAATGCAGAGGTATTTAAGATAGAAAGCCAGTCTCTTACTTTCCATCCACTCTGGAAGTCTAAGTTATGTGTACAGGACACTTGAGAAGAAAGCACCAGTTACCACAGCATCAGCTCAGAAACTAAGCCATTAGTAGATACTCTGCCCCTCAGCATTCCCACGAAGAGCCAACATCCCTGATAATCAGCTGAGGTCTCAGGAGTAGACATCACATACAGCTGACAAACTCTTTAGACTCTTTGTATGCCTACACTTTGTACACCAGGCTTCCCCAACTCATGCCCCTCCCCCAAGCATATAATACACATCAGATTTTATAAATAAATCATCTTTTAATTACCTGGCTTTGTTTAGTTAGCAAAATCAAATACAAATAAACTTTTCTAGTTTATTTTTTCTTAATCATGTTTTAAGAAAAACATGTTCTGCCTTCCTGGCAACTCAGAGCCAACTTCCCTAATTTTCTTTCTTAACCAATGGCTAATGCACTTACTTCAAAGTATCAGCCCTACTGAACGGGTAAACCCAAGTTCAAAGATTCCAAGATCAATGGGGGCGGGAGGGGGGAGGATATGATGACACCAGGACTCATAGCAAACCATCACCCACTGTTTGCTTGAATGCTACTACCATCACTAAGATGATATCTCTGCCCTGTGGTGGTTCTGGCTTGGCCAAGCATCTGTTTCAGGTCCCATCAGTGGAACCCAGGGCAGGTGAGTCTTGCTTCTGTTTGTGATCTAATCCATGTTTCCTCACACTAAATCAGGGCCAGCTCTCAGCCCATGGGCTGCACCTGTTCAGAAACTGCCTCATGGAAGTGTCTATGAAGACAGAATAAGGGCCTTTATCTTGTACTTTCCTCTCTTTCTTTAAAACTCTGCTTTGTGCTCTCCTGGGGCTGATGCACTCATACACAACACAGGAGAAAGGACAAAGGGGTTTCCATGGGGCTGGGCCCTGGAGGGGTGCAGAGGAGCCAATCGCCCTGAGAGTAAGCCATGGCTCAGGACCTGGCTGTTTGAGGGCTCACCTTCCCCTACTTGGAGTTAGTGCTCTGACAGTGATCTCTGGCTTCCAAGCAGCTCTGAAATCTCAAATGGCTGGGGAAAATGCTTGGTTAGAAAAGTACTGTCACCAGCATGTTAGCACAGCATGCTCAGAACCAACTTCCGCTGCTCCTTTGGCCTGCACAGGGCTGCACTAAGGGCCCTTGTCCTGCAGAAGGGAAAAGGGTGGTTTACCCTCCCCAGAGGATGAAACCTTTGCCTCTGTTTCTTTTAGATATACACCTGACTTTACTGCTTTGTGGCAGAAGACACTGAACTTACAATGTCCATAAGGACTTGCTTGGAGACAAACCCATAAGTCACCTGTCCCCAGGACTCCCTAGGCACACACTAGATCTACAGATGCCTCCTTTTTTTCTCAACAACATCCATCTTAGCTCAGAGCCTTGCTCTTTGTGGGGACTAGAGGAAGCACACAGGGAACCGCACAAGCTCCTGGCCTTCAGACCTTCAGTGGGGATGCAGGAGATCAAGCACAGAAGCAGGCCTCCTATGGAGCCCATGTTGGCTTCAGAGTCCCCACCTTCCCACTCCACCCGTGCTGGGACCACAGTGTGCTCGTTGACACCTGGCTCTCCTGTACTACAGACCTCTAAGACTCATTCTACCCTGGCACGAAGAATATAGACCCAAAGATGTCTCAATACTGTCATTTCACCCCTCATTCACTTACGTCCCAGGAACAAAGATTTTTTTCCTAGTTCTTTTCTAAAAGTCCAGTTAAGGGAACCCCCCAAACCAGTCAGGTGGCCAGCATGATAATGGCAATCTTGGCAGAACAGAACCTGGTTGACATGGGAAGCACTTTTGAGTGCACAGTGCTGGCATCAATCAGTCAAACCTAGCAGGAAGAATTTAGTGCTCTTCATCTGAAGACAGGCCTTCGATCTCATCTCGGTCTCCTCCTATTGCCATCCAGAAGGCTTTGGCTACCTGTGAATAAAACATGTGACAAGTTTCAGACTAACAACTAACCTTCAGACCATTTCATATGCCACACCTGAACTGAGGTCTGTAATTCTACACTTTGGCCTTCCAGCAACACACATTAAAATCCCCAGGCAGCCTTTGGCCCAGACCACTGTACTAGGCATGTGCTACACTTGTGATCAGGGCTGCACATGAGTGTGAAGCTTCATTATTGACAAAAGCAAAAACATGAGCATGCAGGTGGCCTCAATGTCCGGAATGGACACAGCTCATATAATGAGATGTCACCAATCATGTCAGTTTCTTGCCAAAAACATGAGTTGCTTTGGCAATTACAAACAAAAAAACAGAGTTTTCCAGTCTAACAGGAAGGTAAGCACCCTGAGTACTGGTGAAGGTTCCATGTCACGTAACACACACTGAAGAAAAGTCAGTTTGACTGTAGCAACTGTGTTACTACTGTACAAATAAGCATCCAGCTGGCTATAGTATCTAGTGCAACATTCACACTATGGCCCTGTGGTGGTGCACATGTCACAGGGAAGACCTTTTGTAGATGATAAATACCTGCTGGGTCTTCTCACCTTTTCTGCATGCAACTTTCTTTGCTCATGAGGAAGCGTCGCAGCCTTGTCTAGGGGGAAAATATATCTTAAGAAATTTGTCTAATAGCACAGCAGAATCTAGAGTGCATGGGTGTGCTAACACTTGAAGATGGTAGATGGGTTTCTACGACATATGCTCATGGTATAGTCATTACAGCCATTAGGAAGCTTGAGTCTCCCAAATTTTCCAGATGGGATGTGAGTGAATTGGTGGGAATTTGACAGATGCTGTGATAATGAGACTCAATGAAAAAAGAGACACACTTACGAAGAAGGGAAAATGAGGGGGAAGAGAATCAAGACAGGAAATTTTTCCTCAGGGAATTTTTACCAATAAAATGGTCCAATCTCCTAAGCAGCTAAATTTCTCAAGCCCAAAGCTCAGAATCCAATCTAGCCATTACAAAGTGAGTTGCTACCACATAAACTAGAAAAGCATCAACATGAAAGGATTGAGACGTGCTGAGATAATTACCTTTCATTTCCTTTAATTTTGAAAAGAGCCTCTCGAAGTTCTCCAGATCTCCTCCTCCAGTGGTAAGACTCGCTAATTCTTGAATATCCAGGTCTAACATGGGATCTGAAACCAGAGTTGGCCACACGTTCCTTATATACATGCTGGGTACCAGGCAGCACTAACTCTCGTGAGTGTGGGCAATAGCTGAGTGCTGACACACGCCGGCTTCACAGGCTGCACAGAGCCCTGCCAAGCTGCTGGAGGCTCACTTTCATCCCCACAGCACTGTGATGAAGTAGAGGACACTACTTCCATCCAGAGATGTGACTTGCTCAAGCAACTTTCTCTGAAAGGCAATATTCCCTTCCTACACTCTCAACAGGGACCAGTATGATCATGTCAACATCCACCATTACAAACGGCCACACCTAAGCCTAGCAGGACAATTATCATTTTCTACAACTTGTAGACGAAAAACAAAGCAATCCATGTTTAAAAATGAACTCACATAAATGCCAGAGGTGGTACTGTTTTGAATCATGTTTTCTTAATACAAATCCTTTGCCATTTCTACCTCAGCATATTACTTAAAAAATAAAAAGATTTATTTTAATTATGCATATATACATGTGTGCCTGTGAGTGGATGTGTGAATGTGAGTGCAGGTGCTGGCAGAGACCAGAAGAGGGCCTCGGATCTCCTGAAGCTGGCCTTAAGTGGCTGTGGGCCTCCTCTGGATGTGGGTGCTGGGAATCAAACCTAGGTCCTCTGTAAGAGCTGTATACTCTCTTAACTATCCAGTCATTTCTCCAGCCCCGTCATATTTGTGACAATGACAGTGGCTTCTCTGACCATCAGTGCCCAGGACTCCATCCTCGGATTCTTTCTACTGCTGGCAGAATTGTGGCAGCATTTGTGTGGGCCCCTTGGTTTTCTAACATTTTCTACCCCTACTGCAGTGAACACATGCAGTACTGAGAGAAGCTTGCTTTATACATTTTTATCCATCAGTTTCCGCTTCCCTTACATCCATCTCTCTGTCCACCCATCCCCTTCCCTTACATCCATCATTCCATCCATCCATTCTTCCTTTCCTTACACCCACCCCCCTTCACTTACACCTATCACTCAGTCCATCCATTCCCCTTTCCCTTATATCTATCTGTTCCCGTTCCCTTATGTTCAAAGTTCTGTCCACCTGTTCTCCCTTCCCTCTGTCTCCCCACCATCATTTTTGGAGCACCAGGGATCAAACCCAGGGCCTTACACATGCTTGGTAAGCACTCTACCACTGAACTACACTACTGGCCACACCTTCATCAAAATGGAGTACTTTAACCTACCAGAATGTATTTCCACTTTATAACACTCCTGGGGAGCAGATTGCTTACTCCTGCTTAACTGAGGCAGAAACTCGGACCACTGAGGTGAATCAACTACTAAAGGCTGTATCACTGTTAGAGGTACAGCCATGACTTGAACCCAATCATATGGTACTCAAATACCCATAGCCTTGACCATTACAAGGCTCTATACACCTGTCCATAAACAATTTGAAGACAAAGATGGTGATTTATAATCCTTTTCATTTACCACACTGCCGTACAATTTGTTTAAGTGCATCTGGGGTCATAAAGTGTGTCTTGATTCAGTGCACACCAGGTCAGCTGTTGGTGTACAGGGCCAAAGATGACATTTCTGATTTATCTGTGCACAGAGATGGTAAATGAACTAGAGACAAAGACAGAGTCACTTTGTGCTTTAAAAAATATGCTAAAAAAATGAATTTAGGCCGGATGTTGGTGGCCCACGCCTTTAATCCCAGCACTCGGGAGGCAGAGGCAGGCGGATCTCTGTGAGTTGGAGACCAGCCTGGTCTACCAAGCGAGTTCCAGGACAGCCTCCAAAGCCACGGAGAAACCCTGTCTCGAAAAACAAACAAACAAACAAACAAACAAAAAGGAATTTATACAGAGCACTGAAGACAGCAGTATTTAAAGTTTGAGGAAAGGAGAACAATCCTACGAAGACATCCAGGAGGGAAACCAGGAGACACTGTTGGTGAGTGAAGAGAAAACAGCATGTCAGTGAAATGCCAGTCACAATCCTAAAGACCCTTGCTCAATCAAGATGAGGATGGGGAATACTAGTGTTAGTGGCACAGAGGTCACAGGTGGCCTTCACAGACAGCCATTTGAATGTCAGAGTGGGAAGGAAAGCTAAATGAGTTAGCTAAATGGACAGTCACAGGGGGCTCATGTCCAGTGGGTATGCCGTTCATTTTCTCCATGTTTGAAGTTAATTTTCCCCTCAATGTTTTCTGTCCTGGTGTCTACTCTGAGTTCTGCTGTTATCTCTGGGGAGCTCATGGAGGAACTTACCTACAATGTTGTCAACCTGTGCACCTGCTGAGCCACACGCACCACCATGATGGCCGGGAAGGGACTCTTTCCTCTCAGCTGCTGGCAATGGGGCCTGCTCCTAGGGGGAAATACATAGAAGCCAACAATTTAACAGTAAGCTATTTCAGTGAAAAATCCAAAAGAGTTCATTCTTCCCATACCCAGCTAGGTGTGAAGAAGCAATAACAGAACACGAAGGAGGAAGCAAATAGGAATGAGGTCACATTCAAACACAAAAGGCTGCAAAGCCACCATCCCAGCTGCTATTCCCCTCAAGGAAAAACCATGAATGTTAGGATCTTGCTACTGGCCACTAAAACATGTTTGGTTTGTATCATTTAAGATACATGTTATGGGCTGGCAGAATGGAGCTACTGAGGACAGAGGATGAATTGGAATGTCAGCTCACTTGGGTTTGACTCAGGACCTTGGTTCAACAAGTATTGAAAAAGATTCATGTTTGTTTTCTACATAACAATCTGACAGTAAGATGATGCTTCAAGGAAATCCTTGTATAGTTAAAAAAGTGCTCTAGCAAAAACTCTACCCGCTATCCCTGAGTGAGCACCTGCCAACTGTATCACCGCTAGAGGGACAGTCATGACTTAATCATATGGTACTTGAATGCCCACAGCCTTGACCATTACAAGGCTCTATACACCTGGACCAGCATTCCCTCAACAGGGGTCAAGCACAATGGGGTGCTTCAGAGCCTCCTTTCAGCTGCTGAGTTCTCTGCTGCCTCTTAAATAGAAGCTAAAGAAATGAAGACATGTAAAGATCCACGAGGATAGTAAAGTCAAAGAGGAGAAAAGAGCAGAAAATCTTTACCTCTGAGTGACAGCTCTCTGCTGATCCAACGCTGTGGTTTGTTCCAGCCAGTGAGTTGAGAAGGCTGAAGCCCTGGCTCCTGTCTGAAGAGAAGACACCATGAGCATTGTGGCTTTATGTTTTACATTGTGAAGTAACTACAATGACAAGCAAAGACTCAATCCTCAAAATTCCACCTCTAACTCTGCTGGTAAAAGAGTTTGGATCTAGCTGGGCAGTGGTGGCGCACACCTTTAATTCCAGCACTTGGAGGCAAAGGCAGGCGGATCTCTGTGAGTTTGAGGCTGGCCTGGTCTACAAAGCGAGTTCCAGGACAGTCAAGGCTACACAGAGAAACCCTGTCTTGAAAAACCAAGAGAGAAAGAGAGAGAGGCAGGGGAAGGAAGAGAGAAGAGTTTGGATCTGAAATATCCCATGAAGGCCTGTGTGCTCAAGGCTTAAGGTGCTACTGGGAAGTAGTAGAACATACTTGGAAGAAGTAAGGTCATTGGGGTCATGTCCTTGAATGGGATGCTGGGATATGGGCCTCTTCTTTTTTGCTTCCTGACCACCAAGAGGTAAACAATCACCACTATCACCCAAACATACCATGATGAACTATGTTATGACAGGTTCAAAGTGACAAGGGTGATCAACTATGAATTTAAACCCTGAACTAAATAAAGTAGGCTGAGTCACATAAGCTGATTATCTCAGGCATTTTATAACAGTGATACAAAGTTGACTGACACATATAATCTCTCAATTTTGTTTTAAATAACAGAATATTGGTCAAGGAAAAAAACTGTAGGCTATTACATACAAATGCCATTCCATGGCTTCATTTGTGAGTTACAACACCAGGGTTTTAGCAGTTGCTATTGGTTAAAGTCACGACTGTTTTTTTTTTTTTTTTTTTTTTTTTGGTTTTATGAGACAGGGTTTCTCTGTATTGTTTTGGAGGCTGTTGGTCCAGCCCAGCCCCGAACTCACAGAGATCCGCCTGCCTCTGCCTCCCAAGTGCTGGAATTAAAGGTGTGCACCACCACCGCCCGGCCACGAATGTTTTATACGTCAACGTGAATGAATTACTGCTGGGTAAAAAGAAGCATGGTGGTTAATACAGTTGTCATCTTGCTGCTGAGGAGCCACCTGTACTCAAGGTTCCCAATGTGTCTGTGTCACAATGAAGACAGGTCTGGGGCAGAGTAACTGGAACTGATCCAAGAATCACCCAGAATACACACTAAAACTGCCCAAGATCCAAGGGCTCTGAGGCTCACTAAGTCACCAAGCTGGGGTAGAGGCCCACTCATCTCAACACCTAGCAAGTGTTTCAGCCAGCAGAATCAGGAGCAGACAGGGCACTAAGGTTTCTGCAGCTTGCAGGCCTGGGGACAGGTTCACCCCAATGGCAGGTAGCTCTCATTTGCGATATACATATGAGAATGCAGGACTCAAGGATTTCACTTGTCACGGTGACACATGAGCACTTACATGTAGGCTGTCTGGAACAAAAGACAAATTCTCCACAGCAAACACATGTGCCCCCTCCTCCTACTGGAAATAACTTGGACTTTGGGTAATTTTCCCTCTAATTAAGAAGTCGCTCAAATTCCAACTCTATAGCTTGGCATTCCCTAAACTTGGCAGGCTGCCACTCACAGTAGGACATAATATGAGCTCAGCGTATCTTAGATTACCTCCCCCTCTCTTGTTTTTTTTTGAGACAGGGTTTCTCTGTGTAACTTTGTAGACCAGGCTGGCCTCGAACTCACAGAGATCCACCTGCCTCTGCCTACCGAGTGCTGGGACTAAAGGTGTGCGCCACCAACACCAGACCTCCCAGTACCTCTCTTACAGTGGCTCCCTGTGAGCAGCCAGGCAGAGGGGGGATGCAACTGAGAACACACTATAAAACTTTGGGCACCTTTGTTTTCTTTTATGTTCATCCATTAAAAAAATTTGTTTTATGCTATGTGTATTTAGCCACGATTTTAAAACCAGCAAAATAATGTTTAATGCTCTGATGCTAACATATGAAATTGTGAGAAAAGAAAGAGCAGGGAAGAAGAAAAAGAAAGGGAAGAGGTGGAGCTTATGATCAAAACTTTAGCTTCCACTCATGGCTCCAACCACCTTGTGACCTCAGACAAAGCAATCCCCCAGGGCCTTAGTCTGCAGTTCGCTAGAAACCTGTGATGAGAGAAGGGGTTGTCTGCACCCTCTCCTCATTCTCCTTGGAATTCACTGTGTTTAAGTACCTTTTTTTTTTTGGATACACATACACACACATATATTTAAAATCCTTATATTTCAAAACCTTAAAAAGTGCATGATGAGCCATGTGTTTAGAATGAATTGTAAGGAGTTGTGCTCAGCGCTTTCTGATAAACAATGGAGGATTCAGTCAGCTCATCAGAGGGCTCATGATGTCCCTTGCTTATATTTTAAGGAAGTCAGAGACACATACATTTATACACTTGAGGAAGGAACCCACATTTGTTTATTCAAAGCAGACTGCCTGCATTGAGTGTTGCTCAAAAGGCTTAGATGCTATTTTACACCCTGCCTGTTTTGCTCTGGTGTTCTTCACACTTCCACCCACATGCGCCCACTGCAAGCCACGCTCACGGAAAGGGGAGTTACATAATCTCCTCTTACTACTTGATAGTAACCATCCCAGGCCCCCAGGTTTCCAGCATGGGAATGCTACTCCTATTGAGAAGGGCCTTTCCCTTCAGCTGCTGAGACTAATTCTAGCATTTATGGTTTTATTGGCAGCATAAAAACACTGGACTAGGAAGGAACAAATCATGGTACTTGTTCAACTGATTCTTCTAGAACTTCAGGGATGTGGGAGGGGCAAATTTTTTAATTTTTTTTAATTTAAAGTAGAAATAAGCTTCTTTCACATGTGAATCCCAGCTCCCTCACCCTCCCCTCCTCTCCTGTCCCCCACCAATTCCCTCACCCCCCACCCAACCCTCACTTTGCTCCCCAGGGAAGGTGAGGCTCTCCATGGGGGATCTCCAAAGTCAGTCATATCATCTGGGGCAGGGTCTGGGCCCTCCCCCCCTGTGTTCAGGCTGAGAGAGCATCCCTTCATGTGGAATGGGCTCGAGGAGCAAGTTTTTATGAAAAAGAAATTAGTCAGGAAGCATAAGCAGGACCAACCCCCGCCCCCCACCAGTCCCACACACCAGCAAGGAACCAGGTACCCCTGATGCTTACAACTGTGGCTGGAACCAAACCCTTTCCATATTACTTTTCCCAAATCAAGTTAAGCAGTCCTAATTCAGAAATCTGAAATGCTCCAAATGCCAAAACTTGCTGAGTACCACATGATGCCTCAGTGGAAACGTCTACATAGCCAAAACACAGGTGCCTTATCAACCCTGTTCCAGGTCACCTCAAGTCATATGCATAACGTATGAACAAATAGCATATATGGCCCGTACACATGTGCGAAGAGTATTCCTAAATGCAGAAAGTTATAAAACTTAGTTTTAAGTACCTGAGTTATGGACACTCAGTCCACATATATGTAAGGTTTAATTTATAAGTTAGACAGAGTTAAGACAATAACCACAATAAAACAGGCATTTCAAGCAGAATACTGTAATAAAATTTCTCAAACAAGCTGGAGAAATAGCTCAGCAGTTAAGAATACTGACTGTTCCTGCCAAGGACTGTAGTTTGGTTCCCAGCAATCACATAGTGGCTCAAAACCCTTTGTAACTCCAACTTTAGGGGATCTGGCATCATCTTTTGATCTCTGTGGGCACTGCATGCACATGGTATGTACACACGCACTAAGTCCCAAATACATACACATAAAAAATTAATTACAACTTTAAAAAGAATTCTGCAGGAATGGTTGCCATCTCTCCAAATATCACCATGTACTGAACTCACTCCTCTTGTGACTGTGAGAAGATACTCTAGGGATTTCTGGGTGACTTCTCTGCAGCTCATCCCAGTTGCTTAGACAACCAGCATCCCTGTCACTGCATCTGAAGCCATTATTAACAAAGATCACATGTACATAGGCACTGAAGAACCTAAGCAGTCAATTGACAGTGACTGCTGGGAGGTGGCAATGTGTGGGATGGGCTGCTCAAAAGGACAGTCCACCTCCTTGGGCAGGTAAGGAGGATGGCACATATTCCACCTTGTCACTCAGAAAAGCATGCAAGTTGAAAAGAGGAGTTATTCATTTCTAAAACTTCTGGGGTAATTTATGCAGGTAACAAATAGACGGACCACTCTGTATTAAATTCATCCCCAAAACATCTGACTCCATTCCAGTGGTATAGTAAATTATGGATGGAAGATGTCAGTTGTCAGTGCCAGAAAAAGTAAAACAAACAAACAACAACAACAACAACAACAACTTGTTATTAGTATGGATTCTTCAAATGTTAAAAAATCTCCTTGGCCACATCCACAAACCTACATGATCTGTTAGACATTTTCTGTATTCATTTTTCAGTTTTTATTTCTTGAAAGCAACAACTTTTTGTCGTCAGCTCAGCAAGTTCAAGCGCTCTCTACATTTTAAGGTGTTTCTACTATTCTTATATACTTTTCCTCTCTGCACAAATACTTTCCTTTTAGTGTAAACCTGGTCTTCTCCACTCATATGGTAAGTGATAGCTAGGGCCATACACATGCTAATCACAGCAAGGACTCTTAAGTTCATAGAGAAGTTGCATCCATTTTTTTAGTGATTATCTTAAGCCATGCCATCGCACCCGAGTTATAGAACCTTTAAGAAAGTCTCAAATGCTGTCACCAGTATCAGGAAAAGGAACCTACATTATTATAGAATATTCCATGTCTCCCAGTGAGTTATAGGAAAACAAAACAAAACAAAATGTGGTAGGTTGGAGAGATGATTCAGCAGTTAAGAGCACTGGCTGCTGTTCCAGAGGCTTGGGATTTAATTCCCAGCACCTAATGGTAACAACCATCTGTAACTCTAGTCCCAGGAGATCTTATGCCATCTTCTGGCATCTGTGGGCACTGTAACCACATGGTACATATCTATATATCTATATCTATATCTATATTTATATATAGGTAAAACAACCGTGCACATTAAAACAAACTGAAAAACACCACAAAACCAAACCCTTATTTATTCTCTCTCACTCAACCGCTGCTTGAAGTATTCAAAATACACTATTAAAGCAAGGCTTACTTAGGCTCACTTTAGACTCAGCACTCCACGTGGTTCCACTTGTGCTAGATTCAGGAAAGCAAGTCTCTGCTCTGCCTGTGATGTGGGAGAGCTGCTAACAAGAGCCACTTCCATGGGAAAGTGAGATCACAAGATCTCCTTTCTACGAACAGTATGTTCGTTGTAGAGAACGGAAATATCAAGAAAGAAAAGACAGCAGCAAAGACACTAGTGAGTACTGTGGTGAATGTCCTCCCACTTCTACACAGTCTGAAGACCTAACTAAACTTTGGAGTGAGCACCGTCCTTCCCAAAGTCATGAAGGAGACAGAGCAAAGGCCATACTGAGTCCTATCTCTGAAGCCTGGAGCACACACCTGGAAAACCCTTAAAGGGGGATAGCGATCAAAAGCAGCCATTCAGACCCAAATGTGGGAAATAGCAGCAAAGACTACGAAGAGACGGCTTTCTCTGTATTACTTTGGAGGCTGTCCTGGAACTCACTCTGTAGACCAGGCTGGCCTCGAACTCACAGAGATCCGCCTGCCTCTGCCTCCCCAGTACTGGGATTAAAGGCATGCTCCACCAACACCGAGTGCAACGACTTTCTTAGGTGGTTTGTAGCCAGCTTTGGAAACAACTGCAGTTGAAGAGCAAGGTGATCAAGAACAGTGCCTCCAAGGTGGCCTGTGGAGAAGTTCCTACCATTGCTTTGTGTGTGGACACTCCTGAAGGCCATACCTGAAGGGCTCACCATTTCCTCCTCTCCTCACTAATCTCCCATAATCTTCTCCTTTTACAACACACTCCTTCTACCCATTATGCTTTCTACACACTCAGAATGGTCAATTATCTTAGTCATTGTTTTCTTTTTGACTATGACATTCACAGGGAGGATTCAGTCTGAGTGCTCAATGTTCCTGAGTTCCTCAATGTGAAGTTGAAAAGTTGGACTCCAGTTCAGCTTCATGAGATTTAAGGAAATCCCCTGAACTAGACACTGGCAAAGACATGAATTTGGTTTCCCAAGGTTACACAGTTTTAGGTAGATTGACAAGAACCCTCGTCACTGGCCATTGGTCCTCTCACTAATTTGATTCTTCATTTTTCTGTGACATTAGATTCAATTTTTATTTAATCATACTTTTTTACTTATGGATGTGGTGATGCCTGTCTGTAATCCCAGCACTTGGGAGGCTGAGGCAAGAGTATCAAGTTCAAGGCTACCCTGAGCTATATAGCTGTTGCTAATAATAGTAAGAGTAATAATAATAATAATAATAAACAATCTTTTAAAAATAAAAGACATAAGCTATCTACTTTCTCAAGTGAACAGCTTCAGGCAGAAGTGAGAACTGGGCCTTGTGATGTGGGCATTTCTTTTTTTCTTTTTTCTTTTGTTCTATCCATCAATTACAAAGGACAGCCTGACCTAGAATCTGGAACTCCTGTCATGGAATCATTTATGTGACATTTTAATAATAATCAATTCAGCTCATTTATATTGGGAAAATGGAAAACTGCTGTATGAAGAGTTACTTCTACCCACTGTTCTAAGTCCAGCTGCTCTTTGCCCACTGGGGGTGGAGTCACAACTCTTAGGCATTTGTTTAGTCTAACAGTCCTTCCCTGGTTCCCCTCACCCTCTACACTTACCATGGTGCTACTTGATGTAATAGGCAGAAGCCATCAGTGCAGGAAAAAGCCCTCCATAGAACTTGCCTGTGTCCAGCTTATTAGACCAGGGACAGGAACACTGTATAACATCAAATTGACACCTAGCAAAGGTGTTGCATATACTACTACCCTCCTCCATGATGTGCTAGTTCTCAATAAAGTCAGACAAGAACACAACTCTTATAGTACCACCTAAATTCAAGACACTGCCTCAAGCAAAGTACTTTGTATCATGGTTTTCCAATGCACTTAAACTGAAAGAGTCTATTGGGAAACTCAAAGGAGAGGGACTGGGGACTTAAAACAGCTGTCATATTTGTCATGAGGCAGTGACCTACAGTTTCTACTTTCATGAGAGTGATGATAAAGGGACATTACCAAGGCATAAATGTCAGGCCCAACTGGCTGGTTTACAAGCCATAGAGCAGGCTCTGGTGGGAGCTTGGGGACCACAGCAAGGAGCTAAGATTTTTATCTACATCCTTTCCTTGAATGGCAGCCTAAGCTCAGGCTGAGGAAGTTTAAGGTGTGACAGCAAATGAAAGGGTAAACAAAACGATGAGGCTCAATTAGCCCCAGAGGTGCCCTCAATGATGAGTATGGGTCTTGCCCACTTCATTTCTTGGACCATTTGTGGTTAGGTCTTTAATGCTGAATGGAAACTGGGGCTTCTCTGAAAGTCTGATCTTCATGATGCAATGGTCTCTGGGGATTTCCTCTTGGGCAGAGCTTAGAAGGCACAATAGACCTTGAGCTTAGTGCTTGCTGCCATTTTTATGGTTGCTCCCTGCCACCAGGAGTGTTTTAGACACTGTTTTCTCCCAAGTGCAATTCAATGCAACAGATATGCTGCCTTTGGTTAAATGCTACATAGAACTGTATCTTATACATAAGAGTAGGAATTTATTTTTGTCTTCCAAGCATCAAAGTTCATCCCTTTAGGAGCATAATGAGTTCACTAAGAATGTTATATTTGAGGAAACAAGACTCTGACAGAACCAATAGCAGAAACCCCATTGAAGTCAGTGCATAAGTCATGTCTATCAGAAAGATCTGCACATCTTTCCAGTATGGTCATATACTGCATAACATTTGGATCAACTATAGCTTGCAATATATGGCAGTGGTCTAAAAGACCCTGAGGAGCTTTGTGGTGGTTTGACTAAGAACGTCCCCCCTCCATGGACTCATATACTTGAATGCTTAGTCACTAGGGAATGGCACTATTTGAAAAGATTAGAAGGATTAAGAGGTGTGGCCTTGCTGGAAGAAGTATGTCATTGGTGATGGACTTTGAGGTTTCAAAGGCCCATGCTAGACCCAGTATCTTCCTCTCTGACTGTGTATCAGGATGTTGTTCCCATCTAATTCACCCACGCATGTTGTCATGCTTCCTGCCATGCTGATAATGGATCAAACCTCTGAAACTGTAAGCAAGCACCTAACTAAATGTTTTCTTTCCTAATAGTTGCCTTGGTCACGGCATCTCTTCACAGCAATAGAACGGTGACAAAGACAGAGAGATGAAGAAGACTGTTGCTGATTAATGTCTTAATGTGCTACAACAAAGTCATGGTGACCCCTGGTGTAAACAGGCTCACTGCACACACACATTTATGTGCAGCATATAATCTTGAAAATGATACTGGTTTATACACTTATACTCTGGTTTTTATTGTTATTCCTACTTACAAAAGAAAGTTTATTGTAAAATTGTGAGTAGCAGCCTCCTATGCCTTCCTACTGGGTTTTGTGACTACACTGGAAAGCCCCAGCCAGTGACTGACCTATATACCATCTGGGTTTGTCTGAGTACATCCTACATAGAATGATGACTTTATACAATGATGACGTCACCTGATGATGCCTTTCTCGGGACATACCTCCTGTTAAGCAAAGGAGGACTACAGTCACTTGCCTACAACTGTATAAATTAGTTTGTTTTAAAACATTAATTGAATACCTACGGTGTATAGTCATAACTCAAATCGAAAAGTATGCTAATCCACCTTGACTCCAAATAATACAACAACAATGTGCTGTCTCCCACTCAAAAGTAATTCATCATCATTTGCTGTATTAGCTAGCTGGAAGCTTTGCTGTACTTTCTTTGGATTAAGTTTAGAGATAATGGATCAGGACTAATACCATGCTATATAGATTATATAGAAGGATTTAAAAACAATAAGCAAAAGAAACCCCAAACCTCAGATATAATCATTACCACCAGTTAGTCTCATTAAAATCTTACTCACAACAGAGCACCTAGGCTGAGACAACTTGTGGCAAATAACTCACCTGGCTCTGCCAATGGTTTCCCATGCAGCCAAATCTACTTACTTAATCATTCTGTGCTCAGCTCTCTAATGCACTAATCATCAGCTAACTAAGCTGCCACAGCATGATGGAAACAACATTCTTGCTCAGGAGACCTGCAGTCCTGTCCCACCTTAGTTAATCACTGTGTGGGTATGGACAAGTCCCTTCTCCTGCCCAAGGCTCTTTTTCCTATAAAGGAAGAAGCCATACCAAATGCATAAGTGGAGATTCCCATGCCTTTGACACAATCACACACAAGACTGTGTCAAAGAAAGCAATGCCCCTTACATTCTATAAAGCCACAACTGAGGAATTGGCTCAGTGAGATAAAGTCCTTACCGCAAGAGAGTAAGGACCAGAGTTCAATATCCAAGGTTCATATAACAGCCAGGTAGGCGTGGTGACCCATCGGTAAGCTCAGCAGTAGGAGGCAGTGATGGGGATACCCTGAGAGAGCTGGCTAACCAAAGCAGCCAAAATGGTGTGCTCCAGATTATCAGTGAGAGACCCTGCCTCCAAATACAAAATGGAAGATACAAATACGATACTGATGGCAATCTTCGGCCTCCACAAGTACACACATGTACATAAGCCCACCATCTGTTAACACATATACACACACACCAAAAGAACCCAACAACAAACCTATGAGGACATTACAATTCTTCTTTAACAAATCCACACACATGCTCTTGGGTGCATCTTGCTTTCTTCCTAAGCATCTTTCTCTTAGCCTTGTGTTTAGCCTCTATATAAGCTTTTGACAAACTGCATGTTTATACATGTGCACATGCATGTGCACGCATGCACACACACATTAAATTTAGTAGTTAACCCAGCCACAGATGTCTTTTTTGTGTGTTTGTATGTGAATGTATAATGCAATCTTTTTGTTTGCTTTTTGCACAGTGCGTTAGGCAGTTCCCATTCTTCCCATCTTCCTTAATTATTCAGTCATCCTGATCTAGTATTTCCCAGTTCCCTGAGGCAGGGTCTCATTATACAGTCAGGCGGGCCTCAGGGACCCCTGCCTCAGTCTCTTTAGTGCTAGGTTTACAGGCATGGGCCTCCACACCCAGCACCCAACTTCTATAAGAACTTTCTTCACCTCATAGGAAAACCAGGAAGGAGAGTGGTCAAAACCAAAGATGGTACTGGAGTAGTGGCATGGGAAAACATATCATTGACAGATAAAAATGTTTTACCGCTGTCTTTGGAATTATAGCACAGAGTAAAAGATACAGACTTTTCCAGAAGACCAGCAGGGTTAGTGATCATCTGGCAAGGATGCCATTATACTATTCCTGCACTATTTAACAGACAAGCTCAGAAGTTCCTGGAAGTTTTCTGCCCAGTGCTGTTGAGAGAGGTGTTTGAGAGAGGCATACCTGACCCATTACTCAGTAACAGAGCTTAAGTGTTTCTGAAAAACCCCTTTAGAGGTGAGTGTAGCACCTGATACAGACTCTTCTGCCCCTATTGGGCCTCCACTAAGAATTACTCAACTGAGGCATGCCTAACATTGCCTTTCTCTCAGCCTTTACCATCATACAAGAGCCTTTCAGTTAGATCAGAGTTTTCAACCTTCCTCATACTGTGACCCTTTAACACAGTTCCTCATGTTGTGGTGATCCCAACCATAAAGTTATTTTTGTTGCTACTTTATAACTTTAATTTTGCTACTGTCATGAAATAGAGGTTTGCCAAAGGGGCCGTGACCCCCAAGTTGAGAATTGCTCACTTAGATCATGCCATCTCTATTCTAAGCCTTGGAGTAGCCCCTATTTTACACAAGTAGATGCCAATGTTACCTAAATGGCCTGCAAAGCCTCAACCCCCAAGATCTCCATCCCTTCTCCCATCATCTCTCTTCTGCAGTCAGAGGGAGCACCTAGCACTGGGTGTGCTCTCACCCTCCCACAGGCCCTGTCAGAATGCTCTTCCCTCAGTTTCAAATCTTTACCCACAAAGGGCCCTAACCTGACCATCCTACCCCAAACCTCAATTCCCCTCTGCTGTCCTTCCCCAGTACCTACCATCTTCTAGCCCTGTGTGGCTTACTAATCTCCTGTTGCCTGCTGACTACTGTTCCCACACAGGGAGCCTCACAAGTGCAGATACCGATGGTTTAGCAGTGTATACCGAGCACTGGGCGTGAACACAGCGTGTGCTCAGCAGACAATTCCTGAACGAACTTCAACTCTAGACCTAAATGAACCTAAACTCTAGACCAAGGAGAGTGGAGGCCAATAGAAGACAACCCAAATGGTCAACTGTATGGAGTCTGAAGAACACTCTTATAAAGATGGCAGGTGCCAAGGAGTACAGGTGACCTTTGTGTTGTACTAACTATACAGACACAGCTTTTCCTAATGTAAAATGGTACTGGCCCTGTGGCTTTGCAAGTCAGGATTCAGGAATGTGAGGATACAGGTCCTTGATGCAAAATCAGAGGCTAATGCAGCTTTAAGAATGCCCAATTCACTCTCCCCAATTCAGCACACTCTCACAAGTCAGAACTAGATGACTATTCTGTGCCAGCAGTTCTCACCATGGCTACATAACTGAGTCCCTGTGGCTCTTAAACTGCAGCTGCCGCCTCCCCACCACCTCCCTCTTTCCTAACAGAAATGGTCTGGATGTGGCCCAGATAGTACAGGCCTCAAAAGCTCCCAACATGCAGCCAGCACTGGAAGCCACTGATGAAGACCTATTCTACAGATCAAAAATATAGCCCAAGGGGGCTGGAGGGATGGCTCAGCAGTTAAGAGTACTGACTGCTATTCCAGAGGACCTGGGTTCAATTCCCACACCCACCTGGGGATCTGATATCTTTGCACCAATGCACATAAAATGAAGTTAAATAAATTATTAAAATACATACATACATATATATATCCTAAGGCTGGAGAGTTGGCTCAGTGGTTAAAAGCAAACCGCCTGTTCTTCTTTTGGAGGACCCTGAGTTTGGTTTCCAGAGCCCACGTCAGGCAGCTCACAGGGAACCTCCAGGGGATCCCACTCCCTCTTCAGAACTCTGAAGGCACTGCAAGTGCATGCACTTCATCTCACACACACATAATTGAGACTGGAAACTGTCACCCAAGAAAACTGTCAGGAGGAAAGTTTCTTACAAGTTAATAATTCATCAGCATGGTATGAGTTAAATGCACGAGTTCAAAGCATAAAGGGCTCTGGGAAGTCAAGTCTAACCTCACACCAGTCAGAGTGTCTCAGAGGGCAATCTGAGTGCACCTGCTTACTAAGTTCCCAGGGGACCACTGCATATCCCCAGCCTGGTACTATGCAGAGAGACATTTCTTGACCTCTGTGCCCCAGGCAAAGTTACTTGACCTCTGAGCCTAACTCACATCGGACACTGTGAAGTTAAATAGGGTAATGGACATAATCTATCTCATGGGTATGAACATTATTGTATTACTTATTGAGAGGTGCCATTCACACTTCAAAGTCATTCTTCACAGTACAGAACTCAGTGCTATTAGTATAATCGCAAACCTCCAATAACCACCACTAAATTCAAAACATGCTTTTCATGTTCTGGTAAGGAAATTGCATCTTCTTAGCAGACACTCCTTCAGCTCCTGAGAACCACTTAACCTAGATTCTGTCTCTATTGATTTAATTGTTCTCAATACCCAAGCACAATGACATAAAAGCTCTGGGCACAGCAGTAGTGTGGCAGGTCAGCCCTGGTGTAGCTTGCGCATATCTTTTTAGAGCTGAGTAACAGTCCACTGTATGGACTTACCACTGTTTTCTGGAGCTGTTTCCACCTTTGGGCTATTATGAATAACATTGCTATGAGCATTTATAATGATGTTATGCATGGCCATATTTTCAGCTCTATTAAGAGAGTACACCTAAGAGTGCAATAACTTGGGCATACGGTAACTTTAAGCACAACCTTTTCATTATTGTTATTTTTTGGTAAGTTCCTATATGTGCATTTGATGTACTTCGGTCATTCTCGTCCCCTCTCCATTATCCTTCCTCACCCCTTCCCACTCTTGCCAATCTTCCCAAAGGTCTTTCTCCTATTTCCCATGGTTGATTTGGGGTTTGTCGTTGTTTTGTGGCTTCTTTTGTGACTCACGGGGTTTAATTAGTGTTGCATGCATGAAAGGTTATTTACTGGCAACTTTAACAGCAGTTAGTTACACCAGCAACCATTAACTTGTCAATCGCTCCTAAGGTAGGTGGAGCTTCATGAACCCACCTCCAACTCATGATGGACCATTGATAGGCCCTTCTCTTATGCCTAACTTTAGACTTTCAGGAAACCCATGTGACTAGGTGAATAGCTCAGCTATTGAAGTGCAAACAGAAGGCCCTGAGTGTGCCCCTCTACCCAGAGTGGAGGCATGTGCTCGTAATCCCAGCACTGAGGAGGTAGAGACTGGTGGGTCTCAGGCTCACAGTCTAAGTCAGTACAGCCTAGTCGGCAAGTCCCTGGGCCCAGTGAGAGACTCCGTGTAAGCATACAAGGTAGATGGCCCCTGAAGAACAACATCCAAGGCTGACCCCTGGTCTTCTCATGCATGTATACGCCATCCCACACATGTACACACACCTGCATCTATGCACAGCAAGAGGAGAGGAGAGGAAGGGTGGGAGGCAGTGGCTGCTGAGGAAGATGACGCTTGCTGGCACTCATATCAGAAAGGCTGAAGGTTCTCATGTGGCAGAGGAGGCAGGCTGCCCTGGAAGGATGCTACGACCCACCACACATTTACACAGATCTCTGTAAGACCTAAACTTCCACACTGCTTCTCCTAGGAGGAGACGGGTCATTTCCTTCATAACAAAGATCTGGGTCCTCTTAACATGAAAG
Organism: Mesocricetus auratus; assembly: GCF_017639785.1. NCBI lineage: Eukaryota > Metazoa > Chordata > Mammalia > Rodentia > Cricetidae > Mesocricetus > Mesocricetus auratus. The sequence goes on along the minus strand of NW_024429267.1, from coordinate 3,689,587 downwards.
CAAGCTAATGCCAAAATTTGGAGTTTTAGCTAAAAGCACATCAATGTCTCAAGACTGTAGAGAAAGAAAAAAGATAGAAAGATACTTCAGGGCAAAGAGCCATGCAATGTGCCTCCTTGCTCCACACTTCACAACACTGCTCCACAGTGCACCAACAGTCTAGTTTGCTCGCCATTGCTGTGAGAAATGACAGCACCAAATCAACTCTGGAGAAGAAAGGGTTCATTTCAGCTTAAAGCTGTAGCTGAGGGAAGTCAGAGCAGGGACTCAAGGCAGGAATAGACTCAGAGACCATGGAGGAACACTGTTAATTGGTTTGTTCTCCATGGCTTGCTCAGAGCCTACTTTCTTATAGAACCCAGGAGTGGTCCCATCCACCGTGAGCTGGGCCCTCCCAACTCAACCACCAATCAAGAAAATGCCCCACAGGCTTGCCCATGGACCAAATGGAGGCATGTTCTCAATTGAGGACATGAGAATATTCTTGTCCCAGATGACCCTAGCTTGTGTCAAGCTGACAAAGAAGCATCTAGGACAGAGGCAAAACTATGTTCAGTGCAGCCTGTGGATTTACATGTTTAGGATCTCCCAGATACGAGGGCCAGTCCCTGCTATAGATTGTTACAAAATTGGTATAAGCTAGGCATCCCTTATCATACACTTTAACTTTCCTACATTACCTGCAACCTTCCATGGCTAACACAGTGTAACTACTAAGGGGATCTCTCTTATACTGCTGTTTAGGGTATAGTGACAAGCAAAAGAAAAAAAGCGTGTGTGTGTGTGTGTGTGTGTTTCAGATAGACATGTTCCTTCCAACCATTTCCATTCTGTGGTTTGCTAACTCCAAGGACATGGAAGCCATAACTATAGAGGGTGGCTGCAAAGCTATAAAGTGAATTATAAGCCATCATTTCTTTAATGTATGAAACAGGGGTCAGGGTTTTCAAAAATGATTAAAGCCAAAAAAGTTTTACTGAATTTCTAGCTATTTCAAGAAATTTATAACAGACAGTACTGAATTAGAACACTATTCTAAATTGATCTAGTTTATGAACCATATCTTAAACTTAGTTTTATACTGTACAGAGTCTAAAGCAATAGCTTGCTATGACAAATGCTCAACAGAGAAGTAATGAATGAATGAATGAATTGTGAGTGGATGGAAAGGACACAGCAGACATAACAGATTCTCCCTAACATGAATGTGGGGAGGATGAAGGAGACAGGAGAAGGAGAGAGAGAGGAAATTACCTTATTGCCAAGAAGGGGCTTTGCCAGGCATCAGGGGTAGATGAGAGGTCGGGGTGCCAAGAATACTTAATACTCAATGTCTCCCAACAGCTGGTTGAAGCACTCTGCATCCACCATGCTGGCCATCCGCTTGCCTTTTATCTCAAGGAAGACAGGCTAGATAGACCTACAGCAATTACAGCTTTTCTCATTCCCTTCTGGAGAGTTTCACCTAACACTGCACACTTGTTAAACACACTACACTCTAGACTTGAACTGCACTCCCCAAACCTCAAAGTTAAGTTATAACTTCTAACACAGCAACACGCACACCTTTATTTGGAAACAGGGAAATTAAAATGGGTTACATGACCATACGGTGGGCCTTAACTTAGTATCACTGCTGGCCCTATAAGAGAGGAGATAAGAACAAAATCATGCACACAGGGAGAAACCATAGTGTGTCACACCAAAGAATAGACAGAAGTCGGGACCAAGGTCTGGGATAACCCTTCTCCAGCACCTTTGGAGGGTAGTGGCCCTGGCTCCTCAAGGTGGGACTTCTGAACTTTATCTAAAACTGCGATGCAATGAATTCTCACAATGGTAAGCCATCTAGACTGGGAGCTTGTTCCCAAAGGCTGAGCAAGCTAATGCAGACTGCAAGAGCTGGTGCCAGCCAACTACAGACTACATGTCAAATCCAGCCTTCCACCCCACAGACACCATCACTACATCACTCAGGGCCCAACACTCACCCTCAGGATGCTGCAACAACAGCTCAGTTCTCCCTGACCTCAGACTCTACTCCCATCTCCAACACACCACCCTAACGTCAACCCTGCAGAGATTCCACCTCCAGGGTCTCACCACTTGCTACAGAAGAAAGCCCACTTCTCCTTGCCTAGTTTTCTGACACATATGGGAGCTCCCACTGCTAGGTGAGACTCTCCTAGGTTCTTTATAACATGAAAGCCTTGTTCTTGGAGCTATGCCTCCTTCAGCAGAGCATTCTCCCCTTTCAGTCTTGACCACACCAGGAAGAATGGTACAGGAACCCATACTCTCCTGGAAGCTCTCTCTACATTAGGACTAATGCAGCAGTCTTGTTTCTGATTCTGTATTCATCATGCCCCCTTGCCTGCACACCTGGCATTTGAAAAGTACATACCTCCACTAACATAAAATGTCCAGAAAGGGCAAAGACAGAGAGGACTATAAAGAATCCCACAGAAGACTAGAAAGCTCCTTAATGATAAAGGTCACATCTTAAAAATTTAGGTGGTTCTTAAAGCCAAAGACAATGTGAGATATACTGTAGTATTTATATGCTTGCTGAACCACCTATTCAACATACATTAAACATTCCCAGTTTGTTACTTCTGGCTCTTCCTTCAACTGAAAACTTGAGAATGGGAATAAAGATTCCACAGAATACTAATACTTCCACATACATCCATATAATTTAAAACATGTCACAGGGTAAAAATGACAACATCCAGTTACTCACCATTCTTCATCACAACATTGGACCAGACATTGGCATTCAATGCTTGTACAATCCGCTTTACGCCTGTAGATTCAGGGAAATCATCTACCAGAGAAAGAAACACATAAATCTGTACACACATCCAGATAAAGGTATGCATTCATGTATATGCCTATGTGTCCCCAAAGCCAAACTTTTAAATAACTGGGTTTAATCAGCTTGTTTATTTAGCTGTTGCTTCATAATGTACTGTATACAGAAATAGATGAATAAAGCAATACAGGGCCCATAACTCCTGATACCAACAGTCACGACAGAAGAGAGCTGTGTGATCACGCTATCTCTGTCACCTCACCCATGAAATCTACTCACAGTTTCCAGAAAAAGCAAGTTCTCATTAAACAACCACAATGTAGCATTAAAGACACTAATCTGGGGGCTGGACAGATGGCTCAGTTGTTAAAGAGTGCTTGCTGCTCTCACAGAGGTTTAATTCCCAGAGCCCATGGTAGGTGGCTCACAACTGCCTGTAACTCCAGCCCCAAGGGAGTTACAATGCCTCCATATGCACCTGCATATACACATTTTAAAGTAATACATCTTAAAAGAAATAATAAATACTCTCATCTTAGCTATCTATGTGGGATGAATTTCCAGGGGTTGGTAAAATGGCTTAGTGGGTAAAGGACTGTGGCACAAGCCTGGTGACCCGAGTTTAATCCCTGGAAGGAGGACCTCTCTGTGTGCTATAATGCAACACTCAGTAATGTGAGCTGTCTTCCACTGTGGGCGATTATCACCTGTTACCTATTATCTCTTGATCAGAGAAAGCAGTTAAGAATCAAAGCTTAGCTGGACTGGCAGCTGCACCAGGAAGTCTGCAATCCCAGCCACCTGAAGGCTGAGGCAGGAAGTTCTCCTGTTGGAGGCCAGCCTGGACAACAGAAGCTGAAATTCAGCTTGGCAACTCAGCGAAACTTTGTATGAAAAGAGTAAGCAAAAAGAAGGCCAGGAGATGTATTCAAATGCGGACGTTTGCCTTAGGTTTGAAGTCAAAGCCCAGTCTTCTGCCCCAGTATAACAACTTGACCAAGGACAAGCAGCAGCTGCTTTAGAGTTAGCACCACCCTGTCTTTAGAATTTGGCAGTTCTACTTAAAACAGGCCTTACTCTGCCAGCAACCAGTAACAGCAGTTTCTTAGCTACAATCCAGGCATCACTATGCCCAGTAAGCACGGGTCCTTCAGAAATGAGGAACGCAAGACTTCAGGTGGAAAATAATGGAAGAAATAATCCAAGTGTGGGTGGGTCAGAGAGAAAAGAGTTTGCAGAACCCATGTCTAGTGGTCTAGCCTAGTCTGGGTTAAATAGGAAGAAGAGAGACTTAGACATCAGAAGATCTAAACTTGAATCCAGGCTCTGGCAATTACCAACCATTTACTATTTGATGAAGGGCAGTTCACTTACACTAGCCTCTGAAAATAATGGGGACAGCAGTACTCTTAGTACCTCTCCCGGAGGCATGATGGTGGGGACTGGGTGTACTCTCCTTTTATACTGGAAGCTCCTGCAGGCAGGAACCATGCCTAACTGAGTTCATTATGCCCACTGCCTCAGAGTGCCTGAGTAACAGCAGACAGTATTTCATGGCTAATGAATCACCTAAAGAATCACATCTACCAACCTGGAAGCATTAAATGAGGATGAAACTGGGAATACCCAATGAAGCTAAGTCTATCCCATGTTCATCTTAACTACGGATGATGCAGTTCTTGAAAGAATCAGTCACACTTAAGACACTAAACCCAGGAACCAAAAATACAATCTGAAATGAAGAGCTAGCAGCAGGAATATGAAACTTGATAAAACAGTGGATGTGTGAAAAGTGCCCACAAATGAAGAAAGGTAGCTTTGGAGCAGTTTGTATTTAAAAATTCTAGAAAATTTTTATTTATTACCTTGCTCTACGATGACATGTCTCAGAAAATCTGTCTTAAAATTATACTGAATTAGGGCTGGCAAGATGGCTTTGCAGGCATCAGGGCTTGCTGTGAGCCTAATGACCTCATTCCCCACCCTGGGTCCACCTGCATCCAAAAAGTTAACTTCCAACTTCCATATGTGTGCTGTGGGACATGTGAGCACCTACACACACACACACACACACACACACACACACACACACACACACACACACACACACTTGATAATGATAAACACAAAGATGGGTACTGTTTGCAGAACAACTCCCTGGTAGGAAGGAGCAAATTCTAAGATGATGACAGTCATTACACCAAGTTGGGTACAAGTTTTAGGGAACTTAAAAAATATGGAAGGGAATATTTCATTTGCCAACTTTCAGTATTCTTTATGATGTGTAAGAATGAAAACCTGCCTCCCTATTTCATTCTCATTCTGTCCTACCTAGTATTTCATCCACACTGGCTTCTTTGCCTGGAATGTCTCCTGGGACAGCCCACATCTTCAAGGGCCCCTCCTACCAGGTCTCTTCAAGTCCAATTCCTTTTCCACTTCTTACCCATGAAGAGTCTGACACATCAAAGTCGGGGTGCCAAATGCTCTCTGAACCACACACAGGAATATCCCCACCTCCAGAACACCATGACATCATATTCCTTCTTGGTCTGGGGACATTCTATTTGGGAAACTCAATTATTTGTGAATGTAGCTTATGGCTCACTTTTGGTACTAAGTTATAAGATCCTTATGGGCCAAGAATTGGGTTGGGTTTATATAGGTATACTTGGAAAGTGAGAAGGTGAAAAAACTGGAGACACAGCTCAGTGATAAAGAGCACGGGCTGCTCTTGCAGGGGGCCCAGGTTCATGCTCTTCCAGAGAACTGGAGTTTGATTCCTGTTAGCTACATGGTAGCTCACAACCATCTGTAACTCCAGTTCCAGGGATTCTGATGCCCTCTTCTGGCCTCCTATGGCACTAGGCATGCATGTGGTACACAGACGTACATGTAGCCTAACATTCAAACACATAAAATAAAAAAATAATAAATTTTATCAAAAAAAAAAAAAGAAGAAAGAGAAACTGAAGGTCCAAATGGTGGCAGAAGCAGAAGGCAGGCAATGCACAGCTGCCCTGGGGGGGTGGGGGAGTGGGAGGCTCTGTATCTATTTTTGGCTTGGGTATCAATAGGACTGGCATGCCTCCTGAGGTTTCTGGGAATTAGCTTACTATGAATTCAAAAGAAGGAACATAAACTCCACAAACACAGGTCTCACTATCCTTGGCTGACGGTGGACTAAGGACAGGGAAATGGCAATAATTTTCAAGAGTGATCTCTTACTTTACCTATTTAAGCACACACAGTTTCAAAGGCTCTAAAATGGGTGGAAAAAGCCAGCAAGCAAACTATGACAGTGCTGGTAGGCCCATATTAGTGGCTCTTACTCAAAGCTTTTTAAACAGATAGAGAAACTAGCATTTCTAGGCTTTTGTTGTGATCACCCTACCCTAGGATGGAACAGTCTCTTAGGCCTCAACCCAAAGTCTCCAGATGCCAACACTCACCATCTTCCTCAGGTAGCTCCTCTGGGTTGAGCTCTACCAGTTCAAAGCCATGTTTGATGCACCATTCTTGAGCCTTTTGTCGGTTTATTCCTAAAACAACATGTAAAAGAAGCTAAAGTAAAACTATTGTGAGACACAAACAACTTTCAACACTCCTCAGGCCTCGGTGTTTTCCCCCAAATGTGATGTCATTCTAAAGGCATCTAGAATTAAGCTACATAAAGGTAAATGATCTCAGCCTCAAAGTATGCTGAAAATAACAGAAGTCTTGCAGGATTTTCATAGAGTAACATGATGAGCCGAGGATGTCAGAGACTCTTACCATCTTCACACACTCTATCACAGACCAGGATCATCACCTCAGGTAACCATGCTTCTGCCAGGGGAAGCCATGAGGAGACACTATCAAGACCCGATTTCTACAGGGGCAGAAACAAACAACAATGAAAAGACACATTTAGAAACTCAGAGGAGAAAAAGGCTGTATGACAACGTCTGATTGAAGGCACCATTGGAAACAAGAGCTTACCTGTGTGCTGTCAAAGTAAACCACAAATGCCTGGACAGACTCCGCGATCTCAGCAGTGACTAGGAACTTGCTTGGCACCACGCACAGATTGACCTCTGCTGAATAGTACTTGTTATCGATGGTCCAGGGGTAAAACCTCACGGCATCGTTGGATGTCGCTTCCACAACAGCATCTTCTGTTCCTAGGATATCTGAACAAACAACACAGTATCACCATGGAAGCACAAAACCAATACACACTGGTCAATTTGCTTAGTGAGATAACTAGATTAACCTGGAGCCTCAGCTGCTTCCCCTTATACAATGAGTCTAAAGAGCCCTTAATTTATTAGGAGATTTTTCTTCTCCAATCATCATTGCAAAAACAATGGTGACATTATTTAACTCATTGGCTTTTTTTTTTCTTTTGTAGTTTTGGGGATTGAACCCAGGACCTTCCAGTACTTGTTAAATGCTGTACCCTGGGTTATATTCTTTTTTCAGGACACAAAATTGATTAGCTCTAGATTAAATAGTAGTGGGGGGAACCACTTTGATAAACACCCAGAAAAGAGCAAAGGGAAGAGAAAGAATGAGGGGATATTAATTTTATTATGTAAGTCCTCCATGGGAAGTAGATGATTATAAGAATTCCTAACTACTTTGCACTTAACTGCACGCTAAGAAGATGAGCGGATTAAGGCTAAGTCATTAATAAAATAGAGCTGCATATATTCCTTGGGCTAAATGCTTAGACATTAATTCAGTTAATGAAACAAAATAATAGATACTGATAAATGGCCCCAATTCTATTTATATCTATTCTTGTTCAGTCTTTGAAAACCGCCCAATCCTTATTTGACAGAGACACCTCCGGCAAATTTAAAAATGTACCAAAGCAAATTAATTGTTTTCCAGTATTAAAAAAAAACTTTCAAAAATTTATGTGCCATGCAGGTAGGAGACCTTTACTACAGAAGATGAATCAATAATGGCGGAACACTCAGAGCTGTGGTCATGGAGCAGTCAGAACACTCTAGTCCCAGCACCATACATTTACAAGCGGAAGAGGTGACTGGAATTGTGTTCACCCAAGCTCCCATCTCCCACACCATCCCTACCACCACCTCCACTTCACCCAGAGGTGAGAATGAGCATGGTCTATGTGCACACGTGTGTGCAGCTGAGCAGGCTGTGCACATGCAGAGACCAGAGGAGCACACCAGGTGCCTTAGCCATCACTCTCCACCTTATTCCCTTGAGGCAGGGTTTCTCATCCAACCTTAAGCCATGCTGGGGATTCTCCAGGGGTTAAAAGCGCACCCGCAGCCATGCCTGATGCCATTCCTCACATGTGGCCATACTTGGCAGTGGGCGCTGGGATTTGAACTTGTACTTGCCCAGCAAACACTTTACATACTGAGTCATCAGTTCAGCCCGGGTCTTGACATTCTCACCCAAATCAGTTATTACTCTTAAAGGAATAGATCTGTACTCATATCTGAAACTGATCCTTTACCTCTTTAAGAAATTGGCAACTCGGCTTCACTTCTGCTTTCAGTTATAAACCTTTATTTAGTGTTAACTCCATAGCAACCAGCTACAATGTTCCTCACGGTGCACTATGACAGCTCAGGTGGGCATACAGCAAGGGGACAGATGAGCTATTAAAATCAAAGACTTAGTTCTCACATCAGTGTCTCACAGAGAACACAAACAAGCAAAAAAAACAAAAAACAAAAAAAAAACAAAACTCCTAGATCAAAGTCTACCTCACAGTCCAAGTTAACACTTCAAGCTGAGAAGCCATGTTTCTCAGAGCTTCATATCATCCAGTCAACATAATTCTATTATGTCAACAGCATACATGGAGGAAAGCAAAACAGGCTTTGAAAGGGTGGGAGGAGGCAACATGAAATCCGACCTCATTCTTGGCTAAATTAAAATAACGAACGTGCTGTTTTTTTAAAGGAGAAGAAATACAAACAGCAGCGCTGTTAAGATGCAAAGGAGATGGGGCTAGAGAGATGGCTCAGAGGTTAAGAGCACTAGCTGCTCTTCCAGGGGTCCTGAGTTCAATTCCCAGCAACCACACAATGGCTCACAACCATCAATAATGAGATCTGGTGTCCTCTTCTGCCTGCAGGGATCCATGCAGACAGAATACTGTATATATATAATAAATAAACAAATCTTAAAAAAAAAAAGAAGAAATCCTAGAGATTAAGTCCCACCCACCGCTTGCCACTATCTCCTAAGTCCTGTATTTAAAAGCTGGCCTCTATTTGGGATTATGCTTTTTCCAAATCAGTGTCTTCAATGAAAAAAAATGCAATCAGTTAAATTACAAGTACATGCTAACTGCAACTGTGACCATCTGGACCGACTAAGGGGTTGCTCACACTAAGAAGCACCGGATGGTATACTTTAGGTGGGCATACCATATGCTGCAAGACTATTATCTTAATCAATCTTTTTAAGGTAAGACAATAAATAAAAACAAATGGGGGGAGGGTATTTCTTTCTCTTTTTGCTAAACTCAGATATGAATAGAACCAAAAGCTGGGAAGATGAATTTTACTCTCTGATGTTTTAGCAGCTCTTTGAACTGCCTAAAACAAGTGGACAGTCCAATCTACTTAGCAGCACTTAATTTGCTTTTAGCATGTGATATCTAGTCAGATTGTCCAGTAAAGCTGAGTATGCATTTTGTTATCACATCTGTGCCATGTAAGAGTGAGGGAAGAAGAGTGAAAACCGCCTTATTCCAGTTTCTATCATCAATATCAGTGTAGAAAAAGGAGAACACATAAGGGAGCAAAGCCAAACCCGGAAGCCAGGGTAGCAGTATCTTTTCCTGGTTCCTCAAGATGCTGATGCTTGTAAGCTGGGCACGGATCTACGCCACTCTGGAGTATAACCGCAAGACACCAGACACCCTTGAACTTAGAGAGCCACTGTCCCCTTGGGACCCAACAGGAACAGTAGAACAAAGGGACCATTCTGCAAAGCCATTTACAAACTGCTCGTGGCATCTGAGTATTTGTGCCAAAGGTGCACTGTAGTTCTGAGGGTCTGCTTGTGCTTTTACAGCCCTTCATTATACCACATGTGGATGTCCTCAACTCCACTGTGAACAAACAAATTTTCAGAGCAGCTTCCCCCTCCAGCTCTCATCCACACTGCTGGCCGCCACCTGGTGGAGCTGTAATACATAACTTTCTAAGAGACAAATGAGGCGGTTGGTTGCCAGGTCTGTTATCACCCACTTGGATTCACGCCTTGAAATAGTTCATTTGTGGCGCCTTCATGGAAGATGTTAACACGTCAGTCCAGGTCCAGCAGCAAATCCAACCCCCACCCCCACTCAGCTAGCCATGCAAGCACAAACAGCAGTCCCTATTTGAGAACCTGCTCTTCAGCAGGCAGGGAGTCTCCAGCTGCCTTCAGCCCATTACTTTCTCACTGAAGTAACTTATTTCTCCTATGGCCCCAGAAGAGGTACTGATAAGAAAGATTAAAGAGATGTGACAGAGGCTGTGTGCATGATGGTCAGTGGAGTGACCCAATGTCTCTGTCACCCTCTGGCTGGGCTTTGTGCCCTCTCCTAGGAGAGCAAGCCAATTTGGCAAGAAATCAAAGGAAAGGGAAACTAGTAAGGCTGTTCTTCAGAACCAGTAAGAGGCGAGCCACTTTTTGCCAGATTAGGAAGCAGACTGAAGTACAAGGTTTATTTGCCAAACACCACATATACCATTTACACACGTGTGTGTGCGCACAAACACACCTGGCCTCTTTCTATCTACCTTGGCCCAAAACAACAGAACAAATGCATTCCAGTGGTGACACAGTACTACTGTGCCTGGATTAGCCATGCCTCCTTTAGTGGTATAATGAGAACACTTAATACCAACAGACTTAATGGCCAAATCACATTTTCCATGGCTTGAGGGACGTGACACTTGTCACTGCAAATCAGGACAATCCTTCCAGAAACCAGTATTATTCTGGGAATTTGAAGTTTCTTGATCCTCCTGCTTCCACCTCCCCAGTGCTGGTTACAGGGTGTGGCATACGTCTGCTTTATGAGGTGTGAGGAGCGGGACCAGGGCCTAGTGCAAGCTGGAGGAGCACTGTACCAACTGAGCCGCATCCTCTGCTAGGTCCTCACTCTCCTGCAAACTGAAACTGCCTTTTGAGCCAGGCAGCAGCGTCTCCAGCTACAAGACTCTTTCATGGTCTCCTTTCCCCTGCTGACCCTAAGTTCCTTCTTCTCTTGGTGCAGTCAGCACCAACCAAGGAAGCAGAAGAGACCACAGGAAACTGAGCCGCCACAGCCCTGTATCCAAGTGCTAGCAAGAGCCTGGCCAGAGGGGCCTGTGTCATACCACCTCAAATAGGCAGAGCTCCTTTTGTGGCTTCAAGGCTGAAACGTGTGAGAAGGTGTAGGAACTGAACATAGAGGAGACCCGAGGAGAATCCTCATTCCCGTGGAGCTAGTGGGATGGCTCAGCACTTACAAGGACTGGCTGTTGTTCCAGGGACCTGCGTTCAATTCCCAGAACCCACACTGTGGCTCACAACCATCTGTAACTCCAGGCACCAATGTAGTGCACAGATGCACATGTAGGCAGAACACCGTACAGGTAAAACTAAAACCTAACTTTTAAAACACGCTCATTGGCCAGAATTTCAGTTCTGTGTTTACTCTGAGCTAGAAGTCTGGTATCTGGTACCTTGAAAAGCCAGGGGTGATGTAGAGGTACAATTAATTCATCTTAAAACTTTTCAAATGTTAACACAATAGATAAATGATACACATCATTGACTGTTATTCCTCACAACTTTCCTTTGCAACGAATAAAAACATACAATTTATTTTTCATAAAAAAAAGATAAAACATGCTCATTCTCCAAATCCCAGCGTAGTGTTCTCTATGCCACTGCACTCCTGACTTGAGGCTGGAGCCACATGCAGCTCTTATAGGGAAAGAGTCTCCTCCTTAGGATGCCCCAGGCCTCTGTTCTTTCCCAGTCTGACCATCTTGTAAAATATGATGTCTCAAAGTTTTCTTTTCCATTGTTGAGGCAGAAGAGAAAGCAATTAGGAAAATTACAGGGGGCAGCAGAGTCTGACGTCAGCCAAAGGGGAAGACAGCCATTATGAAAGAGGAGAACCCAGCGAGATGTGGCTTGGGAAGAAGCATGGGACCAGGGTTTCCATCAGCCAGCAGGTAAAAGGGTGTTAGAAACCTCCGTGCCTCTACTGTTGGAACTGGCGCAACCACAGGGCCAAACTCTGAGTGAATGTCTTCTGGGGGTTGCATGCTGTCTCACTGTAACACAGAAAAACCACACACACAAGAGATCATGGTGCTGTGTCAAGAACCCTGGCTGTAAAAAACCATAGAGCTAGTGCTGCCAGGTCACACTGAAATGTCAGCAAATTCCTATCTGGAACTCCCTGAGCAGCCACCCTGCAGCCTCCTGATGCAAGACTGGCAGCCTTTGTCTGGGGTCTAGGACAGGTCACTGCTGGGAGCAGCGCGGAGATGCAGAGAGATGCATAGCTCACACAGCAGGGTGGCACAGTGCCACTGTGCAACAGCCGTCCCCTTTGCTTCTGCTCTTGCACACCCCTGGCTTCCCCGTCCCTCGGCTGGCCACACTCTAAACTCATGTTTCCACAGGCCCTTAGGCTTTTTATATCACAGTGGAAAGTTTTAAAACTTGAAGCAGAGGAAATCCAACCCAACCCTCCCACTTTGCTTCCAGTTTACTTTCTCCCAGTAGTCATCTGGAATTGAACTGGGAGAGAATATGGCAATGTGTTTTATGAGAACCAAGCAGAGCCCACCAGCCTCAAAGTTTACGTGTTTGTGCAAAGACCTCTTTCACCCAACCCTGGGGGTCCGACTCACAGACAATTCCTACCCAGAGTTTGCAGAAAGAGGAAACATCTCTGAGTTCCATCCCTTTGAAAAAAACTTCATTTTTATTTATGCATACATGCATCTGCTCATCTGCATGTGCATGGCATGTGTTCTGTGTTCTAGTTACAGGCAGTTGTGAACTGTCTGATGGTGAGTGCTGGGAACCGAACCCTGGTCCTCAGCAAGGGCAGCCAGTGCCCTTAAGGTCAACACCTTCTCCAGTCCTTTCACCTTCATACATTCAAAACTATAGTTCTAATCCCATCCGAAGCTGTGGTTCTCCATGGGGACATGATCTTTTGCCCCACAAACTTGTGTGAACACCTGTGGACTTTCTGTCTTGGTTGTCACAAATTGGGAAATGGCACTGGCATCTAGTGCACAGAGGACAAGAATGCTTGCTCAACAGCACAGCCCCAAGCAAGAGTTGCCTGGTCCAGAGCCTCCCTAGCCTAGAGGAAAGAAGCCCCAAAGGAGTGACCCATCTGTTCAAGAGCAAAATAAAAATCTTATAGGACTAAGTCAGCATTTTCCTTTCTCACTAAACTGAAACGAGCCAACACACCCAGAGGAACCTGTCACTCCAGGTCTTCCCCTTATATTGGCAAAATGTGTTTGCCTAATCTATTGTGTGGCTTCTTTGAATATTAATCATAAAACATATTTGGCAATTTAATTTTAAATGCCTGAAAATAGTAAGGAGGCTATATAAAATCTATTCCATGAGATATGCTCTCATTCTGCTGACAACGTAGGTAACTGGGGCAAATGTTTCAGATATTTACACTGGGTGGCCCAGGGAAAGAAAATCAGTAAATATTTGTGGAGTAATGTTACCTTACTTAAAATCAGATAACTAAAAATCAGTGGACTGATTTCCCCCCTCCAAAAAAACCCCAGCAGAATTCAGACAGAATCACACTCATCCTACCTGCATCTCTATACTGCTTATGACCAAATGACTGCACACTTCCCTCTCCTGAACAGACAGATGTTGATCGAAGCCTCAGCTGGCAGGTCAGAACCAGGGGTCAGGTCTGTACGGAAAATTAAACCCGAAGCTGGTTGTTTCTGAACTTTGCAAAACATCATAAAGGCTCTTTGAGTTTCACAACTGTCCTGGGTTGCCGAGACCTGCGTCAACCTTGCTTGCTGGGCAAGCTGGCTGCAGAGATCTATTTGAGGCACCTGTGCTCTGGCTCCAACATAAATACAATGTCATGTCCAGACTGTCATTCTTGCCAGGAAAGTTTCCAATAACTTTCAGACTTCAACCTTATAAAATGATTTTACATCAGAGTTGATTATTTACTGAATTTAATTATTGCTGAAGGAATTATAAAAGGTGTCGAGCTGTTAAAATCACATGACCACTGCATACTGTCTAGAGTGTTTTCACCTTCTATTGCACAAAAGTCAGCAGTTAGACAGACAAGAAATGAAAGTGTCTAGACATGCTCAACCCTTGCAGGGGATACAATACTGTGTCACAAATGGTCCTGCACCACGTAGCTAAGGCATACAGGTATCTACACCGCCTCCCCACTTCCTGCAAAGACAATTCCTTGTAACTGGTGCCCTCATCAACAGTCCGTAACACTGAGTGACAAGCTTCTCATGTTAACTCAGATGCCCTGCTCCACAGATAAGGAAGCTAGCAACAGGCACCTACAGAGACGTTTTCATTTACTATTTGACTGACACAATACATTTCCCACCAAAGGCTCCAGAGATCACACACCAGGAGTAGAAATTTATTTTAAGAACTGTCAAAGTTCTTGCTTTTGTGGGAAAATCTGTCATTTCTCCTGTCTCCACTTTGACAATGTGCAATTCTGGTTGCCAAAATGTTAAGTCATGTTTTGCAAGAACAGAAAGATGGGTTAAATCTTGGCTCCCCAACTTTTCTGAGTGGCTGGCTTCGGAGAAGCTCACCTCATGGTGTCTTGATTACACCCTGGAACACAGCATGGTCTTGTTTGTAAGGCCCTTCAGTCTGAGGACAGCCTTCTCCCTCTTTCCCTTCTTCTTATGCTAATGACAGCATCTCTCTTGTAACAAACACAAAAATCTCAAGTCCTAACATTAGCTGGAAAACTTAAATGTATTAAGTATCACAATTAAAAACCAAACCAGTTTCTGCCCTCTAATTCCCAGTGGCCATCACTGTTCTTCATCTGACAACTGACTAAGTCGCTGTGGTGACAGCTTTGGGTGCGTGTGGTAGATCTCTCTTCCATCTACCTGGAAACATCACTGTACCTAAGGCATTCAGATTATCTCTATAAGCTGTAGGAAAACCACCAGTTATAACTCCAGTTCCTCCCTGCCATCACCAAACATCAGACTCTACCCTGAAATAAGAGTCCTCAGTAACTTAGAAGCCTTTTCCAAGCCTTGGAGTCTGGTGAGTGAAGAAACACTCCTATCTTGTTGAGAATGCTTGTTTTGCCAAGAAGTAACATCGTGAATACTTGCTTTGAGACTTTCCAAGGCCAAGTTTATCCAAAGAATTGAGCTTTCTTGGACCCACTGTTTTAGAAACCAGAGGACCAGAGAGCAAAGACTTCTAAATTCTAAACCCAGAAAGTTAAATTTTCCCTGGGGGTGTAGCTCAGCAGTAGAGGGCTCCTGTAAGATGCAAGTGGCCTTAGATTCAACCTTTTGTACTACACAGGGGAAGAAACAAATTTCCTAGTCAATATGTTAGATGTCTTGAGGGATAACCTTTTTGTACACTGTGAAGACATGTCTTTGCCAAGGCACCTTCTGACTGGTTTAATTAAGTGCTGAATAGCCAATAGCTAGTCAGGAGAGGATAGGTGGGATGGGGGGGTGGAGAAGAGGAGGATTCTAGGCATTTGGATTTCACCAGCAGACTCAGCAAGTCGGACATGCTGTCCTGAGAGGAAAGGTAACCAAGCCATATGGCAGACTATAGATTTTAAAAATTGGGCTAATTAAGTTATAAGAGCTAGTTGGAAACAAGCCTAAGCTAAAGGACAAGCTTTCATAATTAATAAGTCTCCGTGTCATTATTTGGGGGCTGGTGATCTAAAGATCATTAGACAAAAAGATTGCTACAATATCTGTTGAAATCTCAAAATAAGGCTTGATTCTTTAAAAAAAAATAATAAAAACAAAGTAAAAGTAATCGTAGGTTGAGAATGTCACAGTTGTGGGGTGGAGTGGCCCACTCCCGCTCAGGAGGCAAAGGCAGGCAGAGTTTGACGATAGCCTGGTCTAGATAGTGAGTCCCAGGCCAGCCAGGGCTACACTGTGAGAACTGTCTCAAAAAACAAATGAACAACGAACAAAAACAACCCAGAATCAGGTTAAGAAGCACTGCACAACCAAACACAAGGAGGAGGAGTTACTGCCACACAGACCCTCCATCTAGACGGACATCAGAGGTGATCTGCTGGTATCACTCCTACACAGTAAGAACTGCTAACAGATATAATGAACTGAGAAAAGAAAACCCCAGACATTGCTAAAGACAAGACATAGATGGTCTTTTATTGTATATTTAATACACCACACATACTCCCCATGTTAAATAATGTTCTATTTTAATGTGATATATATTCTCTGGGCAGATTTATCCCCCTTTCCAACATAAGTCTTCAATCATCCCAGACAGAAATAAAAGCATATTTTTAAAAAGTCTGTAGGTATTAGTCCTCTCTATCATTTCTTACTCCAAAGCAGCCACCTTAAGTAGTCTGACTACTAAGGAATAACAAAACAGTTCAGCTGTACCTTCCTCTGGGCTAAGACTTGACCATGAACACACACGACAGCAGTTACTGCCTGGGCACTCTGGGCAAACCAAACCTTGTATTTACACACCAGTTTCTTCATCATAAAAATGGAAATAACCTATCCTATTGCAATTACGATAACTAAAGTAAATTATATATTTTTTAAAAACACAGTTGAGGGTGCCTAGAAAGATGGTTCAGCACTTAGAAACACTTTCTGATCTTCCAGAGGACTTGAATTCAATTCCCAGTAGCTCCCAACTGTTTATAACTCTAGCTCCAGGGATCCAACATCCAACAAATGCCCTCTTCTGGTTTCTTTGGCATGCCTGGGTGTGCACACACACCCCTATTAAAAACACACTTGGGAAGAGTTCTACATACACATAAGTACTATTATAAGATCTCTAAATTTCTGCATGGCAATAATTGAAAGAATTTTGTTCCAGATATTCTGGAAGCTTGTTCAGATGTAGACATGAAGTGGCCTATAGTTGCTGGGCTGGCATCCTATTTTAAAACTAAACCACTCTGCAGGAATAAGATGTTAGCTCTTAACATTTTATAGTTTTCACAGGTAAAGTGTGTGCTTTTACAACATTCCTCTTGAGGGTGTGAATAGGAGCTTAAAAAGTCATGGTTTTAGTGGTGTTAAGTAGAACAGGCACTAGTTCCATGTTTGATATACATTTACCAGATCACACCTTTTCAGAATAAAATTATTAGCCTCACACAAAACACACTCAAGGCAAAAGGAATCCTGACCTGACACACAGACAGTTGCTCTCAGGCCACACCTTGCACAAGTTCCTCAAGTGTACTGGGCTCTGGTTTCCTTCTAATGGTCAATGCGTAAGACTGGTGAGACAGCTCAGCAGGTAAGGGGGCCTGCAGACAGGCCTAACGACCTGAACTCCATCTCAGGAACTCATACAGTAGAAAGAGATCCAACTCCCACAAGTGGTCCTCTGACCCTTATATGTGTCCTACCCACAAATAAATAAGTGGAATTAAAAATTACTAAAAGTCAGCCAGGCGTTGGTGGCTCAAGCCTTTAATCCCAGCACTCGGGAGGCAGAGGCAGGCGGATCTCTGTGAGTTCGAGACCAGCCTAGTCTACAGAGCGAGTTCCAGGTCAGCCTCCAAAACAATACAGAGAAACCCTGTCTCAAAAAAACCAAAAATAAATAAATAAATAAATTACTAAAAGTCAATAGTGTAAGACAAGAAGGCCTCCTCTAGCTATGTATGTATCTAACTGGAATACTGCAAATAGAGTTTTGACAAAGTCCATTTAAGTACTCTATCCACAGTCAAGGCCTACTGATTATTAAAGGGAATTTCTAACAAACTTGATATTTGATTAAGAAATACTTCGTTGTTGGCCAGAAGCAGTAAAACAGATCAGATATGGAAAGACTGATGACAGAGGCAGGATTCCTCTTTCAGACCAAGAAAACCTTCTCCTCAAAGTATATCAGATTCAACCCAAGACCTGTGTCCAAGCTAGACCAAAGGCATTCATTCATTTTAGTAACCTCTATCTTCTATTCCTAAATTAAATTCATCCCCCAAATAATGTAACTCAGTCTTTAATGATGGCAAAACAGCAAATGCCACATAAACACTTCATCCTAATGCTATCTGCAGTCTCCATCCCCAAGACCTTGGGAGAGCTGACAAACCATCTCTTATGCTTCTCTCTTCTTCTTCTTCTTCTTCTTTTTTTTTTTTTTTTTTTGGTATTTACGAGACAGGGTTTCTCTGTATTGTTTTGGAGGCTGTCAGTCCAGCCTGGCCTCGAACTCACAGAGATCCGCCTGCCTCTGCCTCCCGAGTGCTGGGATTAAAGGCGTGCGCCACCACCGCCCGGCTTTCTTTTTTAAAGATGTATTTATTTAGTATATATACAGTGTTCTGTCTGCATGTATGCTTGCATGCCAGAAGAGGGCGCCAGATCTCATTACAGATGGTTGTGAGCTACCATGTGGGTCCTGAAAATTGAACTCAAGACCTCTAGGAAGAACAGCCAGTACTCTTAACTGCTGAGCCATCACTCCAACCCTCTTATGGCTTCTCTTACTCAAATAATCTGCCCACCGTTCTGCTCTTGCGTTCCTAACTATTGGGACACTAAAGAGTGGCACCTAATTTCAACAAGACTTGGAGTTACCTAATGCCGCGCCCCCCTGCACAGTCTGCGTCTGAGAATGTGCGGAGGGAGGGTATCGGGATTGATGACACAGAGACCGGTCCTTGGCTTTCAGAAGGCTCCTCAAGAAGGCTCTCTTTTATCCCTACCCTGGCTGGTTATTATATACCCTGACACCAGAGGCAGCGGTGGGTGGGCTAGAAAGAGGCGGTTATTCTTTGGAAAAGGTCGAGGTCAGGGCATTCCCGTGGGCGAGCCCTTTTCAGGAATTTATTGCCCTGGGCACTGTATTGTTTTTAGTAAACATGCTTTTAGTAAACATTGTCTTACAGCTGCCTGGTCCCAGGCTGATGGGGAAGTGGGCCTCCGGCCAAGGTCTGTTGTTCCCACAATTCCCCATATATCAATATATCAGGACAGGGGATGAGGGTATGTTGCTTAGCATGTGCAAGAACCTGGGATCCATCCCACACCACACACACATCAGGCTAAAAACTACATATGAAGTAGAAGTATATAATTACAATAATTACGAAATACAGAAAGTATGAAGGGGGCCAGGGGAGACGGCAAAGACCACCACCAAAATGTTGGCTAACATTTTTTCTCCATATGCTAAATTTTACTTTCAGAGTATGCATTTAACATGAAACACTATAACGGGAAAGGACAGGAGACCTGGCAAGAGGGAAGGAAGAGAATTGCTTGAAGGACGTAAGGGAATGGCAGAGAGTTTGGTTACCATTTAGTAAGTGCGTAATTACGCTTTTGCCCTAGCAAGGAACTTTCTAGTGTTCACAATAAGCAAACTATAGAATATCTGTGCTAGAAGGACAGCTTGCCTAATTTGGCCAACACATGTAAAAAAATAATTACAAACTGCATAATGCTTTACAGGTTACGACAAATTTGCAAACCAACATTAACTGTCTCTCCTGAAACACCTGTCCATATACACTTGTACTCCCTTTATGGATCAGCAATCCCTGAGTTAAACAGATGATTCGCTTTTATAATAATGCCAATCACTTATCAATGCTTACCACACGCTAGCCTGGTGAAACACAATCCTCTAAGAACTGCCCTCTTCCCATAGACAGGAACCTGAGGGGCAGAGGTTAAGTGACTTACCCACAGTCAGGGTAAAGAGTCAACATGTTTAAAACGGAAGTCATGAGTTACATGCAACTCAACTTCACAAGGCTCTTGAGTGACAGAACTGGCTGTGAGCGGGCCCTTTAGTTCTTCTTGCCTCACTAGTCTGTCTGACAATCTACACATCAGGGCTCATTAGTTCTGAGGCTGGGGTGTATCTATCTCAGTGGTACACTGTCATACTTAGTATACACAGGGCAGTGGGAATTAAAAGACAGAAAACACACCCCCCAAAGGAAAACCACTTGAGTTTACAGCCATGCTTAGGGCCCAGAAGCAAAAGCACTGGGTGCAGTAATACCCCAAACTCACTTTGCTGGAGAACCTGCACCTCAGGAGGAATTTGAAACATTTAACTGCAATGCTGTCCTGTCCTGTCCTGTCTGTCTGTCTGAGTCAAGAATGCCCACAGCTCTCACCTCAAAGGGAGTTAAGAGTTTGTTCTGAGCCAGGTGTTGGTGGTGCATGCCTTTAATCCCAGCACTCGGGAGGCAGAGGACTACCAAGCAAGTTCCAGGACAGCCTCCAAAGCCACAGAGAAACCCTGTCTCGAAAAACCAAAAAAAAAAAAAAAAAAAAAAAAAAGAGTTTATTCTGGAGCCAAATATGAGTGATCACAGACAGGGAACAGGAAATGGGTTTTCCTCAAATAAATCGTTCCAACATGGTAACAATTTCACGGTGTTTTTATAGTAACAATAAAAAGGCCATAAATCAGGGCGTTTTAAAAATACATCGGTGAGAACATCAGGTAGGTGGATTACTAAAAATCGGGTAAGCCTCAGCTGTAGGCTGCAGATACTATGATAACATTCTTAGCCTTTGGGTTGGTGGAAGCTATGGGTTTGTTTATTTCCAAAAAGATTTACCTGATAATCAGACACGGAGGTAGGCAACAAATGGCTATGAAGGGGCCTAAAGTTAGCCCAAGAGCTGCAGTTAGTAAAATTCAGCTCTCCACAATCACAGGAGTTCTAGTCAGTCGCTCATCCTGGCAGGACATTTAGCGTCTTTCTTTCCCCCCTGAGCATTTCAGTTCACAGGAGGAAACAAACATACCACCCTAGCAGCAGGGGGATCACCTCCAAAGCACAACACCGCAGCTCCAGCGCCTTACATTCGCTGAAGGGCACAATATCCAGGGCCTTGAGTATCCCGTTAGGGGCTGCTTGCCGCACCCCTGAAGCTGGAGATCGGAGATTGGCCTCACTTAATTTAGGAAGAAGGTTAAGCGCCGGGGGTAGACACCTGAGTAGGAACCGGAGCCCGGGGCCCAGCGCTGGTAGGGCCAGGGAGAAGCCGCCGGCCCCAGGCCCGCCGCTCCGAACTGGGCCTTGTAGCCCGGCCCAGGCGCCCGGTTACTCACGTTGCACCAGCCGGTCCCCGGTGAAGGTGGCGGAGCAGCTAGTGACCAGAGCACAGGGGACACCGGCAGCCATGACTGCAGCAGAGCAGGTTCCGCGCTGACGCTTCCGCCTTGGACCGCACCACAGCGGCCGACGCGAGGGGGAGACGCTCAGAGGACGCGCTGCGCTTTGAGCTCCGGCGGCCAGCACATCCCCTTCCGCTTCTCCAGTGGAGCGCGCCGCGTTGCTATGGAGACGGGCGTCCCCGCCTCCTAGAAGCGCTCGGGAAGCCGCACCTCCCGAGACAAGAGTCCTCTATCCAGCCCCAGCCATGGCGCAGGGTCAGGAGGGTAATGACCCCATCGGATCCATCCTAATCCAGGTGGGAAACCGACCCGGCCATCGGCCGCGCAAACCTCCCTGCGAGTCCCGAAACCTGTGCCCCCCCCCAAGCACCGCCGTTCACACTCGGCCTCACAGCAGGAAACACAGTTACCCTGTAGTGCTTCGTGTTTGTGGGGGGTGGGGAGGAGAGTGTTGAACACAGAACATGCCAGGTGGGCGCTAAGCAAGTGCACTACCACGAGGCTGCACCACCAGCCCTCCTTTTACTTTGAGACCCGCTGGTCATTAAATCACGCTGTCTTTCAGGCAGGCCTCGAACTTGTGACCCTCTTGCTTCAGCCTCCCGAGTAGCAGGGATTATAAATCTGCAGTAGCAGGCTCAGGTGTTCACGGCACCATTTAAAAATATATTACAAAATGTTTAAAGTCAGTGACTTGGGGTTAGCGGGAGACACAGATTCATTAGGATGTTTCAAAGAATTTGAAGAGAAAGTGAATTATGGGACCTGTGCTTCTTAATTTGCCTGGGCACACACACCAAACATTAAAGATAACTTGAACTAGAAATCAATATAGAAATGTGGCACAAATGAAAACTCAGGGAAATATATAATCTAAAGAGAAAGCTATCAAAATCCCGACTTCTTTAGTTTGTGACAGTTAAATTTATTTTTCTGAAATAGCTAAGGTATTTTGTTTTTTTTCCAAGTTTAGATATGGTCACTTTAAGATGTTTCCTCACTTACCATAACTTCTCTCTCATATTTAGCTCCCTTTGACTAAGGCTTAAAATAATTTCCTGAAAGGTCAGTCACTTCTAGAAGAAATACAAGCCCTAAACGCACCAGATTCATAGATTTCCCCATTAGGAATTGAATCTACAAACCTTACCTTGCATCATTCTCAACAATTTACCCTGTGATGAGTTTAGCCAACTGGAACATCGGAGGGGATAGACCCCACTAGTGCCCTCACTCTGACACCAGGTGCAAGGTTATGAATCTCCAGGGAAACCTTCAGGTCAGAAAAACTGGCTATGAGCCTATGGGTCCCAAGACAGCCTCACATCATATTGTTTGTGAGCAAGACTTGTGAAACTCAGATGTGCTACACTTGTGATTAGGATCTGTCATAGTGAAAAGAAAGATGGAAAACCAAGTAGAGCAATAATAGGGCACGCTCCTGGGGCAATCCCAGAAGAGTCTGTGGGCATCTTCACCTCCTCCCGGGCACAGACATATACAGAATTTGGACAGCTGGAGACACTTACCTGAGCTTTTCCTACTCAGAGTTTGATTGCGGCTCAATCTCACACTGTAGGCTCTGATTCCTCCAGACATCACACCCGACACAGGGCAGCTTAAAACCCCACTCTGAACTGTGTTTGCTGTTAGACTGTCTTGTGGCTAATGCATCCAGACATTTCTGTCAGGCAGGACATCCCAGGGGGGTTAGAGATCATCTCTCAGTAGCCAAGGGCAAAGGCCAGACCTCTCTTTGGGTACAGTTAGTTTTTCGCTACACAGAGCCCCCTTTTCCTTGGCATTAAACAACCAGACTTCCCCCAACCCTTGGACCAGCCAGTTCTTCCCCACAGGGACCTTGACCACAGGAGCACTCAGTTTCCTGTTTCACCAAACCTGGGACAAGGGGTGGGAGGAGAGGTGGAAGGGGGAGGGAGGGGAGAGGGAGAAATAAAGAGAGAACTCTGGGGCTCACTTTCCCACTTTTCCTTAAAACAATTATTTCTTGTGGTCTGGACTAGGATAGAACAGTATATTAAGAGTATTTCTTCTTCATAGTGAAATCCAGATAAAGTTGTTTGACTAACTTAAGTTACATGACAGTGAGAGCCAACTTGTGACATTGGGTTGTGAAACTCAAATGGAAAGGTGTAACATAGCCATCTCTACATTAACTGGTGTCCTGCTTGTTTAGGAAGGTGTTGTGTGAGATTTTTGTGTGCAGACATGAACACAACACTTGCTTTCCTCGGATGAAGAACTATGGTGGTTTGAAAGAAAATGGCCCCCAGAGGGAGTGGCACTATTAGGAGGTGTGGCCTTGTTGGAGGAAGTGTGTCACTGTGGAGGCTTTGAGGTCTCATATATGCTCAAGCCATACCCAGTGAGACAGTTCACTTCCTGTTGCCTTTGGATCAAGATGTAAGGACGCTCAGCACCAGCACCATGTCTGCCTGCATGCTGCCTTGCTTCCCACCATGACAATAATGGACAAAACCTCTGAACTGTAAGACACCCCAATTAAATTAAATTAAATGTTTTCCTTTATAAGATTTGCATGGTTATGGTGTCTCTTCACAGCAATAAAACCCCAACTAAGACAAGCACCAAAGTAATTAGTTTTATTGGGATTACTTGTAGGAGTGTAGGTGACCCCCAAACATCTGAATCACCCGTCTTCCCCCAGCATAAATGGCGTCCTTAAAGCCGCACACAAGGAGTCCTCTACTTTAGCTAACCTTCTGCACTGTAGAGACCTTACTTCTGGAGACCATGAGGTCACATGCTGCTTGGGAAGGATTGCATACAGGGTGTAGGAAAGAGTGACTGGAATCTCAGTCTAATGGCCTCCCCACCTCCAGCTTCTGTGAGGAATGCCAATGGGCCAGGCCTGATGGATACTTGTGGATGGTTACAGCTACTGGTGACTAGTTAGGTGGTGATAATGACTGTAATGCTTGGAGAACAGATTTCCACAGCAGAAGCTTTCTCTAGACACACTGAGTGGAGAGCTATGTGAAGGAGGAAAGCCTACCAACTGCTGGGTCATTCTATTTATTGGAGCTGATCTCTGTGTAGGATGGAATTCTCTACATAGAATCTGCGTGATGAGGCAATATGGAACCTCCCCACTTCTCAGTGAGTCTTGAGTTCTGGGACAAGCAGCACTGCCCTGTGCCCACATGGATTATACTTCTGTCTGGGCCTTCAACTATTTCTTCAAACAGGCTACCAATAATCAAGTGAGTTGACTAAAAGGAAATTTTGGTTAGGAGCCAGAACACTCAGGTCTAACCGTGCTTTGATATTTGCACAGGTAAATACCTTTGAGCTAGTCACATCACCTGTAGGCTTCTGTGCCTTTTTCTACAGAATGTATTGTTTGGGTTGGATCCACTTCAGACTCCAAAATCATCCAGTTTCCCCAACATGACATGGTTTCTATTTTACTATAAAAGTAGCCTTCCTTTACTTTTAATCTAGGTAAAAAGTGTTTCTGCTAAGTGTTGTGTGTGTGTGTGCGTGCGCACGCGCACGCGTGTGTGTAATTAATTGGTTGTAAAGCACAGATATTTTAAATCTCCACCTGTCCCAGTCAGGTTCATTAAAGTCCTAATCTTTAGACCAAAGTTTCTCAAGGTGTGGTCCCAGGACCAACATCATCAGCACCAGCTTAGATATTACAAGACCATATCCCCAGGTCCCATTCCATACCTACTAGATCAGAAACTCTGGGGCCAGGGCTCTGATCTGCCTTCATAGACCTTGCAGAGAATTCGGGAGCATCCTCAAATCTGACAGCCATTATTTCAATTATATTACAAAACATAGATTCAAAGAAAAATCACAGCAATCAAGTTAACATAGCACTTACCAGGTATCTCACACCATTCTAAGTGCTTGCTGCATATAGTTTAATTTGACCTTGCAACAAGGCTAGTGCTATTAGTTCATGTTTCGGAAACTAAGAAAACATAAATATTGCAGGTAGGTCCATATATACAGAAAATGCCAACATGGTTCTGAAGCCTTTCAACCCATTTGTCCCTGTATAAACAGGGTCTTTCCCTATGTCTCCCCTTGTTCCTGGGCATTTAAATCCTTCCTTTTCCATTTCAGTGTATTAAAATAACTACAACAGGAACTGTGTCATAATTATCTAATTCTATTTCAAGTGGCAGGGAATATAAAACCATTACTGATTTTAAGATTGTTTTGAATGGTATAACTTTAAAATACTCAAACTCAATTTTAATTTTGAATGTAATACCCATGAACAGCCTGAAAGCAGTATCCTCAGATCATCTCCTCAATTAGAACTCTCAGAACTTATACTGTGTCATCTGATAGGTTTCCTTGTGGGTTTGTTCCATTTTTCATCCCATCTGCAAATGTTTGCAATTCGGCCTGTTAGAAGCCTTTACTTCCTCAGAATCTGCATCAGGGAACATGGCTAAGTTGCTCATGATCCATAAGCATCAAGCAGTTAAAGAAACACTCCGTTTACTGGGTTAGCATCAGATTTTAACAAAAGCTCAGGCTGATTTCACACCACAGAGTTTACTGTTGCATTTAAAAGAGCAAGCTAAATTCACTTATGCTCTGTGGCATAATAGGACCTGTGAATCCATGCAATGTGAGCAGGAGTTGGAGAGTAAGGATTCATGACAGTACTCCTTTATTCTGCACAGAGGCCTGTTAGGTGCCCTTCTGTTAACTATTCCTTCAACAGTTCATGACTCTCTGAAGTTTATGTATATATATATATATATATATCTATATAGAATGCATGGAAAGATGGTATATGTTAGAAACTAGACATTCATTTGTAAAACCATGTAGTTTGATTTTTTTACAGAAGGATTCCGTGATAATCAAACTCTCCGAATGTAGAAACAAGTGATTAGAGCTGTACTAATATTTAACATACATAGAGACCCTTTTATATGAGTAGGACAGATTAAGGTTAGACATAGTTCTAGGTAGCTTCCACTGTCAACTTGACAGAGCTCAGAATTGTCCATGGAGTCTCACCTAGGGGACTGCCTCCATCAGATTGGCCTGTAGGTTAAGTCTGGGGTGTTTTTGGGTTGCTGATTGATGTCAAAGAGCCCAGCCCACTGTGTATGGTACCACCCCTAGGCAGATGGTTCTGTGTTGTGTAAGATAGCAGACTGAGTATGAACCAGGGAGACCAAAATTGTAATAGAGTTCTTCCATGACTTCTGTTTCAATTTCCAGTCCTGCTGGAGTTCCTGCCCTGGCTCCCCTCAAAGATAAACTGTGAGCTGTAATATGAAACACACCATCTCCTCCCCAAGTTGCTTTTGATCATGGTGTCCATCATAGTAACAGAAAGCAAAGTAGGACAGTAGTGCTTTGAGAATATATCTGAAGTACTTAGGAGCAAATTTAAGCACAAGTGGTAATCGAACTATCTGGGTAACTTGCCAGAAAAGCTAAATGTTTGCAATTTACAGAACAGTTCCAACTGTCAATATCCTGCGCCATTGTCAGATATGGGAACCAGAGAACTGTGTCTTCATGGAGTTCTATTGGCAACATTCTATTAATTACAACTTCTTTTACTTTAGGGCCTATAATTGAGATATTTTTACAGTTTTAGCTGAATCTGTCCTCAACTAGTCAGGTTAGAGAAGTAAAGAGGGTTATATGGGAGAACCAGGCCATGCTGGGAGCTGTGGCCTATTTCATGGAGTCCTAACAACCATGCTAGGCAAGTATTAGGCCTCAGTCTATAGAAGAAAGTCAAGTACAAACATGTAATTTGATCTAAGTGGTAAAATCCAATGTGGGCTGATCCTTAAGTAGATCGTGTGTGTGTGTGTGTGTGTGTGTGTGTGTGTGTGTGTGTGTGTGTGTGTCTCCTTTGTATCTGTACATTTAATATACTGTTCCTGCAATGACTGATACATGGTTTTTCCATCAAAATCACCTTTTTGATCAGTTTTGGAAAGTATATTACAAAAGTCCAGCAGTTATATCTGAAGACATAGCTTGGAAACAATGAAGCTAACTTGACAGATTGATGTTTTCATTGACTTTATCAGTCCCTGTGTATGATTTATAACATACACATATATCAAAATGTACAAGGTTAAAAGTAACTCCAAGAGATGAGTATGAGTCAGCCAACGTTTGTGCTGAGTAGAAGTGAACAAAATGGAATTTTATATTGCTGAAGACTTTGTGGCGTCTGGTTTCATGGATCTTTCAGGATCTACAGCAAATCTTTGCTGCATTAAGCCTTTCAAGGGTTTCTATTAATAATGGCTCTGTCCCCAGACTGTCAAGACAATAATAGTTTCTAAGCAGAAACTGTATGGCAAGTAGTGTTTTTGATGTTCATAGAGATAATAATGGGTGGCCTATAAAATTTCAATACAGCATACTGGATGTAACTGAAAAAATAATAGAAACTTAGAATTTAATCCCATTTTCTGCTGGGTCTGGTGTGGTGTTTCCCACAATGCTCATCTCTAGTGCAGTCTTCTTAAGAGGATAGAACAAAATAACCTAGCAAGAACCCAAGAACCCTCTTGAGAAAGATGAACGAGCAATTCCACTCAGTGATACTGTCAGCCAGTCACATGCAATGAATTTTGCTAGGGTTTTCAATCCGGAGAGCAGGGGTCCACACTCCTTCTCTGGGGCTTACCTGTACAAAACATGTTACAGATCATTTCTGACATCTACCCTGAAGTAGCTAGTGTGAATTCCTATTTCCAGGTGAGAACCTTCCCAAGTTCAGGCAGAGTTCCAGCTCATATACATCTGGCAACAAAGCCTGTATTGCTTCATTTTTATGCCCATTACCTCACTTTCATTTACTAATTCCAAAAAAGAAGGGAAATGATTCTATTCTGGCAAAAAAAGAAGTAACTAGAGGAGGTGCTAAAATTTTGGATAATATACGTGGAAACTGTATGCTTAGAGTTAGTGCTAGGAGCTCTGTGCAGCTGCCATTCCCGGGGTTCTTCTGTACTGGGCCTGTTACGTATTCTCTCACAGCTCTATGGAGGAGCATTGTTGCTCATAGTAGGGGCAGATGGAGGAGAACTAAAACCAAATCAGTTTCACTCTCTCACATGATTGAAAGACATCACTATAAAAAGATCGGTTGAGCTGCAAAAGCAGAAGAGAGAGTCAGTTCACTCCTAGGAGAAACCACAATGTCAGGGCCCCAAAAAGCTCTCCCCTTGAGCTGCCCCTTACGCTGCACATATTTTCAAGCAGTAGATGGTAAATCAGATCACAGTAGTGATCTGGGCAAAAGAATCAGAAGGCATACCTCTTCATCTTTGGTCCCTCCTGGCAAATAGTGAGTGTGTTCAGGTATCAATCTGTGAGCCCTGGAGGTTCTATTCTGTGTGACGATCTGAGCAGAGTACAAATAATCAGATGTGTCTGCCAGACTTTGATGTGCATCAGTGAAAAGATGCAAATTCTGCCTCTTGAATATGGCACTGGGTTCCGTGGGAACATCCCCAAGTAAACAATAACATAGGCTGGACCAATGTGCAAGTCCAGTTATCCTACCAGAGCACAGGTAGACTTTTCAAAATGCCTTTAGCAACCCAATCTGCAGATTGCTCTTGGTGTGACTGTTGCTGAAACAGGTGTCTGGGGTTGTGAATTAGCATAACAAAATGTTTTCCTTGTGGCAGCAGCCCAGGAAATAATCAGTGCCATCTGCATTTATCTGAAGTTTGGTTTCTAATATGCACGCAGAGAGTCAGCCGCTTCCTTGTGTTTGATGCCGATTTGATCCCGAGGGTGCCTGCCGGAAACATGTTCACCATTTCCAAGGAAACACACATCAGCAGGGCAAGCTAAAGCAATGGCGTGTGATGCTCCCCTCACCCCTTCATGGATTACTTCCGTTTCTCACTAAGCAAAACAAAATCAAAGACCTGCATAAAGGACTGCTTCCTCAGAGCAGTGTGTGGCAGAGCCTGCTAGGGCAGAAAGCCACCAGGCCCTGTGTGCACATTTGCTGTACTCGTGAAAGAGCCGCTTCTGCTAGAGCCTCACTTCTGCTGGAAGCTCCCTGTTTTCTTACCTTAACCTGTGTGTAGCAGTCAGAGCCTTGTGCAGAGTTACCATCTCCAGCCCATCTGCTTTACCACCTGGGAGAGCAGAGCCATCCTGGCTACCCCTCCATCTTGACTCTGTTTCTAGAAGCAGCACAAAATAGTAATGATTCAGAAGGTTCCTTGTCCAAACTCTGGGATGATAGGGTTGCCCTAAAGCCACGTAGGCTAGTCTCCCCCCCCGGCCCCCACACACAGGGTTTCTCTGGAGGCTAGTCCTTTTTAATGAAACCCATAGAGCCATGTGTGTCTAGCGACTCAAGCCCACTGTAGGTCTGTATGGTCGTTAACTACAGGGCTGAAGACGTGGCTCAGTTGCTAGAGTGCTTGCCTCGCCCTGAATCCAGTCTCCAGAACTGAATAAAAGCCTGTGTGTTTGGTGCTCACCTGTAATCATCCCCGTTTCTGGAAAAGGAGACAGCAGGATAAAGAAGTCCAAGGTCATCCTTAGCTACTTAGTGAAAAACCCAAGGCTAGCCCAGACTGTGCAAAACCATGTCTCAAAACTAACAATAAATCTGCAATAGGTAGACAATGTATACTTCAATCTATTTTATTTATTTATTTGTTTATTTTTGTATTCAGGTCCAGGAGGACCTTCATCAATTAAAGGAGAAATTAACAAAATTCTCAAGTGGGGAGACAAGAGACCCTCTAGACATTAAGAATCTTGAGACAGCAATCCAAAGGACTGAAATGGGGTTAAAAGTAAGTAAAGCTTTAGACAGTAAATAAAATACTGGGGAAAGAAGGAAGGATCGATGGCCCTCACAGGTCTCTATGTCGCTGTTTAGCAGAGCTGGGTTTAGGGTGACTACCATCCTGTTTTCTTCAGATGGCTGCTTGAAACTCATGTAGGAGAAAGATTGCATGTTGATATGCTGGGTCAGATCTACACAGCCAAGCTATTACTGACTTTGGTGCAGTTTCATTTGTGATGAGGGCTTTAGGTCACTTAGCTTTTAGTCTCAATTGTTCATTATGTTTTTTGGGACATTTGAAGTAATGTGGCCTTGAGATGCCTAATGATACCTTAGGCTTGTAATAACACATAGTGTTTTGTGCATTTTGGGGGGCTTAATTACACAATCCAAAGTATTGACCTAATGAAATGGAGTAAATTAGCTGAGTATTTTACATCCACCATAATGGCCTGAACTTTGACTTTTCTGTAACAGATTCACATCGAGAAGTATCTAGATGTTGTAAACCACCAGGTGTTAACGGCTCCTGTGGATGAAAGCGTACATTCTCCTATAACTTCCAGATGGTAAGTAAAATAGCCATGTTGCAGCCCGAAGTAAATACAACCCAGAATCTTTTATCTCCTGGTGAAAGGCCTTAAGTTTGTGTCAGAATTTGGAATTTAGGGATACTTGCTTGTAGGCTGCCCTCAGTCCTACTGTTTGGCAGCATGACAGTTGTTTTTGGATTCCAGGTTGCTGTTGCTTTTTGGTGAGAAATGGTTAAAATTATTCAAGGAAATATTAAAAAAGAATTTTACACTCTTTAGATCCCATGATGCATTGTTTACAGTTTTGTGCTTCCATGTGCTTAATTATTAAAGTAATTTAGGGAGAGATAGATCAGAGAGTACACACTGCCCTTCTAGAGGTCCTGGGTTCAGTTCCCAAAACACACAGACAGTAGGTGGGCTCAGAGCTTCAGGAGGTCTGACACGTCTCCTGGCCTCTAGAGCACTCCTCCTTCCCCTAATATACACCGTGCATACAGTCACACAAGCATACTCATATAAAGCCAATCTTAAAAGTAATTTTCGTATCTATAGTAAGCAAAAAAATTAATATAGTTTGATTGAGATGCGCATTGTGTAATATATCCTAAGAGTCAGGCCTCCTAATGAATGACTATAGATTAACCTTGGTAGTTAGTCTTAAATCCCTGCGGCTCTTTGTGCTTTGTATATGGACCCAGCATATGTGACTAGTGGTAAGTGGTAAAGGTAGTGTTCTGAAACTGCAAGGAGACATGGAGAGGTGTAGGCAGAGCCAAGTCCCAGTGCTAGATAGTGGGGAGTAGAGCTTTGAGTAGGCATTGTCCCCTGTCTACGTCATGAAGGTGGTGATGCAGGTATCCACTATCTTTTGATAGAGGTGACCCTGTCCTGTCATCCCTATATCTCCCTTGCCTTGCACACATAACCGTCTGTCCTATCAGGTTATTCTATATTCACCACATTTTTATCCTCACTTACTAGATGCGATACCATCTAGGTATTAATTATTAATGCATTGTAACAGATTATCCGAGTTTAATAATCTTAGGACAGCAAAACTTATTATCTCATAGTTTGTTGTCAGGAATATATATGGGCACAGTTATGTTAAGAGCCTCTGCCTCAGGGTCTCTCACAATCTCAGTGCTGACTGGAGCAGTCCCCTTTAAGATGGTATGGTACAGGGAAGGCAGCTGCCTGAGAGATGGGCAAGGACCTACTTCCAGCCTTAGTCACACAATCACCATTTGCCTTTTGGACCCATTATCACATGGAATCATATGAGGTTCTCATTCCGAGGAATTGACGAAAATTCATTCCATCTGGGGCCTTCTGGAAGCAAAAAGGGTCTGGGAATGACACAATGATGAACAACATGGTACAGGAATATTGTGTCACCATCATGGTGGCTTCAAATGATAGTGATCCTCCTGCCTCAGACGCCCTAGTGTTAGATAACAAGGGCAAGCAGCCTTGCCTAGCTTCATCAATGATTGCTTGCTGTATCAATATACCAGCGATCCATATCTCCACTTCTTTCTGGGTGTCTGAATCTAAAGCCTCATTCTCTGTCCCCTTTCTTGTCATCCTGAGTAGGACCATTTATCAGCCCATATTTAAGGGTTTCCAGGAATCTGTACTCCTGGTAGCACTGTGGTTGGTGCTCTGTGGATTGAACTTGGTGAAAATTGCAGTGTGGAGAGGTTACTGTAGGCCATTCTAGAGAGTCCACAGGTAAAGTAGTTCATGGGCTCAGGCACACAGAAAGGAAAAGGGAGCATTTTCTGGGGAGAATAATAGAACATGCATGAAGACCACATAGAGCATGCTCTCAGAAGGTCTATTCATCAGGGAGACAAGTCAGCTTGGTGGAGTGACATGGGGAAAGAAAAATGGGCAGGTAGAGCAGGGGACAGACTGGGCAAGAGTAAAGTCTAAACTTCTTTCCTTAGAAAGGAGGAAGCACTGATGGCTTTGTGTCAATTTGTGACTTAATGGAAGTGGTGTTTTGTAAAGATGACACTGGAAATGCTGTAGACAGAGGCTGGGGACAAACAGTCTAGATAGATCAGCAGCTGGATTGCCAGCAGTAACCCATGCGTCATCAGATGTGTTACCTGTCACTCATTTATTCAGCAAACATGTATTGAACAGCTGCTATTTGCTAAGCATGCCTTTAGATATGAGAGGCAGGTCAATCAGTCACAGATCTTGTCCTAATCTGAGGTGTGTAGATCTAGGTGAAGGTGTTTGCAGGGCTGGACAGGGAAAGGAAAACTTGCATTCAGAACATTTGGAAAGAACCCCAGTGCACTTGACATTAGATAGAGGTAAGAAGAGTGAGACTCATGAGTCACCCCAAATATTGGGGTCTGGGCCACTGAGAAGGTAGAAGAGTTGTGTGGATCTACAATGCTGGCAAGGGGTAACTGGCTTATGGAAGAAAGAACCAGGTTCTGTGGTGACCTTGGAGGAGCTGCTGCTGCTGCTACTGTTCCTTCTTCTTCCTCCTCTTCTCCCTCCTCCTCCTCCTTTTTTTGGTCAGTGAAAACAGCTGGATTTAAGATTTATTGTAGTGGAAGCAGTTTCTTTTCAATAGCAGCGTTTTGGAATCTGAAGCAGTGGTCTCAGGACTTAGCCCTCTGCTGCATGGGCTTCAGTCGTCCCTGCACTAGCAGTTAGCTCCCCAGTGCACTTTTCTGTGGGAGGCCTTGTGGCAGTTTCCTGGACTGGGCGTGTGACAAGTGTTTAACAGCTTTCAGTCATTCACTGGAGGGAAGTTCTTGGGAATTTGAAGAGTAAGTTCTTTTCCTAGTCCAAACATCTTCATTGTGTCTTTTCCCCAATACAGACACATTTTTGTACTTGTGATTCTCATGACAAAGTGCCATTTAAGGGTTCTGGAGCTCCCCATAATATTTTTCATATTTTCTAAGATAAAACACTTTATCTGTGATTCTTGATCTTGTGGATTTGTGGTGAGTCCCATCTGTACACATGAGAAATCCCACACCTTTGTCACAGTCTGCCTGGAGGCCTCTGACATGCTGAGCTCAAAACCACAGCCATAAGTGTAGTAATTCTCCCCCCTTTTATAATTTATTTTTATTTTATGTGCATTGGTGTTTTGCTTGCATGTGTCTGTGTAAGGGTGTCAGATCTTGGAGTTATAGACAGTTGTGAGCTGCCCTATAGGTGCTGGGAATTGAACCAGGAACTGAACTGGAAGAGCAGTCAGTGCTCTCAACCTCTGAGCCATTGCCCCAGTTCAGTAATTCTTCTCTTTAGAGGCTTTATAGAAAACAAGCTGACAAACACTGCCTCTTAGCCTCAGTTGGTAGGGAAGTTCAGGCTGGACACAGGCGCAGTAACCCACTAGGCAGCTCTGGCTGGAATGCTGTTGACTCTACTAACTGAGGCTGAACTTAGAGCTTCTTAATGCAGAAGAGACCGGGTTTGGGAGAGATGAAGCAAGAGACACTGGGTGTTAAGACTCAGGAGGATGAGCTGAGAAGCTAAGGTTAAGTGACTAGACAACGCCACTGCTGACTTTGAAAAAGTCTTGGAAACAACAGGCAACTGGGCACACATGTGTGCAGTTACATGAAAAGCCTTAAGTTACTTTGATGTGTGTTGCCTAAAATCAGTCCTGCAATGACATTGGGTAAATCATTATCGACATTTTGTAGACAAAGACTTAAGACCGAGTAATGTGCACAAGATCATATGGCCAAGAAGTCTGCAGGAGAAAACCCCGTCTTCTGATTCTAATGCTATTGAAAGAGAGTGCAATCATGTTTGCAATAGTTTTCAGTATGTTAACCTTCATAAAAGAAATCCTGGCAAATCTAACTAACATTTAAAAAAAGTTCCTTACTTGAATTAAACAATCCAATGAGATAAAATTTGCCAGCCCATACTGATAAAACCTGAGTTTTCAGCTATTTATAATCTTTTAAAAATATGTTTAAAAACATTTATTTATTTGTGTGTATGTGTGTGTAACACATGTGCACATGTTCTTGCCTTTCACTATATAAATTGTAGGAATCAAATTTAGGTTATCAGGCTTGGTGACACAGAACCTTTACCCATTAAACCATATTTCCAGCCCTCATTTTATAGTCTTAATTTTTAAGTTTAGGACTGTCACTTGCAAATAGGTTAAATTATAACTGGCAGATTGACTGATCCACTTATTCTTTGAAAAGAAAGAATCTATAGGGAAAAATAAAGAAGGGTTCTTGGGGAAGAAAATATATGGAGTTACTCATCACTAAGGATATTGAGTCTTAGTTTAAAATCAAAAGAGGAAGACACAGCCAGAGGCCAGTACAGATGATAGGCAGGTTAGGAGTAGGTGAAGTCAGTGTGTGTCAAAGTGTCAGACAAACACACAAACATCTGGTAAGAGCCCCAGAGTGGAGAGTATGGTTAGAAGTCATCAAAGGAGGCATCTGCCACCAGTGAAATAATCCAGTAAGTGAGCTCTCCTGTCTTGAGTTGTCTGTTTGTCTCTCTTCTCATTAGATGAAAGGATGGGGGACTTGTATGAGGGCCAAAAAGAGCAAACTAATAGCAAATGGAATAAAAACATTTCTGGGGAGACACCAAGAGGTGTCTTACCTGGTCCTCCCCTCTTGCCAAGGCATGTCCTTTCCCCATATTAGGATCTAGAAGAGTGGAAGAGGACCTAGACCAGGGCATGAAGTTGGCATCCAAAAGGGGTCCTTGGGTGTTCTCTTTCCTGTTCTATGCAATTGAATAATCATGGTCTTCCTCTCAGGAAGGTAGGAAGCCTGCCAGTTTCTAGGATCCCTACAAGTCTGGAGGAGAGGCAAGAGCATCCCTTGGATGCAAGAGCTGTAGGATGCAAGGTAGGATGTAACTTCAGAATAAGTGAGATGGACCAAGGTCAAAACACTAGAAAGATAGAGTAGTTCTTCAAGGAGCTCTGGCCTATGAAACCTGCTTTGTTCATCATTTTCCTCAGAACACACCAGGCTCTGAAACCAAGTCTGTTTATTACAGTCTCTTGGGTCAAGTGCAAGACAAATTGTGATTATCCACCTGAGAGTAAGGAAGATGTCACTCACAAGAATATCATGTAGTAGTTGTGCTGGTTAGTCTAGTCTTTATTGTCAACCCGGCATAACTTAGAATTGCCTTGAAAGGGGGTGTTTCCAGTGAGAGACTGGCCGGATGAGATTGACCTATGCCATGTCTGTGAGGAAGAGTCTCAATTGTTGGTTGATGTGGGAGGGCCTGGCCCACCATGGGTAGTGGCTACCCCGAGCAGGTGGTCCCAGGTTTTATGTGAAAACTGGCTGAGCAAGGTGGATGCTAGCTAGTATGCAGTGTTTCTCTCAAGTCTCCACTCCACTTTCAGATCCCATCTTCAGGTTCCTGTCCTGACTTTCCTCTGTAATAGAGTGTTACCTGAAAAAAAAACCCCTCCCTCCCAAGTTATTTTTGGTCACAGCAATAGGAAAGCAAATTAGGACTATTGTACAAAGCAAGTCCTAATTTTTTCTTATGTAAATATAATTCTTATGCCTTCCTTGTACACACCTGGTGTCCCCTTGTGCACACTTATCTCCTGGTCTGGTCATGGTTCTCAAACAGGTTTGTGATTTTCTGTTACTGACTCCCAGTCAGAGGTGCTGAGATGCCAGAATCTGGAGTTTCTGACACAGATGATGTGTGCTTGAAATCCCTGGGATGAGCATGCACCTGTGACCAGCACTCTTTGGTCGCATGGAGAGTCAGCCTCTGCATGATCAAGAGCCTGGTCCTAAATTTCCTGTTCCCTGTGGCTATGAAAGGCTAGAGAAAGCCCCTTGCACTGGGCTGAAGCAGGGCTGGGACCTGGTGGTCAGGCTGGCAGGAACCCCCAGTGTCTCTCAGACTATAAGACTGCTGCAAATGTCCTGGGGGCAGTGAGCCCCTCTGAAAGGGAGGCAAACAGCAAGCAGTGTGGGCCTCGGCTGCGCCTTTGCCAGAAAAGCACAGCTGCTGTGAGTACCGAGAGTCAGCCTTGCCAGGACCAGTGAGGCTTTCCTCTGCTAGGGGAGGGGTTCACTCTGGACTGAGCACCTATGAACGTGATTTAGGTCAAGCACACCACAGTTGTTGTCCCCTCCTTGTTCATGATCTCCATCGCTGTCAGTATTTTCACAACACTTGACAGTTTGAACGACCTCCTGTAATGGTTTCTCCATGTGTGTGCAGGGCTGTAGGTGTATGTGTCGTGTATGTACATGTATATGTACAGAGGCCAGAAGAGGACTTCAGGTGTCTTTCTCTGTCACTCTCTGCCGTGTTCCCTTGAGAGAGTCTCTCACTAAACCTGGAGCTGGTCAGGCAGCCAGAGAGCCTCAGTATTCTTCCTGTCTCTGGCCCCCAACAGCACTGAGGTCAGAGGTACAGAGCCACGTCTGGTTCTTTATGTGGGCACTGGGGATTTGAACTCTAGTCTCCATGCTTGTGCATCAAGCACCTTTACCCACTGGCTGTCCTGGAACTCACTCTGTCGACCAGGCTGACCTTGACCTCACAGAGATCCGCCTGCTTCTGTCTCCCTAGTGCTGGGATTAAAAGTGTGTGCCACCAACCAGCCCCAAGGACTTTCTTCATGCATATGAAATTGATATTTTCCTTTTCTTTAAATCCATGAAGTTGATATTTTCCCCTTGAAGAAACTGAGACTTAAGTCATAAAGGAGGTGGCCAGTGTTGGGGCCCACATTCAAGTCCAGATCAAATTTCTGCCATCTGGTACCCTCCTCTTACACCATAGATTGCTTTTCACAAATGTGGTTTTCCTTGTAAGCAACACTAGTTGCTACTACTCAAGGGGAAAATGGTGCTGGAGTAGTACAAACGGCCAGGAGGTACACAAAGTGATCATTGGCGCTGGCAAGTGCAAGCCTTTCCTGCCGGTCATTCCAGTGATAAGGACATTATCAAAAGTAGCCGTTAGTCTGAGCAGTCGAAACTGTTTTGTATGATTCGCTCTGACCCCCACACTGGCTGGCAGTGGTTCTGTGTGAAAATGCAGTGCTTGTGCTCCTGTTGCTGGCTGACAGGCTTCCTGCTCACACGGCTCTTAATGGCCATGTGCCACTCGTTGACACTAGCAGAGTGACTGCCATCTGGACCAGCAGTGTTGGGAGCCTTCACTTTATACTCGATTGTGCTTGCATTTGAGGAGGGCAAGTAAACAAATGAGTAGCCCTGAAGACCAGCAGACTGAAAAGAGGCTTCTCTTAACAGTGAGTGCAGATGAGAAAGGCTTGCTGTCAATCATGGGCAAAGCACCTTGGATCCAGCCTGTTCCGGTTGTCCTGTGCAGGACATAAATCTCAGCACTACTACATATGGCTACCTTTCGGTCTCAGTCTGTTCCTGGTCCCTGCACCCCATCCCAGTGTGTGTGTGTGTGTGTGTGTGTGTGTGTGTGTGTGTGTGTGTGTGTGTGTGTGTGTGATACATACAGAGGAGGAGGGCAGACATGTATGTGCTGCCACTGGCCAGTTACATGAGGGGCACTTGGATGTCTAATACATGATATTAGACAGTGTCATCATGACTACCATTTACAACAATCCACCACAAGACTCACTCTGGTGGGGGAGGGGGAGGGCAGAGGTTCTTGTTTCTGTCCAACAAGAAGCCGTGTTCATCACATACACAATCAACTGAGAGACAGAAGCTGCAAGTCAGCTGGGGCTGTGGGATATAAGGAATGTGGCAGAGAGCGCCGGCTTCTCTCTGCCTTGGGTAGCCCCGTCTGGCACGTCATTTTCCTTCTTTCAAAGATCTCCTTTAGACAGTTTTCTGCTACAGAGCTCAAACAGTTTGACTGTGTTCTGGTTCACGCACAGATGTCTTTATTTCCCTTTCAGTTTGGGACACGGTTTTGCTAGATTGGAATTCCAGGTTGATACGTTTTTCCATGTTTTGAAGGTTTCAATCCACCTTTTCTTGCTTGCCTTGTTTGTGGAAAGAAGTACCATTTGATTTGGATTCTAGTTCCTCCCTCATGGTAAGGTTTTCTTTCTCTCTTGCAAGATTTTCCCTTTGTCTTTGTTTTCCTGTCATCTGAATTTGATATGCATACCTGTAATTTATAGTATTTATCCAGGCTGATATTTCCGAGATTACTGGACCTGTCAGGAATTTCAGAAAACTCTCAGCTACCATTACCCACTTTCGTGTTCCTTTGTCCTCTTCCAGTATTCTCATTGTATAGACATTACACCATTTATAGGTGTCCCACAGTTCTTGGATATTCTGCTATGTTTTGTTCGTTCTTTTTCACCGCTGCACTTTAGTGAATTTGCCCTTTTTGTGTTGATAAATCTACCAAAGGCACTATTTATTTCTTAGATTGTGTATGGGTTAGCGTTCTGTTTTGATTCCATTTAGGTTATTTGGAGACGCACATCTATCTATTTTTTCCCACCGTCTTCCTTTCCCACTAAGTCCTTAGCATGTTAATCATAGCTATTTTATGTTCCAGGTTGGATAATTCCAAAATATCCATCACCACTAAATCAGTTTCTAAATTTTAACATGTCATTCCAAACTATTTTCTTGCCCTTGGCATACCTCAGTATTTTTGCTGGACATGAAGTATTGTAATGGGAATGAGCTGCATAGACCTTTACTACAAGGGGTCATCTGACTAGGAGTTATGCAGTGTTTATCATCTGCTGTGACTATGTATCTCTGCATATTCAATTTCCCCCTGCATCTTTTGTCTCTACTGCTGTCCTGTGTTTCCTCAGAAGTTTTAGAGCCTGACTCCTGCAGTTTTTTCATCTGCATCCCTACATTGTGCAGGGGTTCTGTCAAGAGTGTGAGAAGTAGTCTATATTCCTATGAGCTCTTTCAGGTGGGTTTGTGTCCCGGAACTATCACGTGCACAGGTCTCCCTCAGCACTGCCTGCTTCTAGAAGGCTAGATGAACTCAGGTCACTATCTATGATTCTCCAGTCAGACTAAATCTTTGGTAAAAGTACTGTTTCTTGACAGCTGTCTTTCAATACAAATGAACAAAGAGCAGAACCCCAGGAGTATTTCATAGTGGGTGTGTGCCCTTCTTCTAGCTGAAAGCAAGGCAGAGAGTTTTCTCTGGTCCCCATAGTGAGAATGTGATGGGGATCCTGAAGTGAAATATGGACTTTTAATTTTTGAGTTTCTCTGCAGTGAGCCTCCAGCAACTGCCAAGCAGAGGTTAAATGTCCTCCCCATGGCTGCAGCTGCTGCATTAGTCTCGGGCTCCTGTGCCCTCTGAGTTGTCTCTATTTGAATACTACCATCTTGCTTTTTCAGGGCAACCCTTTGTCCAGTGATCGCAATCCTCTGGTGGACACAGGAAGTGATATTTTGTCACTTTTGCTTATTGTAAGAATGGAGATAACCATGTTCAACATCTTAACATGTTAGAGGAAAATCTAGAAGTCTAAATTGCTCTTTATTGATAATTGTACAAAAGTGGACATCATAGTAAAACTGAGAGATTGAATTATATCGGTGACTGGATTTTATTCATTTTGATTATTTGGCCATGTTATGGAAACTGAACCAGCATTTACATATAAAAAATTAAGTATAATTTGAGGCACATATACTCTTTCTTACAATTTTACATTGCTCTGGAGCAATCTACTGCCTAATAAGAAAAATCTTCCACCAGCTCTGCTATTAATCTTTGCAACTATTAAAATTGCAGAGATTTAAAGGATATATTTACCATTGGCTATCCTATCATTTGATTTTATTAAGCAAAATACAGCATTAGTTTTTTCTTTACCAAGATATGCTTTGTGTCTAATAAATTGATAGTTTTATAAGCAGAGCCAGAGCTGGCACTTTTTATTATTGCTATGGGGTCTTTATCAGACTTGAAAGTTCTTGTGTTTAATCAAACAGCTGCGAGTTTCTAGTGGCCACATGGCTACAGATTGTGCTAGTCCCCTGGAGTCACCAATAGTGTATTTCCTATAGAGTACAATCCTAAGTAGGAAGCATTGTTTTACACTATGATTTGAGAGACTTTTGGAGCCACAGGAGATTTTAAACATTCTTTCTGTTTATTTAGGTTGATTCCAAATGTAATTGACCAGAAATCCTTTGTTTTCCCTATGGAGTCTGAGGATAATAAACTTGGGCGACCTCAAAAGCAGCGCAGTTTGGTTTCACATGGCCTTACAAGAGCAAAGGTAGGAGCCTGTGAGACAGGCTGCAGAGACAGGGGGAAGGGAGGCCAGGGTGTGAGTTTTCTTTGGGGATAATGAAAATATTCCAAAGTTTATAGTGGTGAGGGCTTACAACTCTGTAAATGCACTAAATACCACTAAATGTTCACGTTCAAAAGGGGAGCCTGCTGACATAAATTATATCCCAACAAAACTGCTAAAGTTTTTCCAAGGTAGCATCTCTAGTATTTGGTGGTGGTGATGGGGAAGGGTTTATTTGGCTTATACTTCCATGTCACTGTTCATCATCAAAGGAAGTCTGGATAGGAACTCAAACAGTGCAGGAACCTGGAGGCAGGAGCTGATGCAGAGGCCATGGAAGGTGCCGCTTGTTCTTTATGGCCTGCATAGACTT
The DNA here is from genome assembly GCF_017639785.1 of Mesocricetus auratus. Taxonomy (NCBI): domain Eukaryota; kingdom Metazoa; phylum Chordata; class Mammalia; order Rodentia; family Cricetidae; genus Mesocricetus; species Mesocricetus auratus. Next base: position 3,648,403 of record NW_024429267.1, on the reverse strand, counting down.
CTGTCTTATAGAACCCAGGACCACCAGCTCAGGATAGCACTACCCACAATGGGCTGGGCCCTCCCCCATTGATCACTAATTTTAAAAAATGCCTGACAGGTTTGCCTATAACCCAATTTTTAAAAAAAGACAAAATAAAATATAAAAGATAAAGCAAAAACCATCATATCAAAGTTGGACATGACAATCCAACAGGAGGAAAAGAGTTCCAAGAGCAGGCACAAGAGTCAGAAACCCACTTGTTCTCACACTCAGGAGGCTCATCAAGATACTAAGCTGACAGCTATAATACATACACAGAGAACCTGGTGCAGATCCATGTAGGCCCTGTGTTTGCTGCTTCAGTCCTGTGGGAAAACTGCTAAACTTTTAAAAAGAGTAAATATTTACAGTGTTTTAAATTAGATAATATAATGCATATTTTGATCTGTTTCTATAATTCAATGTTGCTGTTGTTTTGGGTGTGTCTATAGCACAGTTAATTTCCCAACAAAAGAACAGTTCTTCAGAAGTAAAGTCAATCAAAGCACACTATTTTTTCCAAACAGAGTTCAGGAGGAACATTTCCTGCTACTCTGCTGAGTGTGTTTATCAACTGTAGGAACTTCCTGGTACAGGCAGTCTCCAGGGTCTTATGGAACCACATGATCTGCAGATAAAGATGCGTTGACTTCTTTCCTGTTTGTATGCATGGATCCCTGTTGTCATCTGTTGAGTAGGAAATGCTTGGAGTTTCTCTCCATTTAATATGATGTTGGCTATGGGCTTGCTGTAAATTGCCTTTATTATGTGGAGGTATGTTGTCCATATCTCCATTCTCTTCAGAACTTTTACCATGAAGGGATGGTGGATTTTCTCTAAGGCCTTTTCTGCATCCAATGAGATGATCCTTTCTGTCCTTCCAACTATTTATATGGTGGATTATGTTTATTGATTTATGTATATTGAACCATCTCTTAGGAGAAGCCAACTTGATTATGGTAGATACTCTTGTTGAATTGGGTTTTATTGAAAAGTTTTACATTTGTGTTCATCATGTTCATCAGAGATTTTGGCCTAAAATTTTCCTCTCTTTCCTTTTTTTTTTGTCTTCTTTGTTTCACTTTGGTATCAGGGTAATACTGGCTTGGTAGAAGAAATCTGGAGCTGCTCCTTCCTTTTCTATTTTGCAAAATAGTTTGAAGAGTTTGTTGTAAGTTCTATGAAGATCTGGCAGAATTCTGCCCTGAATTTTTCTGACCCTGGGCTTTTTTAGTTGGGAGATTTTTAATTATTGCTTCTATCTAACTGGGTATTATGGGTCTATTTAAATTATCTGCTTTTCTTGACTGAACTTAGGTAGTTTGCATGTATCCAGAAATTCACCTTTTTTTTTTTTTAAGATTTTTCAGTTTGGTGAGTATAGATTTTTTTTAAAAGATTTATTTATTTATTACATATACACCAGATTGAATTGTAGATGGTTGTGAGCCACCATGTCATTGCTGGGAATTGAACTCAAGACCTCTGGAAGAGCAGTCAGTGCTCTTAACCTCTGAGCCATCTCTCCAGCCCCGAGTATAGATTTTTTTTAAAGAGTTCATGAGGTCTCTGACTTTACCTCCACAGAATGTTTTTTTCAGTTTGGTTCTGATTTCATTTTTGTGTTAGTAGGTTCAGCCCTCTCCAACAGAATTCACAGGCAGACATGAAAGAAGTCTGCCTCTTACAGTTACTGATGCTACAGGCCCAATCAAGAAGCTGGCAGATTGGGTCTGTGATGAGGACCCATGTCCTAGTTTGGCACTAACTCCATTCCTGGGAGTTCCACCCTTATAATCTGTTCACTGAACAAAGACCTTGCCCCCTATCATTATTCCATAAGAAAATTAAACATTGATCAGATATTTATTTTTTCCACAAGAGTTTTGAGCCCTAGTAAATGAACATGGATATAAAGACAAGGACGCATGTGCTGAAGGGAGCAGTGCTGTGCTCTCTGAACTAGGGGAGCTCTGTTCAAGAGGGGTGTGGATCTTTCCCACCCTGACTTCATTTCCCCTCCAGGCCTGACTCCCCGGACATGTTTTATCCCTAAATATTGATGACATCTGGCTTAAAATGTGTGTCTGCCCTGCCTAATGGCTCACTCCTTTAATCCCAGCACTGAGAGGCAGAGGCAGATGGATCTCTGAGTTCAGGGACAGCCATATCTATATAGAGAGTTACAAGACAGACAGCCAGGACTACTACATGGAGCGATTCTTTGTGTGTGTGTGTGTGTGTGTGTGTGTGTGTGTGTGTGTGTGTGTGTGTGTGTGCATCTTCAGACACAAGCAATAGCTTTGACTTTGTACTGTGAAGCGCAGGGAAAGGAGGCTCCTGTACCGGCATAAAGGCCTATATCTTTAAGTAGGTATAAAATCCTACTAGGCGATTCCAACCTTTGGTCACTGACTTTCAACCTTTTAAACCAGGTAAAGCCCAGTTGCCATTTCACACTATCTCTCCCCAAAATGAATAGCTGTTTTTGGAATTCTCAGTCTTGCCAAAAAGCTTAGATGACAATTAGGAGTTGCTCAACTGTTATTAAGGATCACAACTAAGAATTGTTTCCTAAGCTTTTTAATATATGAAAATCTTATAGGAGTAGTCTAGTCTTTTTTGAAGGATTCCTCTTGAAAAAATATAGATGCAGTGATGAAATATTAGAAAATTGGAATCTGAAGTCTTGTTTTTCAGAATTAGAGATGTGTTAGTGATTTTTCCTGTTGCTGTGACAAAATACCAAACATAAGCAATGTAAAGAAGAAAGGGCTTTATTTGTCTCACCATTTGAAGGCACAGTCTGTCTTGGCAGGAAAGGCATGGCAGCCAGAGTGTGAGGTCATGTGTCTGCAGTCAGAAAGCAGAGTTCTGAAGGCTGCTGCTCAGCTTTCTCCTCTGTATTTAGCCCCAGATCCCAGCCTGTGGGATGGTGCCACCTCAGTCAGGGTGGGTTCCCCTTCCGTTCACCCTCAGAGACACAGGTTGTTTCCATGGTGATTTTAAAAGCAGTTGACAGTGAAAATGAATCATCACAACAGACACTCTGGATACAATCAATAGTCCCCAAACTTGCTTATTAAACTTCATTTTTCTCTAAGTTTATCAGCCATACATAATTTACCAACAATGCATGTTTACTACAGAAATAACAAATGAAAAGTATAACAAACACAAAGATGCTGGGGCAAAGCTAACTGCCTGGCCTGTGTGTTCCTCTGGATGGCTGTTTTGTTTGTACTAATCCATCTAGTGCATGAACATAGGCAGATAAACAGGGGCCCCCTATGTAACCCACTCTAGTCTCTCACTCACTACATCTTGTCTTAACAGTGCTGTATTTTAACTGAGTGCCTTCGGGCCCAGATGAAGCATTATATTTTGAATTGTTAAAAAAATAAAAGATGTCCTTGATCTCCTTTTGTTGTCTTAATTGCTCTAAAAAAAGAGAGAAATTCCTGGTTTCCTATTGGTTCTAGAATTCTTCAGCTTTAATAATTGAGTTGTGGAAAACTTATAAAGAAACAAAAAGTTTCTTGTTATTTTATACTGTTTTCTAAAAAAATACGAATTTATTCTGTTGTTGTAAAAGACTTCATAGCACTCTAAGTATTTGGAGTAGTCTTTTATTTCATGAAACTATTACAATTACCATAGCTGGAATTAGCCAGCCATATTAGTTCATGATAGTGGCAAGTTATTTTTACCATTCATGTTGCTATTATTTCCAAGTTTCTTGCACATTAGCTTTCTATATTAGTCCTTTCTATATTGGTCTTGAAATGAATATAAAATTGACATAAACATAAAATAAAAGCAATACTTTACTTCCAGTAAATAAGTCTATACTTGAATTATGTCATTGACCTCTTGTATATTGTGTAGTAATTATGAACATGTATAGAACTGAAACTGAATAATTATTGAAAGAGCATTTGCTACTCCATTCTTTTGTCAACAAAACACAATTTAACTTTTTTGAATTTGTCATTTCTATGATGAAAATAAATGTCTACTTTTCTGGATCATAAAAAATAAAAAATAAAAGATGTTCTTTGCTGATACATGCTATATGAAAGTAGGTTCCAGTAGTTGTTCTCAAAATATATGGAATTTCAAAAGTAAGGAACTTTGAGATAAAGCAGTTTAACCAGCAATATGGAATATTTCTGAATTTTTCCTATTGAATATCCATAACAACAAAAGAATGTGACCTTGTAGGTTCCAGGGTTGAGTATTAAGAGCTTAAAGCAAGTAAAAATTATCTTTGGTGGTTATTTTTTGTCATAGATATGTATGAGGGGTTTTTGGTTGTTTATCTCTAAACCCATTCTGGTGTCACACACCTGCCATCTCAGCTCTGTGGGAGGCTGGCCAGGAGAAACATTTGAGCCAGGGAGTTTGAGGCCACCTTGGGCTCCATAAAGAGATTCTGACTAAACCAAAACCCAAAGCAAAAACAAACAAACAACAATGACAGCAAAATTCAGCCAAGTGTGATACCATGTACCTGTTAGCCTGTTTTGGGAGTTGGAGGCAAAGTGATCAAGACTAGCCTGAGTTAGTGTAGCAGGTCTGAGGCAAACTGAGTCACATGAGACCCTCTCTCAAAACCCAAAGTATAAAAGAAAAGAAAAACGTCATTGCTGTTCATTATTGTAGTTGTTTTGTTTCAATATAGAACTAGTGGATTTTGCTCCAAGAGCTCTCAATAAGACCAGAGCCCCAGGGTTATGTCTGGTGTTTATTATAGTCATAGCACCCTACCAAATAACTGCCAGTGTAACCCTGTTTGGGAAGCAGACGATTGTATGGCATCAGTTCCTTTATCAGATGTCCTTGCTCTGCTGGGTGCTGTGGAAATGCAGCCATGTTCCTTTCTTACAGAGACAATGTCAGTGGAAGAGATAAGTAGGGAGACAATGATAAAATTCAGGGGTAAATGCTGTGATGGGAAACGTATAAAGGATTCTGCTGGAATGTTTGAAGGATACCCAATTCAGACTCAAGAGGAATAGGTTTCAAAGAAAGCTCCCTAGAGCTGAGGTCTTGAGGCTCAATGGGAATGGCCAGAATAATTGAACACTAAGGGAGGAGAGTGTTCAATGAGTTTCCAGGCAGAGGAGACTGCATTCCTAAAAGATGGGGCCATGGCAGGGCACAAGGAGAAAGAGAGTGAATATGCTCCAGTCTGACTAAGCGGAGTATGAAATGAGCTAGACACACACTGGTCAGATCAGAATGTGCTCTTCTGAACTTGGCTCGAGAGTTTGAGTCATGTATAGGGTGATGGAGAAAATAAAGGCTTTCAGCAGCCACATGACAGTGAACCAGCCCCCTCCATTCAGAGGCAGACCACACACAAGCTGTTTCTGCGTTGCTGGTGGTGCATCTAGAGCGAGCACACAGCCCACAGGATTCCAGCTTTTCTGGACAAGCATCTGTTATCCCCCTGTTGCCCCAGTCAGGTCAACCCCAAAGCAGTGCAAGTTGTGGCATAACATAATAACAAAACAGTGTAAGAAAGGCCACCTTCTCCTCTTACATTTTACAGTGGTTAACCTTCACCATTTTTGCTTCATCTCTTTTTACCGAAGTGTTTTAAAATACAGACCTAATGACATTTCACCTCTTAATGCTTTTAGCATGCATTTTTAAAATGAGCTCCCTCCCACTTGCAATACCATTATCACACCTAATGCATTCAACAGTGCTTGTGAATATAATAAATACATCCCAGTTTACACTCAGATTGACCCCGTGAGTCCTCAGATGGTGCTCCATGCTCTTTATCAAAACCAGGGGAGGTTTTCCTGGTGCATTCATCTCATTTCTAAAGCAGAGACACTTCAGTTTGCGCTGTCTCCTGTAAGTAGACAGTTTAGAACCGGGAGCAGGCTTTGAATGGGGCACTGCATGGTTTGAACTTGTACCCTGGCTCCACCATTTGCTAGTTACACGTTGGCCAGTCACTTGCTGTGTCTGTGGTCCGGCTCCTTACATGGACAGTGGGGGTAAGGACAGCACTCATCTTGTAGGGCTGCTGCAAGGGGAACAGGTTCCGTGTTCGCAGCAGTGCACCGCTCGGTGAGCAGTGAGCAGGCGCAGGTGTTCACGATGATTTTTGTGATTAGTCCCCACCAACCTACAAACTACTTGAGGCAGGAAGCACTCCATGTCTCTGCTCTCACAAAGCTCACATTCTAGTTGGGGTGGGGGCAGACTAGGAAAGTAGAACAAAACTCAAACAACTTGAAAATAAGTATACAGCACATTGGCCTCTTCAACTATAGGCTGTGGTCTGTAGGGGTTACAGAGAATTTGACAGTTGTAAAAGGTTTCTGAATAATGGCCAAAAAACGGATTGGACATTGAGCACACAGTGACTGGGAGGAGTTTCTCAGCCTCGCTTTCTGCCCTGTTACAGTAATACTGGCTGCACTTACGAGTTGCATTAGAATTATATGCTCCTTGGGAGACTGCCAGACACACGCTTTTACTGTACTCTGTTACTATTTAGTTGGTGTACACGTGTACTATAAATTCTTTGAAGAGAGTTATAGTTTACGGTGGAACTGAGTTGTAACTGATGGGACATGATTCCTACTGAGTTGGGGTCATCTATTGGGCCTCAGAAATAGGCCTGTAAGTCAGCCTATACCACTAATGACATTTCCATGAGAAGATCCAATTGATTGCATATTTTTATTTATGTAATTTTTCCATAAGTATAAACTACTTACCTTTTACAATTGCTTTCCTATTTTGTATGAGGCTTGGAAGCACATGTGCCAGGGTGCACATGTGTGTTGGGGTGTCTGCGGGAGTAAGGGTCCATTCTCTCCTCCCAATGTGTGCATCCTGGAGACCAAACTCGGCTTCTTGACAGCAGCGCCCTTCCTGGCTGTTCTGTCTTGCCGGCCTGCTGCCCAGATTTTATTGTAGGGTATGCTGCAGTTCCAATGCTGTTAGCCAGCCTTCCAGGAGAGCCACTATTCTCTGGCCACCAACATCCAAAATAATTCATAGCAAGAGGGCCTTGGAGTAAGCAGCAGCCTGTGTGCTGTGAACACTGGACAGAAGTTGAATCCATCTGTTAGACAGTAAAGATGCTTTAACTCTTACACTATTAGCCAGCTGAGGTTGAGTTCTTTGTGTAAATATAAACAGCCCATGCTGTTATCCAGCACAGAAGTGTGTGTGTGTGTGTGTGTGTGTGTGTGTGTGTTGAGTTCAAGGCCAGCTTGAGTAACATAGCAGGACTTGGTTAAAAAATAAAAAGCTGGGGTGTTATAAATGTTTGGGGGCTGGTGAGATGGCTCAGCAAGACCCTAGCCACCAAGTGTGATGACTTAAGTCGGATCTCCTGCACCCACATCCTGGAAGGAAAAAACCGACTTCTTCAAAGTTGTCCTCTGACATTCACCACATACCCCTGTAACCCATAGGTAAATGAATAAATAAAAATTGTGATTAAAAGTTTTTAAAAGTTGCACAGAATGTCACCCTTGACACAACACCCTGTAAGGTAATAATTGTCACTGTGGAAGATTATAAGAACACAAACACAAAACTAAAGTCTTGCCTTTCCTCATGGGTGTGCTAGTCTTCACCTCAAATGTTTTGGGTTCAGTGCTGCTGTGTGTTGTGAACTCTGGGAACCCACAGTCCCGAGACAGGCATTCGGTAGGCAGTGGGGCAGGGCCCATACAGCAGTGTGGGAAACCTGCCCTGAACTTGGTGTTCTGGCTGTGTCAGAACCAGGAAGTACATCACCTCAGAGCATCCCAGGCTGCTTCTAGCAACTCCTATTGCTGTGAGGACATCCAACCTCTGACCATGTGACCTCAGGTCTTACCGCGTTCTTACTCCTTCCCTCAGCTAGTTAGAGTCCCTGGTTCGGGCAGAAGCTGTTTCCCCCACAGTGCATGTCCCCATGCGCATCACTGGCAGGACTCCTTGTGTTCCTTACCTATGACATGCGCATTCCACCACGGCTAAGACCATCCATTGCTCAGCCTTCCCTGCATTGCATATAGTGGTGGGACCCACTTCACTTCAGGACTGTGCAGTAGTCTAGTGTGGTCATCCGTTCATCTTTGTGAAGAAGGGGATGGTCGGGGCTGGAGAGATGGCTCAGAGGTTAAGAGCACTGGTATGCTCTTCCAGAGGACCCGGGTTCAATTCCCAGCACCCATATGGCAGCTCACAACTGTCTGTAACTCTGGTTTCAGGGGATCTGACACCTTCTATACCAATGCAAATCAAATAAAATAAAAAAAAAGGGGGATGGTCACAGATGCCACATTGCTTTGCTTTTCCTGTTTCCCCTTCCTTTCTGCTAGAAACAAGCATGGCATTTGAAGCCATAGCAGCCGCTTTGCACAGGGTGACAAGCATGGGGGCGGCCTCTGGGGATAGAGCAGTGGGAGAGGGAAGGAGCCAGGTCCCTGGTGACTTCTCTGGGTGACTAAAGAACTCCAGCAGCCATCTACTCCGGCATGTGACAAGGGACCCAAAAGGGCTTCAGTCGTTTGGCGCTACAGTCACGTGCGCACAGAATCCTAGTCTGTCTCCCACTCTGCTGTCCCACCTTCAGCTGCTCTGGATTTGGACCCAGCAGTAGCGTGTGACGGGGCACATCTCACAGTGATGTGGACTGCCCTGGCTTGAATTGTATGGCCTTCGGGTTTCACATGACTCTAAACTCAGCCCAGAAATGCTTTCACTCATTTGTACCACAATCCCTTGCACGCCCCTCACCCTGTCCTCCAGCTTGCTGTCACATTCAGTGAAAGGGAGGGGAGCAGATGAGCGCCTCTTCCTCCTCCTCCTAGCCACAGTGGAAGAAGTGTTCCTCCCGGCTATGAAGGTGCCTCCAGTGGCCTTGGCCTCTGTACCTGGTTCCTCCTGCCTGTGAAGGCCAGGTGACCTTGACTTTTGCAGCTGTCTCTGCTCACTTATTAGTTTCTCTCTCCTTGGGGGAATTCCAGATCTTTGCATGACTGATTCAGTTTCTTCATTCAGGTCTCAAAGTCATTGTCATCTCCTAAGAAAGATGACCCATTATTTTCCATCCCAGTGACAGAAAGAGACCTGATGTCACAGGCAAATCAAATCTATTTCCCCACTGGCAGGTCATAGGACTTGGCAGTCGCTTGCCCAGGTAGGCAACTATCATGTGTACCCTCGCTCCATTTTACGCTGAGTTAGAGTCAGATGTGACAGTACCTACGTACTTGTTCCTGGCACAAAGTCAGAGCTGACTAAGTGTTTGCTTTCATTCTTCAGTTCTCAGGGAAAAAAAGGACAGGTACATCTGGAAAGCAGTGGTTATCCTTACAGCTTTGTGAACTTGGGGCATCAGGCCAGATTCTGGCTATTTGTAAGCATCATGGAGCTGATGCTGCTGAGCCTATGAGGGGTTTCTGCATGTTGAGCCTTCCCTGCCTGATAGGGAGGGAAGGAAGGATGCCATAGAGAATAGGATGTTAGAAAAAAAAGGTAATAAAATAAATGTTTTGACTATACTGTAACTTTAATGACTTATTAAGAAGTTGTATTTTTTAAATAGACACAAATATACAATGAAATGTAACTAACTGTCGCCTGGCTTTAACAGCCATTAGGATTTCTGTTGCTCTTCACCTCCTTTTCCTCATTCCCATCTTTTATGGGCAAAGTCTGCCCCTGCTCTTCTCTCAGAATTCTTCCATAGCCCAGGCTTGCCTTGAACTCACCGTGCAGCCAAGGATGACCCTGAGATTACAGGCCTGAGTTACCACGCGTAACTTTATAGTATCTTTACTCTCTTATTGATACTACAGTTGATCAGTAAATCTGGCTCCAATCATCTTGTTTTGCCCTTTATAAAACTACAGCTGTCCACCATGATCCATCTCAGAAACCATCAATGCTACCTGAATGTATGATCGGATTAGGGATTGTAGTGATTTTTAGAATTCTGGCAGTCTTTTGACCTTTAATAGCATCAACAAAGATAATTTTAAAGACATTTTTGGTGAATATGAAATAGAATTTTTTAAGGAAAAGTAGGTTAAATTCTTAACTCCTTTTATTTTCCAAATTCTAAGTTAATTTGTTGGTGTTATCATTAGGTATTTTGGAGGATGACTACTAAGAATGTGTATGCTTTAGTATATTTGAAGTATTTCAGTCCATGGCAGTCTCCCTCCCCCACCTGCCAGTAAGATCTCTTTTCAAGTATTCCCCCAAATAGCACTTTATAATTTATGAGGTACTCAACACATATCAGTCATTTGAATCTTACAAATGACCATGTGAAGTCTGATATTATTCTCCATGTTACAGATGAGAAATTTAACTCATGTGGCTCAAACTGGGACTCACTGTCTATTGCTCTTTTCAATATATAAAATCATGGTTGTGAGAATAAGTGAAAGGTGACTGAATTATTTTCTTATTTGTCCTTTCCCTGGCTTTGAGATTTAAATGGAAGACGTCCTTTACCAGTGGGAATACAGCATTAAGCAATATCCACTTTAGAAGACATTACTCGGGGCAGACACTGTTGAGAACAATGTTCTGCTGATAATACTGTAACTTGGCAAATAGCTTCTCTCAACTTTGTTTGTGAAGCATTTCAATTTTGATGACTCTGTGTGGGAGCTCCTGCTCAGATAGATGTATGTTGTTTTATGGTCTGCCCATGTCTGGGGAGCTGGCATTACATGCTGCCTAGTGTTTTTAATTCACAAGTTCTTCTAGAAGCAACCTTAGCCTCTTGTATTCCAGCCCGAGTTTTAATAGCATAAGCTATTTCCTTCTTATATAGCGTTGTGGGCATAGTAATAAAATAAATACCACAAAATCACTGATGAGATGAGAATTGAGCTCCCTGCTTCTGTGCAGCCATGTAGGTAAAACAGTAATTGGCTCTGATAATAAGTTTTGTTCCTACAAACCAAAGTCTAAATGAGAGTCACATTTGATATATCTGCTTGTAATTACTATCAAAAGGAGAGAATGCAAATTTTAGATTGTTTAGTGACTCAAAATAGATTAAAGAAATTGCTGCCTTTTCTTGACCAATTGAAGAAAATTTCTGGTTATTTCTGGTATTTCTGTTACTGACAGTAAGGAAGCATCTTCCAGAGAGTGGCTTTTTTGCTTAATGGAATGATCCATTTCCTTTTGGTTTTTAAATCTATAATTGTTTTTCTAAAAAAATAAGTACTTATTATTGGATCTGACAATACACCTTAAGCTGACTGTACAACATATTTAAGCACTGAATTTATTTGATCATGACATTCAGTGAAACCATCTTCAATATTTCATTCGTTGCTGGGCATCAAACCCAGAGCCTCTCACATGCTAGGCAAGTAGTCTACCACTGAGCTACACCCCCCAGCCTGATATATATTTTTAACTCATTCACTTATGCATGTGTGGTTGTGTAGAGGTCAGAGGACAACACTTAGGAGCTGGTTCTCTCTTCCACATGGGGACCTGGAGATAGAACTCAAGTTGCAAGACTTGGCAGCAAATGTGTTTACCCACTGAGCCATCTCACTGGCAGTATTTGCTTTTATATTTTATTATTCTTGAGACAAGTTTTCATGTAGCCAAGGCTGGCCTTGAGTTTCTAATCTTTTTGTCTCCACCTCCCAAATGTTAGGATTATAGGCATGTGTCACCATGCCCAGAATCCAATATTTTAAAAGGGAAATCAAATCATGTAGGCTATGTATTACGTTTTGATAAACTTAAGCTTTAGTGCCAATATGGTGAAGATGAGACTATTAATAATTTTAGGAATATCATTCTAGGAGTTCACAATAAGAGTCGGTATTCCAAACTACCATTTCTTTTGGCGTGGTGATTTAGTTCCAGATATGTGTGTCCCAGAGATGTAAAACAGGGCAAAGAAGAACTGGGTCTTACTGCTGGAGCTCACAAAAACCCTGGCCACCTCTTCCCCAAGCCAGCCCTAGACCACTCAAAGTTGATGGAGCATTTATTAGTTTTATTAACTAAGAAAGCCTGTCTGGTCCACCGAGCCAGGGATCCCAGAATTAAAAGTTCTAACGAAGCTGAGACATGATAGATGAAGCCATTACCATCAATTGTATCCACCATCCACATTCTTAAAGCATCCTAATTACAGAAACCACAACCAGTCGATATAATACATATTAGCAATTTCCTGGTCCTTGGTAAGATGAAAATTATCCTGAAAGTTTAATTAAGGAGGAAAAAATATGTTCAGGTATTAATTTCAATTTTAAAAAAGGCACTCAGCTCTCTGCAAAAACGCCGGAGGAGTGCTGTGAGTGTGGGCTAGCCACAGAAGGAAAACCATCTGTAACTGGGCTCCACGTTACTTCTGTTACATGTACCTAAAGGAGAAAGTCACAAGACATGCCTGGTTTGTGACATGTGTTTCCAGATGGGTTAAATACAGAGGGCAGTTGAGGACAGTTATTTGGAGGTTTGGTTATTCAAGAGCAATGAAAAACAGAGGGATGCGTGGAGCGCATGTTAGGAACAGCCTCATCCTGACAAGATTGGTTCCTTTGTCCTTTTTGTAGCCTTCCTCTCCACACTGGCCTCAGTATTTTTATGAATGCTTAAGTTGGAAGAAATACGTGGATTCTGGAGCTGTCTGTTGGGTTACTGGCGCCACTTGCTCCCGATCACCCTCTGAACTAAAATATTTGATTAAACCCAAATCAAATTTTCTGGTTGTTCTCAGTGTCTCCAAGTTCCTTTAAAAGTAAACAGAGTCCAGATACTGTGCTCCTATTTGTATAAATGCCCAGAATAGCGTTAGTTATGAGTAGAGACAGAAAGTGTCCTAGTGGCTGCTGGGATAGGGGGAAGTAGGACTAGGGAGTGATTGCTAATGAAGCAAGGTCTCATTTGGGGGAGATAAAAATGTTCTGGGACTAGATGGCACTGAGCTGGCTTAGCTTTGTGAACAAAACCACAGGTCTGTAAAATATATTGTAGAACAAAAGCCATACAACATCTCCCAATTGAACCTAAGTGCCAACTGTCATTTCAACCTGAAGTCATAGACTACGGATGCTCAGGGCAGTGGCCATGAGAGCCTCACACCCAGCTACTGCCCTTGACAAGCAAATAGGCTGACGTGCAGAGAAGTGAGGTCACTTTGCTGAGTCCCACCCAGCAGTCCAGGCTAGGGTGGTCACCTAAGTCTTGTGACATCCTTCCAATGCCCTCCACCGTCGCCACTCTGATAGGAATCCTTTAAAATGAAGAACAGGTCATCGGAACAAGATGCATTTTTTTTCTGATGAAAGTGCCAATTACCGATGGCAAAATCTTTGCAGAGACATAAACACTTGGTGTGGTAAAAATTTATCATGTCCAAACCAACAGTTACCTGTAATGTCCCTCGAGGAATGTGACCACATTAACAGACCAAGAGAGCCCTCTACCTGCGTATCTGGAGTATAGATTTTATTCACTAAGTCCTTAACCTGGAAAGCCAGAAATAAATTGAGATGAGAGATTCTTGATTGTCCTTTGTCCATCCTGGTTGACATGGAGCATTATTTTTTGAGTAAATTAATGGTGTCTGAGGACATATTTGTGCACAAACAGAACATACAGAGGAAAATCTTCCTTTTCTCTGAATAAAAGGGATCTATTAGCAGCCTAAATAAAAGATCCATTTTTTTTTACAGTGAGAATTGCATTGAACTCCTTATTTTCTAAGAATTTTATATTCCTCCAAGGATATAAAAATGTTAGTAAGCATTTTTGTTCATTTTACATTAAAAGTTTCATTGTTTCTTTGTTCCAGCCAAAGACAGAGTTGAATGCAAAGATCATGCAGGATCCGGAGAACTTGCACCACAGAGCTGCCGTGAGTGAGAGCTATGGGATCAGTTTGCCATATATTAACCAGAGAAAAGCACATGTAAGTAATGAGCTGCTCCGCAAACTCTTAATTCTAAAGAAGGTTCCAAGCCACTTATTAGTGGTGTAAGATAGAATGCAGGTTTATAAGTAGGACTGGTTCTTTTGTCCTTGGGAATTTTTTTAAAATATGAAGTGACTTTCATTCTGTCTGTAATTAGTAATGATTATGAAAGATGTAGACTTATTTTTAAAAGATCTCTTTGTAACTCATTCTGATTTTTCGTTGTGATTGATAACTCTTTGAATGAGCTAGTGGCATAATTTAACAGGGAGGGGGAAAAGTTAGCAGCAAAAAGAATTAGTAGAGGAATTTAGGATAGTTTGCACTGTAGGCTTACCACTAGAAAAAACAAGGGGAAACCATCCCACAGCATCCTCCTTCCCAGTAACCGTAGCGACACATAAGCAAGAATTCCCAACCCGAAGCCAGTGCGGCAGCATCTCCTACTGCAGCAAAGTGCTGGAGGCAAAACCATCACAAGCAGCCTGACAGCCTGCACCCCACTGCTGCTGGCTCGGGGCTGAGCTGCTTCAGGGGAGGACTGGCCCCTTCCTGTGCTGTGGGTTTCCTGGGACATCTAGGAGTGGTGCTCTGTTCTAACTAGTAAACTATTTGCCATCATTTCTGATACTAAAAGCCCTTTATAAGGTGAAGTCTATGTAGCTTGAAAATACATTTATAACTGTTGGCTCCGTTCAGTGCTTTTAAATGTGTCTTTTAGTGAAATTAGAACGAAGGACAAGATTAATTTTAGGATTAAATTTGTCAAACTGTTTCTAACTTGCTTAATTATCCCAGACTAAATCATTCAAGTTTCCTGTTTTTCAACCGCCTAGGTCATCCTCGGCACTCAGTCACTCCTGGCCTCTGAATTTGCTTTATATTATCATTACATGTTTGGATTAAGAGTACTTTATCCTAGAAATACTTTCTAGTCTAAGACATAAGCACAAAGTTAGATATTTTTATTCCTGTTGGAACTTTATTTAAAACGTCAGTGTGAATAATGTGAAGAGATTTTTATCTGCTTCCCAGGAGCCCCAAAGCCCTTGAAGTAAAAATATTACTTCTCTGTCTGTACAGACAGCAGCAGATTTCTCTTTTGTTGTTGTTGGTTTTCCTCCTCGGCCTAGAATTAATATTGGCTTAGCTGGTGGAGTGCTGCGGCTTTGCAGCCCGGGGCAACTGCTGCATGGCACACAAACTTTCTGATGAGGATGGAAGTTTCTAGAGGTCTACTGAGATACATGGGGGATTGTGCTTTGTTTTGTGACTCCAAGATTCAGACTTAAATAAGGAATTCAAAGAATAGGAATTACAACCTAACTTTAGGATGTAATCTTAGCTGTTGGCTATGTTTTTAATAATTTAAAAGTAGAATGAATAGCGTGGGTATTGTTCCTGTGACACGGGAGCAGTGACTGAGAAAGATCACTGCCCTATGTGACATGTCAATAACATATACTCACTTATGACACTAAAGAACCTTTTCATGAAAATGAACCCATGAAAATCAGCAGCAGATCATTTTAAAATTGGACATATGTTATGTAGATTTTAATCAAACTATTGTCCTTTCTGTCCAAATAGTTTACTCTTTCATTTTATGTTAGTCACTAGAGAGAAAGTTTTGTTTGGATTTGTGAAATGGAGGCATTGCTCAGAAAGCTCTTTGAGGGAAATACTCAGTTATCTGGTTTTAAACAACAATGTAGTACATCTAGAGGTAAAATACAGCTGGAATTCACCTCTTTTTTTTTTAATGTTTTAAAAAGCACCTCCCAAATTGTGGCCATCATTTAACTAGAGGCGCAGCAGCAAGGCTAGTTTTTCCACTCTTCCCACTCAGGATGGGGAGGCTGCCTGGCTGCCGAGGGTCGTGCAGAGTCTTGTGTCTGTGCAACTTGAACAGCTTGTCAAAGGCCTGCAAATAATTCAGGCGTTTTTTGACAAGCAAATATGGACACATAGTCAGTTAGGTGTTTCCTTCTTCACCACGAGGACCCAATGGAAGATCTTGGTGCATTAAACACACACACACACACACACACACACACACACACACACACACACACACGCATGCACACACACACATGACACTATACAATCATATCACAGAACTTGCCTTTAAAACATTTACATAAAATCAATTTATTAAAAAAAAGCACTAAACGCAAAACCACTAATGATTTTAGGATCTTAAATGGGCCACATAAAGGCTGAACAACCCTGTCCCATGCTTTTGTTGGGTTCTCACTGGGAGGAGGGAGGAAGGCGGACGGTGGAGAGGTGGAGAGACAGGCGCCGGCACTGCTGCCCGCTCACGGCATCTCGTTCCCATCAGGCCTTACAGTGCGATGCGCTGGAAGATCTGTGAAAATTTGACTTTGATTTATTTTTTTCAAATAAAAAGGGTTTTTTAAAAGGCTTGAAACATGTAACTGTTAACATGAATTTTAAAAGAACGATTATGAATGCATAACAAAATAGCCAAACAAAACATCGCTGTGAATTGCTGCACAAATAACTCTGATTACAACTGTTATGACCTAGAAAAGAATCATAAAAGCATTTTTCTTGTTGGCAAGCTATGAGTTGCTGGAGAATTATACCAGTTCTTTGGTCCCACTTTCCAAATAAATAAATATATAATGCTATGTAAACTTAGAACCTTTTATTTATTCATGAGGTTGGATTTAATGCTGTGATGACTTCCCAGCTTTATGACTCGTACGTTATACAATGCTTTTCACTAACTTGGTTGGGTAGCAACCACACTTCACAAATCATAGCTTCATTCTTTACTGTTTCACTCGGGGTGTGCAGAGCAATCTCTCCCACTGAAAGCACAATCATTTCTGAGATGATAAAGTAATGGAAAGTGAGGCAATTGTGTTAATGTCAAATGATTAGAAGAAGTACCACGAGCGGGGGTGGGGTGATTTCAAAACACGATTGTGTTTTAAGCCCATGCATATGGCCACAATTACAGTCACAACATAATTTGGCAACGGTAGCAGAATTAGATTTAAACAAATTGATGTTACACTGCAGTAATTCAGAACGAGCTTGTTGCATTTATAAACCATAACAAGAAGCAGAGTGAATTAATAAACCCTTCTTGTCACTAAAAATAAAAAAGGGAATAATTGCTGAGATGGAGTTAACTTAACAGATGACTACAGTCAGCATCCTTCCAGCCAAGATGTGGCAAAGTGAAGGTCACTCCCATTTCAGATGACAAAGAGGGGGCATTTTGTTGGTAAACAAATTAATCTTTGGAAAGGTCGCCATGTGTTTGAAGTTTTTATCCAGTTCTTGTCATCTGGAAGCAGAGATTGACTGTCATTGCAGCAGGCAGGGGTGCAGGCGGAGCCGACAAAGCTGCTTCTGTCCATATCAGCATTCCTTGACAAAACTCCGTGCCTGATTGTGATGCCATGGGCTGCTGGTTTACAGCTGTCTCCGGACAGGAACGGAGGCCCACCCCGGAATTCCAATAAGATGGGCCTGCATATTTCGCCTGCTGTACGCTGGCCCTCTGCCCACAAGTAAAATGCATTGTAGTTCAGGCCAGCAATTATCTCTCTTCCTTCCTTCTGTGCTGCTTCTGTTCCCCCTTTCCAAAAACAGATGTGGGTATTCATTCAAGTTCGGCATCTATTCTTCCCACACCTGCTAGGGCAGGATTTTGACAGAGGTGGAGTTTGAGGGAGCCAGCAGACGACAATCAGATGTAATTTCTTTGAGAGCAGGTTCTTTTTTTTTTCTTTCTTTCTTTCTTTTTTCTTTTCTTTCTTTCTTTCTTTTTTTTTTTTAGGAAATGGTGACTTTTCCCCCCCAGGAAATGTGGAGTCAGCATCTTGGTCCCCTTCCCTTTCCCCAGGAGCATTTGGTAAATTAAATTAGTCTAACAAAAGGACATAGCTTTAAAGACACTCTGCTATGGCAGATTCTATTTATGACACACAGTTTTACACAAGGACTGCAATGACATGCACAGCGTCCCCACCTGTGGCAGTTGCACACAGCCTTCTCTTGAGGTTGTACAGAGGGGGATTTGAAAGTGTGCTTCGCAGCTCACCAGCTGTAAAGGGTACCCCACCAATATGCAGCAATGGCAGCGGGGGCCTGTTGTCTGTATACACTACTGATGTCCTTGGAACAATGGGCCATCTAAGGAACACGATGTGGCACTAGTTGGTGTTCAGCTCCTTCACAAAACTCCACTGTTGGGGGAGCATGGAAAAGCCATTAGAGGCCGTGCCCTCATCAGCAGTGTTCATAAAACACCAAGATGTCGTGACTTTAAAAAAATCATTTCTTTCAAATCCCATCATTTAATATTTTTTGGGGGGTGTGAGATTCTGTGTGCATTCCCCAGCCAACCCTTTGTTGGCCTCATAGCGCTGCTTAGCACTTCGTGTGGCGAATCTGGGTCACACTGCCCTGTGTGAGTCTCACTTGCTGGGGGATGTCCTGGAGATAACCTTTATTTTCTAATATGAAGGATGCACTACATTGATTGTGTCTATCCTCTAGGATAGTATCAAGACACAAATGAATTAGCAGATCTTGCTGCAAAAAAAGTGCTCTGAAAACATTAGTTCTTATTACTAGCAATCCTCACATACTATATTACACTATTGTTTCATACTGTCATTTAAAATTTGCATTTTTTTTGTCAGGACCAAGGGAGGGCAACAGACACTATTTAATATTTCGTGTGATCATGTTTTCTTTCCTATACAAATATAAGGATGGAGACCTTGTTTACATGTTTTTCAAATCCTCCACTGCACTGAGCAATGCTTTACACACAACAGGTGCTTAGTTAGGAGAGGGCTGGCTCACTCATCTTAGGAGAGGGTTGGCTAGCTTTCTGTCTTAGTTAGGAGAGGGCTGACTCACTCTCTCATCTTAGGAGAGGGCTGGCTCGCTCTGTTTTAGTTAGGAGAGGGCTGGCTCGCTCTGTTTTAGTTAGGAGAGGGCTGGCTCACTCTCTGTTTTAGTTAGGAGAGGGCTGGCTCACTCTCTGTTTTAGTTAGGAGAGGGCTGGCTCACTCTGCTTTGAAGCCGTGTAGCCTGGTGTTGAGCGCCAAAGTGAAGTCCTGATTTTGACAGTCGCAGGTAGCCTGGTTGTTCAAAGTCTCCTTCTAAGGGGACACCTGATGGATTTTTCCTAGTGAAATGACCCTGCTCCTGGATTCATGATACAGCTTTGCCACTGCCTAGCTGTTTCCATGAATGTCACTATAGCTTGACCATTCTCACATCTCTGTTTTATGGGGGAGGCAAGCTAGATGGGGTGGCAGGTGGTGTGGTAGAAACGGCTTGGGGTCGAGTGGGACAGAGTGTGGGTCTATTCTTGAACCCACAGGTATGCAAATTAACCTCCTGAGCCCCTTAGCTTCTTGTGCAAAGCCAGGATAATGATGCCTACTAGATACAGCTGTTACAGGGACCGCAGAGAATATCCTCACACTGCCGGCATGTAATAAATGCCCAATAAGACTCTCGCCTTTCTGAGAAACGAATTAGCATTAACAGTCTATTTCCTTCCCCCTCTTCACACCTGTGCTTCTCCCTTCTTCACAGAAAAGAATCAGATTCAACTCCCTTCACCCTCTAGCATAATGAGGGCACAGGGCCTGCTGCTCTGGTTTCCAAATTGCAGCAGAAAACCACAGCGAGTTTTAGAGAGCTTGTGAACATTTAAGTCACAGTTTATTTTACGAGGAATACTTTAAAATGCAGTAAAGAACAACAGACTTATTTAAGTTAGATACCAGATGACAGTGCACTAGACCACCATGTCCGTGCATGAGTGTGCACAGGTGAATTTCCTACCAGTTTCTTTTCAGCAAATAAATTGTAGCTTTGCACTGGTCATAGTTGGAAAATTCAGATGTGCTCATATGGACTTCTGTGATGGTTTTATGTATGAATAAACAAAGGTTAAAGAAGCTCATTTTGAGGGTTGGAAAAATGGCTTGGCAGTTAAGAGCACTCATTCTTGTATAAGACCCAGGTTCAGTTCCCAGAACACACATCGTAGGTCACATCCATCTATAAGTCCAGTTCCAGTGGATCCAATGTCCTCTTCTGACCTCTATGGATACCAGGCACACATGCACAATACATGCATACATGTAGACAAGACATTCAAATAAGTAGATCTTTTAATTTTAAAAGGCAATTTTCATGTCAAGACCTGACCTCTAGGAGACCTGTGCAAACTGATGGATAAAACTACTAGAACACTAGAACTATTAGGACTACTGCAGTTAAAAGCTGGGAGGGTCCTCTGATGCCTGCTTTGGCACAGCATAGTTGGCAACTTCACAGCTCCAGCCACCAGCCTTAGAGCACCATGACAGGCATGAAACATGGCCTCCATGCTCGAATTAGGCTGCTTTCCCATGATCTGAAATTAGTCATTGCTTTATTTTGAAGTCTAGGGTAAAAATGTTAATTTATTGGTCATGGCAGAGATCAGCCAACAATTAAGCACCATTTCAAAATGTATACTTAATTTCCCTAACAAAATTAGATTGTTTTTGAAATTTGGGTGAATATGTGGCAGAGAAGGCACTAAAGTAATTGAAAAGGAAGAGGGACCATTGGGAAATGACACTTGATGCAAGTGCTATGGGTTGTTTAGTCTTGTGACAATACAGCATGTCCAGTGGGTAAGATATGGTGCTAAGTGACTAATACTTATTTGACCTTTGTACCTAGAGAATATATACCATTTATTTGACCATTTTGCAGATGAGGAAGCTGAGGAAGGCCACACCCCTTGTCTAAGGTTATACAGCAAGGAAGGACAGATAATCAGGACTCAAATTTGTTGTGGAATCTACTCCTCAGGGCTCCCTAATTGAGTCACTACTAACAGATGTTTAGCTATTAAGGAACAGGAGCAGTTACTAGATGTTAGGGATTCTATCTTAAAATAAAATTCCCTACTATTCTTCAGAGTGTCTGGATAATTTTAGCTAAAGGGAGTCCTGAGACTATGGTGTCATAGTAAATTACTGGCTATTTAAAATGATTTGTCTTATCACACTGCGATTGTTTTTTCATCTTGTGTAGGCAAAATAAAATATATAAATAAAATATAGGCAGACTATAAGACTACAGTTATTACTTACAGTTCTTGAATTTATAATTTGCCTTCATCAAAACAACTTCATGATTTCCAATATTGACATACTCATGAAGATGTTTTATTATGTACCATCTGAGTGAGATATATGAGTATTTACATAATAAATATATACATGTACAATAGTTTATATGCTCCTATTTTAAATATGTGAAAGCCAACAGAGAATTATGCTAAATTCTTATGACATTCACATTTATTTGCATATCAGTCTTTATTTTTTTATAGTGGAAAACAGGGTCTACTACTAGAAATGAATGTGAGAACCTTTGGCATGGAGTTTTACCTCTCCCCTGTGTATTTTCCTTTTCACAAGAGTAAATCCTCTATTTAATTAAAACGAAGGAGTGAAGCTCTGCTGAGGGATTTCAAGCATGAATGGACAGGGAGAAGGAAGACTGGGGTGGGCGGGGCAGTGGTCCAGAAAGGAGCCTGTGCACGGCTCCATATTCACCCCTGTTAGCAGCAGCCTGCTCTTGGGGCTGGGCCAACTCCCTTAAGTGACCCACTTTTCACTCTGTGCCTGAGGCTTTAGACCTGAGCATTTGAGTCCATGGTATGAGGTAGTTCTTAACCACATACCACCACTTTGAAGAATTAAAAACTAGGTAGATAGAGGAGTCTAAGTCAACACACTCACACACACACACACACACACACACACATACACACACACACACACACACACACACGGGCAGACATATTTGATAGGATTAATGCACAAGGAAACTACAGGTAGAATTATATTTCAATATAGTCAGCTTCTGTTTATTTTATTATTAAATAATGTTTTTATAATAATTATCAAATAATTAGTTTGTTTTTTAGACAGGCCTTGTGTAGCTCAGGCTGGCCTTAAACTCTTCATCCTCTTGCCTCCAAATGCTAGGATTACAGGTGTGCACCACCAAACCTGCTTTTCTTTTTTTTTTTTTTTTAAAGATTTATTTATTTATTACATATACAGTGTTCTGCCAGAAGAGGGCGCCAGATTGACTTGTAGATGGCTGTGAGCCACCATGTGGTTGCTGGGAATTGAACTCAGGACCTCTGGATGAGCAGTCAGTGCTCTTAACCTCTGAGCCATCTCTCCAGCCCAAACCTGCTTTTCTTTTCTCTGCATTTCATTTCATACATTTATAAAACATTATTCTGAGAAGACTGCTAAAGTGGTGACTTCCCCTAATTAGATCTCTCTATGATCAATATTTTATTTCATTCAAATATTCACTATGAGACAAAGGTTGCCATATTGTGCTATTGTTTTAATGCCCACGATGGAAGTTGTGTTTATTTATTTATTTATTTATTACATATACACCAGATTGAATTGTAGATGGTTGTGAGCCACCATGTGGTTGCTGGGAATTGAACTCAGGACCTCTGGAAGAGCAGTCAGTGCTCTTAACCTCTGAGCCATCTCTCCAGCCCCGGAAGTTGTGTTCTTCATGTATGCAATAGTCACTATTCTTAGTTGATGGTGAACAAAACTTCCCCACCAAAAAAAAAAAAAAAAAAAAAAAGAAAAGAAGAAAAAAGAAAGGAAAAGAAAAGATATGTCTACGGTGCAAACCTGAGTTTTTTTTTTTAAATAAGAACTGTACTGTTATGAGTAAGAATAGAACATTTCACACTCTGAGCCAGTCACTTGTGAAGCTGAGGCAGGAGGATCAATCAAATTTGAGGCCAGCTTGGGCTACAGTGTAAGACCTTGCCTCAAGCAAACAAAACAGAATAAAAACCTTCATTCTTCGGCCTAATTATGGTTGATTGAGCAGCAAACAGTGAATTCTGTTAAAACATGGGGCTAGAAAGACGGCTCAGTGGTTAAGAGTATTGTCTCCTCTCCTCTCCCAGAGGTCCTGAGTTCAATTCCCAGAAACCATATGGTGTCTTACAACCATCTATAATGGGATACAGTGCCCTCTTCCAGTGTTCAGACATTCATGCAATCAAAGCACTCATATACATAAGCAAACAAACTAACAAACAAACAAAGCTGAAGCCAAGAACAATAACAGTGTGGTAGTTTGACTGTAATTGGCCCCCATAACCTCATATGGAGTAGCACTATTAGGAAGTATGGCTTTGTTGGAGTAGGTATGGCTTTGCTGAAGGAAGTGTGTCACTGTGGGGGTGAGCTTTGAGGTTTCCTATGCTCAGGGTACCACTCAGTGTCTCTTCCCATTGCCTTCCGATCAAGATGTAACCAACATCATGTCTGCCACGTTCCCCGTCAGACTAATCATGATGATAATGGGCTGAACCTCTGAAACTGTAAGTGAGCCACTACAATTAAATGTTTTCTTTACAAGAGTTGCTGTGATCATGGTGTCTCTTCATAGCAATAGAAACTTCACCAAGACAGCAAGAAGCTTCATGGCATTAGCCACAAGAGAAACTGGCCTGCCTGATAGAGCCACTTTTCATGGCCCAGGGTCATTATCTCCTAAGAGGTACTTGAGATGGATGAATACTATCGCTGTGCTCTCCAGTCTCCTAGCCCATTGTTGCTTAAACTGTACTTGAGTTCAAGTATGCATTCCTCGCATCTACTAACCTCTCTGGTAGACGAGAACTGAGTACCATAATGTGGAATGATTCACTGTACACTTCCTTTAAAAGCATGGCCTCAGGGTCACATGTGTAATGTAAACCCAGAAGATATTTATTTGGAGGTTAGGTCTCATTAGGCTAGCAGTCGGGGTAGAGAGAGTAGATTCACATCATCTTTTGATAACCAAGCAATGATATGGTGTAAGTGTTTAGAGATGAAAAGACCTGAAATCAGCCACGTACACATTAGAGGGGAAAGCCATAGACCTGAGTCAAGGGCTTAGGCTTCAACACTACCCTATATCATGGCTACACATTAAGATGCAAATTCATCACTTAGTCTTGAAAGATTAAGTTGTTTGTTTCTTTTGTTTGTGCATTTGTTTGCCAGTGTGTTTTGTGTGCCATATACTTGCATATACATCTGTGTGTGAGTGCCTCTGTGTGCAGTGGCTCAGGAAATGTTGGGGCCTTTCTCTGTCACTCTGTCATGAGACAGGGTCTTTCAGTACACCAAAGTTCAGTATTTTGGCTAGGACTGGCCAGCCAGTGAACTCCTGCGATCTGTCTTTGTCCCCAACTTCATGTGTTAGAAGCACACAAGGCCATGTGTGGTTTTTTTATGTGGGCACTGAGGATTCAAACTATTCTTGCATAGCAAGAGCTCTTATCCCTGGAGCCATTCTTCAGCCTATGATGTCTTGTTTCTATACTGAGAAGACAAAATGGCTTGTTCTGTCACCATAGGGGCCACAAACCCGACTGTGTAGCTCTCAGGCCAATGTTTGTTCGATGTCTTCTAGAACAGTCAGTTCCTCTGGGAAAAGCAGACAGTAACAAGGGAAGTTGCTGGATGGAGGCTGCCTGAGGAGCCTCACAAGACTGCTCATGGCTGGTGAGGTGTGCTCTAGAAACAGAAGCAGTAGGACAGGTTGGACAGTTAGCATTGTCTCAGATTTTCCCAAAAGATGCACTTGGAAATGACGGATGGCCTCGGCTGAGCTCTGAAATCCAATTGTGTGGTCTCTGTCTGGACTGCAAAAGGAAGGGCTTTAGGCACACAGCCGACATATAGCACTTAGTTGCTCTCACTGAAGGGCATCATTAGAATTCTTTTCAACAGTCTCTGCTCCTTGATGTCCTCATTGATTATTACCCTTTATTTCCTCTCCCCTTGGCTATAAAGCAATAGTACTTCGTGAAATCACATTATCTCCTGAACTTGCTAGATGTTCATGAAGCGCCCTAATTAGAGTTCTGCAGGCACCCCTTTCCCTAACAATTTGCATAAGCCTTTGTCCCTCTCATATGAAGAGCAACTCTAGCAGGATGGCTTAGATTACCTCCCAAATCTGTCTTTCTTTCTTTCTGTCCCAATGCTGCATGCCCAACTGCTGCCAAGGACTCTACCTGTGACCCCATCTGTCATCTCCACATGGCATTCCTTCCTCCAGCACCAGCCAAGCAGGACTCGTTGAGGTGGGAGCAGTGTAAACAAGGAAGGACAGAGGGGAAGGTGGGTGCTTCCCTGGGGCCACTGTGCTCTCCCTCCCACTGCTTGCTCCACAGGGCTAATTCCCACTCAGCGCTACAGTGTGAGGCCCTTCCCTGTCCTGACCTCACACCGGCTTCCTTGTGTCCAGTCTGCTCATGCCCAGCTATGCCCAGGAAGCTGGCTTCATCTGGTTGTTTTCAAATGTATTACTGTTTGTGCTCAATAGAAAAAAATGAAAAAATATTTATGAAATAGACTTTTTACATTTCCCAACTTTCTTCCACTTTAAATGAATCTTTAGAAAATGTTATTTTGAATTATAATCGTAGTCTGGGTGTCCTGGCTAGGCAGATAGTGAATGACAAACTAGTTCCATAGTGCTGGAATACTGGACCTGCATGCACCCACAGGAAGAGAACCTTGGACCTGTACACACCAGGAGAGGAAGAGACTCAACCTGTACCCACTGGAAGAAGGAATGGGAAGAAGACAATGTAAAAACACATTCAACCACAGAAAAAACAATATGACACCACCAGAGTCTAGGGACTCTACACCAGCAAGACCTGAACGTCTCAACACATATGAAGCAGAAGAGAATGACCTTAAAAACAACTTCATGAAAATGATAGAGGCCCTCGAAGAGGATATGAGAAAATCCTTTAAAGAAATGGAAAAAAAAACAAACAAAAAATACAAGAAATCAACAAATCTCTTAAAGAGAGCCAAGAAAAAACAATCAAACAGATGAAGGAAACAATTCAAACAGTTCAAGACCTGAAAAATGAAATAGAGACAATAAAGAAAACACAAACTGGGAAAATGCTGGAAATAGAAAAGCTGGGTAAACATCAGGAAATATAGATGTAAGCATAACCAACAGAATACAAGAGATGAAAGAAAGAATCTCAGGCATTGAAGATACACTAAGAAATAGATCGATCAACCAAATAAAATCTTAAGTCCAACAAATCCCTAACACAAAATATTCAGGAAATATGGGACACCGTGAAAAGACCATACCTAAGAATAATGGTATAGAAGAAGGTGAAAAAACCCACCTCAAAGGTGCAGAAAACATATTCAACAAAATCATAGAAGAAAACTTTCCCAGCCTAAAGAGAGACATGCTAATGAAAGTACAAAAAGCATACAGAACACCAAATAGAGTGGGCCACAAAAAAGTCCCCTCACCACATAATAATCAAAACCCCAAACACAGAATAAAGAAAGAATATTAAGAGCAGCAAAGGAAAAAGGCCAAGTAATATATAAAGGCAAACCTATCAGAATTACAACTGACTTCTCCACGGAAACTTTGAAAGCCAGAAGTTCTTGGATAGATACTGAGAGACCAGGAATACCAGCCTAGACTACTATACCCAGCAAAACTTTCAATCACTATAGATGGAGAAAACAAGACATTCCATGACAAGACCAGATTTAAACAATACATATCCACGAATCCAGTCCTACAGAAAGTTCTGGAAGAATTCAACAACAACACAAATTGCAGAAACCCTACAAAATCATGGAAGTTGAATAATGCACAATTGCACCATTCCTGGGTCAATGAAGAAATAAAAAAAGAAATTAGAATTCAATGAGAATTACAACACAGCATACCCAAACTTATGGGACACTTTGAAAGCAGTGCTATCAGGGAAGTTCATAGCACTAAGTGTTCACATGAAGAAACTGGAGGATAGTTTTACACTAGAGAATTAACAGCACAACTGAAAGCTCTAGAACACAAAGAAGCAAATTCACCCAGGAGGAGTAGATGCCAGGAAATAATCAAATTGAGGGCTGAAATCAATAAAGCAGAGACTAGGAAAACAATACAAAAAATCAATATAAGAAAGAGTTGGTTCTTTGAGAAAATCAACAAGATAGACAAACCTTTATCCAAACTTACCAAATGACAGAGTGTGAACATGCATATTAACAAAATCAGGAATGAAAAGGGGGACATAACAACGAACACTGAGGAAATCCAGAGAATCATCGGGTCATACTTTGAAAACCTGTACTCCACACAATTTGAAAATCTAAAGGAAATGGACAATTTTCTGGATAGATATCACTTGCCAAAATTAGATCAAGAACAGATAAGCACTTTAAATAGACCTATAACCTGTAAGGAAATAGAAGCAGTCATCAAAAGTCTCCCAACTAAAAATAAGCCCAGGGCCAGATGGCCTCAGTGAAGAATTCTACCAGAAATTCAAAGAACAGCTTATACCAATTCTTCTCAAAGTATTCCACACAATAGAAGCAGAAGGGTCTTTGCCAAACTCTTTCTACGAGGCTTCAATAACCTTGATACCCAAGCCACACACAGAGACAACTAAGAAAGAGAACTTCAGACCAATATCCCTCATGAATATCGATGCAAAAATACTCAATAAAATACTGGCAAATCGGATCCAAGAACACATCAGATAACTCATCCACCATGATCAAGTAGGCGTCATCCTAGGCATGCAGGGTTGGTTCAACATACGAAAATCCATCAATGTAATCCACCATATAAACATGCTGAGGAACAAAAATCACATGATCGTCTCACTGGATGCTGAAAAAGCCTTTGACAAAATCCAACACCCCTTCATGAGAAAGGTCTTGGAGAGATCTGGGATAACAGGAACATACCTAAACATAATAAAAGCTACATACAGCAAACCAACAGCCAACATCAAACCAAATGGAGAGAAACTCAACACAATACCTCTAAGATCAGGAAGAAGACAAGGCTGTCCACTCTCTCCATACCTCTTCAATATTGTACTTGAAGTTCTAGCTAGAGCAATACAACAACAAAAGGAGATCAAGGGAATACAAATTGGAAAGGAAGAGGTCACTATTTGCACATGAGATGATAGTTTACATAAATGACCCAAAGAACTCTACCAGGGAACTCTTACAGCTGATTAACACCTTCAACAAAGTGGCAGGCTACAAGATCAACTCAAGAAAATCAGTAGCCCTACTATATACAGATGATAAACGGGCTGAGAAAGAAATCAGAGAAACATCACCCTTTACAATTGCCACAAACTACATAAAATACCTTGGGGTAATGCTAACCAAACAAGTGAAAGACCTGTATCACAAGCACTTTGAGTCTTTAAGGAAAGAAATTAAAGAAGCCCCCAGAAAGTGGAAAGATCTCCCATGCTCTTGGATAGATAGAATCAATGTAGTAAAAATGGCAATCCTGCCAAAAGCAATATACAGATTCAATGCAATCCCCGTTAAAATACCAGCACAATTCTTCCCAGACCTTGAAAGAACAATAATCAATTTTGTATGGAAAAACAAAAGACGTAGGATAGGCAAAACAACCTTACTCAACAAAGCAACATCTGGAGGCATCACCATCCCCGACCTCAAGCTCTATTATAGAGCTATAGTCCTGAAAACAGTTTGGTTTTGGCACAAAAATAGACAGGTGGACCAATAGAATCGAATTGAACACCCTGATATTAACCCATACATGTATGAACATCTGATCTTTGACAAAGAATGGCTAAAATAAAAAACTCCAACAGTTTATGCTGGAGAGGATGTGGAGAAAGGGGAACACTCCTCCACTGCTGGTGGGAGTGCCAACATGTACAGCCACTTTGGAAATCAGTATGGAGATTCCTCAGGAAAATGGGAATCAGTCTACCACAAGACCCAGCAATCCACTCTTAGGCATATACCCAAAAGATGCACATTCATATAACAAGGATGTCTGTTCCACTTGTTCATAGAAGCATTATTTGTAATAGCCAGAACCAGGAAGCAACCTAGATGCCCCTCAACTGAAAAGTGGATAGAGAAAATGTGGTACATTTACACATTGGAGTATGATTCAGCAGAAAAAAAAAAAACAATGTAATCTTGAAATTTGCAGGCAAATGGATGCCACTAGAAGACACCATCCTGAGTCAGGAAACCCAGTCACAAACAGAGAAACATGGTATGTACTCACTCATTTATGGATTTTAGACATGAATCAGGGGAGTGCCACCCTACAATCCCACTGCCATTGAGTCTAGAAACAGAACCTTCATCCAGCGACTGATGAAAGCAGAGGCAGATACCCATAGACAAAGACTGAACTGCTGGAATCCAGTGTCAGAAAGAGAGAACTGATGGGCAAAGGAGTTAAGAATGGGCTGATTTAACCCACAGAAACAGTTGACCTGAACAAGGGGGAGCTCTTGGACTCCAAATTGATGGCTGTGTGGAAAGCATGGGACTGACTCAGACCTACTGAATGTGGGTGTCAGTGAGGAGGCCTAGGTAATCTATGGGGCCTTGGGTAGTATTTATCCCTGGCATACAAATAGACTTGGGGATTGGAGTGGAGATTGAGGGGGGGGGCTGGGGGACCTGGTGAGGAGGGTGGGGGAGGAGGGAAGGGAGAGGGAGCTGGGATTGACATGTGAAAAAAGATTGTTTCTAACTTAAATAAAAAAATTACAGATTCCAGAAGAAAAGCATAAAAAAATAAGTCATAGCCATATTAGTGGGTAAAAAAGCAAAACAAAAAAGAAATTAAATTACTTGATATAGTAATATCACCATTAAGTGGGAGAAGGACACATCAGAATCCTATCCAGTGTCAGAGCCTGTGCTCTTGGCCACTGCTTCCTTATTGACTTCCGTATTACTTACTTTTCTGGTGCTGTGATAAAATGCCATGACCAAAAGAAACTTAGAGGAGAAGAGTTGGTTTTGGCTTACAATTTCAGAGGGAGAGTCCATAATATCTGGTGACTGGAGCTGGAAGCTGAGAAATCACATGTCAACCTCTCTACTGCATACAGGAGCAGAGAGCTAACTAGAAGCATGGTAAAGCTGCAACTCCCAAAGTCCATCTCCAGTGATGTGCTTCCTCTAGCTAGACTGTACCTCCTAACAGTTCCACAAATAGCAGCATCAGCAGGGGACCAAGTGTTCAAATACATGAGCCAATGGGAACATTTCTCATTCAAACCACACAGATACTTTCCCTTTTATAAAGGGCCACTGGCTTTTAGCTGACCTCCTGTATCTTTAATAATGTGGATCTGACCATTTTCTCTTGGAGGGTGTTATTTAAATTGATTTCTGCACAGAGCTGTCCACATAATCATGCATCTTACTTCTCTATTTAACACTAGGGTTGGGGACATCTTGCTGGTCACTAATCTGTTCTTCCTACCTCAGTAGGACACTGTCTGAAGGCTGTGAAAGCCTTTGGAATCAGGAGGATAATGAGAAAGGCAAAATGCCAGAGAGGGATCTCCTGGTAAGCAATGTTGTTTCTCTCCCCATGTTCCCAAGACCCACACTACAGTTTCTCCTTCCTCCATGGTCACCTGCGAAGGGTCTAGACATGTACAGTGGCTGCCTTCAGATGTTCTCAGACTCTGAATGAACTTAACAAAAAGTTTGATAAAGATGTTTCCCCACTTTTGTCTGGGACAGCAGTAAAAAGAATTAAATTAACTCAAGACATGTGATAAGAGGAGCTGATACTTTTCCATGGAATTTTCCTGTCTAGACTCTGAACCTCCTAAGGGCAGGAGCATAATGTTCAACATGGTCAGACCAAAACATGCTGTGGATTTGGCTAATGACTGAGTAACAACTGGTTTGAGACCTGAGCTTTGAGTTAGTCTGCTAGTGTAATTTAAGTAATGAAATGCCATGTACTTAATTTCACTACTTTTGTAGAATGTCCCTCTTTTAGATTATAAATGTATCTCCAAGGCCCTGCTAGGGCCCAGAAGATGGCACATCAAGAAGAGATGGCCTGTTGCACCATCTCTGAATCCTATAAGGTGGCAGCAGAGAACTGACTTCCAAGAGTTGCCCTCTGACCTTTACATGCATGCTATCACACACACACACACACACACACACACACACACACACACACACACACAATTTAAAAACTCTACCTAAGTCTCTTAGGTAGAATTAAGTTTACCTTGCTTGGATCATGATAGCATGCCTTAATGAATTAGTGACTTGACTCATCTTTGTTTCTTGCTAGTCCTCCTGGCAGGCAGGGACCATTTTTTCCCACTTTCATATCCTCTATAGTCTTTTCAGAGCACTTATGCATGGCTAGTACTTAGTGAATTATTTATTTAACTTAATATAATCAAATCAAACATTTGACTAGGATAGCTTCCATAGAGACGTGAAGAGGTAGGGAGGATCTAGTTTCATAGGCAGGTTTTACATGGTATTTCTCCTCTCCCAGCTTTCAGCTCTGCATACCACTTTCCTTAGGTGGCTGTAGGCGAATCCTAGGCTTTGCTCTTTGGGAGTGAGCCCAGAGCCCAGGTGCTCAACAGAGCAACTGACATTAAGAAGCAAACATAAGACCTTGGTCATTCTAATACATGATTGTCTTTTAAGGATTTTATTTTACTTTTAATTATGTGTGTGTGTTGTGTGAGTGCAGGTGCCTGTGGAGGATAGAGTCATCAGATCCCCTGCAGCTAGAGTTAGAGGTGTCCTGACATGGGTACTAAGGCTTGAACTTGAATGCCCAGGAAGAGCAACATGTGCTCTTAGATACAAGCCATCCCTCCAGTCCCTAATGCATGATTTTCTGATTATGACACTTTTTCACATTGTCATGGAAGAAAATATGGCAGATACAATGGTAAAAAGACAAAAAGCTGTATGACCTCAGCCCTAGGCAGGGAAGAGACAGACATCAGAAACATCTTAGTGCATTTGTTTTCCCTCCCTCTTCCTTCTCTCTCCTCCCCTCCCTCCCTTCTCTTTCTCTTTTTTTCTCTCATGTGAGGGCAAATGTACCAAGAAAAGATCATAAAGCAGAAAGTGCAGGAACTTTGTGAACAGAGCTCCAAAACTTTGAGGTGTCACATCTAAGGACACTTGAATAAGTGGAGTGTGGCATCATATGCCCAAGCAGGAGAAATGCCTGCTGTACGCATGGCAGTCTGTCAACATTAATCTTCACATCTAATGCAATTCCAATGAAAATTCATAGGAGTTTATTTTGTTTGAGTGAAATGTTAATTCTTTTCAACTTGCCAGTGTTCATTGCTGTGAGGAATAAATGAGGAAAAGGCGTCTTTTCCCCTAAGGAAGATGAATGAAGGTGAGCTTCTCATACCACTTACTAAGACGCCACAGGATGGAGTAACTATGATGACACTCTATGGATAGAAAATTAACAGATCAGTGGAATAGAAAAGTGAGCACAGACATTGCCCTCTGTGTGGTAAAGGAGGCACTGGAAACCAGCAGGGAGAGCAGGGCTTGCCAGCCAAGCCACCAGTGGCTTGGAGAAAGGTTTGGAGAACAGCATTGAGTCAAATCCTAGTCTTGCACCTTGTACCAAAGAAAACTCCAGGTGGAATAATTAAAAAAATTTTTAAGGAAAGAAAAAATTACAAAACTCTAAGAACTGTTTTCAACATAGTCAAAGGAAGCCTTATCTGATCGTGTGTGTGTGTGTGTGTGTGTGTGTGTGTGTGTGTGTAAGAAAAGCATGTGTTCCAGGGATAAATACTGACCTACTACCCAAGGCCCCATAGATTGCCGAGGCCTCCTCACAGAGACCCAAATTTAGGGGGTCTGGCCTCTTAATCATCAGTCTGGGGTCCATGAGCTCCCGCTTGTTCAGTTCAGCAGTTCTGTGGGTTTCATAAGCCAGGTCCTGACCCCTTTGGAGTCCATTCCACGTCAGGGAATACTCTCTCAGCCTGGATACATGGGGTAGGACCTAGCCCCTGCCCTGGATGATATGACAGGCTTTGGAGATTCCCCCATAGAGGGCCTCACCTTCCCTGGGGAGTGGAGTAGGGATTAGGTGGGCTGGAGGTGGGGAGGGTAAGGGAGCTGGATTGACATGTGAAGCAAACTTGTTTCTAATTTAAATTAAAACAAAGAAAAGCCTTGTTCCATTGTACTATACCTTAGTTGATATTACCAAGCCTCGTGTATGTGTGTACAGAAGAAAAGCCTGTGTTTATACAGGCTCCAGTGCTGGCTCTGTTCTGAATGTCCATGGTTTCTGGACAGATTATTTCTATTCCTTCAGCACTGTCCATTTGTGACTTGGGCTCTGGAATCAGGCACTTTCTGGGCCTGACCTCGAAGTTCTGACAGTGACTGGTCTCCTTCATTGGTGTCCTTCCCTCATTTGGGAACATCAACCCATGACATAGCAAATGGCAAAGCAGGCCCAGGGAAACTCTCTTCTATTCTGACTGCAGAAATACTTCGTGTACATGTACATGTGAACACATGAGTGGGCATGTTTGGGGGTGTACATGTATGTGGGTCCACATGTGAGTGGTGGCTATAGGGTGCATGAGGAGACCAGAGGCTGATGTTGGGCGTTTTCCCCAATTACTTTTCCATCCTGTTTTTTGAGACAGGACCACTCACTGACTGGCTACACAGGCTGCTAGCAAGCCCAGGAGCCCCCTCCTCTTCCCATCACTGCCCACCCTCAACCCTGCAACGGCAGCTTTGCTGAAGGGGTTGATGTATCCAGACACATTTGCTGAGTGCTGTATCATGCCTCCTGTCCCCATAACTCTTCCCTGTTTCCACGTTTCATACTGGGACTTCATTTTACATGTCAGAAACAACGTCGGCTACATGACCAACCCATGTAGTAAGCAGGACCGTCTCAGAACTTGAGATAGCTTTTGTTTTGACAACACTGTTCAGATGTTAGGAAAGCTATTCTAAGGGAAACTACAAAAAGGACAAGCCCATGGCATTAAGATGGTCAAATTCTATTCCTTAAAGTCCACTTCACTGCTGAATTTGGTCAATATCTTTTTATACTGCTTTGATTTATATTTGTGCTTAACTCTCTATTGACTTCAGCAAAAACACCTGCTTGGTGAGTGCATCAACCCCTTCAGGTCTGCTTAGGCATCTCTTCACAGCCTCTACTGATGCTATGCAGAAATTATGGCAAAGCCCAGTGGAGTCATTGAAGTAAAGTCTCAGTACTGCTCAGGAAGGGATGCCAAATTAAATAAAAAGGGCCCCAGCAGTTCTGCAGCTGTGTGCCAACCCAACTGCTGGTATGAGGTAAATGAGGACCAAACTTCATTTCACTTATGACCCCAGCCAGTATTTAAACAAGAATGCTTACAGACTGGCAGTGCTCTGCAGCGAGGGAATAATAACAACGATAGTAATGATAAATGGTAAACTCGCAGTCTTTCCTAGATCTTAATGGACAGGGCCACTCTTAAACTAGTTTTCCCCCGTGTGGTCCCAGGTGTAGGCCTGTCCACTCGTGTGAGATGTCGTGACGACACAGGTGAAATGGGCAGTAGTTCTTCTCCAGTGATTGCTCTACTGACTGACTATTTCTGTTGGAGTGCCAGGGAAGTGATAGCAGGAAAAACTAACAACAGAAATCCCCCAGACATTAGGAAACTGTCAAGTGGGTATTAAGGTCCTTTGAAGAGAAGTCTTCTGTTATGTCAAGGTGTCACCTATTCTTAACTTTGCAGGACACCAAAGATTAGCAAATTACAGCAATATACTTGTCATCTGGACATTAATCCTGTTAGTAGAATAAACCCTTTTTACAAACTATATTCTAGAGACTGTTAATCCGTTGGGATAATAATGTTCCATGGAATACAGATTCCTACAAAGGAGCATTTATTTGTCTCATAAAATTGGGGAACACAGGCTAAAGAGACTCAAGCTGTTTTTTGTTGTTGGGCCACCTGGAGTCACAGCCAACAAGCACAGTTGGGGAAAGCTTGCTTAAGTACTGGGTTTAACTCTAATGGGAAAAAGTTATTAGACTTTATTACACATTTTTCCTCCTTAGTCACATTTTTACTGGAAGTGGACACAGATTTTTTACATTATATATACAAGCTCCATACAAGTGTGTTAGGAATGTAGGGGAATCAGAGAATGCACACAGAAATGCTTACCACAACAAAAGGCTCTGCCTTATAAGGTTTCAGAGTGGACTCTGACCTATTCTGGGAAATGTACTAGAGGCCATCCGTGTTACATTCTGCTAGAATCTGATTATGTCCTGTATGTGTCTTAAAATTTTGACGGGGGTTGAATTTGAAAGCAATGGACTAAGTTGTTTGGCAGAGGCCATTTCAAGACAGTATAGCATCCAAGCCGTGGCACAGTTACTGCTTACTGCTCTAGCCAGATTTACAGCAAGAAAGAGGAGAACATGAAACAAAGGACATGAAAATGTGCAGGCTGGTGAGGGAATGAGCTTGAACCTGGTTAAAGGTGCACACAGGTAGCTTCAGAGGAAGTAACTGTATTTCTTTCAGAAATTGTGTAATTAAGAGAAACCTTGTACTTTTCCTTCTTGACTCCCTCTGGAATGCTTTGTCTTCTTTCTTCGTATATATAGTAACTTTATTGTTAGGTACATTATAAACGATGGGCTTATATTCTGCTACTTTGCTCTCTAACTTTTATTATGATTCAAGTAATCAATTTATCTGGATATATTTAAATACCAAATTCCAAATTCTATTCTTGTGGAGTATCGGCTGAATTCATTGCTCAGTCTTTTAAAGTTTTCAGCTATTTTTTTCTGAGTTCCTAAGAATCTCTTTCCTATGTGTGTGGCTCAGAGGTCAACCAAAGATTTACATAGCATTTATTTACAGAGTTTGGCCCCCTTCCAATTCTTTGTGTCTAGTATTCCTCCTAGTTGTGTTAGCTTGGAACTCCATGCTCTGACTTCTCACGTCAGTAAGAGTGTGTGACGCCTTCTTAGTTCTCAGCCACTCTTTCTCTCTCAGACTTCTGAGAAGTATGTCAGAAATCACACATACATGAATCTGATCTGGCACAGTTCCCTTCTTTCAAAGCCAGCTCTTTTCTAGTTTCTGGCTGTTTTCAGCTTCTACTGATACCATCAAACAGCCTTTTAAGCATCATGTCTGGAGTTTACAGCTGTCATCTTCAGAGGAGTTTGTTTTAAGGTGCTCTGACTTTACAAGGATAGCTAGATCACTGTTTAGTCTTGCCAGGCATTATCCTTATATAAAAAGAAGAAAATATCTGTTGTTAATATGTCTGTGTTACTTTCCAGTAAACCATAAGTAGTTTTAAATTATTTATTTACTATTATTGTGTCTTTCTGTGTGGTATGTGTCAGTTCTCTCCCTCCACTTTTCTATGGGTCCTGGGGATCAAACTCAGGGCATTGGGACTGCATAGCAAATGATCAAAACACCAAGCCACACAGCTGCCCTGTGCTTTGTTAATTTTTTAAAATTATCTTTCTATGGTCATGAAAGCATAAGACAGAAGAAAATGAGCTCTGAATTAAGGAATGCCTCTGGGATGGTGTACAGATTCTTACATTGTGTGTTAAAACTCAATAAGAGAAGGGAAAGAGATCAGAGGTGATTTTCCAAAAGAGGTTTCCTTTAAACTTGTCTGCGAATGACTGAAGTTAATGGCAGGTCTAAGGATGAAGAGAATGCAAGAAGCAATGTATCAGGCAATGCAAAACTGTGGGAGGTTTGAGGCTCAAGCTGTGTCCTTGCTTTCATAAGTATAACTGAAAACTGAAAATGAACAGAAACTCAGTCCCACAATCAATTTTGAGGAAAAGAAAGGAAAACACAAAAGAATGAAACCCATTAGCCATGCATGTGGAGTTCTGGAGCAAAAGGCAGTAGAGAGCAGGCAGTGGTTTGCTCTGCTGTGGTGAGCTTGGGTGAGAGCCTCCAGTGGGCCGGATGTGCTCTGCTTCTCAGGGACACTGGCTGTCCACACTGCTTACCTGGTAAAAGTTAAAAGATGACCTTATGATTTGTGCCTTAAAAACACACACACATGAATTTATAATGTGGAAAAAAAGAGAAAACTTATGGCTTCTGGGTAGTGGTGCTGCACACCTTTAATCCGAGGACTTAGGAGGCAGAGGCAGGCAGATCTCTATGAGTTCGAGGCCAGCCTGGTCTACAAAGTGAGTTACAGGACAGTCAGAGCTATACAGAGAAACCTTGTCTTAAATAAAACAAAACTGATGGCCTATCTCTTTCCATATGTATACTCATTGATTCTTTATACTAGCCTTCTGAAAAACACTGGGCTGAATTTTATATGAAGTTGAGTTAGATAAATTCAAAATATCATGATGTCAAATAATAATAGAAGTCCTTGGT
Organism: Mesocricetus auratus; assembly: GCF_017639785.1. Lineage (NCBI taxonomy): Eukaryota > Metazoa > Chordata > Mammalia > Rodentia > Cricetidae > Mesocricetus > Mesocricetus auratus. Next base: position 3,611,051 of record NW_024429267.1, on the reverse strand, counting down.
TTATATACAAGTTTGAAATAATTGAGGCCACTGAAATTTTAAAAGTTGAAACAAAATTTCACTTTTTCCTGCCTGAAACTGGGATAGCCTGAACAAATTTAGGATGATTTTTGCTCAGCTTTCCACACAGAAGTCACTAAGTAAATGGAACAAACTCCAGTGGACAGAACAGGACACACGAGGAAATGGGGAAGAAGGTAGCTCATTGTACTAAGGAGGACAACTAGGTGCGCTAATGGCTGGTATGAACGGTGCAGTCCTTGTGTGGATTATGGTTGCTGTGTTTTATCCATGCTCATATCTCACCCACAGCAAACAAAAGGAAAGGCGATGGGGAGAGGAAACTCTAGGCCACAAATGACAGAATCTAAAATATCATAACTCAAGAACATAAGGATTTTTCATAATTTCTTCATGTAATAAATAGCACAGCTTGATAACATAAATTAAGTAAAACTAGAGCTCAACCACAAGATGATAAAATAGCAGAATAAAACAAAAAGGAAGATTGCAGACATACAGAAACAAATTGAATACCAAAATACTTTATGGAAGTAATAAATAAACTATAAATAGAAGGAACATAACAGACACTGCTGAGTACTGAAATACTGACATGGAAGAAAGCCTGTTAGCTAAGCATATGCACAGGAAAAAGACAAAAGAAATTAATTAGATGATAACAGATATGCACATTGCTCTGGTATACACTATACTGCTGCAATATGGGAGGGACAATGACTTAAATAAGTTTATTCTCACTCACAAAACAGTTCACCATGGAGAACCCAAGTCTGGCTATGACCACCCAAGATGCTGTTCCTCCTGTCTCCTCATTTCACTGGTTACAGGACAGTCTCTTTCGTATGGCGGAAGCTTCCCCCCATCCACATATCAGCTTATGACAAGGGTGAAGAAGACTCTAGAGAAAGCCTTCTGAGGAGGTGGCTTCACGGGACCCTCTCACATCACAAATTGTCATATATTTGTCATTTAGTCACAGGGATACTGAAAATGTTATCTGTAACTGGATAGCCATGTGCTCGGCCAAAATTTGAATGCCATGTTTGAAAATAAAACAGGCCCTAGAGAATAAATGGGTACTATAATATGAAAGGCAAAGATGAGAAATACGGAAAGATATTTGGTGTCCCTCAAACAGAACCAGCAAATGAAAGAGATTTTCACTGATGTAAGAAAAAGTTCTCAAGGAACAGAATACTGGTGGAAAGGAAACTGAAGTTCAGAAAAAAGTGTAGGATATTTATCATAAATTATTTCAGTTAAACACCCCAACTTGATAGATGAAGAAAGTTTCAACATCCAGGATGTGAGGAATCACCTATAAAGAGTGAAAGCTCATGCTGGCGTTAGATTTCACAGTATTTACAATCAGGGACAGTGGTGTGCTATCCACACAATTTTGAAACCAAAAATAATGAGCCCAGATGTGATTCATGTGTGAAGGAGTAAGATACCCATGAATCCTGGTTGAACAGATCCATTTGATGGCTCAGGGAAGCCTATCAACCAAAACAAGGAACGCTAGTGCAGAAGAGCCGTGAAAATGACGGTTGGTGGACACCGGATCCCTTCCGTGCATGGCAAACATTGGTGTCCATAGCATCAGCATAGAATGTGGCTGTTGTAAGTCTAGACAAATTCTCTGAAACTGAGAGAAAGGAGGCAGGCACGGCAAGAACTCTGATGCCCCTTCCTCTGAAGGTAGGCTGTACTGTCCATAGCATTTTCCATTATTAGCTGATTCAGCTGTGCAACATGAGTCTACAGACTACCACCTGTTCCTGTGAATAAAGCTTCATCAGAATATAGTATCTGGGTCCATTCAGTCACTAGCAAAAGGCCATACAGTTGATGGCTCCTAACAACAGAAACAGATTTCTTACAGTTGCAGTGACAGGGAAGTTCAAAGTCAGGGTTCTTAGATTTGGTGTCTGATGAAGGCACTGCTTTCTGACTGGGGGGGGGTACTTTCTCATTGTGTCTCACATGGTGGAAAGGAAAGGTATTCTATGGGACCTTTTCCATAAAGGTCCTAACTCTGTACTTAAGGCTCCATCCTCAAGACCTAATCATCTCCCAGAGATTCCACCTCCCTTTAGCATCCCTGGAACATCCATTTTAATATTCAGTTTTGGGGGTCACAGACATTCAGACCTCAGCAGTCAGTTTCACCCCATTGTTTACATGCTGTCAGTGCTACTTTTCAGTTATGGCAGTCAACCTGCTCCTTAAAGAAAAAACAATTGCCTCCGGGAAGTGATGGAGCATACCTTCAATCCCAGCACCTGGGAGGCAGAGGCAGGTGGATCTCTATGAATTTGAGGCCAGCCTGGTCTACAGATGTTCCAGGACAGCCAAGGCTGTTACAGAGGAACCCTGTCTTGGGTGGGTGGGTGATTCTCTCAGTGAGCCACTTACTCCTGTCACTCTCCACCCCTCCCCCAACAGACCCACCCTTATCCAGTCACACAGACCTGTCCTGGTTGGCAACACCTCCATGCTTTAGTGTGCTGCTGAGGTTTGCACCACCACTTATAACTGCATCTTTTTTTTTTTTTGGTTTTTCGAGACAGGGTTTCTCTGTGGCTTTGGAGGCTGTCCTGGAACTCACTTTGTAGACCAGGCTGGCCTCGAACTCACAGAGATCCGCCTGCCTCTGCCTCCCGAGTGCTGGGATTAAAGGCGTGCGCCACCAACGCCCGGCGATAACTGCATCTTCTAACACATCTCCTGTAACTCCATGTTCTTTTAAGATGACATTTAAATATCATCCACTGCACTACATCGTAACCTTGGCTGCACATCACAGTTGCCCAGGGAGCCTTACAGAAATACCAAGGCTCAGGCCTGAACTAAACGGTTCTGATTTAATTGCCCAGGATTGGGGGCCCAGGCAGCAGTGTTTTCAAGAGACTCCCTGAGTGGTTCCAATATACAGTCAGGATTGAGTTGCTGCAACATCCCCATAACACCAGTAGGCAGATTTAACTGCTCCCGAGTCTACACTCCCTTAGTTCTTAGTTTTCCCATTGCTCATGAAACTTAATGATCGCTGTATTAAAGTTAGTGTTACTTAGTAAGTGCTCAGTAAACGCTGAAGTTTGCTCCATTCTCTCCCTAACCAGGTTCATACAGAAGGGACAGCAGAGGGCAGATGTTTCTTATTTAGCCACAGAGGGATTTCTTTTCTGTAATCTGTAGCCCACTCCTGCATCCGATCCACTCATGCGCCCATTGCCTCCTCAGTACGCACAGTGTGTTGTTTGGTGTGGTGTGGGGAACTGAAGAAAACGGCCTTACAAATCTGCTGGTTGCAGGACAGAATCTGTTCCCTGCCCCTCAGCCTCTCCTTTGTGTCATTCTCAATGATGTATTTTATACTGGATCTTTCTGCTTTGGCTTTCAAAAGGCAGTTGTCAGGTGTTCTTTATCAAAGGCTTTCAGAAAATCCAGATAAATTATGCTCTGTGCCCCCAGACTGCCAAACCTGTATTTCACTTCTTCACCGAGCTTGACAGTTTTGTTGAAGTGGAATCTCTCTCCTTCAATTTACCTTCATTTCACTGACCTTGATACCAGCCAGACAAGTAAGAGAGCTTTCTCCTTTTGATACTGGGTCTCCTGAGTCACATGTATGCCTGCTCTACTTACAATACATTGTAACATATATGCCATCTAGTTACAATACATTGTAATATATGCCAGTCTAGTTACAGTACATTGGGTGATTATCTCTGTCTCTCAGATTAAGGGGAGATTCCAGAAGCAACTCTGGTCTAGAGGAGGAGAGAGGAGAGCTAAGGACAAGGGAGAGCAACACTGTTAACTCGGCAAGGCTGGAGTTCTGTGTGACTCTCCTGCAGGATCCCCCACTGGATCTGAAGCAAGGCTAGTCATTCTTCCTATTCCAACTCACAGGGAAGGCAGCAGACCACACTTCCTGTCTGCTTTTCCCTCCTAAAATGCTAGTAAGGGCTGGAGAGATGGTGCAATAGATAAAGTACAAGCTTTCCCAAGAGTGAGCCGTGGAGTTGGGAGCCCTAGAACCTGTGTAAAAGCTCAACAGTTGCAAAGGCAGCCTATAATCCCAGGAAGGCAGAAATGGGATCCTCTGGGCAAGCTGGCTAGCAGGCCAGATCAGCAAGCTCTGGGTTCAGCAAGACACTCTGCCTCGATGAATAAAGAAGAAAGGAATCCAGGGAGACACCCGATATTAGCCCCAGACCTGCACATGTATTCACATACTTTTTTTCTTAAATATTATTTGTAGCAATGAGATGCAGTTCTATGGTACAGTGGTTGTCTAACATGTACAAGACTCACTGCACCAAAAAAACATTTTTCCTCCTATTTGTTGAGCATCTTGAAGAGTTCAGTGCATTGGAAGATGCTGCTTTGTCATTGCCCCTCAGTACCACATCCTGGCTGAGGACCTGAACACTTTGCTCAGCTAATATTTAATCCATAAGGAGATTTTCTACCTCTGCACTTAGAAGGGATGTTCCATTTTCTGTCCTTAAGCCTAATGGGCAAGAAAGTATAATACAGCTGAGAACAATGACATCATCCACTATTGGAAAACCAGATTCATTTTAAATGGACAAACTGCATATTTGGTGTATGTGTGTCCTGAAGCAAATCTACTAACTTGCATCCTTTGAGCTCCTCGTAAGTTCAATTGTAAACCGTTACCTGGTTCCCCTGGAAGTTATGCAAATTAATTAATGCTTGGAAAATGGCTTGAAATTTTAAATGTTTATAAACAACAGACAGAGGAATTCTTCCTACTGAGGGGCCCAGTAATCAACAACCTCCTATGATCAAGGTAAAAACAGTGTACTTGAGCTATACAAGTAAGTGTGACTTATATGCAATTCAAATGAGTTTTAAAATCTAAAACCCATTAAATAGAATCAATTCTTATTTCATAACGATAATAAGAGCATTTCTGACTCCAAGAACAGTGGTTATCTGTGTGACTTATGGAGACATTGCACCTTTATCATCTCCTTAGTTTTCAGCAGTCTTTATTCAGGGTTCACACTTAACCTGTTACTATTGACTTAAGTGCCTTTTTTAATTCCTTCCAGTTTGTTTTTATAACCTCAAGACTCTTATTTATTTCCTGGGAAATCTGCCTGTGCACAACTTTGCTGTATTCAAAACCTCCTATGGCAAGATTTAGTACTTTTATATTGTAGTCATTAAAATTGAACAAAATCTTAATAGTTCCTTTATTAACTACTACACTGAATTTGCATAGTGGAAATCACCACATGTTAATTGGATTTAATTAACTATTTTAAATTACACAAAATCTTGACAGAAGACAGTAGCACAGGGTACTCAGGAGCAATAAAATCGGAGATGATATTGCTACTTTATTAAAACTTAATGAAACTATTCATAATCTAATTTATTGTTCACAAAAAGAAAACTATGTTCATTGTGAAGGCAAAAATGTCAGCTAACAACACTTTTTCTCACCTAGGAGAAGGTTCAGCGGTTAATAAAAGGGTCCACAATATCCAACCTCACGGTTCTGCCATCTTCTCATCGCACTGATCCCCATTTTATTCCCATTCCCATCTTGCAAAGGGATGCCAGCAAAGGTTAGTGATTGTGCAGCCACGTTATGTGTGGGGAGGCAAGAGCCTTGAGGGTAATCAGGGAATCCTAGCTCAGCCACTAATTTTCCTAGGTGACTCACCTCAGCAGACAAGTCAGTCCTCACCTGGGTTCAGTTTCACCCCGGACTAGGTGATCACCAGAGTCCCTTCCACTTCTAAATCCATTTCCACTTCTAAATCCATTATTCCATGCATTTACTATGACTTATGATTGGTGCTATGTATTAAAATTGTTATTATGTTTATGTGATATTATTAGAAGTTATTGTTTTCTAAGTAGTTTCTGATGCTCTTCTGGTTGCCTTTTAATGTTATTTCAAAATACTGCTGTGGAAAAACACAAAGCCAGTGGTTTTTTTTTTAGTTTTACTACATGTTCTTTTATATGTATGAATGTTTTACCTGAATATGTGTATGCCTGTGTATCATATGCATGCCTCATGCCCTTGGAGGTCAGAAGAGGGCATCAGCTCTCTGGGAACTGGAATTACAGGTGGTTGTGAGCTACCACGTGGTTCTGGGAATTGAACATGAACCCTCTGAAAGAGCAGCCACTGCTTTTAGCCACTGCGCCATCTCTCCAGCCCCTTTAATTGCGTGGTTATAGTTTAAAGCCTAGTGTTGCAAATTACTGCATTTCTAATAAAAAAAGATGGTATCACCTTTACCTTAGTATCCACAGTGCCCAAGAGTGTATTAGAGTTTTGTAGGTAAAAATAATGTGAATTGAATGAATAAATAAACAAATTAAAGGACTAAGTAAATGAATGAGGATTAGATATCTACTATAATCCTTAGTTTCCGCTAGTTCATTTGATTGGCTGAAGTGTTAAAGATTGGCTAGGTGGATCCCCTTTCCTATCTCAAATATAATGGAGGAAGATGGCCTTGAGTTGCTTGTAATCTCACTTCCTGTCTGTTTGCAGTATTCAGGACCCAGAGTTGGTTCCAAACCATCCTTGTGACACCTGGAGACTCACAATCCTCTGGTGTCTTGCTCTGTGTCTTGCCTGCTGACCTCTGTCTGCTGGTGGTGAATACTCTAGAAAGTAATAAGTCTCTGAATTTGTTAAGCTTCCAATAGCTGTAGTTATTTCTTTTCTAGCTGTGAGAAGTCCTGTGGCATACTCCTTCTAGTAGCTTACGTACCTTTGACGTCCCAGGAACACTAAGTAACAATAGTAAGTTTGAATTTCTTGTCATCTTCCTAGTTGATGAAATTAGGAAGAGTGAATGAATTGATCCTTGCTTTACCAGATAAAAATAACTATAAGACAAAGGTAAATCTAGGATCAAGACAACTTGTGCAGGAAGACAGAAGTTATATTTTTATTTCTAAATCTACCAGAGAACACACGGCCTATCATATTTGTAATTAGTCAACCAATTAGTACACATGGAGTATCTGCCACATGTCTGGTTACTGTACAAGGTAATATTAGTGTCAGGAACGCACAAGTCTCAGGAATACGTGTGGAATTTTTAGGTGTTTTGGTGCCGTTAAGTGACATCTATGAGCCACTCCAGGTCTGCACAAGTTCAGCATGAGATAAAAGATGAACAATATCCACATGAAAAGGATTACCCAGTTTTTCTTGAATTATCTGGCAAAAATCTAAGAAATAAAGCTCCCCACAGAGTCAGTGGTTGAGAATACAAGTTTTGTACTACACAAACCAGAATCTAGCTTTCACAGCTGAGAAGCAGACACAGCTCTTACACATGGGATTTGGTGTGGACGGTGAAAAATATTTGTGAAGACAAATTATTTATGTTGCTATTTTAAACACAGAGCTCGTTCGGTTCTAGTGATAAGAAAGTTGAAACCTGACTGATTTTGCAGAGGGTTTAAAGTTGTAAGCACAGAGCAGAAGATGGACTGGAGAGCTGGTTAACATGGATGGTCATTCTCACATGTCAGGGCACACACATGTTATGAGGAAGCTTCAAGACTTCATATCCTCAGGTTCTAATCTCGAGCTTCTGGACAGGTCTGGAACAGGGATCAGGAATCTCCACCTTTGATAAATAAGCCCTCCCACAAATGATTGTGCTTTCCAGCCCATCAGTGACCATTCTTCTGACCTGCTGTGACATGGAGCTAACATTCCTAGTAACAATAGACCATCCTTATAGGGCTCCTGAAGCAGACACAATCAGTATCTCCTCCTAAGAATGCCAACTTCTTCAACTTAGTCCAACTTTTGGTTTTAGTTTGTCTACTAGGTATTTGTTGAGATAGAAAGTTCTTCGCTTTTCTTTCTCTTGTATAAGAGCACAACAAGTATCTGAAGTCCTAGCCCAACTTTGTTGCAGGTATTCTCCAAATTTCTGGGTTTCTGACATCTAAACAATAGACCCACTGTAAGGAAAGCTCTATCCTTGACAGCAGGCTTTGTTTACCCATTTACTCTTTTAACAAGGTGTCTTGCCCTTAGAAAGACCTGGCTTCAGGCTTGCTGATGACAAGAAACTGTACATTGGTTTCATGAATACTAACATGTTGCTCTAATATAGTCAAATATCCAATCTGGCTCTCATAACTCCTGGTGATATGAGCATGTGTAGAGGTAATCCCTTCATTTACAAAATATGAGTGATTAGAACAGCAGGCACATGAGTTCAAGTACACAGACTTTCTTTCAGAATAAAAGATCACCTTAGTTATTAAGACTGTATGCCTCACACCCCTGAATTTCAAAAAGAGCAATAAAATCACCAGTGATTGAAAATGCTCTAAGTGTAAGGAAGTTTTAGTTTGTCTTGAAATTATATTTCTACATAAAAATGAAATTATCTTAGTACAATTTGATTTCATAATACTGAAATTGGAAATGATTTTCCCCTTGGGTTAGAATATTAAGCTTAAAATGTGCTATAGCTATTTTTCATGCAAAAGATTGAGGCACTAGAATGTACCTTTACAAGTAAGATGATGAATGATGTTAAGTTACCATTGTGAAATGCACAGAGCTCAGACTTTGTAGAATTGCTTAGAGTTAAACTCATGTTTTATTGTTCTATTAACCTTCCATTTAGGGATCTTAAGTATGATCCAGCGAGGGCTGATTCCCCCAACAGCAAGGATCACCTTGCAGAATCCACCCATTAAACCCCAAGCAATTCCTCTGCATAGTTTTGATGAGCCACGCAAGATTCCAACAGAAGGTAAGGCACCATGCCTGTGTGCTTAGCTGGGGTTCTGCACGAATGGTCTCCCCCTAGCAAATGTAGACTCTGCCAGTGGACAACTTTAATCCTCAGTAGTAGACAAGATGAGAGTTTAAGCATCTTGATGTTATCTGTGTAAATAAAACAGCTGAGAATAGCCACAGAGAGTCTCTACACAGTGTATTAGAGTTGAGAGTCTGTGTATGGTGTGTTAGAGAGTTGAGAGCCTGGGTATGGTGTGTTAGAGAATTGAGAGTCTGTGCACAGTGTGTTGGAGAGTTGAGAGTCTTGTATGGTGTGTTAGAGAGTTGGGAGATTGTGCACTTCTTGTATCATTAAGCTATATAGTCTATATGTGGCCTCTGTTATGGTGAGGTATGATCATTCTACTCCTGGTTTCTTCATAGCTTTTATCATGAAAGACTTTTTTCTGTGTGTATTGAAATAACTACAGGATTTTTATCTGATTCTGCTTATATTTTGTATTACATTTAACTGAAATATATGTTGAGCCATCTTTGAATTCCTGGCATGAATCAGTCTTGATCATGGTAAGTGTTCTTTTTAATGTGTTGTTGGATTCAGTTGGAGCTCATTGGGATAATTACCCATTTGCTGCTAAGTAATGTTCCATGTTAGCATGGTATAGCTGCTAAGCCATGCACCTGTTGAAGGACAGGAGTAGTTTGGAATTTTCAGCAGTTATAGGACAGCTCCTGTAAACATTAGTGTGCAGGTTTTGTATGGAACAAGTGCTCTCCACTCTTTGAAGGAGTGCTCAGGCCTGTGATTGCACACGTGCTCTCCTCTTTTTGGGTGAGTGCCTGGGCATGTGATCACTGTGTCCCGTAAGGCACCTTCATGTCTGCTTCATCCACCCACATTTAGATTCATACCAGGAAGTGGTAAAGATTTTTGGTTCAACCATCAAAAATAGTTTCTAGAAGCAAAAAGAAAATGAATGTCTTTTATTTCTGCTGGTATTTCTTTCTCATCTTCTAGGCATTCTTTTTTGATCATTTTCTTCCTGTTTAGCTGTCCTTTTAGAGTCTGTATATGAGTGATATAGTATTCTGATTTTATTTTATCTGGGAATGTGTTCAGTTCCCATCTTTTTCCCCAAAAGAAAAAAATGATTACTTTTTATGTGCATTGGTATTTTGATTCTCTCTCTCTCTCTCTCTCTCTCTCTCTCTCTCTCTCATGTGTGTGTGTGTGTGTGTGTGTGTGTGTGTGAGTGTGTCCCTGGATCTGGAGTTACAGACTTGTGGATGAGCTATCATGTGGGTGCTGGAAATTGAACTTGGGTCCTCTGAAAGAGCAGCCAGTGCTCCCAACCACTGTGCTGTCTCTCTTGCCCCTAAAAGAAATTTTCATTGAGCATATGATTCTGGTTGACATGTCTTCATCTTAGCATGAGAGAAAGAAGTCATGCCAGGTCTTTTTTCAGCTTCTGATTAGAAAACCAAGGACAGTGAAATCTCTCTCCAGTAGGTAAAATGTTAGTTTTCTCTACCTTCTCTCAATATTTTATTCTCTGTTTCTAGTTTTCAGTTTTTATCGTGATGTGTGTTGCCTTGGAATTCTTTGGCTTTTCCCCATTTTGGCTTAGCTTCTTAAAGCTGTGGCCTTTTATTTACCAGGTGTTGAATGCTTCCAGCCGTTATTTCTCTTTACAGCTTCCCTCTGTATCCTTTCTCCCTCTGGTACTACAATGGCACAGATACAGGTCCTTAGGCTCTGTTCACTTCTGCCTTGTGTCTGTTACTCAGATTTGGTGATTTCTGCTTTATATCTTCCAAGTCATTGATCCCTTTGTCTCCTTCACTTTAATTTTGAGTTATCCTCTGATTTTGAACTTAGGTTATTGCATTTTAATTTTTTTCTTTTTGTTTCTTTTCATACATTTTAATTCTTTGTAGAGTTTTTTTGTTTTAAGTGTTTATAATTGCTTAAGGGGCATTTTTATGACTGCTTCATCATATATGATTGTTTTAATGTTCATGAATGACTTTTTGTTCATGTGTGATGCTGACCTCATAATGTCTTTCTTTAACAGATGCATAAATGGGCTATGTTATGTTTTGACACATATATGTATTGCATAATGTTTAAACAAGTTGAACACATTCATCTCCTCAAACACCTATCATTTCTATATGGAGGAACTCTAGAAGCCTTTCTTCTAGCCTTTTGGCATACATGGAGCACTACTATCTACTGTCACTATGCTGTTTAAATAGTATACCAAAACTTCTTGCTCTTTTCTAATTTTGTGCTGGCTAGAATCATTTGGGAAAAGGGACTCTAAATTGAAGGAATGACTTCATAAGATTTACCACAAGTTCGGGGCATTTAGTGATTGATAGGAGGATCTAGCCATTTTAGGTAGTGCCCCCACCCCAGGCAGGTAGACCTGGGATGTATTAAAAAGTCAGACGGAGCAAGCCTGGGGGCAAACTAGTAAGCAGCACTCCTCCATGGCCTCTGCATCATTTCCTGTCTCCAGGTTCCTGCTCTGAGTTCCTGCTCTGACCTCCCTGAATAGTGGACTACAATCTGTGAGCCAGAATAAACCCTTTCATCCCCAAGTTGCTTTTGGTCAGGCTGTTTATTCATAGCAATAGAAATCAAAGATACTGTGATTCAATACCACTGAGCAAGATCCCCCCACCTCTCCCTCCCTCTCACTCTCCAAGCCTTTGTTAGCTACCACTCTGCTCGACTTCTATGAAATTAACCTATCTAGATTTCACATATGTGGCAGTCATCATGTGGTAGTTCTATTTTTAAATCTTGTGGAACTTGCATTTTCCATAATTTATGTTCCCATTGGTAGGACACCATTTTGTCTCAGTCCACCAATGAGTTGCTTACAAGGCTGCAGTGAGTTTCAATTCTTCCAGTGGACACACCCCCACCTAGAAAAAAGAAAGCTCCTATCAAAGTCTTCGCCTCAGGCTGCATTAGACAGCACACATCTTCCATGTCCTTATTGGTAAATGTTCTGCCTGCAACCAGTCAGGGCCTGACCAGCTAACCTCAAGCTTGCTCCACCCCTACTCCCTTCTGTAACTCTTCGGCTGCATTCTCTCCTCATTCTGAGTGCAGCCAGCAGAGTTAATAATAGCCTGCTCAACACCTGCTTAGTTTCTACTACCATGGAAAGTGCCTACTTGCATAGTATGCAGGGGTGTGTTTATAAAATACCCAAGGATGTTTTATTGACATCCTTGCCAGAACTTTCTGGGTTTAGTCTTCTAAGTGATAACTATTTACTTGGGGGCGAGAGGATCTCAGTGCTTTGTCTAATTGACCCTCCAGCATGTTCGCTTTCATCCTCATGGCCACCGTGTCTTGGCTGTAAGACCCCTCCTGCAAACCTGGGCCTTACATACATATTCTAGGTAGGAAAAGGGTAGAAATGGTGGTGTAGGCATATTTTCTCTTAAATTTATCAGGTTACATCAGCATTAGCCACAAGGAAGATGGGGAAATATCCAAGGATATGGTCAGTGTTTTAATTTAGACTTTCTTAGACTACGTACTTAGCATGATGAGTTGTGCTCAGGCCAGTTCATTTCATTAATAAGCATTCTGTCCTTTTTTGCTACCTAAATAGAGTTAATAATTGAGATATATTTAAAACTGACTTGCAAAATTAAACTTTTAAATTGCATATCCTTTATTTCTTGCTAAATCTGACAACTTTAGGAACTGGGTGTATTCTTGATCTTAAAGAAAAACAGGTTTTTAAAATTACCAGGAAGAAAGGAGAGAACTATTTGTATACAAATATCAGTAACTACCACAGAAGTGTACAGATTTGTCAGGAAAGTTACCAAGGGGTTGGAGACATGGCTCAGCAGTTAAGAGCACCTGCAAAGGACTCAGTTTCAGTTTCCAGCATGCATGTGGCAACTCACAACTGTCTGTAACTTTAGTTCCAAGGGATCCAATGCCCCCTTCTGGACTCTGTGGCCACCAGGCATGCATTTTTACACATGAAATTATTTATTTTTTACTTTATAAATGAATAGTTTTTCTCTTTCTGAAATTGCCAGTGTTTTTCCTAGAAATGCTTGTCTTCTAAATTTTCCAGAAAGGAAATTGAGTTTCAAATCAGGCAATCCTAGGGATTGTCTTGTTAGATGCAGACACATTGCTCGAATGTGTGTGTTCCATAAAATCCAAGACCGGTGAGTGAAGGGCAGCAAAATTACAGCCTCTGAGCAGGTCCCTGAGAACCTTAGATCCCATTAGCTGTGGTTCATCCATGCAAAATGTATACACCTTTGAGTTTTACCAAAAATTTTTAAAAGTCAAAAATTTGTCAACTGCTATGTTGTCTAAGCACAGGAATTTAGCCACAAAGCTCACTTGTCTCTAGGAGCCTGAAATTTAAACAAAAATTGTACTGAGTCTGCAGACATTAGAAAGAATCAGTTTTACCAGTGAATGTATGCATTCAAGACACCCCAGGATGGGGGAGAGATGGACAGCAGAGTCCAAAGTGAGCAACATAGCAGAGGAGCACAAAGGTCAAAGCAAGAGCTTTTAGGCCTCTAATGGGGTCTGCAGCCACTGATGCACTGGGCAGCACAATGGACAACAGTCACAGAGAGACTTGCTAGAAACCAGGGGAATCAGAGAGTGGGCATGACTGGGCTCGATGCAGCAAATTCCCTGAGTGGCAAGCTTTGATGCTCTGAAATTCTTGCTACTTCTAAAAAGATGCACGAAAGGATTTCTTGTAGCCCAACTTGAGGCTGAGCTCATTGAGTCCTCCAAGTGAGACTAAGTTGTGCACTGCTATCATTTATTAAGTTTTGATCAATGTCAATCAATTCTTTCAAGACTTCTGTTACAGTACAGACAGAAAAGAGCGAGGCTGAGTTGAAGGACTTGGGATAGAAGAAGACTCCTTTGTATTCAACTAACCATTTAAATAAATCCTTTTCTTCCTTGGCAAGGGTAATGATAGGGTTTTTCTCCCCTAGAATGCCAGGCTTGGGCTATTTGCAGAGAGTAGTTGAGTTTGCAGTCAGTTGGCAGGAAAGATGTGACTGAGAGAGTTGTTGCCTACAGATTAACTTCAAAAATAATCTTTATGGTGTTACTCACCATATCAGTTCCCCCAAGTCATTTAAATTTTTGGTCATCTTTCTAATATCTACCTAACAAAATAGTCTATCATATGCAACTATATTAATTATCTTGTACATAAACTTGGGAATCTGGCTACTTAAAGGAGTCTTCATTTTAAGAGACAAATTTTCCTCTCTAATCCTTGTGCTTTTCAAGTCTAATTTCACACAGGCATTCTGCATGAGGTAGGCTGACCATGGGTTCTAAGGAAAAAGTTACACTATTGTAGCAGTCACAGAGGTGTCATAGTTTGGGTACAGGAAATTCAGGGAGTAAGCAAACAGTGGGTGACAGAGCCACATGACTTTTGAGCCAAACCTCATAGCATCTACCAAATGGCTCAGCCTCTCTTTCTGGAAGAAATAACTTTGCCCTGCCTCCATCCACAGCCCCCTTTGCTCCAGCTCAGAGGACACACCATGTTCTGAAAGAAGTGGAGGAGCCTCACAAGAAACAAAAGACAAAGGTACTCATGCCAACACAGAGAGCAAGCAAGTTCCACCCTCGAGTAAGTGTCATTTCGGCAGCTTCCAAGGGGCATCTCATCTTACTGTTGTTCTCTGGGGTGCTATGGGTCAAACGCAGGGCCTCCCACATGCTAGGAAAGAGCTCACTGAACTTACACAGGCAGCTCCAGCTTTTAAAGAGGAAGATGAATGCACAAGTCAACTCCATGACACTGTGGGTGGGGTCTAAGATAGCCAGAGCCATTGCATTATTGTGAGATTTGCAAGTAAGTGATCAGCCTGTGCTAGCAGTTGGTCAGAGGCCAGGAGTCTGCTTGCCTTACATACATCTGTAGTCTATAAGCAGTACTATCGAGGGGTTTTTACCATATCTCATTTGTCTTTTTGCATAAGGAAAGACAAGCCCAAGTTTGACAGAAAACCATGCTGGGGAAGAGGAGGGAGTCCCTTTAACTAATGTTAAAGGAACTTGAATAAATAAATAATAAATTTATATATAATAAATGAATGTATGATAAATTAATGAACAAGTTTAATAAATAAATTGTTCTTTAACATTAGCCCCTCACCATAAAGTGTAATTCACCCTCCTGAAGATGTCCCCAGTTTAAAGGGCCTGGGTTTTTTAATAGGTTACTTTTTCATTTTAAGGACCACTGACAGATTTAGGGTAATTGAAACTTTTCTCCACAGAAAAGAGACATCTGGCAGTCCTTTTTCTGGTATGCCTTGTTTAGTCATGTTTGTAGCTGTCCTCATGAATAAAAGAAAGAGGAGTTAGTGAGCAGCTCCAGAGAAATTAGCCCCACTGCTCTCCTGGACCTCCTCTTTAAATGCCCAAACACCCTCCAGAGGTATTGGGTGCATTTTCAACACTGGTGGGTCATTTCCTCTTAAGAGACTGCCAGGCTGCTTATGGAACAGCATGTCATGTGACATCCCAGTTGCCATGGCAAATATTTGCGTTTCATGAAAAATGTGAGTTAAAAAAATGAAAGAAAGAAAATCAATGCAAATGGCCAACTCCCAAGACAGACAGGCCTTCAGGCGGGTGCTTGGCCGGCACCATTATTGTTTCAAATTCAGCTGTTTAACAGGCTGTGAGGAGGCCATGGGCTGATGTGCATAATGCGATGGGCCCAGGCACCTGTTTCGATTCTTACTCCAAGTGAGTTCTCCGCTCCCTCTGTTTTATAGAGATCGGGTCTACAGGTAATACACATGTCACAGTGAGGTTTTAGCCAGTAAGCAGTTTACCTTTAAAAAAAAAAGAATGATAATGTGTTTTCAAAATGCTGATTAGCCCTGGCATTATTTTCCCCTGTTGATTTGCAAAGGGTTCCCCTACTTTTAAAAGCAGTGCTATTTAAAGGCTGTGACCTCAGATTGGTACATTTCTGACTTGACTCTGTAATAGTGGCAGAGGTAAACTGGGTGTGGACATTAACGGTGAAGAGAAAGACACAAGGTGCTGGGCTCCATACTGGAGTCTTTGCAGATGCTCTACTAAGGCTCCAGCCCCATGCTTGACACCACAGAAAACTCTTTCTTACAAATACCCTCCAGAGTGGCTGCATGTGTATTTACTTTCTCAAACCCTTTCCTGAAAGCATGGGGCTTGGCATGCACAGTATGGGTGCCTGGGAGAGAGGGAGGTCCTTCTAATTACTCGCCACTGCCTGTGTGGGTAGGGACAGGCCGGCCCAGCAGGGGGAAGGGAAGAAGGGGGCGGTGGGTGGACAGGACTAAGCCGTCTATTTGTTTTGTAATATTGCCCATGAGAGCCATTTTCATTTAAACTGTGTCTCATTCTTCATTGTAGGGGAAAGGCAAAAGGTCAAGAGGACTCCTCAGTAGGAAGGTCTGTAATTTGTGTGACTAGTTGGAATTTGGAATCTGTCACCTGATGTCCTCCCTTCCTTTTGCTTCGGGGCAAAAGTATGGGAGGCCACTTGACAGCTCAAATTGGCAACAAAAGTTCTTTTGCACTTTCTTTATAAAAGAAATTAGATCGTGGTTCACTTAAAGGGAAAAACATTTCTTTGATCTCTGTCAGGACTGAATCATGCCACAGTCTTCAGTCCAGACAAATGATTTCCCATCCTCAAAATGTGACTGACTCACGTGCGTCTTTAGCTTCAAAGATTTTCATCATTTGAAAGTGTAGCTACAAAGAAGCAAGATGTTAAGAATGAATGTATTAGTTTCTTGGTATTTGCTCACATGTGCACATGTGTACACTTGTACTTGCATACTACATTTGTAAAGTAGACGGAGGAAAAAGGATTTAGAGTTAAGCTGTTCATAACAACCAAGGCAACAGCAACAACAACAAAAAGGAAACTTGAAGTCCCCACAGCATGGCAGGTACATTCTAGTAAGGCCTGTTCCACCAGGTCATGCATTGGGGGTAAAACCTTTGCACTTGAAATATATGAGACTGTGCAGGGCATTGAGGAGTGCCTCCTCTCCAGAAGAGAGCCCCTTCCACTTCTTCCCAGCAGTGGAGTTTACATCAGTGACTGCGGACAGTCCTTCCGAACCTGCATGCGTTGCTCCCAGATAACTGGTCAGTGCAATTAGATCTTCCTTCTCATTCTCATCACTTCTCACTGTGTAGAGACCATGAGCCTTACTCTGTACCTCAAAAAGAGAACGTTCTTAAAGAACCCCAAGGCTTTATTTGCCTGGCACACTTAGGAACTTCTAATATGACTTCAACATGATCTGTGTATGGGGCATGATACACTTCCCACGTTCACTGAATCCTCATGATGATAGAGGAACCTCTGTACTGTCACTGCAAAAGGGCAGTGTGAGGGTTATATACCAGGTGAGGAGCTCTTTCCTAGAAGAGTCCTCCAAACACTACTCCTAGTATAGCTGCTTGCTAGCCTGTACTGGGTGCCTACTCTGCACTGGGATTTGTTCCTAACATCTTCAGTGGGCTGCTTCCCTTGTTTTCACATCTCTAGGTGGTAGGTGCTAGTATTATTCCCATATGACTAGGAGGGATCAGACAGAGAGAGGTGAGTCATCCAAGGTAAACGATAGAGCTGGTGCAGGAAAGTGGATTGTGTGACTCCCAAGCCCCCAAAGCATTAGAAACCTACAAATCTCCACCGTTCACAAGAGAATCCTTCTAAAATACATTGCATGTCTCCTGTCCAGTGTATTTAATGCTTTCCCTTTCCAGTGCCATGTGCTTAGATGATAAGTTTGTGTCTTTGCTTCGTTCCCTACCAGACAGCAGTTGTCACCTCTGCTGTCATGTCTGTTTTTATCAGTTTCAATAGAGATAGCCTTTTCTGCCTTCTAGATCAATTAAATAGTCAATAATTAGTGGGTGTGGTGAGGCATGTCTGTAATCCCAGTGTTAGGAAAGCTGGATGAGGATTGTTTCTTAATCATTTTTATAGTGTTAGTTTCTTTAGTATCTTTCAAGTATATTCTTGTGATTGCCTCCATGGAAAACTTAATATTTTATGGATGAGTCAACTGTACCATTTTAATTAGACAACATGTGCAGCATTGAACCTGCCACTGCCCTCATCTGTTCTCGTGTGTGTGTGTGTGTGTGTGTGTGTGTGTGTGTGTGTGTGTGTGTGTGTGTGAAGTCAGTCAAGGTCTGTCCCTCTGCACCTCTGTCTTTCTGTCTCTCTGCCTCAGTGTGTATGTGTCTGCTTCTCTGTGTCTGTATCTTTGTCTTCCTGTCTCTCTGTCTCTCTCTCATAACACCTTATTTAAGGACGAAGGGGGGAAATTCCCAAAAAGGAGACTGTGGAATCCTTTAGAAGCTGTTTTAATTTTCCCTAATAAATTGCCCCTCCCCCCTAAGCATTTTTGCCTTAAACCTTCAAAATAAATCTAATTATATGGTTTTATTTGAAAAGAAGGTTTTTTCATGTAAAAAGTAACTGAGAAAAGAAACTATTACTTTTATAATGTTTGTCAACATTGCCTACTACATGTATATTTGTTACATGTAAATGGCTTTATTTATACACATCAGAAAAGAGGTTAACTTATCAGCAATCCACAAAGTAATATTTTTCCTTTATGTATTTTACTTAATATACTTTTTAATGATTACTCAGGAAAAAATAAAGTTCAGAAAGGAGAAAAATGTCAAGTATGGGAGAATCTTCTGATACTATCATAACCCTTTGGAAGTATTTAAGCCTTGTCATGTTCTGTAGTCCCATCATACTGTGTCTTTAATTTTTATTTTAATACTGTATCACAAGCTTGTACAATGCCGTTAAAAGCTCACTACATAGTATTCTTCAATTAAAGATGTCCCATAATTTTAATAGCCATTATGTTGTTTAACATTAAATCATAAATATCAGACATCTTACCTGATCACAGAACAACTTTGTATTGTAAATCAGTCCAAGTAGCTCTGAAGTTAAAATTAAATGTACATATACTCACTCAGTAAATCCTCACTGCCTTTTTAATGTGCATCAAGCAGGGGACCACAGTGGCAGCCAAACAATAGTGAATGAGACGAACTTCTTGTCCTCTCAAGACTTCTATTTTACTGAGGAAGGCAGATGATAGACATCTACTGTAATGTTCTAGAATGATCCATACTTAGAGAAAAATAAACAGACTACTCACATAGCTGTTGAGACTGTGCCCAAGTAGAGCTCTGTGAGAATCCTGTAAATAGTCTTTAGTGGTCTGTGACCAACAGACTTCCTCTACATACACCTCTTGAGGAGAACAGGAATGCCAAGCTTCACTTCTGTGGCAATGGCGACCCTTCACAAGACCAGCTCTTTCTCCTGTACCTATGGAGAAAATAATGTGTCTTTGCTTGGGGACCTGGGAGCCAAGCTGCTTTTGATCCCCAGCTTGTCATGCTTCCTGTGCAAATCCCCAGCAGGCTCAGCTCATCCATCATAATTGTCCCAAGTGGTCCTTAACTGTGCCACATTTTCTCAGCAAGCATTTGAAGGCTATGAGAAAAGGTGAAATCAATGCTGTAGTGAAGTCAAATGTGCCTCCAGAAAAGGGAATTTCACATTTGACTGAGAACAGACCCCGACTATTTAAAGTGCCTCTCTGGTCCTGCTGTTTGATCTTTCATATGGATTAGACGAACTCGGTGTTGTTGTTTCATGAGAACTCACCTTTTCTCTCTCTTTTTTTAAAATTATTTTTTTATTTAGGTTAGAAACAATCTTGTTTCACATGTCAGCAGCTCCCTCTCCTTCCCCATCACCCCCACCCTCCTTACCAGGTCTCCCAGTCCCCCACCCAATCTCCACTCCAATCCCCAAGGAGGGTGAGGCCCTCCATGGTGGATTTCCAGTAACTGTCAGTTCATCCAGGGCAGGGCCTAGGCCCTCCCCCAAGAGTCTTGGCTGAGAGCCTCTCATATTGTGGCATGGGCACTCAAAGTCTATTTGTATGCCAGGGATAAATACTACCCAAGGCTCCATAGATTACCTAGGCCTCCTCACTGACACCCACATTCAAGGGTCTGGGTCAGTCCCATGCTTTCCACACAGCCATTAATCTGTAGTCCAAGAGCTCCCCTTGTTCAGGTCAACTGTTTCTGTGGGTTAAACCAGCCCACTCTTAACTCCTTTGCCTATCAGTTCTCTCTTTCTGACACTGGATTCCAGGAGTTCAGTTCAGTGTTTGTCTGTGGGTATCTGCCTCTGCTTTCATCTGTCGCTGGATGAAGGTTCTGTTTCTCTTTAGAATGGTTTCAGAGTTGAGGAAGACCTAGTGCATGTGGCATCTTTCATATGAATGGCTGAAATTATTCTAAAAAACTGCTGCTGATACAAGTGACCCTGACACTCAGGTCCTTTCCCTTATGTGTCTCTGCCCTTTCTTCCTTTTATACCCTTTGTGTGGGTTGTGCACTCCAACAGTCCAGTCTTAGGTAGCTTCCGTGGATTGCAGCCTAAAGACTGTCTTGCTTACTCACACACCTCAGAATTCTAGAACATTACTTTTTTTGGTTTTCTCAATCCTGTACAACAGATAGTGTGGGTAATTTGTCATCCATTTTAGTTAGGAAGTTGCAACAAATAATTTTATGTATAAAAACTGGAGAAGAAAAAAAATCTCCTTTTCATGGTCAGAAAGTAACAGCCATGAAGTGGTTGTATTGGTTTCACAGTTTTACTAGCTCCAGGAGTTTGTTTAAAAAGATACTAGGTTGCTGGGCATTGGTGGCTCACACCTTTAATTCCAGCACTCGGGAGGCAGAGGCAGGCGGATCTTTGTGAGTTCGAGGCCAGCCTGATCTACAGAGTAAGTTCCAGGCCAGGCTCCAAAGCAATACAGAGAAACCCTGTCTCAAAAAAACAAATACAAAACAAAAAAAATACTAGGTTGAAGATGTGTCTCAGGAGTCATAGTGCTTGTTTGGCGTGCACAGGTCCCTGGCACTGCATAACACCAAGCATGGTGACAAATGCCTGCAAGCTCAGCTCTCAATAGGTGATGAGAGCAGGACCAGAAGTTCAAGGCTGCCTTCAGCTATATAGCAAGTTTGAAGCCACTGTCCCAAACAAACAAACAAAAATCAGAAAAAATTTAAAAGCCAATACATCTAGAGGGGTGACATGTTATGTCAGAGAGGACATATGGTGGCAAATTAGAATTATTAACCAAGTTTCTGTTAAGTGGTTTCTTAATAGAAACTCAGGTCTTACAGAGGAAGTGACTACCAGAGTCCACAGAGGAAGGCAGTGTAGGTCAGATTCCAGGTCATCTGGCTCCAGAGTCACCATTTCCCCACCATACCATGTAATGTCCCCTTTTGTATTCATGGGGGTTAATTTAACAAATTGCTCTCCAGCCCAGCAAATAAGAAATATCAGGTCAAGAGAAGGACAGGTTGGCTCAGACATAAAAAGTTACTAGAAGGCTGAACCAGGACAGCTCAGGAAGGAGTCACACAGAGAATTATGGAAACATTAGGCTGTGAGAACTTGGAGGTATGGGGGTAGGGCAATATAGGGTAAGGTATGGAAGAGAAAAATGAGAAAATGCCATGAGAACACAAAGAGGAACGAGGAAAGACATTGAAAAGTAGTGAGGGTAAGCGTCACCTAGGAATTCCTTCCCTTTATTTCTGTATGCATTGGGGGGATATTCAGGAATGTGGCCACTTTTGTCAATAACAAAAACACTGTCTCACACAACTCATTTACCATGAACATCAGTTTCCCATCTATATGGTAGCCATTGTGGCAAGGTGAGGCACTGGGGAAGGTCTATGTGAACTTCCCCTTCTTACAGATGGTCAAATCCAGGTCCACAGAGGGTAGTGTGTTGCCTGCAGTATGCATCAGACTGTGGCAGAGGTTGGATTTGAACCCAGGATAGTGGACTTCAGTGACAACTCTATTGAGCAAAAGGCAAGACTAGTGACTTACAAGATTCCTTATGTTTTGCTGGACGTTGGTGGCACACGCCTTTAATCCCAGCACTTGGGAGTCAGAGGCAGGCAGATCTCTGTGAGTTCGAGACCAGCCTAGTCAACAGAGTGAGTTCCAGGACAGGCTCCAAAGCAATACAGAGAAACCCTATCAAAACAAAACAAAACAAAAAGATCCCTTATGTTTTAAAATTCAGAACCGTGCTTATGCTATATTCCTAAACCCCAATTAAGTCAGCAGCGCTCTCTCTCTCTCTCTCTCTTCTCCCTCCCTCCTTTCCCCTCTCCCTCTCCCACTCTCTTTCCCTCCTTCCCTTCCTCTCTCTGAATGTTGTGTCTTTTGAACAGTTCCAGCCCACTGAGGGTCTCAACTTTGTTTTGTAGAAAGATTGACACATTGAGGACCTTCACTAGGAATAAAAACCAAGGTCAGGCAAATGACATCTTTGGTCTTTGGGAAAAAACTAAAGACTTAAGGGAAACTCTCTTCATCCCTTTGTCTAAGCTCTCAGCTAGAACTATATGCAGTATGGTTACCTAGACCAGTCCTAGAGGACGTGTTTTGGTGACTGAGAAACCAAACCCTGGTTTCTGCAGCAGAGTATCATAGTCTGTCCTTCCAGGCAGTGGAATGATCATCATTTTGTAAAGGTGCATTCATAGCAAATTTCCCGGCTGTCCCACTGTTCACCACTAGGAGATCAGTTTGGTGCCTTGTCTATCTGCTGTCCACATATATGAAAATGCATCAATAAGAAATTCATCTTAGCCTGCTATGATGGTGCATGCCTGTAATTTTTAAAAATGTTTATATATATGGACATTTTGCTTGCATGTATGTCTGGTACCTGCGGAGGTCAGAAGAGGGAGTCAGATCCTTTGAACCTGGAGTTACAGATTGTTATGAGCTACCCTGTGGGAGCTGAGAATTGAACCTGGATCTTCTAAATTTTAAGTACCTTTGGAATCTAAAAAAACAGACAGTGATTTTTAACTATTAAACCCTTTCTCCAGGTCTGAATGCTTGCAATCTTAGCAATCAAGAGGCTGAGGCAGGAGGGTTAAGTTTGAGGGCAGCCTGGGCTGTAGAGTGAGATCCTATCTCAAAACAACAGCAACAATAATGGAAAAGAAATTAGCCTAGGGCTGGCAATGCAGCTCAAGAGTAGAGTACTTACCTAGCATGAATGAAATTCTAGGTACCAAAAACAACAACAACAAATCCACTTAGAGGTAAGTTCTTCTTCCTGAATGTGTTCTTTGCATCTTTGCAGATGATATTCCTAAATTTTCTAGTACAGTTGCAGTCCTGGGCCTATCCATGTTGCTTCCCATTGGGTCTTACTAACATACGTCATCATCCTGCCTTCCTCTGCTTTGCTTTAGATTTAGAATTTCCCCTAAATAACTGCTCCAGAAACTCTGAAAGTTACCTAATTAGTGATTAACACTTTGCAAATGAAAAAGAACATTTCCCAGCTAGTTGACTCAGTCAGTTAGAGCAGGATGCTAATAATTAGGCCACAGCTACAGGTTTGAGCTGCAGGGGGAGGGGTGGATTGGTCTAGAGCGTAGGCATTTCACAAAGGGACAGGTGTAGTTGTGGCCCCAAGAAAGAAGAGAATGAGAGGATGAGGATGTCACAACACAGCCACCCCACCTTGCTCCTTAATAACATCACACTGGGAGAGCAGGGCATTGTCAACAAAAGAGGAAGAAAATAGAAGGGTGTGAGGGACACCAGCAAACGATACCAGACAGGTCGTGGAGATACAGGGGGAACAGCAGGAGGCAGCCCCTGAAGCATGGCATGACCTTTCATCAGGGCTCATTCCCGGCAGGCTGTGAGGCCGCTCCGTCTTCACCTGCTCAGTGCGTCTCACAATGCTGATACACGGCTTTAATTTGGGAAGCCTCTCTCTTGAGAGGCATGTCTTTTTTTGCTCTAAGTCTGAAGTGCTCCCGTGTGTGGCATTCTCTGTGACAGATGTACTACAGCTATGCTTTAGCTGACTCCAAACCCAGAGCTTCCTGGCACCTGAGTGGTCTATTTGATGTCCAGGAGTATGTTTCTTTGGAGAGCAGGTATCTCATCCAAGAAGGTAAAAAGGTGTAATCCTTTTGTTCTAAAACAACCCCTGTTAAAGTCTACAAATCCACTCCACCTTAGGTGATTCTATCAGAAGGTGTAAGCCATGTTTGTTGATGTGCATAGATCTCCTAGACCCAACCTGCGGGGAGGCATTGTCTCAGAGAGATGAAGGAGTCCTTTTGCTTCTGAATCCCTGCTCCCAGACTGCTCTGTTTCATAGACAGCCTACTTCCTTACTAGTCCCCCAAAAGAATAAGGAATTTTGAAATTATCTGAACATCTTTAAGGAGACAGGATTCTCTGGTAAATCACCCATCCATAGACTTTGCTTCTTATAGGGGTCTGGATCAAGCACGTGACTAGCAAGACCAGCCAGCTCCATGCATGACCATCTGTGGCCATTCTGCATGTCTGCTCTCACTGATGGAGCCATGCCATTCTTCTCTGAGTTCTAACCTTCCGCCAGCAGAACCCATCCTTGCAGGAAGGTAGGAATGCAGCCGTGGCCGTGTCTTGGGGAACATGTGCCACCTGCCGTATTCTACACAGCCACGGCTCACCCTGCCAGCACTAACGTCTGCTAAGGGGAGCGTTTCTTGTCAAACTCTCTTGCCCACTCACGAAGAAGAAATTTACTTCCATTTGTGAAACAATTTACATTCTCTGCGTCTTGATTAGATTAGAAAGAAGAAAATCTTGGCCAAAGGACTTTTTTCCACTGCTCTTACGCCTTCTTTATAACAGTTCTTCAGTTAAAAATGTGCAAAAGCTCATTGCTGTTTGGAGCTGGTGTCTAACACTCAGGGGCCTTCACCCTTTTGGACTTAGGATTTTGACTTGAGATGGTAGTCGCTATTCTGCTGAGAACCTGGGAAAGGAATCTGAAGTTTTTATTTGACCATGTTTGGTTACTATGTCTTTAGACTCTAAGGTTTAGAGGAGCTTTTGCCTTGTACCTATTGATCACTCACAGTTCAGTTATTTGAGACAAAGCATGAACCATCCTAACCTAGCATTGCCATGGTACAGCTGTTACTGATAAAGTCACTCTTTTGCCCTTTGAGTCTTATGAAAGCTCTTAAAAATTCAGAGAACAATAATCCCTAAATGGGCATATGTATGTTCAATGGATATGCTGAAGTAATTGACCTCTTAAATCCCTGAGTAAGCAGAAACAGTCATCATGGTGGGTTAACACCTTCTTCACTGAGGAGAATTCAAGGCAGAAACACCCCTGCCTTCTTGTTTCCTCCCTCCCTACTTCCCTAGGTCACCAGGAACTTTTGGATTCTGATGCAGAATGTCTCATTTTCTCATGCAACAAGTACTAACCATTGAATTCAGTGGGGTTTTTTGTTGTTGTTGTTTTGTTTTTTTTTACTGGCAAAATTTCCTTTTTTAATAGTAAGGCTTGAATCTCGGGCCTCATGTTTATTAGGCAAGCACTACCATGAAACCTATCTTTAGTACTTTTCTCATTTTTTTACTTCGAGACAAGGTCTCTTACTAAGTTGTATATGATAGGCAGGAAGTCACTCTGTAGTCCAGGAAAACATATGATCCTTATTCTTCAGTACTCCAAGGGAATGACAGGACTATACCACCAGATTCAGGTTTGGTTTTCTTTAAATGAGGGTGATATTATGTTTTACTTTTGTCATCCAAATATCTTCTGATTTGACTTAATTTATAATTTATGATGTTATTAACACAGAAAAATACATAAAAATATCACCCACTGTCCCACTCCTAAAGGATTTCTTTGGATATTTACACATAAAATAGTATATTTCCCTGTTTTTAGGGTTGATGACAAGTTAAAAACAAGTAATTAGCAACATAATTCTTTAAGATTATATGTATATAGCTAAAATATAGGTTAGTAAGAGATTAGATACCTATATATTACTTATAATTTTTAATTGTAATATATAGTTAATAATTATATATAATAATAATAAAGATACATAGCTGTACTATATATAATTTATAAAATGATTCAAGGAAACAGATAACAAGTTTCTGCTTTTGGTTTCCTTTGATATGATCAGCTAACCACATATAAAGATAAATATATCTTACATATCTATCTATAATTATATATAAAGATATACATATATATAAAACTGTTATAAAATGATTCAAGGAAACAGATAGTTATATATTATAAACAGCTATCTATATATCAACATATATGTTATATAATGTATAAATGTATATAAATCTTTATTATATATGTAGAAACACTTTTATAACAGTTTAAACATCTCATAATCTCTAAGATATTACTAGGTAATGAGTTTCAATGACATTACTTTGACATCCTGATGTACATATATGAAATCAGTCCTAGAAGCCATATTTTCCCATCTCTAAGTGGTAATTGATGAAGTGTTAGTTCACATGTGTTGATCACACTAAAAGAGATCCTAGGATATTTCACTTCTGGCAAACTTTCTTTCCCCAGGCTATGAAAATTACTACACCGTCAAAGACTGCAAAATTACCATGGGATTATGACTTTTTTATTTATGATGGCACCATAGACAAGACAGCCCCAGACTTCTTAGCATTCAAGGCACATTATAGTTTAGCCTGGGGAAGTATTTTTTCTCTTCTGGAACAAATTGAGAAGTTTCTCAAGGACTATGCAATATCAGAAGCCAAAGTTAAAGGGAGGAATTTGTTGGCCCTGCTTCCAGAATTTGAGCTGAAGAATAAACTTACCCGAGATGATGTTCTGTTAGTGCTAGAGAACCCTCTTCAGATCCAAATGCTGTTAAACCTTCCGGGACAGAGGTACAAGGGCCAAGATGGAAAGACGGAGGCTGCCATCAAGATCCAAGCCACATGGAAATGTCACAAGGCGAGACAATTCTTCATTGCTTATCGCCAGAAGAAGTGGGCCTCAGGTGTGATCGCCCTTGCGTGGCTTTTATATTGCCACAAGATAAGGATAAAGAAGATACTGAAGGAATCTCGTCAGAGACACCTGGAGAATTTCCGCATTCGAGCCAAGGTGCACCAGGCTGCCAGCTGCTAAAGCAGACCTCTCTTTCTAAACATTTCTTGCTTCAACAATTGCAACACCTTGTCTCTTTATCTTCCCTTCCTTCTCCAGCCACCCCCCCAGCCAGCATCCTGTACCTATAAGTCTCTGCAATATAAGATGCACAAACTTTGTTTGTTTGTGCAGCATATTTTAGTCTTAACCCAGAGTCTAACTTACATGCCTGCAAAATCAGTTACAATTTTTCTATAAAAGAAAATGCTTCTTGTTTTGACTATGGTAGTTGTGTTAGAAAGTCAGTGTTTTAACTGCACTACCTTTTCCCCATATATATATTACACACACACCTTCTGACATTTTAATTTGCTAGAAAAAAAATCCTCACTTGTCTACATTGCTGTCACCACTTTGTCAGAAAGTATTTAAGTTTGCAGACAGCCTTTTAATTAGTGCTCACAATTTCATTTATGTTTGCTTTCTCTTTTTTTCATTCATATTCTGTTAATTAAGTGAGCTGCCTCTAATCTTCCCCTGCCAGTAGCATCATGTAGCCACCTAATTAAATTAATTGGGGAAGATGTTTTAAGTATGTAATTAAATCAATTAATATAATTTATGCCTGGCTTAACTGTACAGTGGAAAAACAGCTGAAGTTTGACTAGATGAATCCACTACAGCTTCCTGTCACTGATCAATGCTCTTCTTGCTTTTCAGCATCTGGCAGCCAACTGGAGTCGCATCAGGACCTCCAGGAGGACTATTATCCATATCCCATCATTAGGTATAACACTTTTGCCTGCAAATCTATCAGCAACCTCTATTACCCACCACATTATGGCTCCTTGATTGAGTTCAAGGAAGGCCCCTTGTTTTATTCAAATTGGTCTCGGCAGGAAAATGTTCTCGACATGATGAGAGTAATAACACAGGGCCCTCGCTCGAAACGGCGTTTAATTTGGGGATTAAGCAAATAAAGTCATTATGTGGGGGCTGCTATTCAGTGGAGAGGTGATTTGCTGTAATTCGCTTTCATCTGTATGAAATGAACTAAAAAGTTGTATTTTTCCCCCTGAAATAACAGATAATGTTTTCGATCTTCTTTAATGATGGAAGAACACAGGCTTGTGTGTGTTGTTGCTGTTACGCCAATAAGCCAGGATATTGCTTGTACACTGTTTTTAATCAAATGTGCAGTCAAAATGATAAGCTACATTCTCTGAAATTATTTAGTTCTAATTGCGAGCAGATGGGATGTTTTATTTGCACCTAGGGCGCCTGAGCAAAAGGAAATGCTGTGTGAACAAGAATAATTAAGAAGTTGAATAGTGTTTTTTGCGCTTAAATAATCTGCAGTTTCATGTTAATTAGCACTAATGTAATTATTTAATTACATTTATGAATTGGGGAACTTAGAAGCTGTTGTCTGAAACACAGTGGTAAAATAGGTAAGCCAAAATGACGTGGGGAAACTCAGAAATTTGTGCTGGAAGTTTGTTTCAGACATGAGTTGCTGTGGGCATTTGCATTTCTGGCTGCTTGCTTTGCTTTGTTCTGCCTCTACCTAGGCTGTGAAATTTCTTGAATGAGGCTGAAATTTTTTACACTGACTTAGTAGAGTTTTGACAAACAACAAAAAACACTAGATTTCAATATTACCCATTAGCGCTTTGTTAAGGCCTTTTAAGTAGAGCAATACAGCCAGTGATCTATTGTTGTAAAATCCTAGGCTACAACTAGTGCTCAAGTGTGGGAGTGCCTGTTTGGATACCAGTGTGTGTTAAAGAAACATCACATCTAAACAGTAATATGAAAGAAAATTATTATAATCACTATATAACTGAAACTAAGAATTTTAAATTAGTAAAATTTAATAGTAATAAAGTGAACAAACCTTCCTGGATTACAGAGTCTGTCCTTTGACCCAGGACTTGTGGGAATTGGTGAGGAAATGCTGGCACTGCACAGGCTTTGGTTTTGCTCTTCTGTGCCTGTAAGTGAGTGAAGAGAGATCTGAACCTCACTCTAACTTAGGCTTTGGTTTTGGGGAGACTACTTTTGCACAAAATACACTCACACACAGAAATTACACTTGTAATTGATTACAACCCAAGAGGCTAATTGAAGACCCAATTAACTGACTTGGGGCCTTAGAATAAGGTGCAAGAGATTTTGCTTCTGCAACTAATTGTAGACTTGGCCTGCTAGTGTACAGGGGGTCTCTTCTGCTTTCTGTATTTTATTCAGAGTTAGAACTAGAAGTGGGCCCTACCTTGCAATGTCGATAAGCACTCAGTATCTGTCCCCTACCTTACAATGTCAATAGGCATTCAGTATCTGTCCCTACTTTGCAGTGTTGATAAGCACTCAGTATGTGTTCCCTACTTTGCAGGGTTG
Organism: Mesocricetus auratus; assembly: GCF_017639785.1. NCBI lineage: Eukaryota > Metazoa > Chordata > Mammalia > Rodentia > Cricetidae > Mesocricetus > Mesocricetus auratus. Next base: position 3,581,704 of record NW_024429267.1, on the reverse strand, counting down.
ACAAGCTCTGTGCCCTGCAATACAATGTTGATAAGCATGAGGTTAGTGCAATCATCTCCACAAGCTGCTCCCTCCTACACTCCACTTTTGATACCCCCAAAAGACCCCCCAAAACAAAACCTTCATAAACCGTCCACCCTGCAGAGATGCATGACACAAAGGAATCTTCAAAGAAGTAAGAAGTAACCTGTATAACAGTGTAATTAGGGCAGCTTGGAATTCCAAATGTAAGTTCCAGGCCATTTCAAAGGCTTGGTGAATATAAACCAAGGGCAAGAATGGCCAGATCATAAGCACTTGAATTACAGAGCATGATTTTCAATTAATGATTAAAGCTGTGTTCTTTCAGACTGTGCATGTGTAGTATAAATAAACACATCATCAGTATAAGATCTCCACCATTTCATTTTTTTGTTTGCAAACAACAGAAATATTAACTTTCCAGGAAAATTCCTAATAGTACATTTTTAATAGACTAGAGTAAGCTCAGGTTCATTCCCAGTGAAGCATGCACAGAAGCCGACTGCTCCCCCAGCTTGTGGGAAGCTTGTTCCCGAAGCCTGTGCTTCAGGTTTTCTGAAAGTCAGTTAATAACCTAAAGTAGTCATCTCACCTACTCCACAGGCAGAATTCTTTAAAAATATACATTTTTCTTCTTAAGATGAGTTACATTTTTTGTTTGTTTGCCACTTTCCTGTGGGAATGCACAAAGATTTCACACAGATACAACATGGCTTCTTTGTCTCATGGGCCAAGTACTCATTGCAACAGTTCATAAGCCTGGGAGTGAAACAGTTCATAAACTTGGGAGTGAAACTGTTTTTTCTAAGTACATTGAAAAAAAAAGCAAAACAAAACAACAGCAACAATAACAACTACAAAGAAACCATCCCATCCTATTAAATATAATAGTTTTCCTTCCAGAATGCAGGCAAATTCAGTTCACTAGTCAGAATCAGTTGGGAGACTCATCAGGCTCAGGCAAAGACTTCCAGCTGCTCTAGACTGTCCGGCTTCTCCCTCCTACAGGGCACTCATGGTAGGATCACTAGAGGTAATTACAACATTCTACCAGCCAGGTGGGGCTGTACTCATTTATTTGACCTTAAGGTGAAGTAGTGAAAGGTGTATAATATACTACTGGTGGAGACGTTTGATTGTTTGCTCTGGTTTTGCATTCTCCAAATGAAGAAAAGATGGCCTGTCAGTGACATTTTTGCTGCAAAATACTAGAACGTATTTTTAAATCTATAGTTTGAAAATATTGTGACATTATATATTACAGAGTAGCCTCCTTGAAAAGGGAGTTACAAATTTGATTGACTGTTAGTATTTCACTAGAAGTGACAAATATTCGTAGCTATTTTTAACATACAAGGAAGGTAGAATGAAATTGACTAATTGTCCATAGAAACTGGTTGGCCTTGTACTCTCATAAGATAAAAATGTAGGCTGATCTCTTAATTGGATATTGCATATTTTCATCATTTTTATTAATGAAATATAATTATAGCAAAATAACCTATGCTTCATAGCAGGAATAGAAAACTAGGGTCTATTTTAAGCATAATCTATCAGTCAAAGAAGAAAGAACGGCAAAAAGGAATCCTAATTTCTCTAGAAAAATAAAAGAGGTCTAAATAAAACCTGCCAACTTACACTGCTTGCAGTTTCTTTAGTTAGGTTATTTCCTCCACTTTTTACTTATCCCCTGCACTTCTTTGTTACAGTACATCATCTGGTGCTATTCCTAAATCCAATGGAATTTAAAAAATATATTGCAGTGAAGAGGGGATGTGCCACAGATTGAGCTCCGAGGCCCCAGCTGAACTCTGGGGCCACTGTACTCCCATTAGGTCTCAGCAGTGAGCCTCTTCTCTCTTCGAATGCAAACAGAAGACACACTGAAGTGCTTGGTTTTGTGCTTTCCTCCTTGTAATACTTTATTTCATTGCCAATTGCCTAATTGATTTAATGGCTAAACATTACATACATAATTTTATGTTCCTCTGGGCTCTTGCCTTTAACACAATTAGGGGTCTCCAAAATATTTCATTCCATAAAAATTGTGAGTATTGTTTTTATAAAAAATTCACGGACAGCATTCTTCAGCTGGCCTGTACTATTGCAAAAGCCTGAAGGAAAAGATAGGAAGTGCACATGATCCTGGGATACCCTAAAGGCTGGTGGGAGGGTTGTTTCCTAACTGCAGTTGCTTTCCTTCCCAACCCAGGAGCTGAGAGCAGAGCTCCCTGTGCGCCAGGCAAGTGAACTACTACAGGGCACAGATGGGAGGTCAGTCTGTGTTGAGCCTCTAAGCACACTGCTCTCCACTCGCAGTTTTTAGTTATTAACTCAAAGAGTCAATAGATTTTGTTCCTTATACTTGGGGGCAAGAAGTTGGAACTTCCCACCCAGTCTTCCCTGGTTTCACCATGTATTTTGGCAGGTAGTCTGGAGTCTATAGATAAACTATAGAGATGCCACACCAGATCCTCATTTCAGGAAGAGGTACAGTCAAGATCTCCCTGATGGGTTTTCCTAGAGATATCCAGGACTTTTAGCATAAGACAAAGAATACTTAAACATTTACTTTCTTCATAGCACAAACTAAAATTAAAACATATTTGTATTATTCCATGTTACATTCAAACAAGTAACCTAAGTCAACACTCATCCACAGGTTTGATCAGAGTTGGCCCAGTAATTCCATAATGTGAAGACAGTTGGTCTTGAGTTACCCAGCACTAAGCTATGACACAAAGACATGGCATTGAAGTGAGTTTTAAATGGCACAAGCTTATAGAATATTCATTAAATGGATCAATATTAGGATAGGCTTTAAAATCTAATAAATTAGTATATTTTAATAAGATAGTATTTTATTTACTATATTAATAAACTTAATATATGAATTAAAATCTAATCTTTGAAATCTCCTTCATATTGTCATTAACATACTGAAGTTTGTTCAGTGGTTCTCAGATATTTTTCTTTAGGACCGCTTTATACACAAAATGATAATTGAAGGCCATAAAGAATTTTAACTCAATTCTTTTTGTGATCATTTGCTGTATTTATTGTAACATCAGCACTGAGGATGCTGAGGCAGGAGGGTTGAAAAATATGAAGCTTGGGCTTCATAGAAAGATCCTGTCTACCCCTGGAAGAGGGAGAGACAGAGAGAATAGAGGAAGGAAATAAAACTGAGAAAATAAGAAACGAACTAATAAACCTATTGTTCATTTTGACTTCTATAAAAAATAGCCATCTTTGGTTAGTTTGGTAAGTTTACAAATCTCTTAATATAGCATGGCTGGGTTTTCATGTTTCTGTATTTAGCCTGTTACCTGTGTTGTTCAGGCTGAAGTAGAGAATCTGACCCTATAGAGATTAACTATTTGGAAAAAGGAAGAATGTTTTATCATCTTTTCGAATAATCTTGTAGTTCTTCTCTGTCTTTGTGCTAACCTCAGCTGTAGTGGTGTTATGTGTTGGCTTTACCGTGGAGTCTGCACCAACAGATTCTGTGTCTCAGGACTTAGAGGAATGAGTTGCCTTGAAAAAGGCAAATAACTTCTCAAAATCATTTTGAAAACAGTTTTGACCTTATAGAGCCCCTCAAATGGTCTCAATGCCCTCAGAGCCCCTGAACACCATCTGAGATTCGTTAGATTTAGCTGGACCTACAGAAAGTGCCATTTTTTGACAGTGAATCTGTTTAATTTGAGAACGTTTTCAAAACTTAGCAAATAATCTGATATGTTTATGATACCTTCATAATAAAATCCTCTAATCTTTTTCTACTGCCTCCAAAAGACAACTACCCATTTTAACAAAGTGACACTGCACATATATTATATAGATGGCTCAGCTAGGATCTGCTCTCTCAAATCTTGAGCTTTCTCATTGGTCCAAGTCTCTAAAACATGGCTACAACCTGACTGTCTACACCACAGGTCTCTGGGTTATTACAAGACTCTTCACAGTCATCTGTGAGGTCTGTCATGTGGAGCTTTTTGTTTTCAATCATTGGAATGTCAAAGCTTTTTTTAACCAATGGGAGTGGTCCCAGGTTGCCTCTGTAATAATGTCTGTCTTGCTTAGCTTCTACACAATATACTTTCTTGATTGAGGAGAAGGGATAGGGTTACTAGTACAGCTGTTATAACAATGTGAGCCATAGGTAGGAAGGACGTGATGTATTCAATATCACCAGCTATGTTTCAAAATGGGAAAAAGGCTGAGAACTACTTCATCAGACCATCTAACGTAAGTGGATGACTAAGCAAGTAGTTGTCAACAGGAGTCTATCTTAAACTCCTCTCCTTTGAGAGTACTTAAAGAAAGGAGAAGTTAAGAGTCAACCACAGGGTAATGAGCTAAGTGATCAACATCATATGACCAGCTACCACAATGGAAGCCTTCCAGGAAGGCATGTCAGGTTGTCTTGAATGGTCTTTGGCTGAATTCTTAATTTCTGTGGTTTCACCGAAAGAAAAGCCAGTGCTAGAAGAACTAGTCTTTTGGTCGCATCACCCATATAGCTGTTTGTGGGAGCATAGTATTGGGGAAGGTGGCGAAAGCAGAAGTGAGGACAGAGAAACCATTGCTGGTAACCAACAATGAGCACCATAGATTTAGTAAAAGACCAAAATAGTGGAATGACTTTAGAGAGGCAGCTTACCAGTGACCCCCTATGATGGGAAGTGGGACAGTCATGTGTTCAACTACTTACTTGGGACAAGATGGAACATTCTATAAAACTGGGCATCAATGGCCATGGTGGTGTACACATTTTATTCCAGCTCTCAGGAGGCAGAGGCAGGCAGATCTCTGTGAGTTCAAAGCTACTCCAGTCTGCACAGGCCAACCAGGGATACATAGTAAGACCCTGTTAAAACACAAGCAAACAAACAAGCAAAACACAACTTGGAATGGTTTGCAGGTGATAAAAATACCCATAAGGAGAGAAGCCAGGCTCCTCCCAAGTGAAGAGAAAGATAGAGGGCCCCTTTCTGTCACTTCTGGGTTTTTCTATGATGATAAAGGACCTAGAAAATCTTACAAATTCCTCTTGGCATTCCTTGATCTTATCATAAATTCTCTAGATTAGAGAACATGATTGTAGAGTTGAGAGGATAGGATGAAGAGAGCAAACGAGGAAAGGACTAGGGATTACATGAGAAAGTCTTTAAGTTAAGATCTGCAGGCACATTTCGTTCACTTGTTTGGCTGTGGATTCCTCAAGGGTCTGCTCCTGGGCTATGGTCTGGTTATAGCAGCTAGAGTTATGGAAGAGAGAAGAGAGACAGATAATATGAGTAAACAAGCAAGCAAAAGAGCCTACAATGGTAAAAGGAAATGATGATTTAAGCGTGTAAGAGAATGACAGTGTAAAGAGGCCAAGAACCAACTTAGAACACAGCCGAGTGGTAGAGGTAGGGAGATAGCTCACCAGGTAAAGAGCTTGCTGCATAGAGTCTGAGTTTGCAATCCCAGCACCCATGTAAAAGCCAAACCCACTAGCATACACCTGTAACTCAAGCATTAGGGGAGGGATGGTGGAGATGGGAGGGGCCTAGGGGCTCACTGACCACCCAGTCTAGCTGAAACTGTGAACCACAGGTTTAGTGAGACCCTGTCTTATAAAATAAGGTAGAGAACAATAGAGGAAGACTGCCAACATCAACCTCTGGCCTATGCCCACTCCCCACAGGCATACACATTGAACATATACATACACCATATCCAAAGAAAGAGGAGAAAGGCAGGGGGAAGGAGGGAGGAGAGAAAGGAAGAAAGAAAAGGAAATGGTAGTGAGACACAAGAGTCTGTCATAAAAAGAAGCTCTATTCAGATAGTTTTGTGCTTACAGAAGTGATAATGTTCTCACATTTAAATGAAGTTCCTTTTGAGAATTTTAGTTTGGCTTAGCTAGTGTTAGGAAATATATATTAATGATGGGAACACTTAATGATTTCACAGCATGTGCTGGGGATCTTGGCCCTCTCATCTTTCAGTCAAAGGTGTAAAAGAAGGCAGGCAGGATGGCTGAGAAGGGTGGATCTTAGTGGGAGCAAGGAGATAGACAGGGTATAGAATTGGTGTCCCAAAACTACAAATAGACGCTGGAGGGACAGCTCAGCAATTAGGATCTACAAGGATGACAGCTATGAGGCTACCTTAAATGCCCTCCCTAGATAATGAGATTGATGACTACCTTATATGCCATCCTAGAGGCTTTATCCAATGCCTGATGGAAGCAGAGGCAGACACCGACAGCTGAACACTAAACTGAACTCCTAGAACCCAGTTGCAGAGAGGGAGGAGTGATGAGCAAAGGAGTCAAGACCAGGCTGATGAAACCCACAGAGGACCCCAGACTGATGGCTGAGAGGCCAGCATGGGACTGATCCAGAACTCCTGAATATGGTGTCAGTGAGGTGGCCTCGACAATCTATGGAGCCTCAGGCACTAGATCAGTATTTATCCCTGGCATCCAAATGGATTTTGGGGACCCATTCCACATAGAGGGATGCTCTCTCTGCCTGTACACATGGGGAAGGGCCTAGACCCTGCCCTAGATGATATGAGATCCTCCATGGAGGATCTCACCCTCCCTGGGGAGCAGAGTGGGAATTGGATAGGGGATTGGGGGTTGGTGGGGGGCGGGGGAGGAGGGGAGGGAAAGGGAGTTGGGATTGACATGTGAAGCAAGATTGTTTCTAATTTAAATAAATAAAAAAGTCTACCTCAAAAAATGTTTCCCTCTTATACTTCCCTGCTACCACTTGAGGGTGCTTTCTTGTATATTATGTATTTAAATTGGTCATAAGAGCAAAATATGAAGTAGCTGAAATACGTAAGAATTTACAGATTTAGGTGATCCTGGACAGACCACTAATCTCTGGCTGCCTCCTCTGTAATAAGACAAGGTTGAGGCTGATAGCTTATCAAATCCCAGTGTTCCTATTTGACCTTTGAATTAACTGTACCTTCGCAGTTATATTCTGAAGTATGATGTCTCCTTGACACAGGACAGGCTGCTCAACACCCCAAAGCCCCAGAATACTGCTGGGGCTGATACTTGCATAGTTAAATCACCATTGTATTTAATCTATGTTACTGGCATTGTTAAGAGTTTTCATCTGTTATCAACACATGTATTTTGTCAATATACAAAACATAAAAATAAACTTAGCTTTAACACAAAACAAAAACCAAAAAATGATTCCCTGGGAAAAGATGGATCAGTGGTTAAGAGAACTTGCTGCTCTTCCAGAGGATTCAAGTTCAGTTCTCAGCACCCACATAGGGCAGCTTACAACTGCCTGTAACTCCCTGATGCTCTCTCCTGGCCTCTGTGGGTACCTGCATATATGCAACATACGTAGACACACACATGCACATATATGCATATACACTCACATACACACATGTAAATAAATCTAAAAACTTGCCTCCTGACTTTTGCTTTGTTGCTGGTGTATATACTGCGTGTCACAGAATGTCCATGTTGCTTGTCACAGAATATGCCCTGTGCCTCATAACATTAAAACACCTCATATTTTATACTACTTTGAAATTCCCAAAATGTCTTCATATCTGTTGCCTCATGTGATTTTCCATAACAATGTTCTAAGATTGCTAACAGGAAATGGGTAGATGCATATAACTGGTAAGTAACCAGTTATTTATAGCTCTGTATATATGTTTAATATGCATCCTTGATCAGTGGTAAAAGAGATGCCAGGTAATTTGTTGGGAGACTGACCTCAAGCACATGAATGAAACGCATTTATTCACACACTGCACATGTGGCTACAAAGTCCTCAAATGTCTTTTACATTTGAAATTGGACACCATCGTAACTAGAAATCTCATGATGCCTTTTTTCTTTACCGTTGAAAGAAGATGTAGTCACAGGATAGTCTCAGGCATGTTTCTAAATCACACTTTGTTCCTTAATCATTTCCCTTTTCTTCTTAATAGCGTCAATATATGTTATTTGCTAGTATGTCTTTTAAGACATTTGCCTGCATGTAGATAGATGTGTGTATATAGATTGATTGTTGATACACAAAATTCTAAGAGTTACAATATCATAGGCATGCATATAAATAACACTTTCAGATGTGGAGTGGTTCTCTAAATTATTAGAGAAATTAATAGTCATTTTCTAAAATGACTCCAGCCACCCATTGGTCCTTCTGTCTTTCTAGTTCTTAGGCTCATATGTATAAAACAAAGAGACTTTCGGGTGAATTATGAACTCATTTGTTTTTCAGATGTTTTCTGGTGTTTAAACACTGACATCAAAGCAAAAAGGCAATTATCAGTATTCATTTGGTCTGGAGACCCGTTGCCTGAATTGCTATAGTTTTTCTTATGCTGAAAAAGAAATGTGTGGCATATCTTGCATTCATCCATCACGTCCTTTTTTCTACAGCAGTTACACACAGACATGTGTTTGGGCTCAGTAACCACAAGGAGGCATGGAAGCCTCTCTCAAAAATGTGCAAAGTGATTTCAGTTTCTAAGAGAGTTCTACCTTCGGTTCTCAAATTCCTAACAAGCAACTGTGACTGCTTGTGAAGACACATGCCTTTCAAGTTCATGTTCAGATCTGCTTTCTTAAGGCCTGATGTTAGAGCAGAAGCTATTACTTCTTTTGTGGGCATTCTGGACAGTGGCAACACATTATTTTCCTTCTGCTCCATCTCCAGTAAAAACAAAAGGGACCACAGGCCATTGGTAGTACCGACAGAGTAAATGCCTTGACCCTTCTCGTCCTTTGAAGGTTAAAAGTTCTGACCCGGATCAGAGAGTGGTGCTTTGATATGCGAGTTCTTAAACACAAGTTTCTGACAGCAAAGGGATGGATTGAACCCTGTGTAGAATGATTCTTGGAACCAACTTCAAATTGCTGCATGATTTTAAAGCCAAAACAATCCCTTACACCCGACCCTAACATTTTCACATGTCCTTTTGAACACTCATGTTAAATGTCAGATGTTTTCTCCATGCATTTGTAATCTAAATTCTCGGGAGCTTTGTCAGTACTGAAAGAATAGGAACCGCTATTGCAGAACATGCTGTGTAGCACACCTTCCAAGCTTAGTCCTTGAGAAACACAGACTGTGATTTTAGGATATTATCGGTAATGCAAAATGCTGCAGAGTAAAAATTTTGGCCCTAAAAATGCAGACTGCGACGTTTTGAAATTTCTTCGTGTGCTATATTGATGTGCTGTTTCTGTTTTGACACTTTGCCTTTTAGGGTATGCCCAGCCTGTGCGAAAACGCATCTCTGATTTTGACATACAGCAGAACATGCAGCTGGGGAGGCTGTGCGACATCCTAGGTACAGTAAATAATTTTACATCAATTACTGTCTATATCTTCTGGATAGATACTCGTAAAATATTTCCTATTTTTCCCCCTTCTACATGGAAAGAACTTAGCTTTTTAACCTATTTGCAAGGTAAATGATTATTTTGTTTTAAGTAATAGATTTACAGTGAAGTCAGCTTGAATTTTTAAATGTTTGAGCAATTTTTGAAGTTTTCTAAATTCTTTTTTGAAAAACAGTTTCCCTATCATAGACTCAAATAATCTTGGTTTATCGATTCCTTCCAGTGAAATGGGTCAAAACTCTTTATTTGTCGATATTGTCTATACTTCTGGGCATGGAGTAGAAAGAATGAAGCACTGTATTTTCATTATAAGAATAAGAGGAAAGCAAAGACAGATTCTGAGAAAACATGGAGTGCCTTGTGGAGGGAATTCTTAGAAATCCAGGCTCTAGGCTGATGGAAATGTCTTTGCAAAAGTCAAACTGGTACTGTTTTAGTCAGCACTCAGCCACAGACTGGATCCTGCTATGGCCAGGTTGCAAGCATGGCTGGAAAAAAATACAGATTACAAAGTATATGTTATTACAAGAAGTCAGTTTATGAGGAACTGGCCTCCAATTAAGGGTTAAATAAAAATTAGATTTTTAGAAGTTAATAAGAACTTCTTTGTTTTGTTAAAATATAATTGCTTTGGCCCTTATTTAAGCACTATGAGGAAGAATTTTATATTATCAACGGCCAACTTAGCTGGCTTCCTGGAATGACATACTTTACATGATTCATAGATATTTCAACATCATTATTATTTTATAAATGCCATTTGGTAACAAAAATACATCAGTACTAGAAATTTACAGTGTCCCAAAATAATAATAGCATAATTGCTTTAATCTGTTATCTAGGCACCAATGCTATGTTTCAGCATTATACAACAAGCCCTTTAGTGATGCGAGATTGACTTGTTATAGCTGAGCTATTCAACTAAAAGCCTGACTGCCTGGGACCACTGAGGTACAGCAGAGGGCAGACTTTACCCTGATTTATTTGAATTAATTTTTTTCCTCAGCTTTTTATATACCCTTCTATATATAGTACAAGTCATCACAAAGGAGTATCTTTATAAAAATTTCTCGTTATAGAAGAAAAAAGTACTTGGGTACTATTTTTAGTAATCCAATAATTCTATCTGTACCTACAAAGAAAAATTTTGCAACTATGGCCATTTCTGAGAGATTGTGCCTTTTTCTGGTACATTATCATTCTGATCCAACAATGTGTCCACGTAACCTCTTCATAGGGGCAGCTTAGAGGTGGGTAGTGAAGTTGAAGGTGTTTTGTTGTGAAATAAAAGTAGAAAAAGAAAAGGAGAAATGATAAATGATTTGGGGAGGAAGAATAAAACTTCTTTTATTCTGTTAATTACTAGTAAAGGGTATTGGTTTGCCTGCTTATTCAGGAGGGAAATAAATATATTTTGATCACAGTAAGACTTGCCTCTGGATATGGGCTGTGATGTTAGGATGGTCAGTTAGAGGAAAAGAAATAGAGGAACTGATTTTGACTACCATTCAAAGGAAGCTTCATCTCCATAACAGCTCCTTTCCATAACTACATGTCAATTAATTGTGTTTGTAGATTCACAGCGAATTCCCTCTCCATTGGGTATTAGAGTTAGTGATATGTATTGTTCTGACAGAAATGAGCAAGAAAAATGGCATTGTCAACTTGATTTCTTATTATTTGAAGCTTAGAGATTTCTTCCCAAGTAAAATTCATCTTCTGTTACTATAACTATTTTTGCTGTTTATGTTCTATTCTTTTATGCTTTCTTAAAAACTCACACACACAATAACAACAACCACCACACATTTGGTTTTTAGACTCACTAGTTTGATAAGACACTAGTTTCTTCCCCAAAACGCAAGGCTAGCAATAACTAATGTGATCAGTCAACAATTGGATACAAGTTATTCAACTACTTTCTGTTCAGCTAACTTATTTTGATGTTTATATGACAATGTAGTTTTAAAAGAAAATTAACTATGTATCTGGAGCACCTCCTATCAGCCTTTTCCTGGACCAGTCGAAAAGTCACCCTGTTTCCATAGGGAGGGACTTCTCCTACCTACCATGTACTCAATAAGGGAGGAAAACATTCTGTCATCTACATTTCATTCTTCCAAACCCCCACCTTACCAAGAGTGCCTATTGAATAACTCCTCTGTAGTCTACACTGTACTGTGACCTGAAGGATATACAGAATTTAAGGAGCTTGGTGACTGCTGAGGGTGTAGCTCAGCTGGTGTTTACCTAGAATGTATAAAGCCTTGGGTTAGATCCCCAGCACTGAATAAACAAACCTGATGCGGCCATGCAAATTTGCAACACCAGCACTTAGGAGGTGGAGATTGGAGACCAGACTCTATTACATAGTGAGTTAAAGATGGACCTGGGCTGCATAAGGCCCCATCTCAGGAAAAAAAGATATGAAAAAGGAGCTTGGATTGATAGATTGAAAAATTACCAGAGACTGCAGATGACACTACTTCATCATAATAAATAAAGCGATTGATCAAAAGGAGCCAGGTACAGAGGGCACAGCAGGGAGTCACTGTTGACTGTGTCATTTGTTCAACACTTTCTTTGTGCCACATACCAAGAATATTTTTCCTTTCATTTAATATTCCAGAACTCTATATCTAGGTGATCAAACCCCCATTTACAGACGAAGAAACCAATGCTTAGAAAAGTTAAAAAAAATGTGCCCAGGGCCCATGTTCTGTGTACTCTGCCAAACCAAACAGCAGTCTGGCAACTTCCTCTTGACCTTTTCAGCCAGCAAAGTTCAGGTGGCCCTCCCTCCCCTGAACTTCCTTGAGTACCTGTGTGTTTGAAATGGTTGCTCCCAAAGACATTTCTCAGTCACTTTGACCCTAAATTTCCTGGAGTATTGAGCCAAGTGCTTTGTTCCTATTTGTACCTAGATTAGTTAGTTATTTTGTGAATGAATTAATAGCTCCATCCGCTGCTAATTTCCATCCATATGCCCTTAAAATGTTCCGCAGCAGAGTGAGTAGTCTCATCTCACTATTCCATTTGGACCAGATACTCAATTAGGTCGTTTTCTGTGCGTGCATTAAGAAGAACATCTTGTGGAAGAAAGCAGTTGGGGCAGTGTTTTCTCTGGACTAGGAACCGTTAGATGTGTTACTGAGGCAATATAATCCTCTCTGGGAGTGGAGCTGGGACAGGTTGTTTCAGCTTTCTAAAGTTAACAGCTCTGCTTTATAATTTGCTGACCTGAATGGAATACATTCCCAATGATGCTAAAGGGCATGGTTCAGATGGATTCCTGTGCATTATCTGAAACTTTGCTTCCATGTTCCCTCACAGTCTTCTGTATTTTGTTGGTGGTAGTATCTTTTCTTTAGAGAAATGATAAAGTGCAGAAAGGCTGCTTTAGATTGCTGAGACACGTGCAAAGCCAATCTAAATTAACTTTGGTGTGGCTTTTGGATATGCTCTTTGTTTTAAACTACTGTAGCATCAATTGGCAGAGTTCATCATGTCATTTACCTTTATATCAGTAATTAACATTGTGCCCGTTATTTCTTAGATCCCAATGTCAATGTCATCTACATCTGCTCCCATCCTATGAATGATGAGTTAAAGCTGTACTACAAAAAACTCCTGAGTCTACAAGCAGCTGTCAAGTCGGGGTACTATGAGGATAGGAGTGACCTGCAGAACAGGTTCAGAATTATCACCCCTGAAGCTGTAAACATCTTCACTGTGAGTTTGTCTTCTAATTACTATGGCTTCAGGGATGCAGTAAAATTAAATTGGAAATTTTATAACTTGCAATGCTCTGGTACACATCAGTGAAATATTATTGCAAGTTTAACAGCTTTGCTGATTAGACTACTAGTTGGACTGTAGGAAATAAATACCACAGTTTAACTTTCAAACTTAGCTGAGCTGTCCCTGCCCAGTTTCTCTGTGGCAGAAACCTAATTGCAGCTACTGGGAGGCACAATCAAATAGATAGATTTATAACATTTATCACTCCTTTTTCTTAATTTATGTGTAGTTCACCAGGACAGTGAAAGGCTGGCCAGGCCTATGCAGCCATAAGACTACTCAGGTAGAGAAAGTGGACCAGGGCCCCTGATTTCTGACTTGCACACAGGTATTCCTTGTCACCCCATACTTTCATACTTTTAGGACCTTTCCACATCACATGATCCTGTATGAACAAGGTTCACATCCTAATGGATAGAATGGACTCTTAAGTCTGCACAAGAGCTACTAAGACATTTATAGAACCATGAGGGCAGTGTTCTAGTCAAAGATAGCACAACGGATGACTTGAAAGGGACTTCTCTTTCACACACATTTTATTATCTAATGAGCTAAACAATTTTGAAGTTTGTTTTAAAAAGAAAGACTCTGTATTTGCTAATAGATCGCGCTCTCCATTTATAGATGAGGTACACTATAGTCAGCTCTCCACGTATTACCAGAGAAAGTGGTGGCAGGGAGGGGGATTAAACCTGAGAGAGTTCCACAGGGGCTGCAGGGAGGAGTGCTGCCGTAGCCTTTCGGCTTTGTATATGCTCAGTGAGGCACCTTCTGCATTCACTCTCGTCCATCAAGACCAACTCTCAGCAGAGGACACCTCAGAGATGGCATTCTGCTCAGCTCTGCTTCACTGGCACATCTGGCTGTGGAAAGGGAAGACAACTTACTTATACTCTGGGGGTCTTTCATACCCCCATCAAATGTAGGGATCTCAGGTGCTTCCCTGATATCCCACGCCCCCTGTGGCACAACTGATGTAGACGTTAGGAAGCAAAGAAGAAAACACCAAAACCCATTTGTGTTTAGTGAAACTGTTGATATTCTCAGATCCAGAAACTCAAGCTAACACCTGCTAGCTGCCAGTAGAGTGTGTGCACCTCTGAAATGCCTGTAGAACTGAAGAGGCATTGGCAAGGAAGGGGATTTGTGATATGGATGGTAGGTAAAGTGACATTTATTGGATTCTTAGCATACATTTTTTCATTTGAGCCCCACACAATGTGGCAACACAGAAATATCTGCTCTCTTTTTATTGCTGCAGAAACCAAAACTCATTTTCTAGTTCAATGTATCTGGTAGGGCCAGATTGTGAACCAAAATCTGTCTCCTCTAGGTCACTATTACACACGGGAATGACCGTTTTGTTTGTTGATGACCCAGTGGCCGTGGGCAAGCCTCCTTAGCTTTCTTGTCCTCTGTTCTTCATCCATGAAATGGGGTGATAGATTGGGTAATTCCAAAGTCCTCTCCCAGCCTGTAGTCCTCATCGCTGAGAAGGCTGCCCTGGCAGTGCCCTTCTCACTTCCAGGCTAGAGCCAGGCAGCTGGCACCATCGACAGCCTCAGCTCCAGCCAGTGCAGGTCTTCATCTTGGTGATCAGGTAGAAACAGGTAGGCAAGGTTTGAAGTACTCAATCTTGCTGCTTGGAGCTTGAATTCAAATTATTTGAGTGATTAATCATTCATAGGCAATCAACTTTTTAAAACACAAAAATTAAACTCTCACTTTCAAATCAGTTTTGCTCCTGTTTAGCTATTGCTTTATTTCTTTTTAATGGGCCTGAGAGATTGTGTCAGTGCTGATTTTCATTCAAATGGATGGCTTTGAGGAGATTTTTTAAAGCGTGCCAAAAATCTGTTTGTGCATCTTTCCAAGTTACCAGAATGTAAAGCTAGAATTGTGCGTGTATAAAAGTCATCATGCCTATTTTGGAGCATTTTAATGTTTATGAAGACATTCTAAACAACTACCTTTGTCTCAGGTCAAAAGTAAGAAATAAGTGGTGGTAAAAGTGAATGTAGCCTTACGGAAGGGCATAGGAACATTTTTAGATCTTTGTTATCTGTGGTGTTTTGCTATCTGGAACTGATGATGCTGATTTTCTCTAAATGGTCTCACAAGACCTGAGGTCAGTGGCGTGTCCTCTGCCACCACTTACTTACATTTGAATCTTTATTAAACATAAACTGAAGATAGTATTATGGCACACCATCATTTCTGAAGACTAAGGCATGCTCAGAAAGACATGGAGCTAGAGAGAATATTGTCAGCAGAGTTGTGTAAATCTAGAGGAGACAGAAATGTACCCTGGCTGGACATGTACTCGGAGGTTGAACTTGATTGCTATGTGCTTTCCCTTCTTCACAGTTCATAAACCCACAGGCCTTCACTTCTCACTTTATAAGAAAAGTTGTAGTAGACCAGTTGTGCTCACTGGGTTCAAATCCTCTGCTTTATGCAGAGCTGTGTATCTTTGGACAAATCATTCATGTCCATGGCAAGGACTGTCGTACAGATCAAATGAGAGACGATGTAAGAAAGATCAAGCTTCTATTTTAAAGGCTTATATTATTTTTAGTCTATATGTGTGCATGTGTAGGTGCTCACAGAGACCAGAAGAGGTTGTTGGATTCCCTAGAGTTAGAGCTGTTGTAAACCACCTGATGTGGGCACTGGGAACTGAACTTGAGTCCTCTGGAAAAGTAGCAAGTGCTGTTACCCATTGAGTTATCATTCCAGATCCAGCCCTGAGCTTCTTAATCTATCATCAAATACCCTATTGTAACTCAAGTCAGGAGCAATTCTGGGTGTGTTTTATTTGTTTGACATCTTCACATTGAAGTGATTTGTGGGAAAAGGAAAGCAATTAGTTAAACAGGAGGGTAGGTGGCCAGCTCCAGGCAGCCACCACTCTCAGAAGTGTATCTGGGATGTGAGTCACTTATGTTAGAAAAGTCATATTGTAGAGATCTAAGGCAGAGACTTAAACTCATGACTTGGAGGAAGGGCCCAAAAGTAAATTACCTAATTTTCCTCAGAGGAGCTCTGAATTTTTTTCTCTCTCTCTTTTAACTGGGATAAACAATATATAAGATAAAATTTTTATCATCTCAGACATTTTTTAGGGAACAGTTCTGTAGTGTTAAGGACATTCATATTGTACAGATGTCACTATCATCTATCTCAGAACTTTAATCATGTCAGCAGAAGCTCTATGCACATTATATAACTATGGAAGTGCTCTGGCTTTACTTAGGAGGTCTTTCAAGATGGAAGGAACTTAGAGACTTCCTTTCCGAACTCTCACTTGAATATAAGGAGCTGAGTTTCAGAAAGGCTGGGTGTTTTATGCCCTAACTTCTTAACTCTTGGTTGCAAACTGAATGTGAAGGTTTTCAAAATGTTTCTAGACATTCTTTGACCAATAGTTAATTCAAAATCAATTCCTAATGAATCCAATGCATTTTTCCGTGACACTTGTTTATGTCACTGGATACAAATGTCCTGGAGCCTCAGTTCTGACCAGACAATTTGTATCTATCTATCTATCTATCTATCTATCTATCTATCTATCTATCTATCTATTTTTGTTTTTTGAGACAGACTTTCTCAGTGTATCCTTGGCTGTCCTGAACTCCCTCTGTAGATCAAGCTGGCCTGGATCTCACACCTGCCTCTGCCTCCCAAGTGCTGGGGCTAAAGGCATGCACCACCACCTCTTGGCCTGACCAGACAACTTGTACACACTGCACTGCACATGCCTTCATGGCAAAGAAATGCCAGTTGAAATGTTGCTTTTATTTCTTATGCATATGAGTATTTTGCCTGCATGTATGTCTCTGCACCTCATCTGTGCCTGATACCCACTGAAGCCAGAAGAGGGCATCGGATCCACTGATGCTAGAGTTTCAGACACTTGTGTACTGCCATGTGATTACTTGGAATTGAACCCAAGTCCTCTGCAAGAGCAGCAAGTGCTCTTAATCCCTGAGCCATCCTCCAGCCCCAAACAGTGCCAACTACCATTGCCTAAAAGACCTCCTCAGCTGGAGACTATAATGTAGTATGAACTGCAGTGTTTTTACTCCATGTCTTAGGGCTTCTATTGCTATGATGAACACCATGTCCACAAGCAACTTGGAGAGGAGAGGGTTTATTTCACCTTAGAGCTTATAGTCTATCATGAAGGAAAGTCAGTGCAGGAACTGAAGGCAAGTATGCAGAGGGAGGAATTTGAAACAGAGACCATGGAGGAGTGCTGCTTACTAGCTTGCTTTCTATGACTTGCTCGTCTTACTTTTTATCCAACTCAGAACTATCTGCCCAGGGGTGTCTTCACCCCTAATGAGGCAGCTGTGTGCCACCATGTGATTGCTGGGAACCTAACCCATGTCAGGTCCTCTGCAAGAACAGCAACGTAGGCCCTCCTGTATCAATCATCAATCAATAAAATGCCTCTTAGGTCAATCTAATGGGGGGGCATTTTCTCAATTGAGGTTACTCTTTCTAGATGACTCTAGCTTGTATTAAGTCAACAAAAGCTAACAAACACACTGTACATACATACTTTTCTGCTTTTATAGGAGTATGGGTTAATTACAGAACTCAAAGACATTTGATATTTTCCTATCATCATTCCCCAGCAAGTAAGTATCAAATTTGTAGTTTTACATTGCATTCTACTAGACTGCTTGATTTTTAAAAATTGCTGTTTGAGGGGCTGGAGAGATGGCTCAACTGTTAAGAGCACTGACTGTTCCTCCAGAGGACTGGGGTTAGGTTCTTAGCACACACATGGTGGCTCATAAACACCTGTAACTCCAGTAGAAGGGGCTCCTTGCATAAGTAAACATGGTGCACATAAACTCACATGGGCACACACCCATACACATAAATAAAAAATGTGTTTAAATGCTGCTGAATTTCTTACTGAGTTATAGTTTTAAAAACTGTTGAATTAATTTTGACTTGGGATCAGAAATTTTGGCAAAGTAGCATTTTCAGCATTGATGACTATAAAATTAAAAATATTGATCAATTCTGAGAAAATATTTATTGAAGATGTTCTATTCCCAAAGTATCAAATATTCAGCAAAAACTTAATTTTTTATTAAAAATGAACATGCATATAATCTCAATAGTATATGAATTTTCTTTCATCTTTAATAAGTGATAAAATTATACACATACCAAAGAATTGTTTTAAAATAAATTTGTGACTTTTTATCAACAAAAGTTTGATTTGTATAACTATTTTATAAACACCCAGAGTTGCATAACAATTTCTATGGGGGGTGTGACAAGCAGGAAAACATTTAAGCAGACTTGTTCTAAATCACCCAGTAAGTTACAGATTCATTTAAGACCAAGAGTTAGGGCTTTCCTAGCTCAACTCTCTTGCTTGCACACTTGCAAGATTATACCCTGAAACCATTTATAGACAGCTGCATTGGATGTTCTTAAACACAGTCATTCACATTTCTTCACATTTTTTGTTTAGATAAATAAATTTTCCTTAAAATTGTACTAGGTGCTACCTTCTAAAACCCTTCGAATTCCTCAAGCGTCCAGTACCTTTGCATTATATTAGTTGTATGACATTTTAATGGTTTTACTTTATCTATCTATCTATCTATCTATCTATCTATCTATCTATCTATCTATTTATCTAATTATCTATCTATCAGTTTTTTAAGAAAGGGTTTCTCTGTGTAACAGCCCTGGCTGTCCTGGAATTCACCATGTAGACCAAGCTGGCCTTGAACTCACAGAGATCTGCCTGCCTCTGCCTCCCTCCCAAGTGCTGGGATTAAAGATGTGTGCTACCATGCCTGGCTCTAATGGTTTTAGTTTTAAAATTCCCAATAAAATATTACTATCATTATGGACTATTGGCCCAGTGTTATGCATGTTCATAATCTTATTTCAGTCTTGGAGCAACTCCAGCATACAGGTAATTTTTTTACTCTAGTTTGACAAATAAAGAAATGGGCAGCCAGGTGTTGGTGGCGCATGCCTTTAACCCCAGCACTCAGGAGGCAGAGGCAGGCAGATCTCTGTGAGTTTGAAGCCACCCTGGTCTCCAGAGCAAGTTCCAAGTCAGCCTCCAAAGCAATAGAGAGAAACTCTTGTCTCAAAAAACCTAAACCAAAACAAAACAAAACAAAAAAATGGGTTCATGGAGTCTAAGTTATATACAAGTTCATACATATAAGTAATAGAACTAGATATACAGCAGATGAACTTGACTACAAACTCGCAGCATTTTCTTGGGTTCCATGCTATCCTCTCTTGAACAGAATGTGAACACAATGTAGCAGTTCAACAGTAGACTTAGTCTAAGGTTCTTATATTCCATCCTTCAGCAATGGTTTTTCCATGCCCATCTTCACCTTTTAAAAGCTTCCCCATGCCTCGAAATGGACTTCGTCTTCCGTGCTTACCATGCTCCCATGTATGTTACAAGGGCTTCACAGTGCATTATCTCATTCAATCCTCACAACATCCCTAAGGCTGGAACTGTTACACACACCTTACAGATGAGGACATGGAAGCTTGCTGAAAACAATTAACTTAATAGATTAAAACAGGTGGAAAGAGAGAGAAGAGAGGACAGGAAGGGAAGGAGGGAGAGAGGGAGGGAAGGAAGGAGGGAGGGAGGGAGGGAGAGTCTATATAAAGGAGAACACTATGGGGCTTTTTCCTTCATTTTTTGTATTGATTTTCCAGATGCTTTAGTGTTAAACCATGCCAGAAGTGTGTGGAGATGGAGAGGAGGGGGGAGAGAGGGAGAGAGAGGGAGGGAGAGGGAGAGAGAGGGAGGGAGAGGGAGAGAGAGAGAGAGAGGGAGAGAGAGAGAGAGGGAGAGAGAGAGAGAGGGAGAGTGCTGTCCCACTCCTTGAAGGCTGAGCTGAAACACTGTATGAGGTTTGCCCATCTGTCTGTCTTCTACCCTGCTAGATATGAATAAAATCACTTTTTAATAGAATGAGACAGTCACAGGCATTGCTGAGCCAGGTCTACCTAGTCAAAATAGGATTTTAAAAAGTTTGTATTGGAAAAGAAATTTGAGTCTTGCTGTAATTTTCAAATATTTTCTATTCCTTATTGTTTTCCAAAGTGTTGGCTAGAACCCTGGTAATCACTGTAAATCATATGTTCTCAGAAAAGGATTCTGGGTGAGAGTTTGGGGGAGGGGATCAAATCAAATACCTTTCTCCTTTGGAAACACTGAAAACATTGCCGGCTTAGGAGTCTATATAGAGTCTATATAGAGGAGAACACTATGGGGCCTTTTCCTTCATTTTTTTGTATCGATTTTCCAGATGCTTTAGTGTTAAACCATGCCAGAAGTGTGTGGAGATGAATCACTATTATCCAAAGGCCGCCAGCCTCTTTTCCTTCTGACAGAAGGATAATTCCACGTGGATCAAATAAATACAGATGTGTAGTAATTAGTTCTATTCCCAGTGAGCCTATTTCCAACACACTAAAGATGTGAGCGATTATGGAACCTCACCCCAACAGCTTTTATCAATTTAAACGGCTAAACAACAGGATAGGTCATAACCCAGCCTGCTATTAATAATGTATTTACTATGTACAACATTACAAATTGGGACACCTTTTAAGAGGGGTGATTTGATTGTCCTCCAGAAGCATCACATGTGCCTGGCCACTCACCTGATGTACAGTCCCAAGGCAATCAAAAGAATCAAAAATCTCATCCAAGGAAAGGAGGCCTACATCGTGGGCGGGCTCCTCCACAGAGACGACTTGGCTGTGGCTGATATGCTGAACGTACCCATCCTGGGCTCAGAGCCCGAGCTTGTTCACCTTTACAGTGGCAAGTCTGGAAGTAAACGGATCTTTGACAGTGATAATGTGCCAATGCCTCCTGGAATATATGACATCTATACTTACCAGCAGGTATGTAGGGTGGCTCTGTTCAGATGTCTTCTATCCCCTTGACATTGTACGGCTTCGGGTAATCTGCTTCCAGCCCTACCCAGTGAAGAGATCTACATTATGCCTTTGTGTTTGTTAGGCTTGTGTTTGTTTGTTTTCCATACCGTGAACTGAACTCAGGTCTTCTCACATGGCAGGTAAGAACTGTGTGGTTTTATCTTCAGCTCTCTTTTAACTTTTTGAGACAGAGTTTTACCAAGTTACACAGGCTGTCCTTGAACTTGTGGTTCCCAAGAATTTATGATTACATGTCTGAACTACCAGGCCTGGAGTTTTCAAAAGGCTTACCTGTTGGGTTAAGTTACTAAGTGCTTGTTAAAATTAATCATTGGAACTAATTTGTCAGCATTTGCCTTGATATCTATTAGTTCATCACCACATTTGCCATTCAGTCATTTAATAGGACCCTAAGAACACGAGAGCCTGTTTTGGCAAAGAAGTGGGTTTGGAAGCTTTTAAGAGTCCTTGGTGAGACTGCAGAATACTGAATACATCATTCTTTGACCCTACAAAGAGTAGAAACAGGAAGTAAATTGACCTGAGAAATAAAACTACTTCCAGGTTTCCCTTGGTTTACCCAGTCTGTGACTCTACACTCCTCTAGAAATATTTTCATTCTGATTTGCTCCGGCATTTATTCTCCCATTTAACTGCCATCTGTTTACATAATAAAGAAGATTAAAAGACAAACTGCAGGCTGTTAACATTTCCAAACCTCTAATTTTGAATTTCTCTTGACCAGTTGTCAGAGCCAATCACAAATGATCTCTTTTCCCTTCTTCTTGGAAAATTAAGGAACCGTGAGCATTGAGGCAGCGAATAAGGGTCGGATTTGGGGATCTCCCTCTACTCTCAGTTGTTTGGTCAGGATGCTCCTCACAGCATAGCCACTGAGAACAAAATGCTGCCTTTAAGCAAATCACACTTTTGAAAGACCGTTTGGAGGACACTGAATTCATCGAGCTGCCCTAAAGTATTGGAGTCTTGCTATAGAGAGTTCCCAGCCAACAACTGGCTTATAGCAGAAACACAGTCTGGGATTTTAGTTGAAGAATGATGGAGAGATTTCCACTGTCATTAACTTCCACTGAAATTTGAAGGTATCAAGGTAGATTGCTTGATTTTGCTTCTTAATGGAATGTTCTGGCTGACAACCTTAATGTGGGAGAAACAGATTTTTGAATGATACAATTGAATGCACATACTACACTAAACAATCTTCATGTCTTTAAAATGCATGTGTAAAATTTGTATCAAGTCTTAGTTTCATCTTCATTGAGAATAACACAGGCAATCAATCTATGCTCTGAAATATTTTAGAATTTTATACATTAATTGTGGTTAAAGGTGTGGGCATATTTAATACAACACAAATTCTGTCTGGTTCTAGTATTCAGAAGTAGGACTAAAACCCTTCTCATAGACCCTCAGATTGAGGGATGTTATTGACATATAATGTGTATCAATAGTATAGCAGTAAGCCAAGTTGTAACTGAGTTCTGTGCTTGTTTGGAAGACATGCATCTGAGGTCAGCAATAACTGAAATACCCCACTGAGGCTTTCTAGATAGTAATGGCTCTACTTAATCAATCTGAGCATATCAGTATTTTGAATCTGCAGATGGTGATGAATCAATCCTGACTTTCTATTGACATGCATTGCAAATTTAAAGTGGGTGAAAAATGTGATTATTTTTTTTATGGCATCTAAGGAGAGTATTGTGTATGTAGTTATTTTTTTTAAGATTTATTTTATTTTATTACATATACAATGTTCTGCCTACATGCCAGAAGAAGACACCAGATTGAATTGTAGATGGTTGTGAGCCACCATGTGGTTGCTGGGAATTGAACTCAGGACCCCTGGAAGAGCAGTCAGTGCTCTTAACCTCTGAGCCATCTCTCCAGCCCCCAAACTGTGATTATTTTAACTTAGGTTAATAAGTATTCTTGGGTCTTAGTTGAATTTTTACAGTGGCAATTTTTCTGCTTCTGCTCTTCACCAATATAAATGAATCACAGCTAAAGATATATTACATTCTAAAAACATATTCAAACAGAAAATGATAAATGTTTGGAAATAGCAGAAAGTCATGTGGTTTATGACTGAGTTTTTAAAATCTAGCATAAGCACAGTGAGCATTTCCTGTTTTGATCCATAAAATAACCATGTAAGTCCCTTTCTGGCATGTGCTCTGTGTGAAATATTGACAGCTTTGGTTAAATAATCAAAAATGGCAATGCTATTTTAAAGCACTGTTCAATTTTCACTTAAAGATAGCACATAATTCTTCCAGTGGTGTAGTCTTTACAATACTATTGATCGTTTTCATTACTGTAGAGATCCTGCCACAGGCACCCATTTATAGGACTTTCAGAAGCAACAAATAATAGGATTTGGAGGAAACACATACTAATTCTGTTAGCATTTGAAGCCTCCAAGTATGCAATATATCTAAATACACAATTTTAAAGGCTATGCTGGAACACCTTTCCTTAAACTATCAAAATAAGTTTTTAGCCAATGTTAAGACTAAACAGCACTTCTATAACTTGTGACCACAGCACACACAAACCACAGCAAATATAATTAATATAGAACATAGCTAGCTGGAAAAATAAGGCATACAACCTTGGAAGACACAGCGGGAACCTCCTCATAGCCATATGTACGCAGACCACAGTGCTTATTTAAAGATCCAAAATATCAATAAATTGATAATTAGAGTGCTGAGACAATTTCATTTTCACCTTTATTGAATAACCCATAGTTGCCTGAGCTTTCTGGAAACCCCAAGTGTGGCTATCTTGCTATCTCTTCCACACTGCCATGTCATGTTGCATGCCCAAAACCATTTGCTGAATAGACACAATTCAGGATAACATATTGTGTGTGTGTGCCTTAAATTTTTTTTTAATTTTGCAGTTTCAGACCTCAGAAGAACCATTAGTCTTCAGTGCTTTCAAATTCTTTAGTTAAAAAATAAAAATCCATTTGGTAGTTAAAAGAATAGATGTACTACATAATTTTATGTCAACTTGACACAAGCTATAATCATCTCAGTAGAGGGAATTCAATTGAGAAAATATCTCCTTAAGATTGTGCTGTAGGCAGCCGGGCAGTGGTGGCGCACGCCTTTAATCCTAGCACTCGGGAGGCAGAGGCAGGAGGATCTCTGTGAGTTAAAGACCAGCCTGGTCTACATGAGCTAGTTCCAGGGCAGCCTCCAAAGCCACAGAGAAACCCTGTTTCAAAAAACAAGAACCAACAAACAAAAAAGATTGAGCTGTAGGCGAGCCTGTTAGGCATTTTCTTAATTAGTGATTGAAGTGGGAGGGCGTAGCCCATTGTGGGTGGGGCTACGCCTGAGCTGGTAATCCTGGGTTCTGTAAGTAATCAGATTGATAAAACCGTAAGGAACAAGCCATGAGTAACATCCTCCATGGTCTCTGCATCAGTTCCTGCCTCCAGGTTTCTGCCCTGTTTGAGTTCCTGTCCTGACTTCCTCCTTCAATGATGGACAGTGATGTGGAAGTGTAAAGAGAACCCTTTCCTCCCCAAGTTGTTTTGGTCATGATGTTTCATTACACCAGAGATAACCCTAACTAAGACAATAGAGAATAAGAATACGATGTCAAGTATAGGATGGCACAGGCAAGAATAGCATGGGTAGATACAGGAGACACAATGCTTAGTGTACAGACAACAAAGTCATTTTGTGATCTAATGAGCTGGTTCTCTTCAAAGCTGTAACAGAATGTTCTTATATAGAATTAATAGTCTTGCTAGAGAGACTTTTGTCTGATTCAAATACAACACAAATGACTTACTTACTTGGAAGCAGGTTGATTCTCAGGCTCCTCCTCTGACCTCTTTCTGCATTTCACCCTTCTCCAGCTATCTGCAGGCTTAGATATGATGCCCCATAAAGAGGGAATGAGTGTAGGGTTTGGAGTCAAAGCAATCCAAGAGAAGCCAGCTCTACCATTCAGTGCTGTATGATCATGGACAAGTCACTTAAATTAGTCAGCTTCTACTTACGTATTAAATGGAAACACTAATGGTGCTTTCATCATAGGTTATTATTTTAATTTGGAAACTCATGTAGAGGATACATGTGGCAAGGGCTGGTTCCTACTGAGTGTTCAGTAATGTTAGTCACTATTGTTCTCACTATCATTTTGGAATTAAAGCGTGGATTTGGATCCCTTAAAATTTCATCTATTTAAAGCACAGTTGTTGAGAGAGTATTTGTTTCATATCAAATGCAGGGCAGCTGACACTCCAGGAAGGCTGTTTCTACAAGTGATTTTTGTTAAGTTTTTATTTCTTTTTAAATCCTAAAAATAGAATCTTTTTTTCTAACATAATATTTTTCTTGAATTTCATCCCATTGTGATATGCAAGTGTTTTATCTCAGTCATTTGTCTTTCTCTATAATACATTCATTTATGTCACA
Organism: Mesocricetus auratus; assembly: GCF_017639785.1. Lineage (NCBI taxonomy): Eukaryota > Metazoa > Chordata > Mammalia > Rodentia > Cricetidae > Mesocricetus > Mesocricetus auratus. The sequence goes on along the minus strand of NW_024429267.1, from coordinate 3,556,057 downwards.
TATACAGGCAACTTACCTACTGGCCAAATAAATGTATGTTAGTGAGGGAAAATGCCTTATACATTACAGTATTTTTTTATTTTAGGTTACAGTATTTAAAAGCTCAACAAAGTTTTCAGGACTATATATTTTATAGTCTTAACATTATTTTTAAAAATCATTTGAAGATCCAAAAGGAAACACCTAAGATGCTGAGGAAGAAAGATGACAATACCAGGGTCCAGTTACAGATGCTTTTGTCCTCACAAGCCAACATAGTAATAGTTATTTAATTTCTCACAAATACAACTGTATTTTAAACATGACTTTTATACCGTTGTCTAGTGATGTCTTTATCTCATATATCACTTAAAGCTCCTTGATTTTTTTCTAATGAGTCGAAGGGAACCTAATAAACAGACTATGTAAAGTCTCAAAGTTACTACAACAGAAAGGAAATGCAGTTCATTGCTGTTCTGTACTTTTGCCTCACAGATGATAGAACAATTGAGCCAGTTGGTGACTGATCACCTACAAATCCGACGCTGGGTCTTTAAAATGAACACAGAATTTGGAGGAAATGGGACAGCATTTTGTGACATCCCTTCCCACCTCCAGTGCTACAAGTGGGTGCTAAAGGAGAGTAACAAGTACGGCCAAGAAGACTGGAAGAAGAAGTGGGCCCAAGTGAGTGTTGAGTGGCGCCGGGAACCCGTGCTGTGGATGGTTAGGAGACAAGGTTCCTCCTCCCAGACTCTGCTCTGTCACCTGTCCGCAGAGCCTCTCTGGGGCCTCACGCCTAGTGTACAACTTATTGGGTCACTTAAATGTCCGTTTGGGGGGCCCAAAACATCTTTCTCACACCTAAGAAATGACTAAAAAGCCATATTCAGGCAGCATTGCAAATCTTAGCATATGCCCTGAGCAGATCCTGTGCTTCTGTCAACTACTGTGATTAGTTGAGCTGTGTTTTAATATAGGAAGTCTACTAGCAAATGGTGGTCACTGTAAGTAATGTAAAAGAGCATGCTATCGGAAGCCATGGGTTTGAAGACACTCCAAAGAAATCTGTGTAACTATTGGTCCCTGTGAGATACTGAGAGAAGAATAGGCCCCACAAGAAAACTTCCAGCAAAAGCTGAGTAGTAGGCTCAGGGTCTCGACTATGAGTAGAAGTATGTAAATCTTTCCACATATGTGGGTGAAATTAATTATACAACCTCAGTCTGTTCCAATTTTTCTTAATAGTTGTACATGGTTTATGTTTAACCTGACCTCTGAACATTGTCCCACTTTGTATCCTTACCTCCAGCTTCTCTTTATCACCCCACCCTGTTTTGCCTGACCTACTAGGAAAAAGAAAATTGACAGGCAAACTCCTTATATGGTCCCTTTCCCCCAGCATGCGTAGCGGCAGGCCTTGCAGTGATTTGCATCTGCTTTGCGCATCCCACTACAGAAGTCTATGAATCAAGACACAAGTGATAGAAAGGAAGGGGCACACTGGTGGGAACCACATTATTCCTGGGCAAGTGGAATGATGAATAAATCTAGAGAACAGTCAGGAGGGAGAGTTCCCTTTGACAAATGGGTCGGTTCTCCCCATGATCTATTGGGGCTTTCTTCCCCCTCCAACAGTGAACAGACTAAATGCAGTACCTGTCATGGCTAGCTCTTTACATATTATTTAAAGGATACCAAAGTGAATTACTCTTCTAGAAAAAAAATAAAGCAAAGAAAATGTATTTAATTTTGAGGCCAGTAGAGGTTTCTCTTATGTTCTCTTTGAACTGGGTCTTATCTTCTTGAAGCAAAGCTGTTGAGTTTAAACCATGAAAAGGTCTAGCACTTTTATTTTAAAGAATTGAAATACTAGTGTGTATAGTGTTTACTGGACTCAGCATTTCAAACCAATAATTTTTAAAGAGTTCCCCTGACATTGGACTATAAACTGTTTGACTTTTGAGTTTTAAAAATATTTACACTACTGACATTTGGCTGAATTGTGGTTAGAAACCTCACTGTAGATTATTTAATTTCAATTATTTTAAACTATGCCATTTAAAATTGTTACTAAATACATTTGGCACTATTGTTAATGTTATTAAATTTGAAACTCTTAAATAATTAATGGTCTATTTAAATCATTTAAAAAACTTAACAGGGAAAAATAATTATTCAGAAATCCTGTTATAATGCAGGGCTCACGCTTAGCTGTGAAGCATGAGAAGCCAAAGCTGAAAATGGAAATAAAGCTCCTGTGAGCTCCCGTCCCTCTTGCAGGAACTGAAGGCAGCTTATGCCTTCAAAGGGAGACTCTCCTCAGAGTGGAGGCGAGCTGCGGGTGTCTCTTGAGAATTTAAGACTGGCATCCAGCTTTGTTCCAGAGGACCATTGTAACGGTGCACATTTAGACATCAAAGCATTACTTTATGAGCACAGGCGTGTTTTAATGTCCTATTACAGTCTGCAGACCTGTTCCTTTTGATAATGAAGATGTTGTGTCATCAAGCCTAGCCTGGCACATACAAACATATGCTGGCAGGTTATTAAAAATTTCAGCTTCTTGATGAAAGACTATCCTGCAGGCTAAGAGTCCAGAGAAAGACTCCATTCTGGGAGAATTATTAGAAATGAGAATATGACTGTAAGCACTAAATTATGTTAATACTTACAAATAGCATCATTTGCATAGCAGTTTGTGACACAACGCCGTGATTTCTTTATTGGTATGTCGTAGGCGACAGATGAAAGCATTGCTGTTTATGGGGTGGGAGCTACTTTGGAGTCTTACGCAGATACTAGTCTTAGAGGTAGGTAGGATTTGGTGTAGACATAGACATGTAACAACGATAACCTCTTTTTCCACTCTGATTTGAACTGAGCTTTGGCTGGTTGCAGTTGAGACTTGAAACAAAATCATAGGAGTCATCAGATGCTAAAAAGACAGTCACCTTTGAAAATTTCATATAAAGATGTAGGAACCTCTGGAAAAGCAGAAAGGCCATGATGAAAGCAAAACATGAATTTTCGTGTTTTCTTGGAGGCTGGTTATAAGCCTCTGCTTGTCATCCTATTGGCTAATGGATCAGCTCCCCTTGCTCCACCCACTGGATCCCAGTAAGCTCAGTTGTGGAGTACACAGTGCTTGCTAAGGTTTGTGAATCCACTTGCACAAATACGAGATTCCTTACTTCTGAGTCACAGTATTTGTTTCAGTTAGTAGGAATGAAGACTTAACTAGAGACACACTCATAGGACAGAAGTCTTCCTGGTGTATTCCCTTGCCACAGTCTGGGAAAATCTATCTGCTTCTTTTCTGTGCTACCATCTTTCCTGTGGCTGTTTTCTATTCTGTTAAGGGGTAAATCTTCCCTCTCTCAATTCTGGGACGCTATGGTGATGGGGATGGTATTCTGATGCAGCAGCTTTCTGTGGAGCAGTTCCTCTGGGTAGAGAGTGAAACTGGATTCTTTTTAGGGTTCTGAGCATCCCTTCATTGGACCTTCACTGTCCTGCAGAGTCTGGGATATGGGTCGTGGCATTGCTACTTTGACACTTAATGGGAGAAAGGAAACTGAACTGGCTCTTGAACAGTGCCATTACATATTGTTATTTAGCCTTTTGTAGGAACAACATGTATTTTAGAGATGTAGTTTTTTTAGTTTGATGTGTATGAATGCTTGGCCTGCATGCATGTCTTTGTACTGCGTGTACCTGGTGTTTGCAGAAGGCAGAAGAGGGCACCCTGGAACTGGAGTCACAGTTTTATAGCCATCATGTGGGTTCTGAGACCAAACTGGTCCTCCAAGAGAGTAGCAAGTGCTCTTAGCTGCTCAGCCACCTCTCTAGCCAGCAATAATAGTTTTGCTTTGTTTTTAACCTTTCCTTGTACACTACTTTGTTTTTCTGTGTTAGAGCATTAGACATTTGGTATTAATTTAAGCATCACCCGAAGGGAAGATCCTAATCCAGGGTACCCAAACTTAGAAAGGCAGAATAAACTGTAATTATTATTTCATCTTCTTAGAGAACTAAGTCAGTGAACAAATCATTACAGAGGAGACCCGCCCACCACGATGAGCTCAGAACAACTCCCACTGCCTCTGTGAAGCCTTGCAAGCAGTAATGGGAACCACCTGCAGGTGACTGACCTAGGTGCCTCATGTAGAACATGGTTTGGCTTTATTAGGTGAGCTCAAAAAGCCATTGACTTGTCACCACAGAATGTTTAGTAAAGTTAAAATGTAATAGAACAATATTAAAGATATGTCTAACCAAGTAAGTGTAAAATCACTTTTCCCATTGTTCTCATTTTCCTGAATTAATTCTCAAATGTATATCATCTCTCATTGCCACAATAATTGTAAATATGCTAATTAAACATAGGATCTTAGCCATTTACCTGTTTATTCATATCCATCACAATTAATAGCTCCATGTTGCTCCGTTTTATTAATTCTAATACGTTAAACCATTCACCTGTCTGAAAACATAAGCTCTTCTCTGTTTTTTTGTTTTGTTTTGTTTTCAAATTGTGGACCAGAGAAAAGCTTTGTTTTTATATGCACCCAAAACAAAAAGCTTCTGTTCTTTTTTTTTTTTTTCTAGGAGAAAGACCCATGAGTGGAATGCTGTATGAAGCAGGAGAGCTTTGGCTCCTGTTGTACATGCCTTTTTATAAGAAGGTGCTAATTGCTTCCAAAACCACTAGCAGAGTGCGCAGAAGGAGCTGAGTGCACCTAGAAATCACTTCCTCAAATTCCTAGAGAAGCCCCCCACCCCCCAACCCCCACCCCCACCCCCACCTTAGGTCTGGCCTTGGGGCCCATGCCAGTGCTGCTGCTCTGACAGATTGTCTGCTTTCCACAGACTTTCTCAAGGCACAGATGTCCCCAGACCAAGGTCACTACTCTAGAGTGCTTCCCTTTTCCACAAGGCAGTAAATTGGGAGGTGAGGAGAGCTGTGAGTACGCACACCTCAGCTGCAGAAGGGAGGAGCCTGCTCAGGAGTCCCTAGAAAACCCAGCTGCCTCACCACGTGCATACCTGTTAATGCGCATAGTTGACAAAAGAGAATGTTATGTATTACCTTCTGCCCAGTCATGGGGATACACATCTTGGTGACTTTCTCAATTTGATACATTTTCATAGTCATTTGAGTCCACCTATAGATTATCAAAAAGTGCTGAATAGCCTACCTTCACAATCAGATGTGGCGCTAAAAACACGATGAGCAATTCAACTCATTGTTCTTTTTCATAAGCCACCAAAATTTTTGGTTGTGTTTTATTGTTTGGACATAATTCAGGTTTACATAGTAAACACTTTTAAGCAGAAAAAGAGTTGCAATGGGTCAGTGTGAGGCTGGGAAGCCAGCCATTGAGTGAACGTTCAGGGTAACTGAGGGGCAGGGCTTCAGAAGGTGCCACTGCTCTGCTCCCTTCGAGCTTCCTAGGGAGCAGCCATAAGCAAACGACCAGGCTCTCTAAGCTGCCATTTCTTTATCTGGAAACAGATAACAGTACACCTGTCCCTTGGGAATCAAATGAATCCTGTGAGTTGGCTAGCAATGTTCTTAGCATATGAAAATTTAAGACATTGCTGCTTTTGATTATGGATATTAATTAAATTTGTATTATAAGAAAATACAAGCAATACTGAGTGACTAATATAAATCAGTTGTTCTTTGGCAATTCAGAAGGTTCTTTAGAAGGTCTTTGTGGCCTCAAAGAATACTGTCACACGCTTCAATTATCATTATACAAGATGCTGTCAAAAATTCAGAACGATGATCCAATTGTTCCTATGCTACGATTTTCCCAATGAATGCCTTTAAAAAAGAATAGCCCTTGCTAGCATCCTGGATCTTAACATTTGAAAGTAGAAAAACAAGGTGTGTGTTGGAGCTTTTTTCCATGCTGAATAAAGAAGCTTAATAGAGCAGAGATTATTCTGACCAAAACATTGAGTCTGGATGCTTCACTTTCTGGTTCCAGTTGGCATATTTTCTAATTAGTGTAGCAGCACGTTACCATGATCATTGGAAAGTCTTAATCATTTACATATTTTTTCTTAGCTCTGAGAATGACTTAGAATGTTTTCTTCCAGTTCAATGGTTATTTTCATGGAGCTGCCAGGGTTGAATTTGAGGTACTTCTCTGTGCCCGAGGATGATGACAGGAGAAGGAAAATTGCCTCCCCAGTTAAATGAAAGCCAGGGTACCCCTTCCGAGGACCTATAATAATCAGCTATACAAGCTGTTGGCTTGTGTGTCCTATTGATTTAATATGCTTCTAATCAGTACATAAAGCTATGGGCCTGCAGTGTTAATTTTTCATATGCTTACAAAGTACCCTTTGATTTTCTGTCACACGTTAATTACAGCGTTTTGCCATTAAATAGGAAGCTTTGTGTAAACTAATTACTAGGTAATCATTGTCTACTGCAAGCGTGCTGTTTGTACCTTTTATTTTATTCTAAAAATGCACAGATCTCACAGTCTGGAAACACTCTACCTTCCAGCCATTAGCTCTCACTAATTCATAGCATTATTGTGGAGAGTAGAGGAGTTGTAATTGTTGTGGTATCAGAGCTGTTAATTACCGGAGTAAACAGTTGAAATGGTGCCAAGGTCTATTGTACAAGGCAGAGAAAAGGAGGTTTAAATGTTACTCCCACCATCTGGGGACTGGAGGAGAGGCAAATGCTTGAAAACAGTGGCGAGGCACTGCCGCCGCTTCAGCTCCGGGGTTGGCGGCCATATGGATCCAGAAAAATTTGAATCAATTGAATTTAACTGCCAGTTTTTCACAATAACAGCATGGAAGGAAGGAATAAAGCAGAAGATGAGAGGAAGGAGAATTGGTTGGTGTTTTCACACCCAGGAAGGTCCTGCTGGAGTCCTTTTGGAAATGTCTGCTCTGGTGAAAACCACAGGGCAGGCTCAGGCTTTGGAATGGATTCAAAGTGAGCTTTTCTTCTCTGACAGCCATAGTGCCATGTGCTTCTGGTCATCTGTCCTCGGTGCCCCTTGGTGAGCCAGGGATGCCCTTGAGAAGTCTAGGACTTTCTGTGACTGAACGAGACTCAAGACAGACCCGCACTGTGGGGCTCACTGGTCTTGTCCTGAACATGCTCTGTGGAAAGACAACAATCAATTTGCAACGCTATTACAGCTTCCTGACTCCTTGTATCCGATGTGTGGAAATATGTAAACAGGGCCAGCTCTTCTCTTGATTGAGAAATGGTGTTGCTTGCCCATTCCTTTTGTATAGAATTAAATACAAAAGTCTCTTGATAATCTCAGTTTTATTCCTGGAACTCAGTCTTTCCCCACACTTGAATGAGAATCAAAGCCTGGTCTATAAAGTGAGTACCAGGACAGCCAGGGCTACACAGACAAACAAAACAAAACAAAAAGAAAGAAAGGAGAGTCGAGTCAAAGGGCACGTGTATTTCCTTTTGTCCTCAATCTACAATTAGAGAGCTTCCATCAGCAGCCACAGTTTTCCCAGCCAGCCTTATTTCTCTACGTGGATAGGAAGATACCTGTGTCCAGTAGTAATGGTCATGGCTAATTCCACGTATGGTTGATTTAAACACGACATGGCTTCCGTTTGAAAATATTGTATAATCTTTAAAACAGTCATATGTATTTACTGGTTGTCATTCTTACAGTTCAGTATAATTTCCTTAAAAACTATTCTCCAATGGTAAGAATATTTGTCTATCACCAGTCATTTGCTGCGGTAACTACTTTTCAGTATCATTCCCCAAACATGAACATATTCTTCTCCTTTTAAACCACCCTGGATTACTGTATTTATTTCTAATCGTTCCTTTAGCAGATGTTGAAGTCATTTGGGGTGTAATATAAACAATTCTTTTAAAGAGAGAAATCACAGATACACCAGGAAAAAGGGGGCAGCGTATTATCAGGCTTTTATAATGGTAGTTTTTGTCGAGGGAGGGAGAATTTTTTTTCCTCCTTTTGTGTGTGTGCAAAGTTCAGTCAAGAATTTCTAGAAGCACTTAATCTTTATCTATTGAAACCCCCAGCATGCATCGCGACAGGATGAGCCTGGAAACATACAAACAAACAAACAAACAAACAAACAAACAAAAAGCACCGCTCCCTGTGGTGAGGGGAGGGAAACAGCAGTGTGCATGCTGCAAAGTGGAGAGGGAATGAACTTCTCCAGCGTTTGTGGTCGCAGTGAAACAGTTGTGCTGAGCTTTGGAATGGAAGCACAGCATATGTGCCTCAGTTGGACGAAACGCCTCTCGAGTCAAATCAACGGCTAGGCCTGCATGTTGGTGCAAGGTAGAGGCCTAGATAATGAGGGACAGACTCCTCAAGACGCAGCGAGTGGATAATGCTACATAAGTATGGAATTATATACCGTGTTTCCAACATTCTGTTTAATGAGAGCTGCCACTGCAGCGAATCACTTGCCACACACCCGAAATGGGCCATTAGCTATCAAGGGAAAATTGTCTTTGCTGCTTTTAGCAGATGGAGCAAATATTTTACAAAGCAATTTTACATACCAAAAACATTTGTGTGCTTTGGTAATGCTGGTTGTTTTACATTATGTTACCTTCTACTGCAGCATAATTTTCCATCTCATCGAAGGCAAACTTGGCATTTTTGGTTTTTAAATTCTCCATTAGCAATTAAACATGGACTATTAAAGCTGTCCTTAAACTTTAAGTAGGTATGGGAAGTAGTTTCTGACTTGCTGGAGACATTTTCACTTTGTTCTTCATCCTTTCAACATATTTCTGCACCCTAAAGAGGGACTGTTCCTAATGATCTTAGTGGAAAGGAATGAGTGAAAACTTCACTCCTGACTGCAAAATGAAAGTAATCACCATGCGGGGGTTAGCAGAGCATCCGCTGACTTAAAACTACCATTGAGGATCATGGGGACACGCTTTGGCCCACCCATTTGTTGTATCCTTTAAAATGTTTAAGCTTCAAGTAACAGAACCTCAACTCAAATGGCTTTCCAAAGAAAGAGAAACTGGCCATGGGTATCTGGAAATGAAAGACTGTTCTGGCTCCAAACAGCAATATCACCAAGGACCCACACAGTTTTCTGTCTCTCCTTTGAACAATTCATAAGGCTGCTTCTTTCCTAAGACTAGATTCCAGAATTTGGTTTGGGTCCAGGCAATAGAAAGAGAGAACACCTCACCTGGTAGCAACTCAGATCACACACTTTCTTTCCAGAGCCCCAGTAAGCATGATTGCCCTCATTGGGTTGCATCTGTATACTGAACCAGCCACTGTGCCAGGGCAAGGTTAGGTTTCTTTGGAGGTGAGAGTGGAATCCCCCCTCAATCAGTCTTCCATAGCAAAGAATAGGGAAGAGCAGTTCCTCAAAGGAAGTGTGGGGTATCCTTAGCCTGAAAGAGGGAACATATAGGATGCATAGCCAACAGCAGATATCTGTCCTACCATTTTCCCATGTTTAACATCGCATCTGTAGTTGATCTAATCTGACCAGAGTGTTACAGGCGCAGATCCCACTCTACTATGGCACATTAGTAGCAACTGGGTTTATACCCAAGTTTTGCCACTTCCTAGCTGTATGTTATGAAATGAAGATAATATCTCTAGATAGTGACTTAAGATAGTATATGTAGGACCTCCGACATGGCTGTAACATGTTAAGCTTTCTGTAAGTGAGGTTTCTTTTCTCTGGAATAGTTTTCCAGAAAGGGGCCAAATCTAAAGCTAGGCTTCACTCCGTCCCATCTCCCCACCCCCCCACCCCGTTCAGAGACAGTTTTCTTCCACAGAGCAGAATGTGAACTGAAACAAGTATGAGACAAGAGTGTGGGTATTCAGAGAGCAGAGTGGGTTCCTTGTGCTGGAACTACTTGCTCATGATTTGCACATGAAGCTTCGACACCATCAGTAAATTTACACTAACAATGAGAGTAAATGTACAATGTACAGGGTATGAGGTGGGGAAGGGCCTGCTGCTTTTACTGTCATCTTCCTTGCTTCTGCATGGCAAGGCAGAGGTGTAATGCATGAGCCTTTCTAGCCCTTTCTAGAAGGACTCTGTACCTTGTGCTGGCAAATCACTGTGAAATCGGGAGAGGCCAGAGAACTCTGCTTCTGAGTGAGTTTGTTTAGTATGTCAATTGCTTACTAAGACTAACTAATGACACAGCCCACAGGGGTTTCCAGGTAGTGAGAAACAATTCAGATTATTTAGATCTGCCTATCACATATTCTAACTTATTTGCCTTTTATTCTGGATTTTCAGTGGGCACTGAACCAGAATCAGCCAACCAGATGTTCTAAGGAATTGGGAGATGGCAGAGGACAATCACTTTTTAATGTTAGGGAAATTGGAAAAATGAGTATGCAAATAGCTTCTAGGATTACAACTGGCCCCATTCCTAGAGCTGATGCTCACACATCACTCGGGGTTCACTCTCAGTTTGCCCGGGACCCCAAGGCAAGCTGGAGCTTTGCTTGTCCCTGTTCCGCATTAGAACATGAATACTGGTCACCAAAAGTTCTTGTATGGAGTGCCCTGCCCTACCCTGCCCTGCCCTGCCCTGCCCTGCCCTGCCCTGCCCTGCCCTGCCCTGTCCTGCTTTAGACAAGTAGTATCTGAACTGTGGCTTCCATTGAAAAGTTGTACTGAGTCTTAAGAGCATTATAACTTAGGACAGAGAAGGAATTATCATAGCAAGCCGCACCTTTTATATAAAAAGATAGACTTCCATTTGATGTGAGAGCTTCCTACTGTTTTCCCTCCTGATGGGAGACTCTTGTCTTTGGATCATCTCACCAATAATGGGGGCCAGCTACATAGCTAGACAGGTGACGCTGCGATCTGCAGGAATTCTAGGTTGACTAAGACTGACTGTAGAACATGTTCCCTAACTTAAAATCCCACCTTTACAGTTTTAGTCAAGAGGTTAGGCTTTCCTACCAACACTGTAAAAAGGCAGCTCTCCACCAACAGAGTGGGCACAGGTTAAAGAGACAGAAGTGTCAAAGAAAGACATCATCAACTCCATTGTTCCTTCTAGGCTCAAGTGCAGTTAGATTCCGAGAAAAAAACATTCTCATCTAAAGGAGTTAAGGGACAAGCCACTCAGCTCTACTTTTCCAGAATGAGAAACTGAGGCAGAGGACATTCTGCAGGTCAGGCTGCAGTGGATCTGAAACCTGGGCTCCTGATGACCAGCACGGGGTGCAGTTTGGAGACAACATGCACAATTAGCATCAATTTCAGGGAGGGGGAACCACTTTGAAATATGAAAAGTGAAATGGCTGGAAAAATAGAACAATCTCAAAATGGCTTTCTGGCTCTGGGTAAACAGTAACCACATTTTTTTTGCCTGTTGGAGGCCTGGTTTTTAATCACTCCACAAGCAGTTTTCATTTCTGTAGTAAAATTGCTTGTGGTTCTATTTAATTTGTTTCTGCAGGAGCCAGCTCTGGCGAAGATCTCCGAGGAGCTGGCGGGCATTTTAGCACAGCACGTACAGCCAGTCAATGAGAAACGGTTCCCGACGTGGAGGAAATTCCTCCAAATGTTTCTCACTCAAGGTAAATAAGACTGTAAAGTTTCTACTGAGGATCAGCGTGTACAAGCTTAGGTTCTAGTTCTGGGTCAAGCCAGGGCCAATTCAAATACTCTGCATCAGCCGATGCTGGCTTAGAACAACGTTTCTGCTGCTGACTTTGTTCTTTCTCAGGCCCTGCCTAATATTTATCGTGCACCCAGCCTCTTAAGTAAATAGGAGCTGAGCGTGCCAAACATGCCATGCAGAACTCAGGACTCTGGGCATGTCTTAGCCCAGACTTGTCTTGAGTGGAAGCTCTCCATCTGAACCACCTGTGGCCTCAGACAATCCTCAGAGACCCAGTTTCCTTGGTTACTTACTGCATATGGCTGTTGGGAAAATTCAGGGATAGAAATAGGAATATTTCTATCACAGACTAATGAACAAAGGCCTTTACTAAGTCTAGTTTTCCCTCCCATTTTCTAGGAGAACAGAAATGGCCTAGCTCAGAAAGGTGATGTTTTCAAACCAGAATCCTCTACAGACTAGGAATAAAACCAGCCTCCATTCTTTTTATGTTCTTCTCCTTCCTCATCCTCATTCTAAAATGACATTGGGAAGTCAATGATGAATGAGGGGATGAACAGAACAAAGCTTATCTGCAGTCCCAGAGGTCTCTGGGGTGCTACACAAGGCCACATCTAGGCAAAGGCTTTCTCTCTCTAGGAGGTTGCAGTGTAAGGCACACATGATCTGCTTAACGTATTTACTTGATGCTGTCAAGTGATAATGATAATAATACACTGACCTCAATATAAAATGATAAACTGATAGAGCTATCATATTATAGTGACAACACAACAATAGTAACAGCACAAAGTAGGTGTTATATGCCAACATCCTCCCAACTAGAGGAACATTAGCTTACTTCATCCTCCTATCAGTCTTATGAGTGGGTACTGCTACCACCCTTATTTTAAGCACAGGGAGCCCAAGGAACAAAAGATTAGATCACACCAAATAAGTTGCCAACACATAGAAGAGCTCATAAAAGTCTATCCCCATGTTCCAGCAGGAGTCTTGGCCACAGCCAATGGTCTATTCATCAGGAGCATGACTCAGCCCTATGTATGAAAGGGGTTTGTCAAAAAGGACAGGCCTGTTGGCTATTGAATACATTGGCTGGGCAGAGTGTGGCAGATGCCCTATTAATGAATTATTTAAATAAGAGGTTGGATGCCAGTCTTCTAACAGGAATGCTGGGGGTGGATCTGGCGTGTGCACGTGTGTGTGTGTGTGTGTGTGTGTGTGTGTGTGTGCGTGCACATGTGCACGTGTTAGGGTACCTTCAGTGTCCTCTCATCTCTGTAAATGTATGAATAAACAAATTTCCACATGTGTGCATGGACAGAAAAGAGAAAGCAAGAAGAAAGTCGGCTCCATTTGGAATTGGAAGAAACACAATGTCTTCTACAAGCAAGCAAATAAACAGGTTTAGAAGAAGGGAAGGGATTTAAGTTAAGAGGGAAAATCATGAGGATCTTCAGGTCCATTATAGACAGAGTATTAGGAAGCTTACATACAGCCAAGGTCAGCTTGATAGTCCTTCCTGTAAAGCAGTGGTTCTCAATCTTCCTAATGCTGGGACTCTTTAATATGGGACCCAACCATAAAATTATTTTCATTGTAATTTTGCTACAATTATGAATCATAATGTAAATATCTGATATGCAGGATATCTGATATGTGACCCCTGTGAAAAGTTGTTTAACTCCCAACGGGGTCACAACCCATAGGTTGAGAACCACTGGTCTAGACCACCATTCCTTCTTATGTGAGTTCCTAGATCTCTCTCACCTGAGCTATGTGGCCCAAGCTAAGGCTTCACCTTTCCCCCACTCCTGTTCATCTCCCTCCCTCCTCCTCAGTCATGCTATAACACTGGATAAGAAGCAGAGCAGGCTTTGTTAAACCCAGTTCCACAGAGGAAGAAATGGAGGGTTAGAGACGTGGGAAAAAAATAACACTCCAGATAAGTGATAACACAATCAGACCCCATACTTTTAGAACATTATAAAATATGGGTCTTATAAGCCAGTGTTTCTCAACCTGTGGGCCATGACCCCTCTGAGGTCAAACAGCCCTTTCGAAGAGGTCACATATCACATATTCTGCATATCAGATATCACATAATTCATAGCAGTAGCAAATTTACTGTTACGAAGTAGCGATGGAAATAATTTTATGGTTGGGGATTGCCACAACATGAGGAGCTGCATTAAAGGGTCACAATGTTAGGAAGGTTGAGACCATGGCATACATAATACAGTTTTGAAGGTTCTTCGTTGGTCTGGACCTAGTGCATGCAGAAGGCCTTATGTATTTTCTGACTTGAGAAGGACATCTCCCCATATTCTTGACTCTCTCTCACCAGCTTCTACCATTGCCTATTTTATCCCATTTCTATTCTCTTGAGTGAGCTTTATGGCCACAAAATGTGCTACAGATTTGATTTCTACACTGTCAGATTTATATAAAAGGCAATACATTTTTGAAAAAAAATAATTGTTTTGAAAGGAAAAAGATTACCTAAAGTCTTGATGCTAAGAAGACAACACAACTAAGGAAGTTTGATATAATGTATCTGCATTGGTTACTTTTGTTGCTGTGATGAAACACCATGACCAAAAATGACTTATGAAAGAGTTTATTTTGGCTTGTGCTTCCAGAGGGAGAGTCAAATATAGTGATGGAGGAATGGCATCAGGCTGCCAGAAGAGGAAACTGGGAGATCACATTTTCAACCTCAAGCAGGAAGCAGAGAGATTAAAGTGAAAGTAGGGCAAGTCTATAAACTCTTAAAGCCCGCCCCAGTGATGTTCTCTCTCCAGCAAGGCTCCATAACTCCTGAACAGTTCTACCAATACAGCCCAAGTATTCAACTATGTGAGCCTATGGTGGATGTTTCTCATTTAAAGCTCCATGGCACTTCCTCTTGCCCACGCTGGGATCTCTTGACCTGAGGACTGCAGGCAGGTTGACTCAAACCCCCGTGGACCAAGCAACATCCAGTCTGCACTGTCCTAATCCAGCTCCCACCCACTGGGAGAGGGTGTAACTCAGACCTGCCTGCACCCACCGTGATCAGAGTATTGGACCTGCATGCACCCACCAGAAGAGAACATTGGACCCACCAGGAGAGGAAGAGACCCCACCTGTACCCACTGGAAGAAGGGATGGGAAGACGACAATATAAAAACCAAAAATATAATATGTATATTATATTAAAATATAATAACCGAAAAACCAATATGACGCCACCAGATTATAGGGACTCTACACCAGCAAGACCTGAACATTCCAACACAAATGAAGCAGAAGAGAATGACATTAAAAACAACTTGATGAAGATGATATAGACCCTAAGAGAAGAAATGAAAAAATCCTTTAAAGAAATGGAAGAAAATACAAACCAAAATTTGCATGAAACAATTCAAACAGTAAGATTTGAAGGCTGAAATAGAGGCAATTAAAAAAACACAGTCTGAAGGAATGCTGGAATTAGAAAAGGTGGGTAAACAGTCAGGAACTATAGATGCAAGCATAACTAACAGAATACAAGATATGGAAGAAAGAATCTCAAGCATTGAAGATACACTAAGAGAAATAGTTTCATCGACCAAAGAGAATCTTAAGTCCAACAAATTTCTAATACAAAATATCCAGGAAATATGGGACACCGTGAAAAGGCCAAACCTAAGAATAATAGGTATAGAAGAAGGTGAAGAAACCCAAGTCAGAAGTGCAGAAAACATATTCAACAAAATCATAGAAGAAAATTTTCCCAACCTAAAGAAAGACATGCCAATGAAAGTACAAGAAGCCTACAGAACATCAAATAGAGCGGACCAAAAAAAAAAAAATAAGTCCTCCCGGCACATAATAATTAAGACACCAGATATATAGAATAAAGGAAGAATATTAAGAGCAGCAAAGGAAAAAGGCCAAGTAACATATAAAGGCAAACCTATCAGAATCACACCTGAATTCTCCATGGAAATTCTGAAAGACAGAAGATCCTGGATAGATATTCAACAAACACCAAGAGACCAGGGATGCCATCCCAGACTATTCTACCCAGAAAAGCTTTTAATCACTATAGATGGGAAAACAAGATATTCCATGACAAAATGAGATTTAAACAATACATATCCACTAATCCAGCCCTATAGAAAATACTGGAAGGAAAACTCCAACCCAAGGAAGTTAACTACATTCACAAAAACATAGGCAATAGATAATCCCACTTTACCAAAAGCCAAAAGAAAAAGTGGGGTAGATCCACAAACAATACCACCACCACCAACAAATCAAAAACAAACAAGAATTAACTCTAAATGGTCTTAATTCCCCTCAATATTAATGGTCTTAATTTGCCTATGAAAAGACCCAGGCTAATAGAATGGATATGAAAAAAGAATCCATCCTTCTGCTGCATACAAGAAACACACCTCAACTTCAAAGACAGACATTACCTCAGAGTAAAGGGTTGGGATAAGATTTTCCAATCAAATGGACCCAAGAAACAAGCTGGTGTAGCTATCGTAGTATCTAACAAATTTTATTTCAAACTAAAATCAATCAAAAGAGATGAAGAAGGTCATTTCATATTCATCACAGGAAAAATCCATCAGGAAGAAGTCTCAGTTCTGAACATCTATGCTCCAAATACAAAGGCACATTACTAGAACTCAACTCACACATAAGATCTCACACAGTTATGGTGGGAGATTAGAACACTCCACTCCCACCACTAGACAGGACCACCAATCAGAAACTTAAAAAAGAAACAAAGGAACTAACAGAAGTTATAATCCAATTGGGATTAACAGACATCTATAGAACATTCCATCCAAACACAGTTTCTTCTTCTCAGCGCCATATGGAACTATCTCTAAAATTGACCACATACTAGGCAACATAGCAAACCTCAACAGATACAAAAAAATTGGAATAACCCACTGTATCCTATCAGATCACCATGGTTTCAAATTAGAATTCAATAACAACACAAACTGCAGAAACCCTACAAATTCATGGAAATTGAACAACACATAATTGCACCATTCCTGGGTCAAGGAAAAAAATAAGTTCATAGAAATCAATGAAAATGAAGACACAACATACCTAAACTTATGGGACACTTTGAAAGTAGTACTAAGAGAAAAGTTCATAGCACTAAGTGTTCACATGAAGAAACTGGAGAATAGTCACAGTAGAGAATTAACAGCACAACTGAAAGCTCTAGAACAAAGAGGCAAACTCATCCTGGAGGAGCAGATGCCAGAAAATAACCAAACCAAGAGCTGAAGTTAATAAAGTCGAAACAAAGAAAACAATACAAAGAATCAATGTAACAAAGAGTTGGTTCTTTGAGAAAATCAACAAGATAAACAAACCTTTATCCAAACTGACCAAAAAGCAGAGAGAGAACACGCAAATTACCAAAATCAGGAATGAAAAGGGGGACATAACAATGGACACAGAGGAAATCCAGAGAATCATCAGAGTACTTAAAAACCTGTACTCCCCAAAATTCAAAAATTTAAAGGAAATGAACAATTTTCTGGATAGATATCACTCACCAAAATTAAATCAAGAACAGATAAGCAATTTAAACAGACCTACATCCCCTAATGAAATAGAAGCAGTCATCAAAAGTCTCCCAACCAATAAAAGCCCAGACCCAGATGGCTTCAGTGCAAAATTCTACCAGAAATTCAAAGACAGCTAATACCAATTCACCTCAAAGTGTCACACACAATAGAAGCAGAAGGGTCATTACAAAACTCTTTTTACAAGGCTACAATTACCTTGGTACCAAAGACACACAAAGACACAGCTAAGAAAGAGAACTACAGACCAATATCAGTCATGAACATTGATGCAAAAATACTGGCAAATCGAATCCGAGAACACATCAGAAAAATCATCCACCATGATCAGGTAGGCTTCATCGAAGGGATACAGGGATAGTTCAACATACGAAAATCCATCAATGTATTCCAGCATATAAACAAACTGTAAAAGAAAAACCATATAATCATCTCACTAGATGCTGAAAAAAACTTTTGACAAAATCCAACACCTCTTCTTGATAAAGGTCCTGGAGAGATCAGGGATAACAGGAACATACTTGAACATAATAAAAGCAATGTACAGCAAACCAAAAGCCAACATCAAACTAAATGGAGAGAAACGCGACCGCAATTCCTCTAAAATCAGGAACAAGACAAGGCTGTCTACTCTCTCCTTATCTCTTTAATATTGTACTAGAAGTTCTAGCTAGAGCAATAAGACAACAAAAGAAGATCAAGGGAATACAAATTGGAAAGGAAGAAGTCAAACTTTCAGTTTGCAGGAAATATGACAGTTTACATAAATGACTTGAAAAACTCTACATAGGAACACCTACAGCTGATAAACACCTTCAGCAAAGTGGCAGGATACAAGATTAACTAAAAAAAATCAGTAGCCCTACTGTATACAGATAATAAATGGGCCGAGAAAGAAATCAGAGAAACATTGCCCTTTACAATAGCCACAAACAGCATAAACTATCTTGGGGGTAATGCCAACCAAACAAGTCAAAGACCTGTATAGCAAGAACTTTGAGTCTTTAAGGAAAGAAATTAGATACCAGAAAATGGAAGGATCTCCCATGCTCTTGGATAGGTAGGATCAACATAGTAAAAATGACAATTTTACCAAAAACAATGTACAGATTCAGTGCAACATCTGTCAAAATCCCAGCACAATTCTTCACAGACCTTGAAAGAACAATAATCAGCTTTATATGGTAAAACAAAAGACCCAAGATAGCCAAAACAACCTTGTACAATAAAGGAACTTAGGCATCACCATCTCTGTCTTCAAGCTCTATTATGGAGCTATAGTCCTGAAAACAGCTTGGTATTGGCACAAAAATTGACAGGTAGACCAAGGGAATTGAATTGAAAACCCTGATATCAACCCACACACCTACAAACACTTGATTTTTGACAAAGAAGCTAAAATTATACAATGGAAAAAAGAAAGCATCTTCAACAAATGGTGCTGGCATAACTGGATGTTGGCTTGTAGGAGACTGCAGATAGATCCATATCTATCACCATGCACAAAACTTAAGTCCAAATGGATCAAACACCTCAAGATAAATCCAGCCACACTGAACCTCTTAGAAGAGAAAGTGGGAGGTACCCTCGAATTAATTGGTACAGGATACTGCTTTCTGAATATAACACCAGTAGCACAGACACCAAGATCAACAATTAATAAATGGGACCTCCTGAAACTGAGAAGCTTCTTTAAGGCAAAGGACACAGTTAACAAGACAAAAAGGCAGCCCACAGAATGGGAAAAGATATTCGCTAGCCCCACATCTGACAGAGGGCTGATTTCCAAAATAGCAAAGAACTCAAGAAACAAGTCTCCAAAACACCAGAAGAGTGGATAGAGAAAATGTGGTACATCTACACAATGGAGTACTATTCAGCAGAAAAAAAAATGGAATCATGAGATTCGCAGGCAAATGGATGACACTAGAAGAAACCACCCTGAGTGAGGTAACCCAGTCACAAAAAAAGAAACATGGCATGTACTCTCTCATATATGGATTTTAGACATAGATCTGGGGAGTGCCAGCCTACAATCCTATGGCCAGAGAGTCTGGGAAACAGAAACTTCATTTAGTGGCTGATCGAAGAAGAGGCAGACTCCCTTGGTTAAGTACTGAGCTGAACTCAAGAAAGCCAGTAACAGAGAGGGAGGACTGATGATCAAAGGGATTAAGACTGGGCTGGTTTAATCCCCAGAAACAGCTGACCAGACAAAGGTTAACTCTTGAATCCCAGGCATCAGCCTGGGAATCCAGCATGGGACTGATCAATACCCCCTGAATCTGGGTGTCAGTGAGGAGGCCTAGGGAATCTATTGAGCCTTGGGCAGCAGATCAGTACCCATCCCAAGTATACACACGGAATTTGGACTCCCATAGAACAATGTGAGGTGCACTCTCACCCTGAACTCTTGGGGAAGGGTCTAGGCCCTGCCCTATATGAAATGACAGACTATGGACACCCCCATGGAGGGTCTCACCCTCCCTGGGGGAATGAGGGGATAGCGGGGGGGGGGGGGTTGGGGGGAGGGCACGGGAGGATGGGAGGGAATGGGAGAGGGACCTGGAACTGACTTGTTGAAGCAACCTTGTTTCTTGTCTAAATTTAAACTGGAAAATAAAATTAAAAAAAATAATTGAAAAAAAATCCAAAAAAAAAGTGGGATACAGAACTAAATAGAGAATTCTCAGTAGAGAAATCTAAAATGGCTGATAGACACTTAAGAAAGTGCTCGACATCCTTACCCATTAGGGAAATGCAAATCAAAACAACTCTGAGATACCATCTTAATCCTGTTCGAATGGCTAAAATAAAAAACACCAATGATAGTTTATGCTGGAGAGGATGTGGAGAAAGGGGAACACTCCTCCATTGCTGGTGGGAGTGCCAACTTGTACAGTCACTTTGGAAATCAGTATGGAGATTCCTCAGAAAAATGGGACTCAGTCTACCACAAGATCCATCAATTCCACTCTTAGACATATACCCAAAAGATGCACATTCATACAACAAGGACATCTGTTCCACTATGTTCATAGCAGCATTATTTGTAATAGCCAGAACCTGGAAGCAACCTAGATGCCCCTCAACGGAAGAGTGAATAGAGAAAATGTAGTACGTTACACAATGGAAAAAAACAATGGAATCTTGAAATTTGCAGGCAAATGGATGGCACTAGAAGATATCATCCTGAGTGAGGTAACCCAGTCACAAAAAGACAAACACGGTATGTACTCACTCATTTATGGGTTTTAGACATGGAGCAGGGGATTGCCAGTCTACAGTCCCACCACCAGAGAGTCTGGGAAACAGGGAGGACCCTAAGAGAGATATACTTGGTACCCTGGAGAAGGAGAATGGGACAGGATCTCCTGAGAGGATTGGGAGCATGGGGTGAGAGAAGAGGGAGTAGGAGTTGAATCTGGGGAAGAATAGAGCGTAGAATGAGAGATACCATAATAGAGGGAGTCATTATAGGTTTGAGGAGAGATCTGGCACTAGTGCGATTTCCAGAGATCTACAAGGATGACACCAACTGGCAATCTAAACAATAGTGGAGAGGCTACATTAAAAGCCCTTCCCTAATAATGAGATTGACAACTAGCTTATATACTGTCCTAGAGCCTTCATCCATTGGCTGATGGAAGCAGAGGCAGACACCCACAGCTAAACACTGAACTGAACTCCTGGAACCCAGTTGCAGAGAGGGAGGAAAGATGAAAAAGGGGTCAAAAACCAGACTGGAGAAACCCACAGAAACAGCTTACCTGAACAAGAGGGACCTGATGGAGTCCAGACTGATGGCTGAGAGCCCACCATGGAACTTATCCAGACCCCCTAAATTTGGGTGTCATTGAGCAGGCCTTGGCAATTTTATGGGGCCTCAGGTAGTAGATCAGTATTTATCCCTGGCATCCAAATGGACTTTGAGAGCCCATACCACATGGAGAGGTGTCTTCTTATCCTGGACACATGGGGCAGGGCCCTGCCCCGGATGATATGACAGACTTTGGAAATTCCTCATGAAGGGCCTCACCCTCCCTGGGGAGTGGAGTGGGGATTGGATGGAGGATGGGAGGAGGTTGGTGGGTGACTGGGGAGATGGGGAGGGAGGGGGAGCTGGGATTGGCATGTGAAGTAAGCTTGTTTCTATTTTAAATTTAAAAAAATTAATAAAAAATAAAAATAAAAAGACTCCATGGCATCCAAAGTGATTTCGCAAATCATGAAGGATACCGATACGTTATCCCAAGTGGCAGCCAAAACACCAAGTTAACTGAACCATAGAGACTCACTTTCTTGTTTATTTGTTTGGTTTGGTTTGGTTTGGTTTGGTTATATTCTTCTTATTAAATCCCCAACAACTGGCATTCAGTTGTTACACACTATAGCAGAGGTCATTTGAAGAACATCTTGAACAAACCCAGCAGATAAAGTAGAGATCAAATATGCACCCACACACACATACACAAATGGTTTTCCTTCTGAAATTTAGCATCCATTAAGGCTACCCCTAATCAAAGTCATAGACATTGAGTGAAAGTGTCTCCTATATGACTGCCTTTTAGAACTGCTAAAAAATCTCAGAAGTTAACTATATATGATACTGCTTCAAGTGTGGTTTGTAAAGATGGACAGAAATCACTGCCCAACTATTACTTAGCCAAAGCATCAAGTGTGTGTGTGTGTGTGTGTGTGTGTGTGTGTGTGTAGGGGTGAATGTGCATGCATGTGGAGGACACAGGTTGATGTTGAAATGTTTTCCTTGGTTGTTTTCCACTTTACTTTTGAGACAGGGTCTCTCACAAAATGTTTGACTTGCTGGTTCAACTACATGAGCTAGTCAATAAACCTCAAGGATCTTCCTGTCTCTGCTTCTCTAGTCCTGTGTCACAGGCATATGTCAGCACACCCAGTTTTTACATGGGTGCTGAGATTTAAACTGAAGTCCTCCACAATGCTTTTGTGGCAAACACTTTACTAACTGTATCATCTCCCCAGTTCCTATGTTTGGCTTTCTACAGGATTATTAGGAGCAGCATGATGGTCAGTGTTTTCTATGCCTATTACAAGCTCACACATGTCAAACCTTAGAAAAGTAATAATGCTAGGCAGAAGGAGCACACTGGTTATTAGGATACAAACAGTGGACAGTGGACAGTTAATTGCCTCTGAGGGATTTGATCATAATCCTTGGATTCTTCATTAATGTAATGAGTAGTTCTAAGCAGGGTATCTATAAGGTGTGTGTAATTATGATCATAATCAAGACTACTGTTCATTGAGCCCTCCCATGTGTCAAGTACCAGGCTAAATACCATAGACACAATTTCTCAAACTTTGTAACAGCTTGGTGAGGTAGATATTATGCCCCCATTTTATAAATAAAGATAAGCAAGTTGAAGGTTGAAGCTATTTGTCTAGTTTCCCAAGATAGCAAGTGCAAGATCTGAGTCCAAGTTCCCCTGCCAACATAGACCATTTCTTCTGCCTGCAAGTGGGTCATTCCCTTGACTCTGTTCTTTCATCTACCCCATGGTTTCCAACCAGGTGGCGTGATTGAAGCATACCCACCTGCAGACAGTGTCACCAACATCACCGTAGACATGTTGATAGAGCCTGATGGAGAAGTCAGAGTGCTGTCAGTGGGGGACCAGTTTCATGCTGAAGGCCCCTTTATTTCTTCTGGTACCACCATGCCTCAGACCTCAGTGGATCCCCAAGTTCTCAGATCTTTGTGTCTACGAATTGGAAATGCCTGCAAAAAGAAAGATGTGATTGGTTACTTTTCTATAGATCTGGTGACTTTTATTGACCCAAACACCTTAGAGCAGCAGGTAAGTCAAACAAACAGTTGGCATATATGACACTGAAATACCCACCACACTCATGCAGCAGACAGTATCAGGGAGCATCCAGTATTCACTGGTGAGCTGACTGTAAATCTACATCAGTGACATCTATGCTGACCTAAGGATTTCTGTCGATTAATATGTTCAAAGTTCTATCATTCATGCACAGTAGACGTTTAAATGACTGAAACTCATCCAACCCAGTTGTTAGCTGGGCCTCTCATTTCAGTCCATTATTGCTACGATTATATCTTATTGGGAAACTATTTTACACTGTTAAGGGACTGAACCTATCTAAACTGTGTTCTTGAGTAGAAAAATGAATAGCCAGAAATGAGTTAAGAGCTTGTATCTGTTCTTTTTTTTTCCTTGTCAGTAGTTCATTAACAATTCAGATTACCAATGTTTTCTTTTAGTCATGTATTGGGGTATATTTCAGAAACAAAAAGGTCTAAGTAATTATACAATCAATATCATATGCCCTCTCTCCACTTAAAAGATAACGTGACATGAACAGCACCTCCAGTCAGGGTACCCTTGCTGAACATGTAGCTCTTCCTCCTCCTTGTGGATAGGTGGGGACTTCCATCTCAAATTTAGTGGGGTGATAATATTACATATCTTTATACTTTTAGCGTACACAAAGGCACCAGAAATAATATATGGTTCCACTCTATATGTTTTTAAGGAAGTATCTTAGATATTGTACATATACATACGTATTCTATAATAGGCTTTTATTTATTCAAGATTACATGTGTGATATTCTTTGACTCTGCAGGTTTTATTTTCTATAAATAATTTTCCCCTAGAGTGATAATGTGTAAATTTACTACTTCACAGGACTCACTTGCTTAATATTTGGTTCCTCTACTTCTCATGTTGAGTGTCTAGATTTCGGGCTGAAGGTTGAAATGGCTTTGCAGTTTCCCACCCTCCCATATCCTCTAGCATCAAACACTGTAGTGTCAATAAACTGTGTTCATTGTTCAGTTTTACCTTTGCTATTTGAGTCAGATTATGGTTTAAAAGCAAGGGTTTATGTTTTAGGCAGTTTGGGGTTTGTTAAGTAACCATTTTTTATTCGCCTCCATTCGACCATTCTGTTCCCAGACTCACAAGACGGAGAAAAGGACACACTGAGAGGCATTCAGAAACTTCCCTGGTGAAAGACTCAAGTGGCCGGGAATGGGGTGGGAGGAGACTGTACCTTCACATGTATGTCCTAGGAAGAAGGAGAAAGTCTGAGGCTCCTGGGGTGGTAGAGAAGATGAAACTATGGACGCAGCTCACTGATAGCTCTTATTTGAGTTTGATATAGAAAGACTTGCACACAGAAGAGGGACCTCCTCTAAACACAACATTTGATTCTTCCTGGGCTTACCACCTATATGGGCTCCGGAGAAGATATCCCACACCAGTCCTGTGTGCATTTGCCCAGCCCTCTCTCATCTCAGATCTCTCTTTTTATCCTGAGTCCACCCACACAACTTCCCCCATCTCTCTTGTTCACTATACCACACTCTGCCAGAAATATGCTGCCTCAGCCTGAAACGCTCTTGTCAGGGTCTGCTATGTAGTTCCAGACTGCCTTCAAACTTGATCCTTCTGTCTTGGCATCCTACTCACTGAGGTTACAGACATGAACAAGCTCCTACCCCTCGGCGTTTTGCTCTTTGTTTTAAAATAACGGAGTTAACCCTTCTTCCTACCCATAATATTTAAGTACAGACCATACCTAATTGGAGAAGCCCTTCCTGGCTTCCCTGTTTGGTTCTTATATTATTATCCACCATACTTCTATTACTAATCTCAGTGGCAGCTTAAACCTGTTTATGTGATCGTCTGATTATCTGTTTCCCCATGTCTCCTTGTGCTTCCCATTATTTGCTAAGCAATATCTCTGTATTGGGTCAACACAAATAGGTTTTCTGTGTTTAACTTACAAATGTAGACATATTCTCCAGCAGTTTTGCAAGTGATATCACCTCAAAAAGCACCGTAATATTCTGACTGGCCTCCCCATGATGCCACCTGGGAGACAGACATACTCTCAGCCTCTCAACTCTCACCTGTTTAGCAGACAGTGACCATTATCTCATTTAATCAGTATTACTGATAACGAACAGCTTCTCATGTTTGCCAGCCCTTCTGCTTATCTCCGCTTAATTGTCTGGTCATAAAATAATTGTCTGGTCATAGCTTTTGTCCCCTTTAAACTGAGTTATCATGAAAATACTGATTTGTAGAAGCTGTTTATATATTAAAAAAAAACTCATTCCTCGACCTACATGTTGCAAATACTTCCTCTCAGATTGTTATTTGTCTCCTCTCTCACACATAGGTGTATGTATGTATGTAACTATAAATCTATCAGAACATGTATTAAACTATGGATTCCTGCAAATATCTTCAATAATATTTGAATGCCTCAAAGTTAGTTCTAGGCTTCACATTTTCCATGCTTAAACATAAGGATAAATACTTTCCCCAACAGTAAGGACCGTGAGTCCCTTCAGCCTCCATGTATTTCACTTGCTCAGTTTCGTCATTGGGCTGAATGCATCCAATCTCCCAAGCTCGCTGCCATTTCCTTCCCTCATCGCGTGTGCTCCCACCATGCCTCATGGGCTCAGACACCAAGGCCAGCCACCTGTGCTATTTCTGTGATATTTGTCATCACGCAATTCAAATAGTTAAATTTAATTCTTTTCTGTTCTATTACTCTGGACTTAACACTTTCCCCTGGTCTTCAATTTCCTCTGCTGTAAAATTAGCAGATTAGTTTTCTTAATCACCAAGTAAATTTTCAGTCCAGAAAATTATTTGTTTTAATGATATTTTCATAATACTTGTTTTCTATACCAGCAAATTTAAACTTTAAATTGGCTTTTGAAGCTGGGTGTTGGTGGTACACACCTTTAATCCCAACACTCAGAAGGCAGAGGCAGATGGATCTCTGTGAGTTCAAGGCCCGTCTGATTTACAGAGCAAGTTACAGGTCAGTCTCTAAAGCTACAGAGAAACCCTGTCTCAAAAAAACATATATATATTTGAAAAATTATGAAAAAATAACCACAAAGATGTATGTAGATATATTAATCACAAAATGGGCTAAATTCTAACAATAGAAAATTTTTAAAGAAAGTATCATATATAAATGGAAGCAAATATTGTGATATTAAAACTCATGGTTCTGAAAAATATTTAAAAGTGTTAATATAGTAGTACAAGATTGAAAAACAAATCATAAACAATATATCGTATTATAATTTTATAAAAATACACACAAATACATAGAGCAAAAGGATCCTAAAGATTATAGTAAAATATCATATCATTGTTTCTGTATGAGAAGATTGAGGCTGTGATAAGCAGAGCAGTGGTCCCTTATGATACCTCACACAGCAGAAGGACTTTGCAGATGAGTTCAACAATGAGATGGAAGATTATCTTGGGTTATCTAGGGACCACCTACTTACAGATTCCTTTTAAGGAGGCAGGAAGGCTGGAGGGGGGGAGGACACTACATTACTGACTTTGAACTGTTTATTTATGCCACTTTACACCAGTGAATTGGTGACAATTCGTTAGAACAGAACTATGAAAGTAACAAAGAAAATGGCTGATATTTTGTTTCCTGGGCTTTCTGCGTTTCCCTTTATAGCTTTATTAATGTGTGTGTTTATGTTCATTCATTTGTTTTGGTAATCGTTGTTGAAACTACAGCTTTGTATATGCCAAACTACACCCTAGTCCCTGCATTTGCATTTTCAAGAGTAAACAAAAATGTTTTAAATTTCTAATCAGAGAAATAAATATATGAATAATGATATAGATTTGTATAGAGTGTTCTAGTCTGTAAAGCACATTCATGTACATAATTTCACATATGTACACAAGAATAGACATGAGAAGCAAAAAACTGAGGTCCCTACATCCATTCAGGTTTTTGCTAGGTAGCTCCAGCTGGGACCTATAATTTACCATGTTGGCGTGATAGAAGCAAAGGGGACTAGGGCCAAG
Source organism: Mesocricetus auratus (assembly GCF_017639785.1). NCBI lineage: Eukaryota > Metazoa > Chordata > Mammalia > Rodentia > Cricetidae > Mesocricetus > Mesocricetus auratus. Next base: position 3,528,977 of record NW_024429267.1, on the reverse strand, counting down.
GAGAAGCAAATAAATTAGAGGCAAGCACTAAGGACAAGCCCACAGTTATAAATTAACTTCAGATAAGAAGGTAAAAATTCTGTCCCCAGGAGATGAAAATGAGGCTCTAAAATGCAGAGTGGAGGAGAGGTTTTGGAAATGTAGGATTTAAATAACAGATGCCAGGCATCCAGCCTGGGCTAAATACTGTGATTCTGTTTCTAAATGAATAAACAAATAAATGGAACTGGGAGTGTCAGGCAGAACACAGCACTGTATGGGAATAAAAGGAAGAGAGCTGGTCTCTGGAAAATGGAGCTGGCAGAACACGGTACAGACAGTTTCCAGCAGGGTAATACGTCTGAGATCTCAGGGTACTAGAAATGGTAATCTCAGGCCTTTAGAGACTGCACACAGAATACATGGTATTCCAGAAGGTGGTTTCGTGGCAGCCCTGTTGAAGATCTGGCCTTCTCATCAGAGAATAAGGGAAGAGGTTCTGCCTAGGGTTATGGAGTGGACAGTTCTAAGAGTAGCATCAAGTAACTCCAAAAGCTTTAGGTTGGGGAGAGATTGACATACTCTCTGAACAAACACATTCTGAGGGCTTATTCTGATGTCCCGTGTTGGTGAATCAAAGATAAACAAGCCATGTGTTCTGTCAGCTACTTTATATCAATCATCCAGTGTCACTTGCTATAGGTTCACCGTGGTCTGTGCTCTTAAGGTTCATAGGCATGTATATTACCTCTGTGACTTTTTACATCATCTAGAAAATGAATTAAGGTTATTTGCATGTTCTACTCTTCCAAGAGAGTTATCACAATGGCAGTCCCCTTAGTTTAACTATCTAATTATTACTTAGTAATAGTTAGTAGAAGGTCTTTGAACCACTAGGAAATCAAGATCTTTGGAGTTTACTCATTTAGGGGAAACACTAATGAAACAAGTGTTTATTGAGCATCTATAATGCACACGCCATTATAGCAGGTGCTAGAGAAGCTGCAGAGATAATAGAGATGGGAAGTGCCTGCCTTCAGGGAGTGCACAGTCGAGCAGGGGAGACAAACTGGAAAAATGAATCACAAGAAAAGGCTTAACTGACAACTTCTAAGAACAATAAAAGAGACATCAAAAGGTAATGTCAGCTTAACTGCCACAACACTTGCTGTGTGCATTCAGATAAGAGCAAGGTCCCTTCTGTTTGGAGCAATCAAGGGAGGTTTTTACAGAATAGGTGGGATGGGAGCTGAAGGATAATTAAGATTGAAGGAGTGTAAGAAACAATGTGTTCTAAGTAGGAAGAGGTCGTAAAAGGTGGTGGTAAAAGACAACAACACATATGGAGAAAGAGGACAATCTGTGTCTTACAAATACTATGTTTTACCTTATATAAATACGAATTTATATAACATTTAAACAAACTGTCAAAGATGCTGTCTGTTGAAATCCCAAATTTAAAAAGTCTTTGCTTGTAGATAACGGTGAACTGTGTTCATGTATGTGTAGCTGTGTGTGTGTGGGGTAATGCTCATTCGTGTGTGTGCCTGTATGTAGAGGCCAGAAGTTGACATCAGTTGTCTTCTACAATCACTCTCCCCTCTTATTCTGTTTTGAGATGGGGTCTCATGGAGTCCTAGCTGGCCTGGAACTACTACTGAGTGTAAATAAGGCTGACTACCAATCCACATACCTCCAACCAAGTGCTGATTTAAAGGCATGAACCACTGTGACTTTGTCACTGTGACTTTTTTGTTTTTATTTTTATTATTTATTTATTTTTTGGTTTTGGAGGCTGTCGGACCCACCCGGCCTCGAACTCACAGAGATCTGCCTGCTTCTGCCTCCCGAGTGCTGGGATTAAAGGCGTGCGCCACCACAGATTCTCTCACTGAACCTGGAATTTGCCTACCTAGCCAGTAAGTCTGTCTCTCTTCTCAAGGATTGGGATGATAGGCACTCACCACCATGCCTGGCTTTTTTTACATGGGTGCTGGGAATTGAACTCAGGTCCTCATACTTGTGCAGCAAGCACTTTACCCACTGAGCCATCTCTTCAGCCATACTAATCGTGAGCTTTGTGAAAAAAACTCATTTATGAGTGCTGATATGTGTATTTAAAAGAAAACAGGGAAGGGAAATTAAATGTTTTTGTATCATTTTTTGGTGTGTTGGGGATTGAACCCAAAGCCTCTCATTCTAGGCAGGAATTCTACCACCACACTATTCCCCCATCCAAATCTAATCTTTAAGAAAAGAGTTGATATGAAAAATGGCTACAAGTGCTTAGTAATGGTTCTTCATCAATAGGGTAGTCACAGAAGACAAAACTTATTACAAGATAAAAATTGTGAGGGAGGACAGAAACCGGAGCCCCTGGTGTATATCAGACCATATACCATATGGCATTGGTCAGACTTTTTGCTTCATATATATATATATATATATATATATGTATATATATATATATGGAGGAAATACTTATTTTAGATTACAGTTTCAGAGGCTTTGGTCTGTGGCTAGCTGGCTCCATTACTGTGAGCCTGAGACAAAGCTGAATATCATGTACAAGGGCAGAGGACAAACTCCATCCTTCAAGCCTTGCCCCAAATGACCTACATCCCCCAACCAGACCCCACCCTTCACAGTTCTAACACTTTACAATAGTGCATTCGGATTTTTAATCCACTTGTGATTTAATCCATCCATGTCACCTCTGAATGCAAGTAGTATCAAGGATCTTTCAATACATGGACTTATCAAACCCAAATATTCTGAAAAATGCATCTATGGGTTTCTAAATGCAGAGTTTAATCCTGCAACAGAAACATCACCTAAAAATATTTCACTATGATGCTGTGAGTGTCAGCCTCTCTCTTCACATAGACAACTCACTGAGCCTTGATCCAGCATTAGCAAGTGGAGAATTCCTGCCCTGTTTCTCACAGAATGTTCTGAGAGGCTGAACAGATAGATGCAAGGTGCTGCTGTTACTAAATCAAATGCCATAAGCACATGTAAAACTGTCAGAGAGACCCTCAGCAGGTTCTCAAACTGTGAGTGGAATCTGAATCGAATTAGCATTATTTTTAAAAACTCACTGAGTATTATCATCTCAAAGTGATATATAAGCATCAAAAATGAATACATTTATTTCAGAGAATGCAAAGCTCAAGGTCTACAGAAATATCATAATTCCTTCTTGCTTGTTTCTGTAAGCCCAGCACCTAGCACCCTGTCTGGCAGATAATAGATGCTGAATAAATATTTATTAAATGAATGAATGAATACTTCTCTCTCAGTCCCCCTCTGGTAATATCATTTGCAAGAGCTCCTTATCTTTGTTTTCAAGATATATAAGGAATTCACCAAGGGAGCTCAAGGAGATTTACTTTTCCTCTTTAGGGAAGGTATTTTATTTATATATAAGAGGGTTAATAGTGTATATCTAAATTAAAATTTAATAGGCCTTTGGTATAAACAGAAGTGCCTATTAGTCAGTGTTTCTAAATGCTATAATAGGCACACTGTTAATCACAACTTAATACCTAGTGAAGGGGAATTAGATCCCAGAGGATCCTGAAACAGTAAAACAAAAGCCTTGTCCCTTTTAAATGTGTATCTCTGTGTCAGTGATAGAGACCTGCAACATACAAGTGATGATGACAATGATGATGATGAGAATTTCAGCAATAAACACAAGGACACAATGACAGGTTTTATAGTGTGAAATTGCATTTATATTGATTAGTGAACAAGTGGCCAGCTTTATGTACAATATTACCATATGTGACTATTCTTAAATGTTTTACGAACCTCCTTACTTTATAAACCCTGACACTTAGGAAGCTTGAATCTAAGCCTAAACCTCAGATCTTAGGTGGGCAGCCTGTGGACCTACATAAAGTGAACCTGTTTTAGCTACCTTTGTGTCACTGTTATCCCCTGATAGAGAAACAGTGTAAGGGAGGAAGGACTTATCTGAACCCACTTTTAGAGGGTTCAGGCTATGGTTTTTCAACCTTACAGTGGGTCATATGACAGAGGAGTCCTTTACCTCCTGATGGACAAGGACAAAGATACAGATAGGGACCTGGGGAAAACAGAGCACTCAAGAACTTGTTTTCAGCAACTTGGTTCTTCCAGCTGTACTCCACTACCTAGAGTTTCCTGAATCCCCCATACATCACCAGCAGCTGAGGGCCAACCTTTGAGAGCATGGGCACTGTGAGGGAACACTCCACATCCTAAACAACAGCAACCCTGTTCTGTTAGCTACTCTCCCCAATGTCTCTCACATCCTTATTTCCTTTCAGAACCAAGACACTTCTCTCCCCCAGAAACACTTCCAGGGCATAGAGAATCTGGGCATGCTCACTGCCTGTGCGCTGTTCAGAAGATCCGCAATTTAGCAGTATTCAGGAGGGCAGGGAAGCTTTCCTGTAAATGCTAAGAAAGACTAGAAGATTCCATACACAAGGTGTGTGTCCCTTGCCATACAATGTGGCAGAAACAAGGCTGACAATCTCTGTCGCGTCTGCTGCGCGGCCTGTGTCCAAGAACGTGCGGAGGGTGTCGGGGATTGACAACACAGAGACTTGTTCAACGATGTAAAGAAAACTTTAAACAGGCTCCAAAAAGGTTCAAGAAAACTTCCTAAGAAAGGCTCCCACCAGAGAAGCTTCTGCTCTCTCCTCTCCCCTGGCTGGTTCTGCCCTGACACCAAACTGATCTGGGCGTGGCAGAAGAGGCGGTTAGTCTTTGGACAAGGTCGAGGGTGGTTTCTGTGGGCAGGCCTTTTCCAGGAACTTATTGCCCCCGGGCATTGTATTGTTTTTAGTAAACATGTTTTTAGTAAACATTGTCTTACAGCTGCCTACTCCCAGGCAGAAGGGGAAGTGGGTCTCTGCTCAAGGTCTGGTGTTCCCACAAATCTCCCTCTTCAGCTGTCACCTGACTTTCTGTAGGATGAGTGTTCCCTGGCAAGGCTGCCCTTCCTTCTCCCTAGCTTTATTAAACTGACAAATAAAAACAATTGTTTAAGGTACACACTGCGATATTTTAGTGTGTATCCACACTGTAAAGTGATTACCACAATCAAATGGTAACACATCTATCACCTCATATGGCTGTCTTGTTTGTGAGAGACTACTCCTGTATGCCAGACTTCAGGCACACAGTATTACCAACTATGGTTACAATGCCATACAGTATCGCATAGTATTTCTTACTCCTTATTCAATTAGAAGCTTTTTACTGAAGAAATTATGTTTCATACAATATGAATAATTTTTTTCCTCCCTATCTCTCTCCCCATACAACTTTTTGTTCTTTTTCTCTCTCTTTCAAAAGCAAACAAATAAAAAAGCGATGAACAGGAAAATACACACAAAACTGAAAATCAAAACAATCAGGCAAAAGGCCAATTAGACAAAAATGCCAAAACAAAGCAAAATTAAACAAAAAGCCCATAAAACTACATTGAGTTTGTTTTGTGTTGGCCAACTATTACTGGGCATGGGGCCTTCCCTGGCAGCCCACAGAATTATTCAACTATAGTCACCATGCCATATGCTAGGTCTCCAGAGCTTACTCATCTTTAACTTGAAGTCTGTGCTCTTTAACCAGTATTCCCTTATTTCTCCTACCTCCTGACCCCTGGTAGACATTTGCAGTTTCTTTATGTAGGTAAAACAATCTTCAGATTTACCCATATTATCACAAATGTTAGGATTTCCTTTGCAATGGCTGACTAACACTCCATTTTGTGTGTCCACATCTGTGTGTGTATATACCACAATTTATTTATTAATCCACTGAAAAGTTGTTCAAGATCTTGGCTATTATGAATGATGCTTTCATGAACATAGTCATGCATATATCTTCAAAATAATGACTTTGTTTTCTTTGGGTACAGACCCAATGGTAGAACTGCTGGATCATATGACAGTTCTGTTCTTTTATTTATTTCTAAAGAATTGTCTATTTTTATTTTATTCCTTTCTAAAGATTTGTTTATTTTTATTTTATGTTTGTGTTTTGCCTGTATGTATGCATGTGTACCACAAGTGTGCCTGGTGTCCACAAAGGTCAGAAGTTCCCTGGAACTGGAGTTACAGACAATTTTAAACTGCCATATGGGTGCTGGCAATTGAACCTAGGTCATCTGAAGAAGCAGCCGGTGCCCTTAACGACTGAGCCATCTCTCCATTACCCCTATTCTTAGGAGTCTCCATACTGTTTTTCCATACTAGATAGCGTTGTATTACAACTTTACAACTAGCTATAAAAATATAGTAATCTCACTATGGGGCCCTGTTGGCCTGGAACTTGTTATGCAGACCAGGCTGGTCTTGAACTGACAAAGATTAACCTGCCTTCTTTTCCTGAGTTTTGGGTTTAAAAGTGTTCGATACCACACCCAGCCCTATCTTTTGGGTTTTTGAAATTGCTATATTTGTTCTGTGTTACTATAAAAAAACTGAAATGGACTAACTTATAAAGAGACTTCCTCAGTCAGCAGTGCTGGAGGCTCAGGAGCTGAACTGGAACTTAAGCCTGGGAGAGTCTCATGGTGGATGGTATCCCAAGAAGAAAAGCACATCCAGATGCACACGCCTTCTCTTCCTACCTCCTACTCTTACCTTCATTCAACTTGCCTGCCTTCCTGCCTTCCTGCCTTCCTGCCTTCCTGCCTTCCTGCCTTCCTGCCTTCCTGCCTGCCTTCCTGCCTTCCTGCCTTCCTGCCTTCCTGCCTTCCTGCCTTCCTGCCTTCCTTCCTTCCTTCCTTCCTTCCTTCCTTCCTTCCTTCCTTCCTTTCTTTCTTTCTTTCTTTCTTTCTTTCTTTCTTTCTTTCTTTCTTTCTTTCTTTCTTTCTTCTCTTGCCTGTCAGTATATGCCTTCCCTTCTCTCAAAATAGGTCTGAAAATTCAATTCCACATGGAAATATATATTAGTTAAAAAATTCCCTTTAACTGTCCATGGTAAGACAGGAAGTAAAAGAGCCAGTGAGATGGCTCTGCAGGTAAACATGCTTGCTGTCTGGCAACCTGAGTTGGATCTCTGGAATCCACAGAAAGGTGGAAGGAGAGAACCAACTCCAGAAAGTTGTCCTCTGACCTCCACATGTATGCTGTGGCTCACATGTCATATATATAGTGTGTGTGCTGTGTGTGTGTATGTGTGGGTGCTGTGTGTGTGTGTGTGTGTGTGTGTGTGTGTGATATAATGACAATAGATGGTTTTTTAAAGGAGGAATTGAGAAGGAATGCTAGACTCCCTTAGAACCACCTGCTCTTTAGAGAACTTACCCTTTCTACTCTGTAAAACCAGTATCAGTCTATTCATAGATGGTCAATGAACTACTTACTTCCCAGTAGAACATGACCCTTAAAAATTTCATCACATTTAAATCAAGCTTCCAGCATATGGCCCTCTGTATGGGAGAGTGTGAAATGAATGGACCATACCTACTCCATGGCAATAGCTATTCCAACAGGTATGAGAAAATATCTCACAGTTCCAATGCGTATTTCACTGATAATCAGTTGAATGCCTTTCATATGTCTACTGGCCATTTGTCTTCTTTAGGAAATAATTGAGTTGAGTTGCCCATTGCTGTTGAGTTGAATGGGATCCATAAAACTGTCTTTAACACTCAAATTTTAATTTTTTATACCATAATGTTAGAGTGACTACACACAAGATAATTTGCCCTAAGTCTTATTTTGTTAAATACCCTGAATCATTTCCTATTGCAGTAAATATGGCACTGTTTGGGGGTTTATTTATCACGTCCACAGAACTCTCCAAAACAAGCAGGGTTAGTGATTCCATTTTCAACAAACGTATTCTTGTCCTACCTCTCACAGTCTACCTTCATCCCAACTTGCCTTTCCTTTTTTGTCTATTAATATGCAAATTTTCAATTCCCCTCTTTCAAAATTCAACTCTACATGGACACCTATCTTAATTAATTCCCTTTCAACTACTGCTTAGTCCTCTAGTCTCTTTGGGCTGAGGTATAGTACTGATGGTCAGGGTAAGTATTCTGATAATCACTGTAAATTATTATCCCTAATTTACAAATGAGGAGACTGAGGCTACAGTGCCATGCTCTGGATCACACAGCTGTGTAGTAGCTAGTTCTGGGTTCCCACCATGGCTTAGGTGACTACAGAGCCTATGGTCTTTCCCAGTAAACACTGTGGTACCACACAGGCTTGATGGTGACACCCTCGAGAGCTCCATGCCCTCCCCACACCATGCACACACCAGAGAAAATGTCTGTTCTCTTGCATTTCCTCAATATGCTTGTTGAATTGAGTTGAACAGCTTAAAGCTGGAAAAACACATCTCCTATTTTTGTTAATATATTCCATCCTTGTGCTCAGCACATAAGGTAATCGTTAAATGTTAATGACTAAGAGAAATGGAATAAAATCAGTGTTGTGGTAGCCATTTTTAAGCTTTAAGAGTTTAAATGTGCAGCCCATATAACTATACCACAGCTGGGAGCACCATATTGCCATTAAGCCAGAAGGTGGATTCACGGAATGGGAACATTGAAAACAGACACCACAAGAATGGTTAAGTCAGTTTTCCAAACAACTTTCTACAAGTAGATCCTGCTCCCCACCACCCATAATAATTTCACAATGATTAGCCAGCATGCTAGGTGAGAAATCCCAGGCAAACAGTGTGAAAGGACTTTACAGTAACTGCTCAAATATTAAGTCAAAAGTGATTTGAGTGTTAGGTCAAATGGTAGGGCCACAACAAGCAGGGTCATTCTCCTTCAGTTGGTCAAAAACAATAAAAAGCTCTTCTGCTGATGTTTCTAGTGTGGGCTTTATTATTGTTCTTATAATTAGGTGGATAAAATGCAGTCCACACTCCAGTCCATGTGGGTATCTGAGTAGCTATGCGATGGGGGTTCTGTCTTACTTACCAGTGTTTGCCCCTTTGCTTACTTTGCTCACAACACGAAATTTCCTGTTGTTGTTGTTGTTTGCCAAGCCCTTACTATGTAGCTTTTTAACTTAATTAAATATATAGGCAATTACTGGCACCATCTGTCTTTGCAGAAAAAGAACGAGAACCAGCACAAGAGCCTGGGATTCTGAAGGGGCTCCTTTAACAAAATCTTCTGGCTCTATTAGCGGTATTGGTTTTTAAGAGCCCTTCTGTTATTTTAAATTATTCATCTTTTTCTAGTAATAACTAATTTGAGCTAACTTAAAATGTGATGGCATTGGCATAATGTTTTAAAAGTAAAATATCAGGTAGTCCATGACTTTTCAGTATAACAACAATGTAAACATGTGGTTGAACATCTGTTACTAGTACAGTCTAACACAACACTTAAAATCCTTTATAAAATTACATGAATCTTTTGCATAAATAGAAATGCTTTAACAATATGTACATTCATTTCAACATATAGTTCACTTTCTTAAACATAAGATTTACTGTACTGACAGTTGGACCCAAATCCTTATGAGCAAATGAAAAACCCGCCTTCCTGGGAAGCGGACCTGCCCATCATGCCACAGGCCTACCTGACCTGGAAGACCTACTTACCTGATGTCTGTTTTTTAACCTCTTTAAGTTTCTATACTAATTCCTAAGTATATAGATGATACTAAGCCAACCATTGAAATCTGTTCAGGCAGAGTAAGGAGCCTTTCCAAAACCAAGTGCAAATAGATCAATGCAATTCACCGCTTCCTTAAGGAAAGCACAGAAGGCAGGGTGCTGAAGAACACTGAGCTCTCCTAAGGCTAGCAGCCACCACCAGGGCAGACAACGGAGCCCTTTCCTGGCTGGGTGAACTATGTGTTGAATCTCTCCCACTGTATAGCACTGCAGTGACGTTCCCTACTTTCTACAACAGACATGCGCATGAAGTCACTTCTAAAACTCAAGAGACAGTTTCCAAAGGAGTAACAATGTGAAACTTCTAGTCACACCAAAGACCTAGAATGTACTAAAGAATATGCCACCCCAGAGCTTTGGGGGGGGGATTCAATGGATGAACAAAAAAAAATCAATGAAGGAAATGTGAAGACAGGAATTTCACAGTTGTTTTCTATGTAAAGCACTTAGTGGGTACAAACAGTTACAAACCCAGATTTGATAGTTAGCCGCTATAATGAAGAGTCTTCTGGTGCATTCTCCTGAGATGAAAGAGCACACAGAGAAACCGTGCAGTGACTGGGTAGAAGAGGAGTAGGAAGAGATGAACAGAAGAGGAAGGAAGGAAAAATATCTTCCTCAAGTTAACTCTGTTAGAGATCCGCCCAGGAATGAGTGGTTTCAGAGAGGTGGTCAGTTCTAAGCAGCCTGTGGGGGTAGCTCAACAGCCAAGTTAACACAGGGCAGAGCCTGGGAATGCAAGTGAAAAAGTAAGGCTCACCACATGCATTCAGTGTAACTCCAGGGTGACGTGTAGTCAGCAGTGAGTCTGCTGGGATGTTTTCCAAGGCCCCAGAGCTTCACCCGCGCACTTGTGGAAAGAGCCACACGAGTTATTGGACTGAGGTAGGGGCCTTGCAAGGTAATCTCTGTCCTCATGTACTACAGTATTTCTCTATCCTCATGGATTTCTAGAAACACACATTCTTAGAGTGTTTCGCAGGTAAATAATGAGAACATGGGGCTGAAGGATGTTAAGAGACTTCCCCAAAGTCACAGTAAGTTGAGACTCTCCTGGCTTTAGAACTATCTAGTAACTAGTGGAGCTTCCTGACATGACTCCTCTGGCCAAGCTCTATCACCTCCAGGATCGAGCATGGCAGAGAAAACCTGGGCTCTGGAGTTTAATCTAGCCCTGCCTCAGCTGGGAACTGACAGCACATTTCGTGGAATCTTTGAACCTCTGCTTTCAATTATATTAAACACACGTTTGATATCTACTTCACAAGGCTGCCATGAGGACGATGAGAAAAGCCACAATGCTTTGCACTTGACAGCCCTTAACTACACACTCATTTCCCTTCCTCTTCGTTTCCCACATTTCCTTTCTGCAGTCTTCACTACATGACATCAAATAGGCAGTTCCCTAAATACCAGTCCCATAAAAATGACAGCGTAGTGTCTCGATAGGGTGCTCACTCTTTTCCAACACAAGACACTGTAAGGAGCAAAGGCAAAGTGGAATCCAGGTTCACCTCCAGATAACCATCCTCCAAAAGGCCGCGCTATGACAAATATGTCACCAGGGAACCATGCCTCCACCACCATGAGGTTAATCAGGACTTATTTACATGTCAATCCCAGTTCCCTCTCCCTCCCCTCCTCCCGCACTCCCCTTCCACCCTCCCTCCCACCCTATTGCCAAATCCTTCCACATAGGGGATGTCTAGAGTCTATCATTTTACTCTTGGTAGGGTCAAGGCACTCCCCTAAGAGTCCAGGCTGAGAGAGCATCTCTCTTTGTGCTATAGGCACATGAAGACAGATTGTATACCAGGGATAGACACTGATCCACAGCTCAGAGCCCCATAGGTTGTCCAGGCCTTCTCACTGACACTCACATTTGGGGGGTCCAGATCAGTCCCATTCTGGCCTCCCCACTCTCGGTCTGGGGTCCAAGAGCACTCCCCTGTTCAGATCAGCTGTCTCTGCTGGTTTTGCCAGCCCATTCTTTGCCAATTTGCTCATCATTCCTCTCTCTCTGTCACTGGGTTCCTTGGGTTCAGTTCAGTGCTTAGTTGTGTGTTTGCCTCTGCTTCCATCAGTCCCAGGATGTAGGCTCCCGGATAGTTATAGACATCAAGTTCATTATCAGGAATGGGCATTCGAGGTGGTCCTTCCACTATTGCTTAGCTTGCCAATTGATGTTACACCTTTAGATCACTCGAGGTCACTCTGGTGCCTGATCTGTCTTCGATCCTATGATTCCCTCTTCCCCCTATTCTACCCCCACCCCCTCAACTTCCTGTTCCCCCATGACCAACTCCCTTCCTCTTTACCCCAACCCAGCGAGCCCAGCTTCAGGTGAGATTGGGTCTCTGGCTGGGACCACCCGCCCATCACCCATCCCCCTCCATCTTTGGGGCCGCTCCCGGCTTCCAGAAGAGCCGCCCACACAGGAAAGAGATCAGCCCCTCCAAGACTCCAACCCAGCGAGCCCAGCTTCAGAAAAGAGATCAGCCCCTCCAAGACCCCAACCCCAGCGAGGCCAGCTTCAGCTTCAGCTGCAGTAAGGAAGGAGACCAGTGGAGACAGAAAGCCCCCACCAGCACCCACTGGAAGAAGAGATGGGAAGAAGACAGAATAAGAGATCACTCAGCAATAGAAACACCAACATGACCCCACCAGAATCCAGGGATCCAACACCAGCAAGACCTGAAAAGCACTACATAGATGAAGAAGAGGAGACAGACCTTAAAAATTATTTCATGAAGATGATGGAGAGCCTCAAAGAAGAAATGAGGAAATCCCTTAAAGAAATAGAAGAAAAAACAAACAAAAAAAATCCATGAAATGGGGGAAAAAATTCAAGAAATAATCAGGACTTATTAAATTATTGGACTAACCTGATGGGGATGAGGAGAGCCCCCCGTGGAGGAGCGTTGGGGTGGGAAACGCTGTCTGTGGAGAATGAGCAGAGAGAGAAGGTGGAAAGTGTGTCTTGGACATAGCTTTCCTGTGCCACATATTCACCAACGGTCTCACCAGTCCCGCCTTCCTGATGGCGCCCAGCCCAACTCAGTCCAGATGCTGCACAAAATGAAAGCCTGTGTGTAGGGCAGGAGGAAATAGCCCGGCTTTTAGAACAGTGACACTTGGTTCTTAGCATGCATTGAGTCTATCTGACACTATGCATATGATATTATGCTAAATGGGTTATCTCTTCCATTCCATGGCTGCTTATTAAGCCCTGTGTATTAACCTCTGTTGGCCACTAGTTAGCTTTAACATATGTGACAGACATTTGTTGGACATAGCAAAGGTTTATAAGGTTCCACCTTGAAGAGTACCTAAAGTAAACACGGAAGGCAATTTTAGAAGAGGTTTGTCACAGACTGATTCATTCAGTTATCAGTTATACTCAACCACATTCAAAGAAGGGACACACAGATAGTGCAAGTGTCTATACTACAATGGGCTTTCTGGAGCCTGGGCTGTGGGGATACATTGTAACAGCTTTATTGATACACTTTATGCCAGAAAGGACAGTTTTTCAAAGACAATATTTAGTAGTTTCACATGTATTCAGACTTGCACAACCATCATCATTATCAAATTTTACATTTATTTTACTCCCCACAGCCTGAAAAATGAGTATAGGCCAATTAGCAGTCATTTCCCATCCCTTTTTCCCTTAGCCACTGTGAACTATTTTCTGTCTCTGTGGATTTCATTATCTTAGACACCTCATGTAAGTGGGATCTCATGTAACTCCAGAAGTTTCGATTGTTGAACAGTTAAAGTTTCAATTGTTGAACAGTTAATCTGGTAGGTGATTGTTGCCATCTCTCAGAGAGACTTCTAGAAGACATTGAGCTATCCCAGAAATTGCCACTAGGTGGCAACAGGCCAAGAGGCAGCTGGTCCCTGCTCTGCCTGTCTACTGATTTTTTTATTGTAATGCAGACAACTCTTACTAAATATCACAGTCTTATTACTATTTTACTAATTGAAAATTCTTTCAGTGTGGTGTACCCACTTATTTAAAAATGAAGTGCAAGGTGTGTTTACCACATAGTGTCCTCAATGCTGTCTGGCATTTTAAGATGGGGAAGAGATGGCATTTACTATGCCAAGGAGATCATGTCTTCATGGTTACAGGGATGCTGGGGCCTGTCCTGCTTTCTGTTTCTGAGACATGGGCAAGCATATCAAATTCAGAGTCAAACGACTGAGTTCTCCCACTGCCCTGACCTTGCAATACTAGCCACACATGCACTGTCTCATACAGTCACCTTACAACAGACAAGGATTCATGCCAGTAGGCCCACTGTATTTGGTTTGATTTGACAGAACTAGAGATTGAACCTAGGGCCTCCTGTGTGTTAGGTAAGCACTCCATGGCCTTTGGCCTATGTTAACAGACAAGGAAGGAGGCCTAGAGATAGGAAAGGAAATTCGGAAGACCAGATAACAGAAAAGGCAATGCTGGCATCCCCAGCAAGTCCTTGTAACTTGTCCAAAAGTCTCCACCCAGGAGGAACTTGCCTCCCTCAACCCACTCTCCTCTTTAGCCATCTTTACCCTCCACTGCTGGCACTTCTGTGCCCCAATCCATCTGTTCTATCCTTCTCATGCTTGGTGCATCTTGGCCTAACCATGGTGAGCAGCAGGATGACCTATCTCTACAACAGTCTCTTAGATAAGATCTCAGGTCCTATGGGCCTCACCTGTCTCCCCATCCAGGGAAAGCCTGGTACTCTAAGCTCAGAAATGATATCAGAGATGAGCTGTCTGCTTACCACAGCCTGAGCCATCTTTAAGCCTCAAGAGAAGCCCAACACATGCTTCTGACATACAGTGAGAAAGAATAGGTGATCGCAACCCCTTGGAATATTGTCCAATAGAGGTATTGCAAGCTGAATACACCTAAGCCTGAAGCCTGGATTTTACCCTCTAAGTAGTCTCCAATTTGTTCTACTAGGACGTAATTCTTCCATTTTCTGGGGGAAAGGCTTAGGGACATCTTTGATTCTTTGTCTCATGTCCCACATCAAGCCCATCAGTATGTCCATTGAGACCTACTATTGAAATGTGTCTATAGAAAATCACTCCTACCCTTAATGGTTCTGATACTGGTCTTGCCACTGTCATCTGTCACCCAAACTATGGCAGTGTCATCCTAACTGGACCCCCTGTCTTCATTCTTACTGTTCATGGTCCCTTACTGTGTATCAACTCTTTAAAAATAGACACCAGAGCATGTCATCCCTCTGTTCAACACCCTCCAACAAATTTCCAGCCTCTGAAATTATATGCAAGAAGCAAGTCCTTCATTTGTCACTTAGTTGTATGTGGGAAATAAGTCCTTCTGTTTGTCACTTAGTTGTTTGTGGGAAATAAGTCCTTTGTTTGTCACTTAGTTGTATGTGGGAAATAAGTCCTTCCATTTGTCACTTAGTTGTTTGTGGGAAATAAGTCCTTTGTTTGTCACTTAGTTGTATGTGGGAAATAAGTCCTTTGCTTGTCACTTAGTTGTATGTGGGAAATAAGTCCTTTGTTTGTCACTTAGTTGTATGTGGGAAATAAGTCCGTTGCTTGCCTCTTAGTCAAGCCATAAGGGTAGAAGGAACCCTGGCCTAGCCACAGCTGGATTATGTGACTCCCAGAAGAGTTGCCCATTGGTCTGACAGATGGTTTGGACCTTCTCTAAGAAGAATAAAATGGTCCAATAATAAACTGCCCATCAGATTTGGAGCTGTGAATATGGGCATGGAGGTCATTCCTATATCCCTCAGTCCAACAGGCTGCTAAGGAGAGTGGATATACATCACAATATACTCCAAAGGACTGGTGCCAACCTTATAGTAGCTGAATTTTCAGTGTTACATTTCTTAAGATTGGCCAGTTTGGAGAATAATAAAACACTTAAATTTTGTTATCACCATATGGCAAATCTTCATAATCCCAAATTGGCCTCATTGACATATCTGGGGGCAATGAAGGGGTCTGCCCAGACCTTAATCTCCAGGAACTAGTCAAGGGAAGTGGGGCTCAAAGAGGTGACTTAATTGTGGACTACAAATATGTATCTCAGACACTGACAGAATAAGCTTGGACAAGTAACCTGTTAGCTGCTCTAGGCCTCAATTTCTCCATAGAAAAGAAAAGCAGATGAAAAAATGAATTTATAAAGTCTGTGGATTCTCAAATCTCAGAAATTCTGGTTCTTCAATGTCTACTAGACAGTCTATAAACGAGTCTCCCAGTCTCATTCTTACACTAATGTTCATAAAAGAAGGCTAACAAGAAACAAGACAAAGCTCTTTGCCATGTAACTTTACTTCCACTTGAGGACAATTACAGAATGTAGGACCAAAGCACAGCTGCCCACATCTGGATGCTTCATCACCCATCCATCCTGCCTGTCACCAGAAAAAGGCAGAAGCAGCAGGGGTGAGCAGGCGGCCTCCATCTGCCCAGAATACCTAAGGCAAAGGGGGTTTACATTAGGCCTCTATACCAACCCTTTTCACACAGGAGCATGTTATTGCCTTGTCATCCCAAAGAACTTGAGAACAGGACAGTTCTGGCCTATGCTAGTTCTCTGGATTCAGGCAAGTACAGTCGGAAAAGTGGAGAGCAGGGGCCTCCTACCCACACACTGGGTTCACCTCTTTGGTAAAGTTGCAGTGGCATAGAGGGTGTTAAACCACATGCATAACTCTTATTTTCTAGTAAGTTACAAAAAGATGAAAATAATCTTACTAGTTTTAAAAGCATGTGCCACCACTACAAGGCTGAGTGTGGGTTTTTGTTGTTGTGTGTTTTTTAAGAGTCTTTCCTGCCTTAGCCTTACCTTCGAATCTAATCAATGAATCCATCAAACAAGTCATTACAAGCCATCAAAGCAAGTCGTGTCAAAGGCACCACCTTCATTCTGTCCTTATCCCTTCTTGGGGTGCTTGTGACAGGAACATCCACTGCCCAGAGCTTTAAGTTTACAAAGTGAACATTGAATTTTAAAAACAGGATTAAGTAAGAGGAAGTAAGAACATGCGACAGGCACCAAGGAGGTGCAGAGAAATACTTACTTGATTTGAATCTGGACTCAGCCATAAATGGCCCCCAGCTGCCTGCTCCTGAACGGCTCCAGAGGCAATCACAGAATGGGACTGGAATAGTGGTTGTCCCCTGCTTTGCCAACCATACCCCACACACTGGGGGCTGCAGGAAGACAAAGACTTAGCAGCTTCCCCTAAAGGATTAACAATCTAGAGGGGAATATTGGAACCCCTGTACACAAACAAGTATGCCTTAGGCAATGTTTTCAGCAGGGAAAACCAGATGGAGAAGGGAACAATTATCTGAGCAAATCAGGCAAGCCTGCTGTTGAGGAAAAGGCTTAAGGAAATGTGTTCTATCTCCTTTGTGAACCAAGAAGTTAGGGCAGCCTGGGGAGGCAAGAAGCAAAAATACTGACCTCTAGAAAATTCAGAGCTCTGGCCCATGCTCTACCATCTCAGACAAATTATGAGACAGCTTTTTGCTCTCAGTATCCTCAGTAAAATGGAGCTAGAGTAGTAGCAGCATTGCCCCAAACCTGCCATTATAGGGCAAACCAGTTAGAAAACTGTACCATCTAGTAGCCACAAGTCACCTGAGAATCTGTTTTAAAAGACAGCATTTGCCACCATTAGCCCAGGCTGGCTTTGAATTTGTGATCCTCCTTGATTCAGCTTCCAGAGTGCTGGGATTATGAGTTCACACCACTATGCTTAGTAAGGAGACTGTCCTTTTAAAGGGAATGCTTAGTAATTGTAAATAGCTTTTGTATTCAGCTTCATAGGGTAATTTATGTGTATCTTGGGGCTTTTGTTTGACTTTCAGAACCTCATGAGATAGGTATTACTGTTTGCTCCTTGACTCTTGAGTATACGGGGATGGAGAGCGCACCAACACTAGTCTAAATGTATGCTGCCTGTGAGGACCACACACATGTGCTCTTACTCCTTGGTTCTGTCTTCCCTAGACTATGCTGCCTTCTTATCAAAAGCTTTATCACCAAAACATTAGTATCATTAATATAAATATCAGCAATCGTTTGTGTATACATCTTCTGGTGAAGAGCACCAAAGTATGAAAAGAGAAGCTTTGGAGAAGGATGTGTAAGGAGTGTAAGTCCTCTTTCTCCTCAGAGGGAACAGGAGCTGTCCCAATCTGATTTACATGTACTGCCATACAGCAGGAAATATTTAAGTTGACAAATAGGGTATTTACAACTGCAGCAGATACTTGGCAGCTAGTTTTTAACAATTGTTGCAAATGTGATTTATTTGCTGTTATGAAAGAGGATTACTGTGTGAATATGATCTTGAAATTAGCTTCAGTTTAGCAAGGGGCCTTGACAGCTTGACCCCTTAATATTCTTATAATGATGCCATTTACATTCAATGCTTACTCAAGTCACTCACTGCTAGATTTGTTTTAGAGGAGTCCACTCTAGGGCAGATGTATTGTGTATTTTAACATACAGAGTTGGTGAGTGGGGCACTTGTATGCCTTCTAAGAGGAAAAAAATATTTAATCAAATCTTCCTGAAAATGTGTTAGTTTCCAACTTCCTACAGTGAAAATGCATTACTGCTAATTACATCATGCTGCAGAAATACAATACTTTATGTTTTCTCCACAAGACACTTCCATGGCATGGGTTGTATTAAACAAGAACATGTTCTGATCCTCTGCAACTTTGACTTTTAATTTGACTAGAAGATTGGTACAACATCAATGGCCTCTTTTGTGGTGGTGCATGGGAGAAGGGTGGGCTTGGAACCAGACAGATATGATTAGAGTCTGAGTGCTACCCCTACCTTACTGTGTGGACTTAGGGACCTCCTGGACCTGTTTCTTTATCTGTAGCATGGGTTGTAGTTTTTAAAGTTACTAGAAAGATCAGAGAAGTCTGTGCAATACCTAGAATACCATATATACTTAGTCCATGCAAAAGATGGCTTTATTACTAGTTTAAAGCTCAAATGTCACCTTCAAAGGCAGCTTTGATTCTACCAAGCAAACTCAGGCTGTCCTTTCTGCTTCCATAATCATCACTGTAGTATATGTTACACTGTGCTGTGATTCACTGAGTATATGTGGATCTGTTATCTTGATGGCATGGCCTAGGCCTCTATATCTTTGACTCTGCTGACTTGCATGCTCTGCCTTGAGCATTCAACTAAGTTGGATTCTGGGGCTCTCATGGGAGCCTGAATGACAAACTTAAAGGAGAAGGAGGAGGTAGCACATGACCTACTTTTGTCACAGCCAGTTGAACACACAGTGAATGTTCAGTATTTACTTTAGTTACCACCTTCTTTAGCTTTTATCCAGTCTCAGTTGAGAACATTGTACTGTCCACCTCTGAAATAACAAACCACCACCAAAAAACATTGCCAAGATCTCTGTTAGATTGTCTTGGTCAGGTGTTGTCATTTTTTTAAACTTCCTGTATAATCACAAAAATTCTAATGAGAAACAAGCGCTGACCCCCAGCTATGTGATACAGAAACAGAAGCAAAGACATCTCTTCTCCATGAATCTTCTTGGCCTCTTGCTTGATCTAGTTAGGACTGGTGTAGCTCACTTTCTTCTTGGTCTTACCATACCCTCACTTCTCTGGTTCATGTTTTAACCAGGTATGGACAACAGGCCTCAACCTCTCATACAGTGACCAGTTATCCATGACTCAGCTCACCCTGTACTTGACAAATGGCCATCTGGATTGTGGTATGAGCACCCTGGAAGTGCCCCGCTTTGATCAAGATACAGAAAGGAAGAAAACGCGCCTTAGCATCCAGGCAGAGCTGGTAAGCAACAGATTCTTTCTGGTTGGTCTGGTGTTCAGCAGTACTTAACTGCTAAGTGAGCAAAAAGAGAATGACGTACCAGAGAGGTCACTGAACCATTTCAAAACAAGGTCCATAAATGTGACAGTCTTTGCCATAAAAAGGGGTAGCCACCCAGGAAGAGGGAGGAAGCAAGGTATGGAATGCCAGAGGCCATAGGCTTTCTGTTTGGGAACCTCCTAGCTTTCTCCATTTCTCTCCATAGTGCATCAGTGAACAGCTATTTTTGACAACCTTAATCCCTATTTTTCTGGCCCTCATTTCCATTTTGAGCTTACACTCCTAGATCCAAACTATTTAAAACTGTATGGTCTCTTCCCCCTACATCTTCTTGGGGAATCAAACCAGAGACCAGCAAGACTTACCTTCATCCTACTCCCTGCCACAACCAGACTACAATACTTCTAGCTGCTAAAATGTCTTAGATCCTACCAGTACCCTGCTTCCATGAAGATGCCACCTTAGAACTGCCCCCATCTCACACTAGTTTAGGAGCAATTCCTCCAGATTTCCTGTCTCCCTTCTTTCTCCTTAGTCTAGAAACTACAGTGAAGACTGATGAATAGCAAAAGACAACTTTAAGCATCCCACTCCCCTACCCAGAATTTTTTCAATAGAATTGTTTTTAAGTTGGACATGGTGGCACACACTTTTAATCCCAGTACTTGAAGGCAGAAGCAGATGGATCTCTGAGTTTGAGGCCAGCCTGGTTCACAGAGTGAGTTCCAAGACTGCTGGGACTACACAGAGAAACCCTATCTTGAAAAACAAAAAACAAAACAAAATATATGATATATTTTGTTTACTATTTTCCCTCCCCCAGCTCCTCCTGGACCACCCTCCTCTCCCCCATCCAATTTCATGTCCTTTCTTTTTCTCTCTCTTCAGAAAACAGGCAAACAAAACAACAAATAAACATGAATTTTAAAAAAAACAAGAAACATAAACAAAAAGACACATAAAAACAAAACCAGAAACTTAGTAGACCAACAAAAGACCAATAAGACAAAAAAAAATGCCCAAACTAAGCCATATGAAGACAAGACTAAAAAGAAGTATCACTGAGTTTGTTTTGTTTTGCCACATACTGCCTGTCATGGGGCCTGCCCTTAAGTGTGGTTAATGTATCCAGTGAGAATCCACTGGAGAAAACTAACTTTTCCCTTGCAAGTGGATATCAACTGGAGATAGCTTCTCGGTTAGGCGTTGGGAGCCAGTGTTCACTTCCCATTCTCAGCACTGGGGTCCTGTCTGGATTGAACCTGTGGATGCTGCCAGTCTCCTAGGTGTGTTAGTCCTCTTGTGTCTAGAAAACACTGTTTCCTATAGCTCTTAAGGACCTTTCTACCTTCTCTTCTACATAGTTCCCTGAGCCTGTAGAGAACGGGTTTAATCTCATTTAGGATTGAGTGTCCCAAAGTCTCTTACTCTGCACATTGTCATTATGGGTCTCTGTTAGTTCCCATCTACTGCAGAAAGAAGCTTCTGTGATAATGGCTGAATGAGACGCTTGTCTGTGGATATAACAGAATGTCCTAAGGAGTCATTTTATTGATGTTTTCCTTTAGCAAAACAATATTATTTGTTTTTCCATAAGTCCGTAGCTTATGCAGTCTCAGGTTCTTGGCCACCTGAGCACTGTCAGGTGTGGGTTCCATCTTGTGGAGCAGACCTTAAAAACAATCAGAGTGGTTGGCTACACCCACAAAGTCTGTGCCACCATCGCACCAGCGCATCACCGCAGGGTTTGTAGTTGGGTTAGTGGTAGCATACAGAGTACCTTCCACTACCGTGAACGCTATCGAGTGGGGGGTAAAGGCTGTAGTTGGACACCAGCTTGACTTCTCTGTGTTCAATGAGATAAGGTCTTACAATCAGGTTGTGGAAAGTAACCAATAGGCTTGCCAATAGTCTGAGATGTTTGGGGGTTTCCATGGGCCCCTTTGGCCAATAATTCAGCCAGATGTAACCTATTCCTGGCACTGGAGGTTTCCCTTCCTAGCTTAGTTCCTGAGGCCTCCCATGATCTGTCTCTCTCTGTACCATAGTCTCCTTTATCATCACTAGGATGACAGGCCTAAGACCTGCTGTTAGTAAAGTTTACCAACTATAGCATCCGGGGTATAAAGAGATTAGGTCTCCATGGGGAGAGTGGGTGCTTGTGGAACTAGCTAAACAGGTCACTGTGGAAAAGAACAAAGGTCAGCACGGTGAGATGGCCCTTGGTGTAAGAGTGTAATTGAGGCTCTGCAGCCACAATTGTCCTGAGTGCTGCTGAAGCGTTTCTTCTGCCCTTTCAAACAGTAGCTTCTTGTCCTTCTTGAAAATGAGGCTCCATCTGACACCCAAATACATTAAATAGACAGAGAATTCCAACTGGGAATGGTGGCGCACACCTTTAATTCTAGCACTGGGGAGACAGAGGCAAGAGGATCTCTGTGAATTCAAAGCCAGCCTGGTCTACAGCCCATCAATATTTAATTAGACTCTGTTTCAGAGCCTTCTTGGAGCAACATCCTCTACCTTTCTGCTGAACAACTTCAGAACTAGATGCCTCTAGGTTTAAAGGGGCCTGTTTGAGTCTGCCCTGTACCTCCACCATCCTAGAGAGGTTCTTGAATGCTCATGTGGCTTCTTCCTTTGCCCCTTCAGTCCAGTTCTCCTGTGAGGTGCCAGCTAGGGCCTTGCTCCCAGGAGTCACCTCAATCTTTGCTTATTGAAAAGAAGAACTGAACTGGGTATGAGGAAATTGCCCCCACTAAAGGTTTCTATTTTCAGCAGGAGGATCCGTGAAAGCCTTGGCTCAGTGCTGGATGAAAAGATGCAGTAAAACCCCATGCCAGTAAGAAGCTAGACGCTGAGCTGGTCTCAGCACAGCCTTCCAAAGACAATCCACTGCATAGGAGTGTAGCTTTGGGTAGCCATAAGCAGTAGTTGTACCTCAAATCAGCAGCATTCTCCCATTTCTCCCCCTCTTGCCTCTAAGTGACATTCCTAGATACAGGCCAACAATGGGAATTCCGTGAAAACTATTGTTTACTTTTATGAATTGCCCACACAAAACAGGAAACCCTTGAGAAATCAAGTATTTCTAGAATCATGGCAGAAAAGCTATTCAGGGATTCTGGTGTGAGAATTAGCTTAAAGTGCTGTAGGCTTCAGAGTGTAATAGATTCTTCCAGTCTGAACCTGTGTGTGTGTGTGTGTGTGTGTGTGCGCGCGTGTGTGTGTGTGTGTGTGTGTGTGTGTGTAGGCCCCAGGCATATTTATACATGCGCTAGGTTCTTTAAAAGGAAGCATGTACATGTGTACACAGAACAATTTTCAGCCAACCTGAAACTTCCAAAGCAAGTATGAACACACAGTGATAGGTTCACAATCAGCACCCTTTTGCAGATGGTAGGAGGAAATTAGGAGGTCACTATGAAGGGATGACATTTGTGATAATGTTCACAGTGATAGGTTCACAATCAGCACCTTTTTGCAGATGGTAGGAGGAAATTAGGAGGTCACTATGAAGGGATGACATTTGTGATAATGTTCCCACTCTGATGACAGCACATTCAGAACTAAGAGCTGGAATGTAAAATGCTCCTAGTTTGCTTCTATTCCTTAAATAAAGTGCTGTGCTGAGACAAGAAAAGCAAACAACAAAAGAGCAAAGACCCAGATCTAGACTCTCAGGAGCGCTCAGCCATGTCCACTGTGAGCAACAGGTGTCAAGACTGTTGGGAACCCCTTGGGTCAGGTCATGACGTCTGATCTAGACTCCTTTACAGTCAGCTAACCAAATACATTTGAAGGCATTAGCAAAGCCTGAGAAATCCCAGATATGCATATTTTAGAAATAAAAAGGGCCGGGGTGCTGGATTAGTAAGCACAGTGCTTGCTACAGTTGCTGCACAAGCACAAAGACCCGAGTTCGGTCCCCAGCACCCACATACGAATCTGGGTGCAGTGCTGCCTAGGTAAATCCGTAAGCTTCAGGGTTAGTGAAAAATAAGACAATGGGTGATTGAGGAAGACATTCAGTGCCATCTTCTACCTTTACATACGTGTGTACACATGCACACATACACACAAAGGGGGTCATTTTTTAAAAACTTTTAATTAACTTCAAAATTAGCATAAATAATCACCCTTTTCTGTCAACTTTAGAAGGTCTCTTCCTGGACCTTCTAAACCACAGATGCTGAGTAGCCATAAACAAGTCATCTTTGCTACATCTTAAAACAACCCAAGTCATTTATACATGTTTGAACAGATATGATCTGTAATGAATGATTAAGTAAAACCTTTTGTGTTAAATTATGATGTTAATAATGACTCTGTCTCCTGTAATTTATTATGAATTCTCAAATGCTTCGGGTTTGATTTTGATAGAATGCAACCACATCAGAGTTTATGTGATGACTTTATTTTTAGAACTCCTTCGTTGAAGGCACACATTTCCCCACTACTGCTGCTACTGTAATTATGTACAAAACCGATCACTCATTAGAGTTAGGATACATTATCTTCTAGACAGATGAGGCTAAATAAGCAACACATTAATAATTCAGAGAGCAGTTCATTATGCATGTGGATGCCTGCTTCATAACTGGAATAAGAACCTCATCAGCCTCTGCCAACCCTTAAACAATAGTTCTGTGTTATTGCAGCCACATTCCAGTTTACGCTTGTTAAACTGCTACTTGGATTATTTTATCAAACATTCATTTATTTGTGGTCCCTTACTGCCGAGAACAGATTTTGGAAGCTCCTTTTTTAAGTTAATGATTTGAGCAATGGGTGTTATTAATTCTCAGAATATTATAAACATGATTAATTTTCAGGCAGAGATTTATTACATGAGGATTTCAGCTATGTCAACTGAAATGCATCACTGTCAAAACAAGTATCATGGTGAAAATAGAATGCGTCCCACACTTCAGACGCTGTGCTCACAACTAAATCAATTTAAATTGTGGCTGAAGCAAAATTATATTCTCCAGTGAAAAAGAGTATTCCTGGCTTCTTTTATTTAGCTTGAAGTATTCTTGTTAGATCATGATTTAGAAAGGTGGTTTAATAAGACTAGACTAGCACTGATAATGTTTTGTGTGCTGTTTCTTCTTGTTTTCATGGAAAGGCTATCTTTCCAAGATTCCCCACACATTCCAGATGTGGCCAATGGGAATCTGGAGGGAAGATGTTGGTCTGAGAGGTCAGAGACCACGAATTCTGATCTTAGTTCTGGCATCAGTTTCCTCAGTTGTAAACAAGGAAGGGCTAAATAATCCCCAAGGTGTCCTGAACAGCTTTATGTTATGGGTCCTAGAGAATGAGATTGTCTGTAGGACGCCTGGCTGGAACCTCACACACTGGAGAGGACAGAAGGATGAACACAGTCACGAACCAATAGGAAAGGCTGTCTCTCTATACCACAGCCTTTCTCGAAAAGGTCCTTAGGTTGGTTTTTATTGTTGTTGCAGAAACTGTTCTGAAAGGCCATACCTGAGACTATCAGTCATCACTTAGCTGTATCATTAAACACTCATCAAGAATCAGCTAGAAGTAAAAACAGAAGGTCTTTCATCCAACACATGAAACATGGAGAAAACTGGAATAAGTGGCAAAGAACCACTTATGAAAGGCAGTGCCTGGATCTGCACAGAGCTTAGGGTGAGGGCAGCATCACAATTCACTAAGCCTTATCCATATGCACTAAGACCATCACATAAACCTGTTCATAGCCCAATATATTAGGCAGGCACTATTATGTCCATTTTTTAACTTTTTTTTTTCGTTTTTTGAGACAGGATTTCTCTATAGGTTTGGAGACTGTCCTGGAACTCGCTTTGAAGACCAGGCTGGCCTCAAACTCACAGAGATCCACCTGCCTCTGCCTCCCGAGTGCTGGGATTAAAGGCTTGTACCACTAATGTCTGGCTTATGTTCATTTTTAGATGTGAAAATTTGGGTTAAGAGAAGGTGAACACGTGTTAAAGATTGCTTAGCAAACAAATGGGGAAGCCAAGGTTTAATGTACAGACTGTCAAACTTGAAACCTGTGTTTGCCCTGCACTGATTCAGAGTTAGGGCTTGAGTTCCTGGGAGCTTCAGCTCCTTCCTGAGGATGCTTCTGGTTGAGACTTCAGAACTCACTTTCCAAAGGGCAAGCCATGTCCCTGTGACTAAGTTGCTTTCCAGTATGTATTACCCACTCACTGTCTCAGTGACAGGATAGGCTGGTGATCATGGAGTTGTACATTTTTTAAAGGAAGCATGAGTAGACATAGCTCTGGTTTTCTAGGCAGCACAGATGTCTACATAAGTAACAGAGAGGAGGGAAAAGATCAAGTCAATTAAAACAAAGAGCCACCTTTTCTAAAAACGAACAGTTTATATACTAAAACATGAAATATACATTTTCGCAAAGAAAATCCACAAGGCCATCTATAGGTGCCATTAGAGTGACTGCTCCAGAGTTCTTAAGAGGGTGACAATAGCCTGGTAGGGTGAGGAGGCTCTTTAGACATACATGGTCAGGCCTTAAAGACAGGGTAGTCACTGAGTAGGAAGGAAGGGAAGGCCTCCATTAGAGAGGGAGAATGTCTGTACGACCGGTGGTCTCTTAGAAGATGGCAAATCATTGGAAGAGGGAGGGGAGTGATGGAAGAAGTGCACTGAGCTCTGGAAGAGTCTGCACACTAAGCTAGGCTCTGAATTCCACCGAGAAGTAGCCTCGGGGTGCCCTGGTCTTACTGACACCCGGAAGTCCTACTCTGTTGGGCCCTGAGCTCTTCTGCTGAGCTTTGTGAGGGAGCACCACAGTATGGAGGGTGACCTGCCTACCAGGTGCTTCCCTGCCTCTCTCACTGACTGTGGCACAGTCTTGGTTGTGCTTATTTATATACTGAGGTAGCATAAGACAAGTTTAGAAGACAAATATAACCTCTTGGATGGAATTATCATGTGAGTTCACAGAAATTGCCATACACTTACATGCTCAGCAGCCACAGTGGAATTCCAAAGTGTTGCAGTTCATATCCATGTGTAAAGGCTCAGGCTTCGGGGCCTTCGCTATGAGAATAGGTGTGTGTCTGGCATGACAGAGTCTAGCCAGCTGAATCAGAGGTTCTCTTAGCCGGCTCTTGTCACCACGATATTTGCAACATGGTGACTACTGACAATAGTTATGTACTGCACATGGACCCTGCCCTGAGTGAAACGACAGACTCTAGATATCTCCTATGTGGAAGGAAGTGGGGATAGGATGGGAGGCTGGGGGGGATGGCGGGAGGGTGCGGGAGGAGGGGAGGGAGAGGGAACTGGGATTGACATGG
The DNA here is from genome assembly GCF_017639785.1 of Mesocricetus auratus. Lineage (NCBI taxonomy): Eukaryota > Metazoa > Chordata > Mammalia > Rodentia > Cricetidae > Mesocricetus > Mesocricetus auratus. The sequence goes on along the minus strand of NW_024429267.1, from coordinate 3,502,130 downwards.
GAAGCAAGCTATTTAAAAATTAAAGTAATAAAAAATAAAATAAAAACAAAAAAATGAAACTCGAGATAAACATACTTTACATGGTATGGCTTTGTTTAGTAAGCAATTCCAGTAGCTCTAGCTTGTTGGGAATCCCCATTGCCTAGCAGATGGAGCAGCATCTTCTGAGATAAATGGAAATAAGGAGACAGGGAATAGATCCTAGTTCTGACACTGCCTGCTGGGGTTTGTTGTGTGATCCACCTTTTCATTGCATGTAAAATGGAAATAGAATGAAATTCATTTATCCATTCTATTAAAAATAGTTTCTCACTCTTTAAAAAAATTGAAAAAGTAACCTAAGAAAGAACTAAAAATAAGATGGAATCCTGGAACATGAAAGGGGAAATATGGGAAAACTGATGAAATTCAAATTAAGTATGAACTTAGGTAGATCATAGTAATGTAGCAGTTTGGTTCCTAGTTAAGACAAATGTTCCAAAGCAATGTAAGATAGTAATAGCCATGCAATTGTGGTGGGATAAGCACTTCTGTGTTATCTAGTAATTTCTGCAGATCTATAACTATAAAGTTAAAATTTGATTTGAAAATTTTTAGAGTCTAACTTTCAGTTGTGACTTTTCTAGTCACCAGAAACCAGTCGCTATGCAGTGATGACCACCCAGCTGAAGCACGACAATCTCTCCCTAGTCTTCTATTATGTTTTTCTTCAGATGTGTAAGGCCCGTGGCATTGGCTATGACCTTGAGGTATGAGGGGTTATAGTTCATTGGGACTGGACCAATCATGTATGTGTAGAATTTAGGTGGCTGATAAACTGCTGCCCCTTCAAAGAGTTTATTTTTAAAGATTAAGTGGGTGTGTTCAGAGGAAGGCTAGGCATTTCACAGGACAGGCACCTGCACAACAACAGCTCCACCAGGGGTAGCACTAGTCCTGGAAAGTTCCCTTCTTCTCCAGACTTGCACAACCACATCATAGAGCAATAATCCTGGTTACCAGATTTAGGATTACCCTGGAGGCATTTCTTGATCCTGCAGCAGGCATGCCCTGAGCCTCCAGAGCCTACCCACTACTAAGAAATATTCTCTTGGTCTTTTTAGATGCATAGAACAGAAAGCACTAACAGAGTGGCTTAAGCAGAAAAAAATTTGTTTTCTCACAACTAGAGGGTGGAAATCCAAGAACAAGTCCCTGGTAGATTTGGTTCCTGGTAAGGGAATCTATTTATTTGATTATAGACCACCATCATCTTCTTGTGTCCCTAACACACACACACACACACACACACACACACACACACACACACACTCATGCACGCACGCACGCACGCACCAGAGGACATGATGTCTTTTGTATATGGAAATCAACTCTAAACGATCAGGGCTCTACTCTTATGAGTCATTTAACTTAGTGACCTCCTCAAAGGCCCTGTTTCCAGTATAGTCACATATGTGTCTTAGGGTTAAAAATACAAATTGGGCAACAACAAAAAGAAGTCTTTACCATTCTGCTGTTTACATGTGATGGCTTCTTTCAGGAAGGAGTTATGATTACTTTTTAAAGAGGGAGGCAGTATCTCCATTTTTGTCCCTGTGAAGCAGCTCCATCTAATGTACCTTCATGTAGCATGCGAAATACAAGGCCTTATTCCTAAACCAGGACCTCCAGTTTATGTCCAGAAATTCATGCTGCTCTGGAGAAATAATTTCCTATTTTTCCACTTGAACACATATTTTCAAATCTCTGGCACTCCAGGATGCTCTGAGACCCTACATGACCCTGTGCTGATTTGACAGATACAAACCCACATCACACCAATGTTATAAGAATAAATTCCGCTGCCCACATTAAATATAATGACATGATAATTATAAGTTACAACTTAATTGATTTTTTGATTTGTAGAGATACAATTCAATACCTATGAATTTTAGGCAAGCAGTCGCCACTGAGCCACATTCACAGCTCTGGTGTCTATGAATTTTCAGTTTTCCTACTTGAGAAACAATACTGTTTTCAAGAGTCAACTTTTTATGGGCTCCTTAAAGTCATCCAGACATTAAGCACAGTACCAGCTATGAACAGGACGCCCTGGATGACAGATGGCAACCCCAGTCAGCTGCCAGGGCACTGTCACGATCATGAGGCCCTTTGGTTAGCTTGATCTGTGCTGGTGCAAATGTATATAATAGAGCTCATATTGCTTTGTAAATTACATTCAATTTGATGCAATTCAGAAAAAATGAAAATACAAGAATGAACTGATTTACCTGAAATTGTTACATATAGTGCACACAATCCCTTCAGAATGAAATAGTTTTTAGTCCCAAACTGATGGGACTGAAATATTTCCATGTATCACAAGATAGCTAATCTATTTGTTTTTATTTTTCTAAACTATCAAAACAGAATACATTCTATGAATCAGCACATTTGGCAGGGAAAGTCTCAAAGACGCCCAGAACAAAACATACTTTATCACTTCCTACTAAAGTGTGTTTATTCTTGAGCTCAAGGCTTTGCACTTGATTGGAGTTATAATACTTTTGAGAAAAGTAAAGCCCAGAACTCAAGGAATTATTTACACCTTTGTTTCTTGATTGATTGCCTGCAGTCACTTCTTTTTTTTTTTTTCCCAATTTGGTCTCTGTAGAGACTGTCAAAATTTGCCAATGCTGAGTGTATTGCAAGTTGTCACAAGAGGTATTGGGAAAAGTTGTTAATTAGTGATAATTGTGCCTACAGTAAACCTCATTGGCTATGATGCTGCAACTAAGAGCAGTATCGTAATGAGAGAATTGTTGTGGTCCAGGGGGCAAGCACATGGTGCAGAGGAAGCAGATCGGTGAGGGTCAGGCCTTGCTAGGGAAAGATACAGAAAGAATGGACAGAGAGGCATCACAGATAGCCATGACAGTTCCACAGACTCATCTGCACATTTGCTTGTGTTCAATAACTTACAAAGGATGGAAGATAAAAATGTAAAGAAAAATACAGATTAGGGACAACAGAGTAATGGAACAATACGAAGAAGAAAAACAGAATCAGAAACAAAGGAAAGATAAAGCCCAGAGATTGGAGGAACTCATAAGAAAACAGGGAGGATAACCGGAATCCAAGCAAACAAATATATATTAATAAATACATTTATATACATAAATGTATACGCACGTACATAAATTAATACACATAAATGTATATAGATATACCACATAAATCATACATGCACGCATGTGTATGGATTAGGGACAACACAATGTATGCATGTGGTATGTGACAGAGAGAGAGAGGAAGCGAGCGAGGCTGAAGTGATAATCATCTGAACACATGGGTGCTTACAAGCTTTCCAGTTGTATTATTGCCTGACTTTCCCTAAGCTGGGCTCTCATGTTTCTAGACTGTAGAAACGGATTTAGAAACTGATCCCTAGTGAGAACTCCTCTTCCTTTCCTTACATTTCCCTCTTTCGTCTTCCTCCTGCCCCCTTGCTCCCTTTTTCTTCATCATCTTCTTTTGATTTCCTGAGACAAGATCTTACTCTGAATCTTAGGCTGGTTTTAAATTCCTGGCAATCTTCCTGCCTCAACTGCTCAATCCCTGGGATTGCAGGCATTCTTCACATGCCTGCTCCCCTTCCTGTCTTGATGGACCTCTCTCAGGAAGGGAGATGATGGCCATGAGAATCCAAACTCAGGACCTCTTATGAACTGAGCCATCTTCTTAACCTGAAGTAAAGATTTTTGAGGACTTCAACAGTTAAATGAAACATTAATATACACTGAAGGAGGTTGTACAAGTTTAAGACATAAAACAACCTCTGGGTCCTCAGCTATCAATAGATAGTAAGTGGTAGGAAGTCTTAGAGGTTCTAAGGAAAGCATAATCTCTGATGTCCACTTCAGATATGGCCAAGGATTATTATGGAAAGAGGATAATCAGAAGGCACAGTCAAGGCCACAAGAAACAAAACACAAAACCCACCACTTACAAGAGTCCTCTGAAGTTCATGGAAACACCCTGCTAGAGAATATTTCCCCCACATACTACAGGAGCCCAGTGGAACTTCAGAACCGCTACAGACTGTCTTCCATTTGTGTCATTCTTTCCCCTTCCAAATGGAAGAAATTATAGCAGTGGCCTCGTCCCTTTACCCACAGGGTTTGAGTGGTGAAGGTTGAACAGATAATTATTTTCTCCTTTTTAGCACATGTCTTTCCATTTCGAGACCCAGACCTAATCTGGAGACAACATGGGTCATCCATAATCATGTTGTTCTAACACATCATATACTGTGTAAAATATGTTCCAAAAATTTGTTTTATCGCTGCCATAACTTAAAAAGTAAACATCATTGCTTTGATTTTGTAGATGAGAACGCTAAGGTTTAAAATTAACAGCTTTGCAAGGATCCATAGCATAGCCTTATTTTTGTGTGCTTTCCAGTAACTAGTCTTGTATAAAGGATTTTTATGCAAGAGCAAATTCTTAAATATTTTAAAAGAAAGAATAAGATAAAAACAAATGTAAAAAGTTAATTTAAGTTACCATCCCAGGGAAGCATGCCTGAGTAAAATAGAAACAAGGAAACTGATGGCCGGCAAGTAACAATGGGAGGGTGTTTTCCAGGAAATAAGACTAGGCCATGGAGCTAGAGTAGAATTGTCTACGCTGAAGTCATTCTGACGCACAAGTGAAGTAAAATACTTCTTTTATGGATATTAAAGACAAAAAGTTTGAGTAAGCCTTCGGATGAAGGCTGAAAAAAGTCCTGGCTAACTGTCCTAGAGAGATACTTACAAATGTACTGCCATGCCTAGAGATCTCTTTCTGTCTATGACAATGTAGTTTGTACTCAACTTAATCACCAAAACTGAATTGTAAAACGTGCACAAACATTTATAGAACTACTTTTTGAAAATAATCACAACCAATCAATCAATACATGAAGAACTCTGGTCCTTAAGAATAAGACTGTCACCAGGCAGTGCACACCTTTAATCCCAGCACTCGGGAGGCAGAGGCAGTTGGATCTCTGTGAGTTTGAGGCCAGCCTGGTCTACAGAGTGAATGCCAAGACTACACAGAGAAACCCTATTTCAAATAAAAAAAAAAAGGAATACGACTGTCAAATTTACCCCAATTTTGTTTGTTTTAGGTAGGATTGTTTTGTTTTACTTTGCTTTGAGAACAATAGATCCAAACAGAAATCACAATCATACTGGTCTAAGGAGAGAAAGGGTTAAATTCAGAATGGCCAAAGAATTTAGTACTTTATTACTAATACAATGAATAGCTGGAAGGCTAAAGACCAGGTAAGGACTTCAAAAACCCTGTGATACTGGGGATGAAATGTCCCAAGCTATTAACCTGGAAGGATCCTAAGAAACACCCCAAACTTTAAGTGAGAACTTCAAGAAGAGTGTGAGAGGAGTGGCATTTGCCTACGGGAAAAGACCCAACACAAGGAGGATGGAAAAACTGCCTTTTAACCTCAGCCCTTGGTATATCCAGACGAATAGCCATTTCTCTAACAGAAAACAAACTTAGAACCCACCACACCGAACAATAACACCATCTAGGGCAGTGGTTTTCAATCTTCCTAATGCTGTGACCCTTTAATAACTCGTGCTGTGGTAACCCCCAACCATAAAATTATTTTCATTGCTACTCCATAACTGTAAGTTGGATACTGTTATGAATCATAAATGTAAATATTTTTGGAGATAGAGGTTTGCCAAATGGGTCATGGCCCACAGATTGAGAAATGCTGATACAAAGCCTCTGCAGTTTTCTCTCTTAAGTTACTGGAATCCAATAAAAATCATAAGATGTACTGAAAGATAGGACCAAAGAATTAAAAGCAAATAGAAAAAAAAGTGTCCACAAGTGATCCAATATTTAAGTTATCAGACGGATAACAGTTATTTTCTGTTTATTATGAATATAGCAACAATGAGCATGAATGAGCAAGTATCTGTATAGTAGGATTTTGGGCATATGTCCAAGAGTGGTATAGCTGTGTTTTGAAGTAGATCGATTCCCAGCATCCTATGGAACCACCACACTGATTTCCATAGTGGCTGTACAAGTTTGTATTCCCATCAGCAATGAATAATTGTTCCCTCCTCCCCATTCTCACCAACATATGTTGTCATTCACCTTATTGACCTTCATCATTAAGACTGGTGTAAGATGAAATCTCAAAATAGCTTTGATTTGCATTTTCCTGATAACTAAGTGTATTGAGCATTTCTTTAAATATTTCTTAACCATTTGGAATTCACCTTTTGAGAACTTTCTGCTTAGTTCTGTACCCCTCTTTGTTTATTTGTTTGTTTCTTTCTCTTTTTTTATTCTCTATTTTTGTTTGTTTTTCAAGACAGGGTTTCTCTGTAGCTTTGGAGCCTGTCCTGAAACTCACTCTGTAGACCGGTCTGACCTCAAACTCAGAGAGGTTCTCTTGCCTCTGCCTCCAAGGTGCTGGGATTAGAGAAGTGTGCCACTGCCTACTGGCTCTGTGCCCCATTTTTATATTGGGCTGTTTGTTTCTTTTAGTTCAGGTTTTTTTTTAGTTCTTTATATGATATTTTAGATACTAAGCCTCCACTTTCCCTTTACCATAGTCAGGGGAACTGGCCTTATGTTGAAGTCTTTAGTCCATTTTGAGTTGAAGTTTGTGAAGGATGCATTCCTCTACATGCAACCATAAACCAGAATCATTTGTTGAAGATACTATCTTTTTTCTAGTGTGTATTTTTGGCTCCTTTGTCAAAAATCAAGTGTGTGGACTTATGATCTGTGTCTTCTAGTCCATTGGTCAGTGTGTGTATTTTTAGTCCAATAACCATGGTTTAAAAAAATCTCCCTAGTTACAACTTCATATCTGGGATGGTGATACCTCCAGCCAGTCTTTTGTTTTTCAGGATTGTTTTAGCGATTATGGTTTTGTTTTATATCCATGTGACTATGAAGTTTTTTTTCAATTTCTGTGAAGAGTTGTGTTGTAATTTTTATATATTGAATCTATAGATGGCTTTTGGTAGGATAGTTATTTTCACTATATTAATTGCAATAATCTTGATTGCATGGGAGATCTCATCTTCCTGTGTATTTTCAATTTCTTTCTTTAATGTCTTAAAGATTTTCTTGCACAAGACTTTCCCTTGCTTGGTTAGAGTTATTCCAAGTTTTTGTTTTATTTTATCTTTGTTTTTTATTTTTAGGCTATTTTAAAAGGTACACTTTCCCTGGTTTCTTTCTTATTTGTCATTTGTATATCAGAAGATTTTGTGAGTTAATTTTGTATCCTGCTACATTACTGAAGATGTTTGTCAGATGTAGAAGTTTCTTGGTGAAGTTTTTAGAGCCTTTTATTTATAAAAATTTTATCATCTACAAATAAAGATAGTTTCAGTTCTTTTCTTATTTGTAGCCCCTTGAACTCCTTCACTTGCCTTATTATTCTAGCTAACCCTCCAAGTACTTAAACTGAATAGGTATGGGAAGAGTTTTGCTCTGATTTTATCGGAAATTCTTCAAATTTCTCTCAGCTTAAGTTGATGTTGACTGTAGACTTACTATAAATTGCCTTGTATCCCTAGTCTCTCCAGGACTTTTATAATAAAGAGACATTGAATTTTGTCAAAAGCCTCTTCTAATGAGGTAATCATGTGACTTTCATGTTTATGTAATTTCATGTTTTCAATCTGTTTATGTGATGGATCATGTTTATTAATTTATGTATGTTGAACCATTCTTGCATCTCTGTAATAAAGCCAACTTGATCATGGTGGGCAATTTTTTATGTGTTCTTGGATTCAGTTGGAAAGTATTTTAATGAGAATATTTGCATCTATATTCATAAGGGATATTGGGCTATAATTTTCTTTTTTATTATTAAATAGTTTGCTTCACATGTTAATCCCAGTTCCCTCTCCCTCCCCTCCTTCCGCACCCCCTTTCCATCTCCCCCAGCTTCCCATCCTATCCCCCACTTCCTTCCACATAGGGGATATCCAGAGTCTGTCATTTCCCTCAGGGCAGGGTCCAGGCACTCCCCCTAAGAGTCCAGCCTGAGAGATCATTTCTCTTTGTGTTATAGACACAAGAAGTCCATTTGTATGCCAGGGATAAATACTGATCTGGGCCCCATAGGTTGCCCAGGCCTCCTCACTGACTCTCACACTAAGGGGATCTGGATCAGTCCCATGCTGGCCTCCTAGATGTCAGTCTGGGGTCCAAGAACTCCCCCTTGTTCAGATCAGCTGTCTCTGCTGGTTTTGCCAGCCCATTCTTTGCCCATTTGCTCGTCGCTCCTCTTTCTCTGTCACTGGGTTCCACGGGTTCAGTTTAGTGTTTAGCTGTGGGTGTTTACCTCTGCTTCCATCAGTCACTGGATGAAGATTTTCATTCCTCTTCTCTGGGGTACCATGTATATCTCTCTTAGGTTCTTTCCTGTTTCCCAGACTCTCTGTCAGTGGAACTCCAGACTGGCACTCTCATGATCCATGTCTAAAATCCATATATGAGTGAGTACATACAATGTTTCTCTTTTTGTGACTGGGTTACTTCACTCAGGATGGTTTCTTCTAGTGCCATCCATTTTGCCTGCGAATTTCAAGATTCCACTGTTTTTTTCCGCTGAAGTACTCCATTGTGTACCACATTTTCTCTATCCATTCTTCAGTTGAGGGGCATCTAGGTTGCTTCCAGGTTCTGGATATTACAAATAATGCTGCTGTGAACAGTGGAAGAGATGTCTTTGTTGTATGAATGTGCATCTTTTGGGTATATGCCTAAGAGTGGAATTGATGGATCTTGTGGTAGACTGAGTCCCATTTTTCTGAGGAATCTCCATACTGATTTCCAAAGTGGTTGTACAAGTTGGCACTCTCACCAGCAGTGGAGGAGTGTTCCCCTCTCTCCACATCCTCTCCAGCATAAATTGTCATTGGTGTTTGTGATTTTAGCCATTCTAACAGCAGTAAGATGGTATCTCAGAGTTTTTTGATTATTTTTACCTGATGGCTAAGGATGTTGAGCACTTTCTCAAGTGTCTCTCAGCTATTTTAGACTCCACTATTGAGAATTCTCTACTTAGTTCTGTACCCCACTTTTTAATTGCATCATTTGGTGTTTTGGAGACTTGTTTCTTGAGTTCTTTGTAAATTTTGGAGATTAGCCCTCTGTCAGATATGGGGTTAGTGAATGTCTTTTCTCATTCTGTGTACTGCCTTTTTGTCTTGTTGACTGTGTTCTTTGCCTTACAGAAGCTTCTTAGTTTCATGAGGTCCCATTTGTTAATTGTCGATCTCAGTGTCTGTGCTACTGGTGTTATGTTCAGGAAACAGTCTTCTGTACCAATTTGTTGAAGAGTATCTCCCACTTTCTCTTCTAAAAGTTTCAGTGTGGTTGGATTTATGTTGAGGTCTTTGACTCATTTGGAATTAAGTTTTGTGCAAGGTCATAGACATGGATCTATCTGCAGTCTTCTGCATGCCAATATCCAGTTATACCAACACCATTTGTTGAAGATGCTTTTTTCCCCATTGTATAATTTTATCTTTTTGTCAAAAACCAAGTGTTCATAGGTGTGTGGGTCAAAATCAGGGTTTTCAATTCTATTCCATTGGTCTACCTGTCTATTTTTGTGCCTATACCAAGCTGTTTTCAGGACTACAGCTCTATAATAGAGCTTGAAGTCAGGGATGGTGATGCCTCCTGAAGTTCCTTTATTGTATAGGGTTGTTTTGGCTATCCTGAGTCTTTTGTTTTTCCATATAAAGTTGATTATTATTCTTTCAAGGTCTGTGAAGAATTGTGCTGGAATTTTGATAGGGATTGCATTGAATCGGTAGATTGCCTTTGGCAAAATTGCCATTTTTATTATGTTGATCCTATCAATCCAAGAGCATGGGAGATCTTTTCATTTTCTGATATCCTCTTTGATTTCTTTCTTTAGAGACTCAAAGTTCTTGATATACAGGTCTTTCACTTCTTTAGTTAACGTTATCCCCAGATATTTGATGCTGTTTATGGCTATTGTAAAGGGTGATGTTTCTCTGATTTCTTTCTCAGTCACTTTATCATCTGTATATAATAGGGCTACTGATTTTTTTAGTTAACCTTGTATCCTACCACTTTGCTGAAGGTGTTTATCAGTTCTAGGAGTTCCCTTGCAGAGTTTTTTGGGTCACTTACATAAACTATCATATCATCTGCAAATAGTGAACGCTTGACTTCTTCTTTTTCTGTTTGTATCCCCTTGATCTCCTTTTGTTGTCTTATTGCTCTAGCTAGAACTTCAAGTACAGTATTGAAGAGGTATGGAGAAAGTGGACAGTTTTCTCTTGTTCCTGATTTTAGAGGAATTGCGTTGAGTTTCTCTCCATTTATTTTGATGTTAGCTGTTGGTTTACTGTATATTGCTTTTATTATGTTCAGGTATGTTCCTGTTATCCTTGATCTCTCTAGGACCTTTATCATGAAGGGGTGTTGGATTTTGTCAAAGGCTTTTTCAGCATCTAGTGAGATGATCATGTAGTTTTTTCTTTGCAATTTGTTTATATGGTAAATTACATTGATAGATTTTCTAATGTTGAACCATCTCTGCATTCCTGGGATGAAGCCTACTTGATCATGGTGGATGATCTTTCTGATGTGTTCTTGAATCTGATTTGCTAGTATTTTATTCAGTGTTTTTCATTGATGTTCATCAGGGAAATTGGTCTATAGTTCTTTTTCTTAGTTGTGTCTTTGTGTGGCTTGGGTACCAAGGTAATTGTAGCCTTGTAAAAAGAGTTTGCTAGTGAGCCTCCTGCTTCTATAGTGTGGAACACTTTGAGGAGTATTGGAATTAGCTCTTCTTTGATTTTTCTGGTAGAATTCTGCACTGAGGTCATCTGGGCCTGGGCTTTTTTTGGTTGGGAGACTTTTGATGACTGCTTCTAGTTCATTAAGGGTTATAGGTCTGTTTAGATTGTTTATCTGTTCTTGATTTAGTTTTGGCAAGTGACATCTATCCAGGAAACTGTCCATTTTCTTTAAATTTTTCAAATTTTGTGGAGTACAGGTTTTCAAAGTATGCCCTGATGATTCTCTGGACTTCCTCAGTGTCTGTTATTATGTCCCCCCTTTCATTTCTGATTTTGTTAATTAGCATAGTCTCTCTCTGCCTTTAGATTAGTTTGGACAAAGGTTTGTCTATCTTGTTGATTTTCTCAAAGAACCAACTCTTTGTTTCATTGATTCTTTGCAATGTTTTCCTGGTTTCTACGTGATTGATTTCAGCCCTCAATTTGATTATTTCCTGGCATCTGCTCCTCCTGGGTGAGTTTGCTTCTTTTTGTTCTAGAACATTCAGTTGTGCTATTAATTCACTAGTGTGACTGTTCTCCAGTTTCTTCATGTGTGCACTTAGTGCTATGAACTTCCTTCTCAGCACTGCTTTCAGAGTGTCCCATAAGTTTGGTTATGTTGTGTCTTCATTCTCATTGAATTCCAGGAAGTCTTTAATTTCCTTTTTTATTTCTTCCTATACCCAGGCGTGATGCAATTGTGCATTGTTCAATTTCCATGAGTTTGTAGGGTTTCTGCGATTTGTGTTATTGTTGAATTCTAATTTTAATGCATGGTGGTCTGATAAGATACAGGGGGTTATTCCAATTTTTTTGTATCTATGGAGGTTTGCTATGTTTCCTATTATGTGGTCGATTTCAGGAAGGATCCATGTGGCGCTGAGAAGAAGGTATATCCCTTTGTGTTTGGGCGGATGTTCTATAGATGTCTGTTAAACCCAGTTGGGTCATAACTTCTATTAGTCCTTTTGTTTCTTTGTTAAGTTTCTGTCTGGAGGTCCTGTCTAGCGGTGAGAGCAGAGTGTTGAAGTCTCCTACTACTAGAGTGTGATATTTTATGTGTGATTTGAGCTTCAGTAATGTTTCTTTCACGAATGTGGATGCCTTTTTATTTGGGGCATAGATGTTCAGAACTGAGACTTCATCTTGATGGACTTTTCCTTTGATGAATATGAAATGTCCTTCTTCATCTCTTTTGATTGATTTTAATTTGAAGTCTAATTTGTTGGATATTAGGATTGTTACATCAGCTTGTTTCTTGGGTCAGTTTGATTGGAAAATCTTCTCCCAACCCTTTACTCTGAGGTAACGTCTTTCTTTGATGTTGAGATGTGTTTCTTGTATGCAGCAGAAGGATGGGTTCTGTCTTCGTATTCATTCTGCTAGTCTGTGTTTTTTTGCGGGTAAGTTGAGACCATTGACATTGAAGGATATTAATGGCCATTAATTGATGATTCTTGTTTGTTTTTATTTATTGGTAGTGGTGTTATTGTATGTAGGTTCTCCTCCCTTTATCTTTTGGTGTTTGGTAAAGTGGGATTATCTATTGCCTATGTCTTTGTCAGGGTAGTTATCTTTGTTGGGTCTAGGTTTTCCTTCTAGCACTTTCTGTAGGACTGGATTCATGGATATGTATTGTTTAAATCTGGCTTTGTCGTGGAATATTTTGTTTTCTCCATCTATGGTAATTGAAAGCTTTGCTGGATATAGTAGTCTGGGCTGGCATCCTTGTTCCCTTAGCATTTGTATGACATCTGTCCAGGATCTTCTGGCTTTCCTAGTTTCCATTGAGAAGTCTGGTGTAATTCGGATAGGTCTACCTTTATATGTTACTTGGCCTTTTTCTTTAGCTGCTCTTAATATTTTCTCTTTATTCTGTAGGTTTGATGTTTTGATTATTATGTGGCGAGGTGACTTCTTTTTCTGGTCCAGCCTATTTGGTGTTCTGTAAGATTCTTGTATTTTCATAGGCATATCCTTCTTTAGGTTAGGGAAGTTTTACTCTATGATTTTGTTGAATATGTTTCCTGTACCTTTGAGCTGTATATCTTCGCCTTCTTCTATACCTATTATCCTCAGGTTTGGCTTCTTCGTGTGTCCCATATTTCCTGGATATTTTGTGTTAGGGATTTTTTGGTTTTGAGATTTTCTTTGGTTGATGACTGTATATCCTCTAATGAGTCTTTAACACCTGAGATTCTCTCTTGTATCTCTTATATTCTATTGGTGATACTTGCATCTGTAGTTCCTGATCATTTACTCAGCTTTTCTATTTCCAGCATCCCCTCATTCTGTGTTTTCTTTATTGTTTGTATTTCAGCTTTCAATCCTTCAACTGTTTAAGTTGCTTCCTTCATGTGTTTGGTTGTTTTTTCTTGGTACTCTTTAGATTCTTTAAGAGATTTGTTTATTTCTTGAATATTTTGGTTCATTTTTTCCTCCATTTCATGTATTTTTGTTTGTTTTTTCTTCTATTTCTTTAAGGGATTTCCTCGTTTCCTCTTTGAGGGTCTCTATCATCTTCATAAAATAATTTTTAAGGTCTGTCTCTTCTTCATCTATGTTGTGCTTTTCAGGTCTTCCTGGCATTGGGTCTTTCTATCACTGAGTGAGTTCTTATTCCGTCTTCTTCCCATCTCCCTTCCAGTGGGTGCAGGTGGGGTCTTTCTGTCTCCACTGGTCTCCTTCTCTCCTGAAGCTGAGGCTGGGCATGCCGGAGGGTGGGGTCTGGAAGGGCTTATGTTTTTCCTGTGTGTGCTGATCCTCTTGATGCCAGGAGTGGGCCCCTAGAAGATTGAGGGAGTGGATGGTGGGTGAGGAAAGGGTCCCAGGAGGACCCAACATCACCTGGGACTGGGCATGCAGGTGTGAGGAGCACTGCTGCGGGTTGGGTCTGTGAAGAGTGAAGTCTTTCCTGTGTGGGCAGGTCCTCTCAATGCCTGGAGCAGCCTCCGGAAGATCTATAATTTTCTTTTACTGTTGAGTCTTTGTATTGAGTGGGAATCAAGATTCACTAGACTCAGTACAGGTTAGATGAAGTTTATTCAGAGAGATAACACTTACACAAGAGGAGGGTGGCTGCCACAGGTTCCAGCTCCAAGGATTCTCCCAGGCTGTTCCCTGTGACTAGACCAGCAGCAAGAGAGCACTCTGGGGTCTGCACCCCAGATCTAGTCCTGTCCTCCATCACATCCTCACCTGTGACCATGCCCAAACATACGTGGTCAGTTCTACAGGTATGGGCAGGTGGATATCTCACTACACCTTTGTGTGACTTTGGTATCAGTGGGCTCTTAAGAATTAGGAGAGCTGGTCATGATGGCACATGTTCTAGTGCTCTAGAGGCAGAGCCTGGTAGACCTCTGAGTTCGAGGCTAGCCTGGTCTACAGAGTTCCAGGACAGTAGGGCTACACAGAGAAACTCTATCTCAAAGAGAAGGAGGAGGAATAAGGAGATAAGAAGGAAAGAAAAAAGAAGAACTAAGAAAGGTGCCTTCGGTTTCTATTTTGGGAAATAATTTGAGAGATGTTAGCATGAATTCTTCTGCAACTTGATGGTGGGTTTTTTGTTTGCTTGTGAGACTTTTTTTTTTTTTTTTTGGTTTTTCGAGACAGGGTTTCTCTGTAGCTTTGGAGGCTGTCCTGGAACTCACTTTGTAGACCAGGCTGGCCTCGAACTCACAGAGATCCGCCTGCCTCTGCCTTCCGAGTGCTGGGATTAAAGGCGTGCGCCACCAACGCCCAGCTGTTTGTGAGACTTTTAACTACTGTTTTCTATTTCATTGGGGTTATGGATCTGTTTAAATTGATTATTTGATCTTATTTAACCTTTGGTAAGTTAAATATGTCAAGACAGTCACTGATTTTAGTTTTCCATTTTGGTGGAGTATAGAAGTTTCTCTGGGTCTTGGCCAATAGCTTAGGCTTGACTTCTGCCAGCTCTTACAACTTAAATTAACCCATTTCTATTAATTTATTTGCTGTCCTGAGGCTTGTTTACCTCATCTGTGAACTTCCCATGTTGCTTCTTCCTTATCTGGCATGAGACTCCTCCAATTACTCCTACTCTGCTCTTCTTCCCAGCATTCTCTCTACCCCAAAAATCCTGCCTAGCTATCAATCTAATAAACTCTTTATTAGCAATTCACAATTTACAGAAGAATTATTCCACATAAGTGGAATATAATTTTAAAGTATATCTTCATGATTCTCAGAATTTCCTCAGTGTCTGTAGTAATTTCCCCCTTTCATTTATAATTTTATTAATTTGTATCTTCTGTCTTTTAGTTAATTTGGGTAAAGGTCTGGATAATCTTGTTGATTTTCTCAAAGAATCAATTATTTGTTTCATTGACTCTTTATATTGCTTTTTTGTTTGTTTCTATTTCAATGATTTCAGACCTGACTTTGATTATTTCTTGACATATATTCTTTCTAGGTGTTATTCTTGTTGTTCTAGATTTTTCAGGTGTGCTATTAAGTTACTAATATGAGATCTCTCCAATTTTTTGATGTAGGCATTTAATGCTATGAGTTCATAGAACTACTATAGGTTTGGGTATGTTATGTTTTCATTTTCATTTAATTCTAAACAGCTTAATTTCCTTCTTGATATTTGTCTTGACTCATTTTTCACTCAGTAGTGAGCTCAGTTTTCATAAGTTTGTTTCTGTTATCCACTTTAGTTCACGGTGATTAGATGGGGTGGTGTTACTTCAATTTTCTTATATCTCTTGAGTCTTGCTTTGTGTGCAAGGATGTGGTCAGTTTTAGAGAAAGTTCCAGGAGCATTACACTGGCATAAGATTTGATCTGTTGATGCTTTCCTTTGTTGAATAAACTTTCTTTTGCTTTAGGAGAAGATTCCTTAGGCATTCCAGCTAAGTTGGAAGCTTTGCTGGGTGAGGTCTTGCCCTAAAGGCACAACTCCCTTTATTTCATTTCTTCTCAACTCTTCCAGCACAAACCAAGGTTCTAACATTAAAATTCCTAGTGTTCTTTTTTCCCCTTTAACTGTCCATTTTGTATTTTTTTCACCCTGCTTGCTCTTTTCCATTATATATCTGAGTAAGAAAAATCACTAATAACCACATGACACAGTCAATATTAGAATGTCTTGAAATCTCTTGTGCCGGTGGTTTAGTCCAAAACTCTTCAATTTAGCCTCTGCAGATTGTTTTGGAAAGGTTAGAAAAAAAGCTATGTTCTAAAGAATGGTTTTACCCCAGTTGCTAATATTGTTCCCTCCTGAAACCTCTTAAACTGTGCCTACACAGTTCTCAACACTACTGCCCTCTAAATTTCTATTAAGATGCTTGTTAATCCCTATTTATAGAATTCTACCATTCTCCTAATCCAAAATCCCAAAGTCCATATTCTCCCAACAACCTACCTGATCAGGCCTGCCTGTCACAGCAATACACCACTCCCTGGCACCAACTTCTGTCTTAGTTACTGTTCTATTACTCTAAGACAACCCATTACCAAGGCAACACTTAACATTTACTTGGAGGCTTGCTTACCGTTGAGAGGGTGAGTCCATGACCATTGTGTGGGGAGCATGACAGTGGGCAGGCATGGTGCTGGAAGTAGTAGCTGAGAGTTTATTATCTGATCCATAAGCAGGAGTCTCGAGAGCACGTTGCGGGGGGGGGGGAGGACACACACACACAGAGAAGAGAGAGGGGGAGAGAGAAGAGAGACAGAGACAGAGAATGGGAGAGAGCAGGGAAGGGAGAGAGAGAAAGGGAGGGATGGAGGGAAGAAGAAAGGGAGGGAGGGTATCTTGGCCTGACATGGGGCTTTTAAACCCTCAAATCCCATGCCCAGTAACACACCTCCTCCAACAAGGCCACACCTCCTAATCCTTCCCAAAACAGTCCCACCAGCTGGGAAGCAAGCATTCAAACATAAGAGCCTAAGAGGACCATTGTCCTTGAAGTCAGCAAAGGCAGTATTTCAAGCTATCACTTACAGAAGTATAAAATATCTTACAAAATCTATGCCATAAGAGGACCATTGTCCTTGAAGTCAGCAAAGGCAGTATTTCAAGCTATCACTTACAGAAGTATAAAATGTCTTACAAAATCTATGCCATAAGGCAGTAGGGTGTGCTATACTATATGTGATTTCCCACTGAAATTCAAATTCTTTTGTATGTATGTATGAACATGTTCATGTATGTAAATGCAGGTACAGGTACATGTGTAGGTATATGCCTGTGGAGGCCAGAGGGACAACCTTCCCCAGTCTCTCACTAAACTGGAACTCACTGATTAGGTTAGGCTGGCTGGCCAACAAGTCCCAGGGATGGACCTGTCTCCATCTCCCAGTGCTAGGGCCATGTGTACCCCTTTAACCAGCTTATATAATATGTTAGTTCTTGGGATCAAGCTCTGATCCTCATACTTTTAAGGTAGGCACTTCAGCCATCTCCCTCACCCTCAAATTCTTTTTCATAGACACACATACACACACCCAGTTTTATGGGTTGTTCTTATAACAGTGATTGGTTCACAAGTTTTGATATAATAATCACCTAAGAAGGACCTAAAAGGCAAAGTCCAAGGATTCTAAGTTTGGATGATGTCCATGAAGATCATCTTAACGGTGCAATAGATAATTCTGTTGTAGATATTGTAAGGAGCATACTAAATGAAAGTATCACCCTCCAGCATTATTACCTCCCTTTTCTGGAGGCAACTTCCTTAAATGGTACTTGAAGGTAGCTCTAGATTTCAGTTCTGGTCAGTCTTTTTGCCTGTGGTAGACTATAATGTCTTTGCTTCCTATATAAATATACTGTTTGTTTTCTTCTCACGAAAACCTTATAGGACAGACAAGGAACTGTTTTTATATTATATGAACCTCTGAAGAGATACAAGTTGGGCATGTTGTAAGTATGAAGTATGTCTATTATGATATGTAATAAGTAAAAAATGTCTATAACACCAACAAGATTGGTGCTTCTCTTGAGGTTTTGTTTTTGTTTTGTTTTGTTTTGTTTTGTTTCGAGACAGGGTTTCTCTGTGGCTTTGGAGGCTGGTCTCAAACTCATAGGGATCCAACTGCCTCCAGAGTGCTGGGATTAAAGGCGTGCGCCACTACCGCCCAGCTTCTCTTGAGTTTTAATCAGCATGCTAATTTATCTTGTTTTATTTAGATCCTCTAGTACTTCACAAAGTACCTGTAGATGTTGGTGTCAGGTTCCTTATAAATATGGTATCCCAATCATCAGGTAGGAGTCTATGCTTAACATAACTTCATACACATAGAAGGCTCACGTGTTACTGATAGGGAGCCAGCTCAGATGACCCAGTTGTGAAAAGCTAGTTGTCATTCTGGAGTGCTTAGAAAAATGCTCTGGTGACCTGGGCAGATGTTCTTCCAAAGTAGGTACAGTCTTCTCAGGGAATATGGATTCTGAGCAGAGTCCTGATGTTAGATCCACTCATCCCCATTGATGCTTTTGCATTCATAGAAGTGCTGTTTCTTTCCCTTTGGAGATAGAATGTGGCTACAGTTTAATCATACCAGAAATGAGCTCTCTACCTGTAACATCTACACAAACATGCATTCATTTCATCTATTCAGGTATTTACATCCAGAATAACAAGGAGTAAGAAAGGAGCACCTTCTGCGTCCCAGTGACATCCTATCCCTCAGCTCCCTCTTTGCTCTGAGCCCTAACCTAGATGTCTACACTCTACAGATGTGCTACTGGGGTGCTAGGGCAGTAGCAGGGCAAAACCAGCAAGGCAACTACTGTGACTAGGCAAACAATACAGCCAATTGGATTTGATGTTGGCAAGCTAATAAAAAAATAAGTATTTTCCAGAGTAGGAGTCTAATTAGATGGGAAAGATACAAGCTCCAAGTATATTTTTAAGCTCAGGAACTCAGGCAAATACATTGGTTAATTACAAGAACTAGAAGTCAGAACACGGATATATGAACTCTTACTGTCCACCAGCTGGCATAAAAGGTGAACTACTAAGGACAAGCTGCCTTAGGGCTGCAACTAAATAAACCCACATGCACATGGGATGAGGTGAGGCAGCCAGGTAGGGAAGCCAAATCCCCTTGGATTCAGGTGGATAGGAGCAGGTCATCTGAGGCAAGAAGCCCACACCATTAGCAAAATTTCAGTCACAAAGAGTAGACAGACAACTTGAAAGTCATAAAGGGGGAACCTGGCCATAGGATCTTTAAAATGAGGCCACTTTGGGAGATGCATGAAGGTCAGTAGGAGGCTGTGGAAAGCTTGTCAGCAAGTGGCAGGGCCCAGGGTCAGGAGCAGGATTTGTATCCCAAAGCTGACAGAGTGGCACCAGCAAGTATTAATAGAGCATAGGCAAAGCTCCTGGCATATGGGCCACAGGAAGATTTATGTGGTGGGTTCCTAGGCTTAGAAGTACCAGGCAAGAGGAAGTCCACTACAGAATTTAAGAACTATAAGTGACTTCCATGAACAAGCTCCCAATCATCAAGCTGACCTATCAGCAAGGTAGATTTGATACTTATGCCCACAGAAAAAATAATCAGACTGGTAGTCCTCACCCAGCTGTCCCTACACCTTGACCTGAAAGTTCAGGCAGGAATGTTTTGACCTGCATCACAGCTTCAGCAGCAGAAAAGGCCCTATCAGTGTACTTCCTAGGAAGTCATTGCTACCCACACAGTCTACAGAAAGGGTAGCATTGAAATGAACTTCAGAGTCTACTGCCTTTTCTACTATGTTGTGTGCCCCTTCATTTTCTCATCTCTTATTGCAATCATGAGCTAAAGAATGTTAGAGCAGGGTAGGACCCTGAGGATTAAGCCACACTCGTATTATAGGTAGGAAATAGGCTTAGAGAAGAGATGTGACTTGTTTGGATTTTTGTGAGTTAGGGTACATCATTGTTCACATTTGTACAAAATTGCTGATTTACTTTTTCTGAATATTAGAGAAGATCCCAGATGTCCTTGCAATTCTCACTTGTATCTAGCTGAATGAAGGGGCAGAATAACAGCTACACAAAAGAATTGCACTACACTAGGAACATGGGCAGTGGAGAATAGGTTATTTAAGAGGCAGTGTCCAGGAGATGGTCTCGTTTTTATACAATTTGCACAGAAAAAGAAAAGCTGCTCCTTAATTGTCTCTAGTACTTTAACAAAGGACTTTCAGGAGACGGCTCAGCATGTTTGGCTTTACTAAAATCATGTCATGCCAGGTGTGGCACACCAGGCAATCACCCCTTTAGGAAAAAATGGGAAACAGTTCGAGAGAGGAAGACCCTACAGACCAGACATCTGCAGTTTGGCTTTTCTGGGATAACTTCACAACTCCATTTATTCTGGGATATTTCTGGAAGATATAAAATTGGAGAAATTCCAAGGAAGGGAAATATGAAGAAAATTCTTAAAATGAATTGAAAGAGAAGGCATTTAACCATTTGTACACACATATATCTACACATGCACACATATACCTACAAAATTTTCAGTGGATCTCTATTTTTAATGTATACATGAAAAATGCCCAAGGAGCTTCATGAAGACAGACATTCTCAGATACCCTAGAATCTGTTGCCCTAAGAAGCCAGGGTCTAACACTTAACTCTGGTAATAAAACACAAATTACTTTTCAAAATTACTCAGTCCGGAGTTGATTTTTACTATGATTTATTTTCTTTTTATTTGCTTGTTTGTAGCCCTGACTGTCCTAGAAGTCACTATATAACATGACCAGGCCATCCTGGAACTCACAGAGAGCCACCTGCCTCTGCATCCGATGTGCTGAAATTAAAGGCACACACCATGACCACCAGCTCATTTATTTGCTTAAAAGAAGAGATACTAATGGTTGTCCATTTAATCAGTGGGCTTGTCCTTGGATTTAGGAAATGGAACTCAAAAAGCTCAGAATCACTGATTTAGTCCAAGTCATTTATTATAGAAGAAGGACATGAAGGCTCAGAGACTTGCCACAAAATTATCCAGTGGCAAAACAAAACAAAACAAAACTACAAAACAAAAACTGAACTCCAGTTTTAGAAACTAGGAGGCTTTGATTTCAGGGCTTGTTTTCAAGAGGTGACTGTGAAAGCAGTCCAGTTTTGTCTTCATCCTTGCAGTTGACTTAAGGGGCATCTCACTTGACTTAAGTGTTATCTCCCTTAAGAAATAATACTTACAAAACAATACAGAGAAACCCTGTCTCAAAAAACCAAAAAAAAAAGAAGTAATACTTATTAAAAATTAATCCACTCATGACAGATGTTGTGGCACATGCCTTTAAATCCAGCACATGGCAAGCAGATCTCTGTGAGTTCTAGTCCAGCCAGGACTACATGATGTGTTCCTATCTAAAATAATAATACCAACCCATGCACCTAACTTTTTTTGCTTTTTCCTTTGATAAGGTTTAATATATATATATATATATATATACATACATACATATAAAAAGTTCTCTTGATTTTCTCTAGTGAAACAATAATCTCCTCATTTGACATGTTCTCTGGTCATGGTATAAATGGTATAGAGTAACAGTAGCTGTTCATGAATGGGCACATATATCTTTGAATATGAGTTACTCATAAGAAGCAGAATTTACTTTTTCATATGAAATAGAAAAGTAAAACTCAGACAAGCCTCTAAGAAACCAGAGATGCAAATGTCTCTACAGATAAGAAAAATTTTAGATATGAAAGACACTTATCAACGATTCTTCTCAAAATCAGCACTGCTGTCCTAGTATAGTAGTAGCCTTTTACTAGAAATGACTGAACCTATTGCTATATTCTGCTAAGTTGATTAATAAAAAATATTTATTACACAAATCCTTTCTGTTGACAAGTTAAAATGGAGTCTCATCTTTCATATCTCCCTGAAGATTGCCACCTTGTGAGATTGAAAATACTCATTAAATTCCATCACCAGCAGTACAAATGAGAGGGCGATTGTTTTTAAGCATGTGAGGAGAATCGCTGGTAAACTCATTTGTTTGGATATCATTAACAGAACAATCGGTGTGGATCTCCAGGGGGTCCTCATGACCTTTGCTCGCAATCTCTTCATCATCCATCAGGAAATATCAGCACCTAATATGCAAGGCGAGACCAATTTTAAGGTGAGGTGTTAATTAACTAACGATTCTGGTTAATTTCTATACAAGGGCTGAAAATACCTCATGCTGTATTGTAAACAAGTGCTAAACCATCTTTTTTTCTTCTTGTAAGCAGTACACATTTTACAATGAGCAGGGTCAATTTTGTAAGGTTCCCATTGAACGCGTTAGTTAAATTTAATAGTTTGAAACTTTTTCTTTGAAATATAGTAGACTTGCTTTAACTTGCTGCCATTTTGAAAGTCAGGCTCATAAGACAACAGAGCTCTCTGATGTTGGAGGTGAAGCTGAAACGTCGCAATAGAACCAAAATTAAGACTGTAACTAATTTACGATGTACCTATCTGTAGATGCGTGTCTGGCTAGTGATTCCTACAGTGCCTAGTTTCTAGAGCCAGATAAGCACTCAGACCCAAGAACAGTGTATGTTAAAGAGAAGCAGAAGAAAAAAATCTAAGCACCTATGTGGGTCATCTACTCATTCCATTTCTCCAAAGTGAAGTGACCTTCATCACTAACCTTTTTAAACCTCTATATGGCCTCTAAAACTCCAAAGTCTCCACAGTCTAGAATGCAGGAGACAGCTGCCGAGAAGAGCTGCTGGCGTGGTCCTGACAAGCAAAGTTTTCATCTTACTCCTAGTGTAGGCCTTAGCAGTATTTGAATGGATCACATAACTCTAAGAACGCAAATGGAAATCACATGTCACTTTTCTCTTAAATAGACAGCTCAAGCTTCATACAAAATATTAATCTTTCTCCTTTTTTACTCAAGCTAGGGGTTAACCCCTTTAATAACAATGTTTCTGCCTTCAAATGATTTAAGACCTAAGAGACTGACCGTTGGTTTTTGCCCATCATGACTGAGATGATTTGACAAAAATAAAGTAAAAATTATCTTATGTGAACAAATTAGACTAAATTGGTGCTTCTGCATTTTTTGTGCTGCAATCCTAAAGTCTAAGGACAAGCCTGTCCTTTCTAGCTGCTACTCACTAGTCTCTCTCTCTCTCTCTGTCTCTCTCTCTCTCTGTCTCTCTCTCTCTCAGAAATTTTGAAAAGTAATTTGTGTTTCATTACCAGAGTTCATGCTAGACTCTTGATTCTTCCTAAGAACAGATTCCTGGCCTCTACCCAAATTCACAAAGTCAGAATCTTGGTTTGGGGTAGTGAGGCCCAAGAATGTGCGTCTGTCCAAATAAGGCTCACTTCTGTGTCATTATTCAAAATTACCAAGGAATCTGCAAAGGTTTGGATACAGTTTGTGTGTGTATCCCAGTGGTTCCCGTGGTGGAAGCCTGATCTTCAGTTTCCCCGTGATATGAGATGAAGCTGGTCTGGAATTCATTGGGGAAATCCTGCTTGAATGAGGCTGATGTAATTCTCATAGAATACTATTTAGTCCTTGCAAGAGAAGACAAGACTGGCCTCTCCCCACTTTCTGGGCTTCCTGACTCCCCTTGACATCTCTTCCTATTGAGTAGAATTCCCATTATGGTGCCATTTGCTAAGGGGTAAGAGACTGTATTGACACCCAATCTTGGACTTTCAGCCTCCAAAGTTGTGAGCTAAAGTATGTATAATAGGATGAAATGGGGATAACAGAAACAGACCCATATTTTATTATTTCTTTTTTTATTTAAATTAGAAACAAGCTTGCTTCACATGTCAATCCCAGCTCCCTCTCCCTGCCCTTCTTCCCCACGCCCCAGCAGCCCCCCCATGCTCCCACCCCATCCCCACTCCATTCCCCAGGGAGAATGAGGCCCTCCATGGGGGATCTCCAGAGTCTGTCATTCTGTTCAGGGCAGGATCTAGGCCGTCCCCCATGTGTCCAGGCTGAGAGAGCATCTCTCCATGTGGAATGGGCTCCCCAATCCATTCGTATGCCAGGGGTAAATACTGATCTACCACCTGAGGCTCCATAGATTGCCAAGGCCTCCTCACTGACACCCACATTCAGGGGGTCTGGATCAGTCCCATGCTGGCCTCTCAACCATCAGTCTAGGGTCCATGAGCTCTCCTTTGTTCAGGTCAGCTGTCTCTGTGGATTTTACCAGGCTGGTCTTGACCCCTTTGCTCATTGCTCCTTCCTCTCTGCAACTGGATTCCAGGAGTTCAGTTCAGTGTTTAACTGTGGGTGTTTGCCTCTGCTTCCATCAGTCATTGGATGAAGGCTCTAGGATGGCATATAAGGTAGTCATCAATCTCATTATCGGGGAAGGGCATTTAAGGTAGCCTCTCCATAGGTTATGATTTCTAAAAGGGTACTAAAACAATTCAGTGGAAGAAAAAAAACAGTCTTTTTTAATACAAAGTGTTGGAACAAACAAGACTTACAAATAATAAGGTTGGATTTCTCCAAAGTACCCTTTTCAAATAGATGGATCAACAGCCACAATATAGCAGTTAAAACTACCAGATGCTTAGGAAGAAACACAGGGATCAGGCTATTTTAGGTATAAGGCTGTGATGCCTAAAGCAAAAGTGATCAAATTAAAAACAAATTATTTGGGCCTTATCAAATGAGACATAGAATGTTGTAAAAACATTTGCAAAGTATATATTTGAGAAGCCTATAGTATCAGGGTATATAAAAATATTCTTATAACACAACAATAGAAATGCAAATAATTCAGTTAAAATGATTTGAATAGATATGTCTTCAAAGTAGATATACAAATGGCCAATGTATGAATATTAAACATCATAAGTCATTAATGAAATACAAATCAAGATTATATCTAGCTAAAATGGCTATAATCAAAAAGAAAAGAAATAACAAACATTTGCAAGGATTTGGGGAAAATGGGAACTGGAAATGTCACATATTGTTGTAAAAGAGTTTGATAATAACTTAATAAATTAAATATAAAATTACCTATGATACAATAACTCTATTCTTAGATATGTACACAAAATTATCAAAAACATTGTACATTAAGGTTCATTGAAGCATGCTTCATTATAACTAAAAAGTATAAACAACCCAAATGTATATCAGTGAGAAAATAGTAAATTCCATTATAGTATATGGATAATATTCATATAATGGAATACTATGGAATATTGTTCAGCCATAAAAGAAATGATGTGTGTTGACAGTGTGTACTACAACATGGACGAATGTTGAAGACATTGTGTTAAGTGAAAGAAACCAGTCATAGAAAGACAATTCCTGTATGATTCCATTATATGAAGTAAGCAAAGCAAGCCAATCCATAGACAAGAGATGGGTAAGTGGTTGCCAGGGGCTGGGGGAAAAGGGAAGAAAGGGAGAACACGGGCTAATAGATAGAAGGTTCCTATCTGGGATGATGAAGATGCTATGAAATCACACCATGTGTTTGCCTACTGAATTCTATACTAGAAAGAGATGTCTGATGGAAGCAGAAACAGGCACTCACAGCTGAGAACTGAGCCATACTCCCAGAATCCAGTTGTGGAGAGAGAGGAGGGATGACCAAATAAACCAAGACTGAACTGGAGATACCCGCAGAAACAGTTGACCTGACCTAATGAGAGCACGCAGACCCAAGTTATAAAGTGGGGGAACCAGCATTGGACCAAACCAGCTAGGAGGCCAAGACAGTCTATGGAACCTCTAACAGTGGAGCCAGAGTTTATTCCCAGGCCACAAATGGGACCTGGGAAGTCCATCCCCTACTATTGCAGCCCAGATACGGAAAGGAGGGCCTGGGCCCTCCCCCAAATGATGTGATGGATTTTGATGATCCCTCGTGGAGGATCTCACTATCCCTGGAGAGTGGATGGTGGGTGGGTTGGGGGGTTGGTGGGAAGCATGGAAGAATGGGAGGGTGAGGGAATGGAGAGACGGATATGTAATTTTCTATAAAATAAAAAAAATGTGGACACACACACACACACACAAAAAGAGAGATGTCTCCATGGGAGAGGGCCTAGGCCCTGCTCCAAATGATATAACAGACTTTGAAGATTAAAGGCCTCGCCCTCCCTGGGGAGCAAAATGGGAATGGGATAGGGGGCTGATGGGGGGCAGGGGAGAAGGGGAGGGAGAGGGAACTGGGATTGACATATAAAACAAGCATGTTTCTAATTTAAATAAAAAAATAAAATATCTACTGTCAGAAAAACAAATTAAAAAAGAGATGTCTCATATAGTAAGACAATTCCTTAATATACATAAAGGAAAATAGGAAGCTGTCAGCTTTGTTCCCAGAAAACAATGAAAATAGTCTTTCAACCTACTAGCCCTCCTTTTAAAGTATCTTAGACTGCTACTTCTTAAATTGGTTTTTCTGACCTACCATGGCAGCTGACTAGCCCTCCTTTTAAAGTGTTTTATATTGCTACTTCTCAAGTTGTTTTTTCTGACCTATCATAGATTAATGCTTTTTATCTGGTACACCAAGTTGACTAGAAACATCAAATAATAAAAAACTAAAAATGTGCAAAATATAAACCTAATGTTTTCATTGTTAGACTTAATGAATATAAAAATTCTAGGATATAAAATTTTTGAGTTCTAGCTCTTTTTTGCCTGTTTTGTTTTGTTTTTCAAGACAGGGTTTTTCTGTGTAGGCCTGGCTGTCCTGGAACTCACTCTGTAGACCAAGATGGCCTTGAACTCACAGAGATCCAACTGCCTCTGCTTCCTGAGTGCTAGGATTAAAGGCGTGTGCCACCATCACCTGGCTTCTAGATCATTTTTTGAAAACACTCATCAGCAATTCTAAAAACCAGTAATATGTGGATGGGTGCCAGTGAGTGGAACACATTTTGAGCAAAATTGATCTAAACCACACTTAATTCCAAAAAGGAATAAATACTTGAGGAGAGGTAGGTGTTATAAGAAATCTGTAAAGTAATAAATACTGTTTTTACTGTTATTTCCAGACTACCATTGATGATATCGAAACCATTTTAGGAGTAACTGAAGAAAATAAAATGAGATTTGAAGGAGAAAAAGAGCTCAAAGACAAGGAGAAAAACCAGTATGAGCCTGTTGAGATACACTTAGATACATCATGACTGGATCCCTGTCTAGAGAAAGAAAGAACAATATTTCCTTTGCTGTTAGTGTAAAAGTGGGGAAGTTAAGTTTGCTTTGTTTGCCAAGAGGTAAATCAGAACAAATTGTAATGTAATAGTCTTTAAAATCCTATTTATTATGTAATGTTGTTATCTTACTCATTAAACAAACCTACTGGTGTTTTCACTTGTGAGTGGTAAGTAATCCCTTCCTCCTCCCAAAGTAACCAGCCGTGACCTCAGAAAAGAAAAAAAACCAGAAGGAAGCCTTTGCCTCACTCCTACATCTACTTCTCCATGATTTCAGTACTGTGACACCTAGTTTTCTTCTTCAAGAGTCACTTAGCTTCCGCCTCTAAAACAATGAATAAATCTTGTCTAAACATAAACATCTTCTTCCCCCATCAAATTAAATCAGTTTAAGTGATTCTTTATCATTCACTGTTTACACTGTACCAAGCACTTATTGTTTGTTTTTGATGTCACAGAGTAAGAAAAGCAGACATGAAGTTAGCCACGACATCTGAATGTGTCTAGGTGGCAGTATCTGCTCTTGGTTTAAGACAGTGTAACTGGAGCCCCTAGCTTGGTTAAAAATCCCTGTTGCAAGTTTTCTGTATTACACAACAGTAGGATTTTTGCAAGCTGAATTCGACTGCACCTTTTAAAGGGCAACTGGCTGAAGTTAAGTGTGCCATGAACCACCGGTATTTGCTTCATACATTGTCTAAAAACATTTCTACATTTGCCAGCTTTACTGAAGGATAAAATAGGCAAGGTGCAACACCAAAATCACATACAGTTTTAAAGAACAACCTTTACATCTATAAAAACACATACACTCGGGAAATATTTTTTACCTGTGGAATTACAGTCATTCTAAAACTGCTTCAGCCACAGGCTAAGAGTTTCTGCAATAAAATTAACATTTCTCTGTGTGTTGGCTTTTGTTTAGCCATCGTAGGAAATACATTAATTAGCCAGGTTTCCTGTCTGTGCTAGGTACAGTGATGACCTCTTTTTCTTGCCAGATCTCTCTAATCCATACGAGGGGCCTATTGTCCAGACACTTGACGGATAGGAAGTGCTGCATGCCCATTATGGTCGCTCTTATATCGAAGCCAGAGCAACATAAGGTCCAGGAGACTCATTAGTTCACTGGCACAATCATGTCCTGAGAGTAAATGAAACCCTCTGTCTCCTTATGGCTCTCATCTGCTCTGGACTTTAAAAGAAAACTGTCTCCATTTTGTTCAGCACAGCAGTGGATCATTCACATGGTCAAAACCCTCCTCACAAAACCATCAAAGCCATAGGGAAGTTCCGAGTGTGGCCTGTGATTAGCACTCCTGAGCCTGGAGCTGCTGGCAACAGTAAAGGAGCTTGCTTTCCTGTAACTTTTTTTTTTAAACAACATGATTGGTTTCTCAAACAATGCCACTTGCCTCCTTTGCATACATCATTATTTTGTAACGCAAAACACTTGATTCCAAATTCAGGCCTCTCCAGATTCAGGCCCATACTAAGTAATAGGAAGAAGGTTCTCTGCCCAGACACCTACAGTTTCACAATAAAAGGCAAAATATCTGTAGACTAACACAATCACATCAAGTAATTAAGTGGAAGAAGCCAGAGGACCAGATTAAATTAGTGAAATGTTTTAATTACAGAATATTTGCAAAGAAACACAGTCCATTATCTTTCAGCATATATATGTTACAAAGATACTGTGTAGCTAGCAAACTAAATTTAGTTTGAAAACAAGCTTATGTGTGTAGTCTAAAGCATCCCAAATAGTCAAGTGAAGATGAATTGCTGAATTCTTACTAACCTGTATTAGCAAAAGTTGGAAAATGACAGTAGAGCTAATTCTGTATGAGATGTGACCTACTGCCTCCTGATGAGTTTCAGTGGAAAAGTGCACTCACTACTTAGGAAAGCATTGTTGGTGAGTGTCTTTAATGTATTGTTCATTTCATATTAACTCTAAAGAAACCAATAGGTCATAAACCATGCTGTGCACTGAAATACCTTCTGCCCACTGGTTACTTAGACTTGCCACTCACTGAACATTTAGTAGGACTAGGTACATGCTGGACCAGAAGTTATGTAATTCTGTTGCATCTTCCCAACAAACCCATGCAGGTAGTTATTACTACTGTCCTCATCTTAGATATGAAAAAATCAAGACTTAGTAAAAGTGCTTCACCCCATGCTTTAGATTAAATGAAAATAAATTTGAGATTTGCTCCTTTTGGCCATGATTTAACACTTGTTCCAGGTCACACAACACATTTGCTTTCTTTTATAACAATTCTAGTGTGTTGCCTAAAATATAGGAAAACAAGTTAAACACATTTCCTGATAACAAAATCAACTTGCTAGGGCAGTCCTGGGGAGGGCTGGAGCAAGGGCATGGGAATATATATATCCATGTATAAAATTTTCAAATGATAAATACAAATTTTTAATTTAAGTATTTACTTATTTTGAGATAGGAACTTACTATTTATCCCTGGCTGACCTAAAACTCACTATGTAGACTAGGCTGGCCTCAAATTCACAGATATCTGCCTCTCTGTCTCCCAAGTGCTGGGATTGAAGGCATATATCGCCAAGGCAAACAAATTTTATTTTTAAATAAAATCACTTTATTCTAACTAACTCACAAATAAAACTATCATATAGCTTCATTAAGGAAACCACTCCAGCACTTGCCTAGTCCCCAGTTCTACATCTCAATGAATTTCTTTACAGTGAGACTGGCTACTCTAAAACAATGGAGCTTTGAATGGAGCTTTGTGGTCCTTTGAATAAGAATGGCCTTCTGTGGAGTGGCACTACTTGAAAGGATTGGGAGGTGTGGCTTTGTTGGAGGAAGTGTGTTATTGAGGGTGAGCTTTGACTTTTCAAAAGCCCTTGCCAAGGCCAGAGTAACTGTCTGTCTATCTTCTCTCTGCCTGTGGCTCGGGATGTAGTTCTCAGCTACTGCTCTCGCATCTGCCTGCATGCTTCCTTGCTTCCTGTCATGCTCAAGATGGACTAAATCTCTGGAACTGTAAGCAAGCCCCAATTAAATGTTTTTGTTTATAAGAGTTGTCATGGCCTTGGTGTCTCTGCACAGCAATAGAACACTGATTAAAACAACTATCAATTACATTTCATCCTTTGAGCTTCATACCCATCCCCTTTAAAAGTAGGAAGTTTGTGGTGAAAATTCTATTACACTTTTAACATTCTTTTCCTAAATTTACAATAAATATATAGCAAAAAGTCTACTTGTGAGCAGGCAGTATCACAAGACATCACAGTTATGTGATCAAATAATTAAGGGGAAAAGGACATTTTGTCAGTAGAATTCTCCTGAGGTGTGAGATCTGTGAGACTTTGGAAAGGAAATGACACAGGAAAGTGTTGGAGTTTGGAAATAGGGAAGTTCCATTGTGAAGTTTTGAGAAATGAGTATGAGGTCAAGAAGTGGGACTCTGACAAGATGGAGATCAGTTAGGGAAGGGGAGCATTTCATTTGTAACAGCCTAAGAAGTATAAACACCCTGATTTTCAAGTGTGAAAATACCCTTTCTATCATGAGTGATTTATTAGTAACCATCTGATAGTTTTAACAATTAATAACCATTTGTATTCATCTGGCACCTTTCTTCTAAAGAGCTCAAAGCACTTTCCATTTGTTATCTCATTAATTCCCCACATTGTCCCTGTGGGGAAAGTAATAAGTATCTTAACATTTAAATGTTTATCTTTCAAAATTTCTCAAGCATATATTAATTATATTTTCAAAACTATAAATGTTCATTAGTTTTATTTTACTGTTCCTCTAGCTTTAATGTGCAGAGCTCGTTTGTTCAATTCCTCAAATGCACTAATCATAGTCTTATTTGAAAAACTAAGATGGCAAGATCACATGAGGGTGGAAGACAGGAAGGAAGGAATCATTTGCTTTTGCTATTTTCCCTTCCAAGTACTCACTGTGCTAGACCCTGCTTAGATTCCAAGATCAGACGAGACTTATATTTCAGGATGATATGGCCATAGCCTGCCTTTGCTTTTCTCACTATAAAATGTTTGTTTCAATCCACTACAAGTGTAAATGGAGTATGCTATGGATCCTTTCTCTTTTGTTACATGGTTTCAGTGTGCCTCCAAAGGTATGTGTGCTGGTAGCTTAGTCTCCAGGCATAACACTATTGAGAGTTGGAAGATGAAAGAAAGTTAATTCATAGGCACTCCCCCTTGGAAGAGGTTAATGTAGTTCTCTGAGGATGGAGTTAATTTTTCTGCAAGAGCCAGTTGTAAAACAAGGCTCCCACACATGCTCTGGGTTTCCCTTTCCCGTTTTTTGTTCTGTCATACAACCAAGGGGCCCCTAATCAGATATTGGCACTATGTTGTTTGGAGTTTCTAGTCACCAGATGATGAACCAAATATGCATCTCATTGTTAAAAAGAGACAATTTTCAGGTATTTTGTTATAGAAACAGAATGGACTGAGACACCATTCCTCCACAGCACATACCACAGATTAGTCAGCAGTGTATCTAAGAGCCTGAGTTTATAAAGTAAGCTGTTATTTACATAATTTTTTGAAACCTGATGTGTTCTCTTGGAGCTTTAGGAGCTACATTCCAAAGACACACAGACTTAATAAGGGCCAGAAATTTTTTGTTCCAGCTCTCCCTCTCTTCAGTCTAGTCCTATCTCCCACAATTTTCTATGTAGATAAATGGCAGATGGTAATACCTGCTCCTTAAGGAAGCCACAGAGATTAAATAGCCAGTGTTGGGAGAGTATTTCAAAGATGAAACATTCTGCATAAATGTTTAAGCATTATTATTACACTGCTACTTCAAATGGAAGTTCTAACTTTGAAATGTGATTATACACTTTCCAGGAAAAAAAAAACTTCATAACTACATATATAGGTTTATTTTTCACTCTAACAATCTAACTCATGGTTGTGAAACTTTATTGCACTTGATGGAAGGCCTTGGCTTTTATTAGTTTTAAACTGCTGGTTTCTGGGGTATTTATGTAAATGAGGGAAAGACACCAAAACAGTAAATAATAAGCATGTCCCTGCTGTTTAAAAATCTGTTGGTAAAAACAACCTAAATATAGCACAGGAAAATATAGCTTTGATACCAATGAATAAAGTAGATTTGGAAGGTTTTGTTTTAATTTCTTTGTGTCTCTATGTGTGGGAAGGCACATTTGTGTTGAATGAATGTGCACATGTATGCATACGAATGTAAAGGCCAGAGGACAACCCTGGGTATTGCTGTTCAGTTACTGTCTACCTTTCTTTTTCGGGTTGATTCTCTCACTGGCCTGGAATTCTCTAGGTAGGCTAGGCTAGCTAGTTGGCCAGTAAGTAGCAAATAACCACCTGTCTCAGCCTCCCCAGGACTGGATTACAAGTGTATACCAACCACTATGGCTGGTTGTTGGTTTTTTTTGTAAACAAAAAACAAAACACAAAAATGTGGGTTCTGGATCTTCATGATTGCAAGTTAAGCATTTTGTTGACTAAGCCATCTTCCCAGTCCTTGGTTTTATATTTCTTTTTTGGATAATGGATTTTCCCAAAAGCATTTCTTTGCCACTCCATAACATTTTGCTTCATGCTTATAATTATCATTATATGTGCATACAACAGTGTGTGTGTGTGTGTGTGTGTGTGTGTGTGTGTGTGTGTGTGTGTGTACTCGAGGGCATGCACCACCACCATACATACAAAGAACAAAGGATGGAAAGAGAAGGGAGGAAAGAAGTAACAATAAACTCTAGTCATTTGCAACAGTAGTGAAAAACCAGAATGGTATAAATGTTCAACAAGCCTTTTATGAGGTATTTCCTATAAAAGACCTCCATTTAACTATTAGAAAGCATATATTACTATGCCTACCACATAATCTAGCCATTCCACTTGTAGGTGTTTACTCAAGAGAAAAGAAAACTCATGTTCATGGAAGTACTTACAATACAAGTCTATAGGAACTTCCAAATAAAAACTGGAAACAACCCATTATCCATGGAGTGATAAACAGGTGAAAAAAGAATGATATAGTACAATGGGTTACTATTCAGCAATGAAAAGGAGTAAAGAACTGATAAACTCCATTACATAAAGCAATCTCTAATTACACAGAATGAAGAACTTCAGACAGAAAGTATATTTATTTAACATTAGGAATTATAAACTGTAGGAAATGCTAGCCTGGGGTGAACTGGAGTGAGGAGAAACAGGAGGGTGATAAAGGAATAAAGAGAAAATTCCGAGGGTAGTATTCTATTCACTGTGTTGCAATCCAAGTGGTCTTTGGATATGAGCACGTATTGAAACATCAATCTATACACTTTAAATATTGTTAAAGATAAACAAGACCACATACTGGTTAAAGTGGGTAAGGGCATATTTAATCAGAATTGAACTAGCTATAGCAATAGGGTCCAGTATGAACCGAAATCAACTTTGATTTATAAAGAGGTAACTGGGTATTGTGAAGAGAAAATGAAATAGGGAACAGAAAGCTGCTTGATAGAGTAAGACCAGTAGACAATAACAAGGAAGGGGTGGGCTCATGTGAAACTTACTTATGAATGCAGACTCCTCCCCTCCCACAGAATTGGAGGTCAGGGGATCTATCTTCAGGTACTTATCTGAGTAAAAAATAAATTATTTTAGCAAACTTGAGTTTTCTCCAGCAGGCACTCTAAAGGAGGCTACTATTACCTAGAGCAG
Source organism: Mesocricetus auratus (assembly GCF_017639785.1). NCBI lineage: Eukaryota > Metazoa > Chordata > Mammalia > Rodentia > Cricetidae > Mesocricetus > Mesocricetus auratus. Next base: position 3,468,384 of record NW_024429267.1, on the reverse strand, counting down.
GGCTTCCTAAACATTTTCCACTACTGACGCCTTTTCACCCAAGGGATTGTGACATAGCTTTGGACATACAGGTATACAAAACAAGCATGTCAATAAAACATTTACTGATAATAAATCACAAATTTATATGCATGTAATTTTACATATTATTAAAGATGAAAGCAAATTTCTCTACTAATGAGATGGATATGCTTGCATATTTTTACATAAAGGATTGAATCAGCATAGTATTTGGTGCTATAAAACATACATCTTCAATTTTCAGAATAGACAAATACTTTTATGTCAATACTGAGAATGTTACTTTGCATAAATATGTGGTATGGAATGGCATAAGTATGTTTAGGAGTATTTCAGAAATTATTGGAAATTCTGTCCTAATGCCAAGCCAAATTTTATTGAATTTTTTTGTTGCTGTTGTTGTTTCTATGTGTAACAGTCCTAGCTATCCTGTAACTTGCTTTATAGACCAGGTTGAACTCACTGAGATCCACCTGCCTCTGCCTCCCAAGTGCTGGGATAAAAGATAAGCTCTACCACCACCTGGTGAATGAGTTTTTAAAAATGAAACTTAAGTCAGCAACTCAAACATGTTTTATTTCAAATAGCATTTCTAAAAATCAAATAATCTAATACAATTTCCATTTTGATAGAGAATTGTAATATTAAAAGTTTTTGTTTTCTGTAATTAAACTCTTATATTTCTGTAGGACCAGAAAACTCTCCATGCAAAGTAAAAGTACTACAGTTTGTAAGATGCGATAGTCTTGAAGCTGGGCTGAGATACTCCAGGCTACATTAGCTGGCACAGCGTCACGTGCTCAGAGCCGAAGCGGAGTGCCGTTAGCAGATGCAGTGAGCGAGCACTGCCAGAAACCAAGTCTGCCCACGCTGATTCTGAGTAATGTTTAGGGTTTGCCACCACCACTTTTAGTAAAGCAACTCTGGGGTCACAACCCAAAGGTTAAGAAGCTGGAATCTGTGGGATGAAGCCTTGAACTTTACAAATCATATTTAGTGTTTGAGACATCATAGGCCAATGTTGAAGCCTATGTGAGAAAAGGCACAGGGAACATCAGAAGGAATTTAGTCCAAGAGAGAATGTTTGTCAATGTGTTTAGGTTTTGAAAGTCAATACTATCTCACTAGGCTGTTTTTGTTGTAATGGGAGAATATGTTTGAAGAAATATTTTGTAGCATGAATTCTCTTTGATCTTAATAATAAAAACCTGAAGTCAGATATCAGGGTATGAAAACTGAAGGGTCAGAGAAGAAGAGCAGTCAGCCAGTGGAGTTCTTATCTTTACCAATGCTCAGACCAAAGGGGCGATCCTGTCCTCAGACTGACTGCTCCTCAGGCTGCATCCATGTCTACAAAATTTCAAACTGCCCAGCGCTCCTGTCTCCTCCCACCTTATCTTAATCTCTCTGCCCATCCATCACTCCTGTCTCCACCTCCCCAGTGCTGGGATTGAAGGCATGTGATCCCAAAAGCTGGATCACCTTTGCATAAGCTGTTTCTCTTCAGATACAAGGCCCAGGATAGCTTTGAACTCAGTGATCCGTTTGCCTCTGTCTCCTGAGTGCTGGGATTAAAGATGTATGCCACCACTGCCTAATCTCTATGGCTAAACTGTGGCTTAGCTTTGCACTCTTATCTTCAGGAAAGCTTTATTTATTAAATTACAAACAAAATATTGCTACAATATTTAGTCACTATTAATCTCTCTGTGTCCATCTCTCTGTCTCTCTGTATGTCTCTCTCTGTCTGTCTCTTTCTCTGTGTGTGTGTGTGTGTGCATGTGTGTGCGTGTGTGTGTGTGTGTGTGTGTGTGTGTGTGTGTGAATGGTTAGCTATATAGTTCAGGCTGATTTCAAACTCACAGTCCTCTTGCCTTTCACTGGGATTACAAGCATGAACTAGTGTAAGGAAATGTTTTAAAACAGCATGAAGACTGTCAATCTAGGCAGTTGAGAGATGATTTAGGAGCTACATTAAGGGTTCTTGCTGCTCTTCCAGAGAACCTGAGTTTGGTTACCAGCACTCACTTCAGACAGATCACAAATATCTGCAATTCTAAATCCAGAGGATCCAATGCCCTCTTCTGGCCTGTGTGAGTATCCACATACAGACACACATAAGTAATTTTGTTAATCTCAAGAAAATTGTGAGAAATTATGACTTTAAAAAATATGTACATAGTATTGCATTGTACACACATTGAGATTATAAGAACAACCACTAAATGGTTACTTAATGATGGGGTCTGTCTTTTTCTGTTTAATAATGAATCTGTGTGACATTAATGGAAAAAATGAAACAATCTAACTATGGGAAGGGTGTGCACGGAGATATGTATGAGCATAAATAAGGTGTACTACCCCAAGTGATAATGAACTATGGGATGACAACCTGAAAATGTTATCACTATCACTCAAGCAACTATGAATGCTACCAGAGAGTAATGGCATGTTCCTTGGCACTCTGGACATTTTTCATTCTAAGCTTACCATCCTTATTTACGTCTAGAAGTCATACCACATCATTTTTTTGTGACAAAACTACCCAAGCAAATAGAGACTGCATTAATAGGTAAATGACCCCACTCACCTCCAAGTATTCTGCAAAACATAATAGTGTTGGTGTGGTATTCCCAGACATTGTAAATGGTGTGGAATACATATGGCATCTGCTTTATATTTAAATGCCTTAATTTGTTTTAGTTCAATCTGTTTTATTAATGGACAATAATTTCTCCTCTCTGGTTATTAGTTTCCTAGTATATAAAATAAGAAATGTAACTGATGGTTGTTTCCTTCCAGCTCTAAAATTTTATGACTCTATGTTCTCATCATCAAAGTATCAGAAAGGCAAAATTATACATGTCACAGAAGAAAGTGTTTTCCTCTTCTAGTTTGTTCACTTACTAGAAACAATGGACAAAAATAGTTTGAGATTATTTTTGTAACTGTATGGTGTCTTAATTTTCTCCAACTATTACCCAAAGGGCTACGATTTTACAATGGTTAAATTTTTGTATTGGTTTTTAAATACCTCGCTATTATGCAAACACTTTTCTGATGAAAACTGTTTCTCTTTGTGTGTGTGTGTGTAAGCAAAAGAATAACATTGGCTGCTGGCTGCTGCTGTTCCTTAGGTTCTCTCTCTCTGTCTGTCTGTCTGTCTCTGTGTGTGTGTGAGTGAGTGAGTGTGTGTGTGTGTGTATGTGTGTGTGTGTGTGTGAAAGAGAGAGAGAGAGAGAGAGAGAGAGAGAGAGAGAGAGAGAGAGAGAGAGAGAGAGAGAGAGAGAGAGAGAGAGAGAGGAGAGAGGTGTCTTTTTTTGTAGAGCAGGCTGGTCTGGAACTCACAGAGATCTGCCTGCCTCTGCCTTCTGAGTGCTGGATTAAAGGGGTGCACTACCACCGCCCAGCTGAAACAGGTCTTTCAGGTCAGGGACTCATCACTGGTTAGTCAGTGAGCCTAGGTACTTTCCTGTCTCTGCCTTCCCAGTACTGGAATTACAAGTGTGTAGTCCACCCCCCCCCTTTTTTAAACATGGATTCTGGGTCCCTAACTGAGGTCTTCATGCTAAATGACTCCACTCAAAAGCAAACCCTTTGCCAACTGAGCTATCTCCCTGATCACAGACAGTGTTCTTTTGACTGAAGCCAAACACACCTTTCAATAAGAAGCTAAATATGATTCTATACTGGATGATGTCTTTATTTGGGGGGGTTCCCTCTGTATGCTGAACTTTTAGTTATTGTTAATCAACTAAAGTAATGGAAACATTTTATTTTGCCGAACTGATGTGATATGCCCATTCTTTACTAGAATATCTTGGTATAGTCATATGGACTAGAAATTAGAATAAAAATATTTTCCTGAACAGTCTTGTTCTTGTACAAATCAGAGCGTATCTTCCTTTTAGTGCTGCTTTCTAGGGACAGAATGAAGAGCTGAAATGCTAGCTCTGATCAGTATCAAAAGGAGATGATGTATTTGGTAGCATTCTACTTTGCTATGTAGTTGGCCTAGCCCCTAATGACTACATCTATAAGATGGTTAACATCTAGTTCTGCCTGGCACTTTTTTTTTAAAGATTCATTTATTTATTACATATACAGTGTTCTGCCTACATGCCAGAAGAGGACACCAGATTGAATTGTAGATGGTTGTGACCCACCATGTGGTTGCTGGGAATTGAACTCAGGACCCCTAGAAGAGCAGTCAGTGCTCTTAACCTCTGAGCCATCTCTCCAGCCCCCTGCCTGGCACTTTTATTCCCATCTTCTAATAACATCCTAACATGTCCCTGTGTATCCTGGGTCACATCTACTATAAGCAGGCACAAGGAATTGTTCTGATATCTCTGGACCAAAGCCCAAGAAAGGAGATGGGAGGAAGACACAATTCTCTTACAATCTGTAAGATGCACACTGATTGTCAGAACACAAATTAACCTAAAACGCAACCTGTTTTGAGACAATGTCTCACTGTGTATCCCTGGCTGGCCTGGAACTTGCTCTGTAGACTAGGCTAGCTTTGAACCCACAGAGATATACTTGCCTCTGCCTCTGAAATGCTGGGATTAAAGACATACCATGATTCCTGGCTCTAAACTCTTTTTTAACTTCACTGCCAAGGCAGAAATTTCCCTTTATAAATGTCTCATAATTAGTTCAGAAAGTCTTGGCATTAAAACCAGGAAGACAAAACCAGAGATAGTATCAGCTTTTTTTGTTTGTTTTGTTTTTTGAAACAGGATTTCTGTGTAGCTTTGCATCCCATCCTAGAACTCACTTGCTCTGCAGACCTGGTTGGCTTCAAACTCACAGAGATCTGCCTGCCTCTGCTTCCCAAGTGCTGGGATTAAAGGCTAGTGTCACCACCACCTGACAGTATCAGCTTTTAAACATACTTAGGAACACTTTTCATAAGATTACTTCACAGAGTTCTCAATTTTTTTCTAGCTACAAAAGCCTGCGTATATTATTTTTTTAAAGAAAAGCACAGAGAGTTACATAGCTTCTTCAAAAATCAAAAACTAAAAAATAGGAAATCATAGAGGCCTAGGGCCTCTGCACTGCATTCCACTGCCTAACACACTCCTTCGTAGCCAGTTACTCCCTTACAGCATTTGATTCGCCAGCTTTCACCAGATGAGGCAGACCTCCCTTGGCCACTTCCCTAACGTAGTACCAATACTACTCTGTTTCTTTACTATGTTTTATTTTTCTATAGGGTACCTGATAATCACATGATATATTATATAACACAAAATAGATTTGTTTTTTATTGTCTACCTCACCCAACAGATTGTAAGCTTGAAGACACGTATATATACAAGCATATATACATACACATCTTCTAGAATATTATTTATCAATATTAGGATATTTAACTAATCTATCACATTTGTACTTTCATCAAATATGTGTTGAGGTTCTATATGATGATTTATTCTTCATTTATGAAATTGTTTTAAATAGGATTATTCCCGACATACTGGTTTTCAGACTTTTTCCTTTAGGAATAAATTATGAAGTCAGAACTAAAGAAATGACTCAGAGCATAAAATGAATACTACTCTTTCAGAGTACCTGAGTTTCCAGCAACCACACTAGGCAGCCTATAATGGCCTCTAACCACAGTTCCAGGGGATATAATGCCTTTTTCTGGCTTCCTCAGGTACCTGCTCTCATGTATGCACATGTATATAGACACATACTTTTAAAAAAATAATTATGTATGAAGTCACGTCAGAAATTCTTACCTAATAAGGTTTCAGTAACAGTACAAAGGGTGTGTTTAAAACTTACTGTTAATCCAGTGCACAGACATTTACTGCATCAGGTCAATGTTAACCAGCTAAAAGGGTTATTAAAAATAGGAGAAATGCCTAATATTTATATGGTTTCAAAGTATTTCATATCTTATTTGAGTTTTACAATAAATTCAAGGCAAGAAACCAAAAATTTAAAGAGTTTAAATGCTTGCCCTAAAGAGTAAAACCAGAAATATGGTGTCTAGATGCAAAACTGGGCTTATTTGTATCTGAAGCCTGGGCTTTTCACTGCGCCTTCATTTTATGGATAAATGATTCATGCTTAAACAGGGGGAAATGATGAGCTCATCATTTCCTTAAGAAAGGATATATGGCTGGGGCTATACTTGAATGGTAGAGTCCTTGCCTAACAAGTATGAAGTCCTGGGTCCAACCCTAGAACAGAGAGAGAGAATACAGAGATAGAAACCTGAGACTCCTGAGTCCCTACCCAAAACTCTCTAAATTACACCATCTCTCAATTACATGCTGCCTCAGTAAATTAGAAGAAAATAATTCCCAAATTACTACAGAGTTAAAATGGCAACTGATACACAATGCTACACTTTTCTGAAGATTCCACAGTATATGTGACTGGTTCTGTAAAGTGCCAACTTGATGACACTTGCAATCCTCAGCTTATTTGATGTAGTTGAGAAGCAAATGAGATTCTAGTACCCCTGTTGTGCATAGGTGCTCAAAGAGCATTTCCTGCATGGCAGGGAAGCGCCCTATATTTACAGTATTTGATCCAGTTTAACAGCAAGATTAAATGTTAAAATTAGCCTTATAAAGGTTTTCACCCTAGTTCACACAAAAACAAGATTCTGAGATTATGACTTGTAATTTTTCAAGAGTTGATTTATCTGAATAAAACTATAAGGTTTTGAACCATTAAGCATTCGATTTAGAACAAAAAGTAGTATGCAGAAGAATAAACTGAGAAATGGAGCAGATTTGTTTCCTGTAATAATTATGAACAATATCTCAAACTCAGCATCCTTGGACCACTGAACTGTGTAGGATGAATGTGCTAATTAATCAATTACTACCCAACAATGTACCCTGTTTATTTACTGAAATGCACTAGAAACATGTGCAGAACTAGTAATTATTAATCATCTTCAGTAACAAAGATGACTCAAGTTCACCTTCATATAATTAATAGAGCATGCAGTTAGCTTTAACATCTTGCTTTATTAAAAACAGCAATAAGGAATAAAAGAAAAGAGCTGAACCACAAGTTGTGGTTCATTGAGATACTGGCTTGGATTAATGTGCATATTATCTATAGCAGCAGTATTACTCACACCCATCTACACTATGACCAGATGCTCTCTCTATGAAATGCAACTCTGACAAACTGAACTTTTATTTTGAATAAAACTCTAAGCTTTCCAAAAAGTCCTAAAAACAAAAAACAAAACCAACCAAACAAACAAAAAACAGTAGAGGCTCAGGCATCTCATATAAAATTCACACTTAGACACTACAACAGACTTGGATTTGCGAACTTAGTTCATGGTATTCAAACTCCTTAACTCATGATGCTCTTTTAATACACATTGAACAATTAATTGCAGGAAATTTTGCAGTTAATCTAACTTTGAAAAAAATATTCTTTTGGTTTGAGAATTACCATATATCCTTTTAGCCCAAATTCTCTTTGAGCCAGGCAGTCTTCTGGATTAGATGCTATATTTTGAGTCTAGAATGCTACTTCCTAAATCTTTTGTAATCGTGTATCATGCCAGAGATAGTAGACTGTGTTACGTACGTTTATATCTGAATCTGACACTTTTAAACTGTGGAAAAACCAGGAGATTGTTACAGTTCTGCCTATGTAGGTTCAAATTCCAGCCCTAGCACTAGCTTCTTCTTGACTGCACATGACACTACCCTCCTGCTTCCTGAAATCATTTCCCCAGATTGGCAATGAGGAAATGATTCACTGCTGAGGATAACTGTTTACATGAGATGAGACAATAGATGCAAACCAACCAAGATAAAATAAATGCACAGCGACTGGTGGTTAGTTCTAGCTTAAGGAACTAAAACATGGACATACAGGTAAGATGGTATTTCATACAATGAAAATCATAAACACAGATCAAATTCTTGAAAGTTTTCTCCAAAGGGTAGAAAATGGAGAAAACTTAGTATGATGAGACAGAAGTGAAAATTCTGTTCTATCTGAAAATACCATGGAATTGCACTTCAAAACCTTTACTGACAAACCATAAATCAGTGACTACTCTCCTATATTTCCATTATAAAATGATTCAGGGCCCCTTTAAATGGAGAGCTCCCTTAGGGCAGTATTTGTTTATAGATCATTAACTATTTGACAGTGAGACTGGGGAGGTGGCAGAGACAGTTAAAGCTAAAGGGTTAAAAGCCACTGTCAGTCAAAGATCAGAAATGGAGCCAAAACACTTTGGGGATTTGATTTGTTATAAAATGTTACAGACTTTTCATAACTATAACTGTCAATAAATTAAAGCGCCCTTTAATAGCAGGGCCATAACTATGATCCACGCATAACATGAATTTGAATTTTTTTTGCCATCTTTCCAAGGGCAACTCTAAACACTAACTATATACTATGAAGACTTGCAATCCTGGGAACATGGCATTGTGATGGACTCGATTATCTATCATCATATATGGTTATCTGGTTTACAAAGTTATAAGTGCATCTTCTTGCCACTGGATTTTAGAGTGCCAACACTTAACACCAGACAATGAGAGCAGAACTGCCTTTAATGAAAAGCTCACTGGTAGCCAGAGGCCAGGGTTTTTATATTTGATTTTGATAGATGATCTTGGATACATTTCATACCTATTTTGCAGTTTAATTTTGCCAACTGCCCAAATTAACATTTCAACTAAATTAGATTAAAACCATTAATCCTACATGGTATAAATTCCTTTCTTCAACATCCCTTAAATACACTAATTGTATTCACTTCATCCATTCATCCTCAGTCATTCCAGAATAGCACTTACACTATGCCAAGTGCTGTACTAGGTACTGGGATCACAAAGGTTTAGAAATCACACATATACACTCAGCACTGGGAAGTTTATAACCCAGTGAAGCGAAACACCAGGAGAGTGTTAGACACAAAGTGTTTGGGGACAAAGTTATCAGATTCAGTATTAACAGTAAATTCTTTTTTTTCCATAAGTTTTTAATTTAAATTAGAAACATGCTTGCTTCACATGTTGATCCCAGCTCCCTTTCCCACCCCTCCTCCCTTGCCCCTCTACCAGCCTTCCCAGCCCCCCCCAATCCTCACACCCTCAGGGAGGGTGAGACCCTCCATGGGGGATCTCCAGAGTCTGTCACTTCATCTGGGGGTAGGGCCTAGGCCCACGTCCATGTGTCCAGGCTGAGAGAGGATCCATCTATATGGAATGGGCTCCCACAGTTCATTTGGATGCCATGGTAAACACTACTCTACTACCCAAGGCCCCAGAGATTGCCAAGGCCTCCTCACTGAGACCACATTCAGGGGGGTCTGGAACAGTCCTATGCTGGCCTCTCAGCCATCATTCTGGGGTCCAAGAGCTCCCCCTTGTTCATGTCAGCTATCTCTGTGGGTTTTACCAGCATGGTCTTGACCCCTTGGCTCAACACTCCTCCCTGTCACTGGGTTCCAGTTCAGTTCAGTGTTTAGCTGTGGGTATCTGCCTCTGCTTCCATCAGTTACTGGATGAAGGTTCTAGTATGGCATATAAGGTAGTCGTCAATCTCATTATCAGGGAGGGGCTATTAAGGTAGTCTCTCCACTATTGCTTAGTTTGTCAGTTGGTGTCATCCTTGTAGATCTCTGGAAATCCCACTAGTGTCAGCTCTCTCCTCAAGCCTATAAAAACTCCCTCTATTATGGTATCTCTCATCCTGGTCTCCTCCATTCTTCCCCCAACTCAACCTTACTGCTCCCCCATATCTTGGAACCTCCTTGTTTCCCAGACTCATTGGCAATGGGATTGTAGGGTGCCCTCCCCTGATCCATGTTTAAAATCTATATATGAGTGAGTACATACCATGTTTATCTTTTTGTGACTGGGTTACCTCACTCAGGATGATTTCTTCTAGTGCCATCCATTTGCTTGCAAATTTCAAGATTCCATTGTTTTTTTTTTCTGCTGAGTAGTACTCCATTGTGTAAATGTACCACATTTTCTCTATCCACTCTTCAGTTGTGGGGCATCTAGGTTGCTTCCAGGATCTGGCTATTACAAATAGTGCTGCTTCTGTAAGGCAAAGGACACAGTCAACAAGACAAAAAGGCAGCCCACAGAATGGGAAAAGATACTCACTACCCCTACATCTGACAGAGGGCTGATCTCCAAAATTTACAAAGAACTCAAGAAGCAAGTCTCCGAAACACCAAAGGATCCAATTAAAAAGTGGGGTACAGAACTAAATAGAGAATTCTCAATAAAGGAGTCTAAAATGTCTGAGAGACACTTAAGAAAGTGCTCAGCATCCTTAGCCATTAGGGAAATGCAAGTCAAAACAACTCTGAGATATCATCTTACTCCTGTCAGAATGGCTAAAATCAAAAACACCAATGACAGCTTATGCTAGAGAGGATATGGAGAAAGGGGAACACTCTTTCATTGCTGGTGGGAGTGCAAACTTGTACAGCCACTTTGGAAATCAGTATGGAGATTCCTCAGGAAAATGGGAATCAGTCTACCACAAGACTCAGCAATTCCACTCTTAGGAATATACCCAACAAAAGATGCACATTCATAGAACAAGGATGTCTGTTCCGCTATGTTCATAACAGTAAATTCTTTACCAAAGTAATTATTTTGTTCTTTTCTTTTTTTTTTTTTTTTTTTTTGGTTTTTTTGAGACAAGGTTTCTCTGTGGCTTTAGAGGCTGTCTTAGAACTAGCTCTTGTAGACCAGGCTGTCCTGGAACTCAGAGATCCACCTGCCTCTGCCTCCTGAGTGCTGGGATTAAAGGCGTGCTCCACCACCTCCCGGCTTGCTTTCTTTCTTTCTTTCTTTCTTTCTTTCTTTCTTTCTTTCTTTCTTTTTTTTTTGTCATTCTTTACAACAGCAGCCCCTGCAACCAGGCAATTCCTTGGAGCTTTTGGAACAGCAATGAGTTCAGCAAAAGGCTCATGAAGATCTGGATAAGAACACAGCATTCCAGAGCTGAAGGGATGACTCAGTGGTTAAGAGCACCGGATGCTCTTCCAAAGGATCTGGGTTCAACTCCCAGAACCCAAATGGTGACTTGCACCTGTCTAAAAATCCAGATCCAGGGCTTCTGACACCTTACACAGATATACATGCAGGCAAAACACCAATGAGCATAAAATAAAAATAAAAAAAACCTTTCTTTCCTATCGAGTTCTTCCATGAAAATGATATTGCATAACGCTCATATATATCACCCTTGACAAGATGCAAGATGATGTAAGAGTACAGTATGGAGCCGTAAGTAGCGCTTGCCACTAATGAGAGTGGGATAATTAATATTCATTTGGCTATAGGGGAACCTAAATTCACTGTTTTTAGTGCTGACCTTGGCTTAGAGGGCATTGGGTCTTTAAGCAAAGATGGGTACTGAGGAAGCCTGGGTCTGAAGCTACTTTGGCACCTGTTACTATATCTAACCATGCTGGAGTACGAATTAGACAAAAATCATCTCCTAATCTTCCTTCCTTGAATCAAGTCGTTAAGCCCCAAACAGGAAATTTTAAATGAAATCTTAAATATAAACATTTTAATCTCTATATTTGTATGTCCTCCATCTTTTACTAACATGCTGACATATTCATGGTAGTATGATTTCCTTAATTTTCTCCTCTGAGAATGTAAGCAAATTAAAATTTACATCCTAATCCTTCTCTGTTTTCAATTGCATTATTACAATACAGTGATGTTTGTTTATCTACAGAGGATATTTCCCAAGATCCCCAGAAAACACCTGAAACCTCAGATATACTGACTTTGTGTGTCCTGCTTTTTCCTATGCATGCATAGTTACCAAAAATATTAATTTATAAATAAACTGGTAATGAGCTATTAAAAATTAGAATTATAAAAATATACTGTAATAAGTTATTTGAATGCCCATCTTGCTTTCTCTAAATTTTTTTTTTGGTTTTTCGAGACAGGGTTTCTCTGTCTCACTCTGTAGACCAGGCTGGCCTCGAACTCACAGAGATCCGCCTGCCTCTGCCTCCCAAGTGCTGGGATTAAAGGCGTGCGCCACCAACGCCTGGCTCTCTAAATTCTTATACTACATTCAGTCTTCTTGTTGGCTCAGCAAGCAAAACTTCAGGAAATGGGTACTATCTGACATGAGTAAATTAAGATCTTACTGTAAGATTGTAAAAATAACTTGATATCTGGGTGTGGTGATACACACTGATAGGTTCTGCTACTTGAAAGGCTGAGGTGGCAGAACCTCTTCAGCTCCTTAAGTCTGAGGTCGGTCAGGGTAACATACTGAGACAACAAAGCACAAACAAAAGAGCAAACAAAGACCCTCCAGTAATAATATGAAAATAAGTATTATGCGAGTGCACACAGGCACACACACACACACATACTCTAACATACACACAAGATTAGGTCTAAAGAGACATTTTTCTCTAGATCCATAATAATCGCTAACAATAAGGGTTGGGGATGTAGCTCAGTAATAGAGCAGTTGCTTAGCATGTGTTAGGAGCTGTATAAGCCCCAAACAGCTGAAAATACTCATAAGATATAAAAACATGGGCATATAGTCTATATGTGTAATTCAAAGACCAAATACTAGAAATATGAATAGTGATGCTGCAAATATCCTAGTACATGTGCTTTGGAGAACACACATTCACAATTTATGGTAGGTATTGTTATAGCTGAATGTGTTTCCTTCTACATACATCCAACCCTAGTGTGACTGCATTTGGAAATAGGACCTGAGAAGAGGTGCTACAGGTTAGGAAAAAAGTCACCAAAGTGGAGCTGAAATCTGAGAGGGATTGTAAAAAGTAGGTGCACCATATAAGGATACAGCGATAAGGCAGCCATCTGTAAGCCAGGAAGAAAACCCTCAGAGGCTCAGAACTGGTCAATACCTTGGATAACCCTGGTTAGAAATAAATTTTCATTGTTTAAAACCACCAATGAATGACATTTTTGTTATGATAGCCCAAATAAAACAATATGGGTATAGACTTAGGAGACAAGGTCTGGGTCATAAGGCATGCATATCCTCACCTATAATATATCTGGCAAAGCCAGGTATATGAAGCTGAGGTTAGACCATGGCAAGTTCAATGTCAGCCTGGGAAATATAACAAGACTGTCACACATACACACAGGGGTTGGGAATGGGTAAGAATTCTAATTAGGGGCTGGAGAGTTGGCTCAGTGCTGTGGAATAATCCTTTTGCACACTGTGAAGATATGTGGCTCTCATTGGTTTAAAAAGGAGCCAGCTGGTCAACAGTTAAGCAGGAAGAGGTTAGGCAGAAAAGCAAGACTGGGAGAATGCTGGAGAGAAAGGCAGAGGGAGCAGGATGTGTAGAAAATGAGATTACAAGTCATGAGCCACGTATAGTCACATAAATTAATAAATACGAGTCAATTTAAGTTGTAAGAGCTAGTTAGTAACAAGCCTAAGTTATTGGCAAAGCATTTTGGGAGCTGACTGGTGGGACAGAAACTTCTGCCTACAGCTTAGAGTTAAGAGCACTGGCTGCTCTTTCAGAGGATCAGGGTTCAGTTCCTAGCACTTACATAGTGATTCAAAATCAGCAGTAATTCCAGTTCCAACTAATCTGATGCCCTCTCCCGGCTTCTACTGGCACAGACATATACACAGTGCACAAACATATAGACAGGCAAAACACCCAAACATATAAAGAAATAAGTCTTTAAAAAAATTCAATTGCTCCATTTTGGAAAGGCTTTTTCCATATCCTCAACCCTTAGAATTTTCTGTCTTTTTGACTTTGGTCATTCTAAAGGGTATATGATGCATTGTATTGTGGCTTTAATTTCCACTTCTAAAATGATGGTTGAAATTATGCACATTTTACACATTTATTACATACCAGGATGTCTTCACTTCTGATACATCAAGTTCTCTTTCTATTGAATTGCATTTTCCTTAATGATTTTTAGGAGAGTATTTTAGTAATTAGAACAATATTTTAGTATTTATGAGAGTATTCTATATACATATATGTGACAAACTATTTGCATGACTAGAAGACTCACAAATTTTGGCATATTAGTGGAGTGAACACATGTTTGTTTACATATTTTTTCAGGTCTGTAGAGCATTCTAAAATGAAGAGTGGCCCACTACCTACCTAGTTTCATTGGAAGAACTTTTTATATTAGAATAGAAAAGAGGAGGAGAGTTAAACAGCCTTACATTAGGGAAAATCTTTACCAGTGATGAGGTTTACCCAACACAGCAGCATCCAACATTAGTCCTTCTAACCACTAGCTCTTTTCAAAGCCTTCATAATGACAAAAAGTGAACTTATGTAATATATGATTATCTATATCAGTGGTTTCTTTTAAATCTCACATGCCACAGAACCTAGTTTCTTAGACACATTGTATCCTAGGATCTCAGTACATGTTTAATTAAATTACATTTTAAATTGAGGTTTTGTTTGTTTGTTTTTTGGTTTTTACAAGACAGGGTTTCTGTGTATTGTTTTGGAGGCTGTCAGAGCAGCCCGGCCTCGAACTCACAGAGATCTGCTTGCCTCTGCCTCCTGAGTGCTGGGATTAAAGGCGTGCGCCACCACCGCCCGGCTTAAATTGAGTTTTATAACATCAAAAAGTCTATAAGGCCCAAAGTTAACATATTGCAATATGACCACATGTTAATTTGATGTTAGATTAGTTTAGTGTAGTTCTCATAATTAATCTCCTGCTGCCATTTAAAAATATATATAACAGAAGCCTATGCTCATGCTTAAGGTAAATCATTAAAAATCCTCTGTAAAAAAATTGGTTTCTCTGAAAAGATCAGGATGTTTCTGAATAGTATAAAATTTTTCTGAAAAGCCAAAGCAGAAGATGCAGGAAAAACTGGCAGCTATAATTGTCACTGTTTTGCAAGTTTTAAAAAAAATCATAGTTGAAAGTGCAGTAACAGTGGGGCTGGCTGGGCACCCTCATTACAATAGTTCTTAGTCTGCTCTTGCCTCTGTCTTCACTGTCCAGGCTTGCTCCATTCTTTCCCACTTTCTGAGTTTGGGTCTGCAAACTCCACATTTATTATTTTATCTACCTGATTAACTTCTAATAAATTCCCTCCCCACTCAAAACAAAACAAAACCCAAGACAGCAAACCATCCTTCACATTACATTTTACTTTTTATGTTGGAATTCTGTGACAGATTGTGTCAGAAAAAAAGTTCATTGTTTTTAAAACTTTATTTTGAAAATGCTGGTGTAGCATGAGTTCTAAAAGGTCTTCATAAAAACTGGAGTCAGATATTGGGGAGAGCTCAAAGATCAGAGAAGCAAAGCAGTCAGCCACTTCCTCTTAACTCTACCTCAGACTGCCTCCTCAGACTGCCTCCTCAGACTGCCTCCTCAGACTGTATCCTCAGACTGCCTCCTCAGACTGCCTCCTCAGACTGTATCCTCAGACTGTATCCTCAGACTGTATCCTCAGACTGCCTCCTCGACTGTATCCTCGGACTGCCTCCTCAGACTGCCTCCTCAGACTGTATCCTCAGACTGTATCCTCGGACTGCCTCCTCGACTGTATCCTCGGACTGCCTCCTCAGACTGTCTCCTCAGACTGTCTCCTCAGACTGCCTCCTCAGACTGTATCCTCAGACTGCCTCCTCAGACTTCATCCTCAGACTGTATCCTCGGACTGCCTCCTCAGACTGCCTCCTCAGACTGCCTCCTCAGACTGTATCCTCAGACTGCCTCCTCAGACTGCCTCCTCAGACTGTATCCTCAGACTGTATCCTCAGACTGCCTCCTCAGACTGTATCCTCAGACTGCCTCCTCGACTGTATCCTCGGACTGCCTCCTCAGACTGCATCCTCGGACTGCCTCCTCAGACTGTATCCTCGGACTGCCTCCTCGACTGTATCCTCGGACTGCCTCCTCAGACTGTCTCCTCGGACTGTATCCTCAGACTGCATACTCAGACTGTATCCTCAGACTGCATCCTCAGACTGCATCCTCAGACTGTATCCTCAGACTGTATCCTCAGATTGCCTCCTCAGACTGTATCCTCAGACTGTATCCTCAGATTGCCTCCTCAGACTGTATCCTCAGACTGTATCCTCAGACTGCCTCCTCAGACTGCATCCTCAGACTGTATCCTCAGACTGCCTCCTCAGACTGCATCCTCAGACTGTATCCTCAGACTGCCTCCTCAGACTGCATCCTCAGACTGCATCTTCAGACTGCCTCCTCAGACTGCCTCCTCAGACTGTATCCTCAGACTGCCTCCTCAGACTGCCTCCTCAGACTGCCTCCTCAGACTGTATCCTCAGACTGCATCCTCAGACTGCATCCTCAGACTGTATCCTCAGACTGTATCCTCAGACTGCCTCCTCAGACTGTATCCTCAGACTGTATCCTCAGACGGTATCCTCAGACTACCTCCTCAGACTGTATCCTCAGACTGTATCCTCAGACGGTATCCTCAGACTGCATCCTCAGACTGTATCCTCAGACTGTGTCCTCAGACTGCATCCTCAGACTGCCTCCTCAGACTGCCTCCTCAGACTGTATCCTCAGACGGTATCCTCAGACTACCTCCTCAGACTGTATCCTCAGACTGTATCCTCAGACTGCCTCCTCAGACTGTATCCTCAGACTGTATCCTCAGACTGCCTCCTCAGACTGCATCCTCAGACTTTATCCTCAGACTGCTTCAGACTGACTGCTTCAGACTGCGCTGAGCTCCTGTCTCCTCTCTCTGCTCAACTATATCCTTTTCTGTGTCTACCTCCTTAGTGTTGGCATTAAAGACATGTCACTTCAAGTGCTGGGGTCACCTTTGTGTGAGCTGTGGCCCAGGGTGGCTTTTAACTAACAAGAGATCCATGTGCCTCTGTCTCCCCAGTGTGCGCCACCACTGCCTGGCCTCTGTGGCTAACTAGTGTGGCTGCTGGGATTAAAGGTGTGCTAACTAGTGTGGCTAGCTTTGTACTCTGATCTTCTGGCAAGCTTTATTTGTTAGATCATAAACAAAATATCACCACCTTCTGGTACTGCAGCACCCCCCCACCTCCCTTCAACAATCTTCTTAACTATTCTTCTCCATAGCTAAAGGAATCATGCCTCCACCTAAATTTTTTTCTGAAAAAAATTTGTTATCTAATAGAGAATCTTATAAAGTTCAAACTATTTGCATAACTATGATACCTCCTAAATATTTGATATGTTTGTAGAATGAACTCAATGCTGATTAACTCTACATTGATAAAAACAAAAAACTCAACGATAAAAAACAAATTCTAGATCCTTCTTGGTTTTTCAGCAAATAATAATTGTTATATGGTACCTACATATATAATTACCTCATTTGTGTAAGGTGCTTTCCAGAAACCTCATCCTATCTAAGTGTTCTCTTCACAAACGTTGAGGACAAATGTGAGTAACAATACTTCCGAAAACAGGTGGTGAATAACAAGGCACGACCTCAATGTGCCACAAAGTTTGAGAAATGTTTTCCTTACAGTAATAGAGTAAAAGTGAGTGGCTGAGGATTATATAGATTGGTGACTGCCACATCCAGACCTGACCTGGTGTTTATTGTCTTCTCAGGAGGGGGGTGTCTCTGAGCTTCAGGGAACTGAATGAGGAAGACTCCTTTGTTCTTTTCAGGTTTTGTTTTCTTTTGTTTTGTTGAGGGGGTGGGGGCGTGTTTCTTTGTTCCGAGAAAGGCTCTCGGTGTAACCCTGGCTGGCCTCCAACTCCTCATCCTCACACCCCAGCCCTGATTACAAGCAAATGCTACCACACCTGACTTGGGGACTATTTTAATCTTGCTCCACCTAGGAATCAGTCTGGACAGTGAAAGCGCCTGTGAGGACATCAGCAAAAAAAAAAAAAAAAAAAAAAAAAAGTGCTGTCCGAGGTCACCAGGTGTCAAAGCCTAGCAAATACCAAATACCAGACCTTGCTATCAGTTCCCTTTCCAGAGCACACTTCCCGCTCCTCAGCATCCCTGAGAATTTCCCTGGAGCCAGCCCAGCGCTTGAATCCTGCCAGTCGCTCAGGTAGGTTGTTTAACATTCACGTTTCTCTCTCCACTCCACGGTTACAAATGATACCTGAGGTCACAGGTGACAATTTTTCGGATTTGCGCAGACGTTCCGCCCTCGTGTCCGCCAGGGGCTACGGGCCGCTTTGCGCACGCGCCGCAACCCAGACCCCGGGGCGCTCTCACCCACGCACCGCCCGCTGGGCGTTCCCAGGCCTAGCCTAGGGTGGTGAGAGGGAGCGCGCATGCGTACGCACTCCAGGCGGCCCCGCCCCCAGAGGCGCGTCCCCAGGGGCCCGGGGCCTACTCCTTGGCGCGCCGGGCCATGGAGGCCCTGCGGAGGGCCCACGAGGCCGTGCTGTGGCTGTTGCTGTGCAGGCCCTGGGCCTTGGGCGCCGCCTCCCGCCCGAAACCCCGCGCCTCGGAGGTGCTGACGCTGCACCTGCTGCAGCGGCGCCTGCCGCACTGGACTTCCTTCTGCGTGCCTTACAGCGCGGTCCACAACGACCAGTTCGGCCTGTCCCACTTCAACTGGCCCGTACCTGGCGCCAACTACCACGTCCTGCGCACCGGATGCTTCCCCTTCATCAAGTACCACTGCTCCAAGGCGCCTTGGCAGGACCTGGCCCCGCAGAACAGCTTCTTCACGGCGCTCAAGGTCATCAACCTGGGTGAGTGGCGGAGCCCTCGTCTGACCCAGGGACTCCTCCGGCCCGGGGGGCGGCTGCAGGTTCCCAAGCACGCTGCTCCGCTCCAGCGGGCTGCCTGCATCACTCCTGAGGTCGTGCCCTGCCACTGTCCATGCAGGAGCGCCTTGGGCAGCGAGGAGCGAATCAGGAAACGCCCCCACTTGGACAGTGGCTCTGAAGTTGCTTAGCAGGAGTCATTCCCGCGCTCATCACTGGAGGACAAAAACTAGGCGACTTTTAAAGTTTCTTTGTCTTCTTTATGTGAAATCTCAGTAAGTGTATTTTGCCAAGAGCAGTAGGTTCTCTCCAGACATCATAATTTTTTTCAGGTGCTAGACTTAAAATGTATTTGAAAGAGGATGCCTCTTTAGTACTTATGTTACTGAAGATCTAGTTCTGACTGTATCTCCTCCCTCTAGATGTTTATGTTACTTTGGTTTAACAGCAGGTCAGTATCATGGATCGTAGATGTGACAGCACTGTATAGATCTGGGAAAAATACAAGCCCTCGAGATGTTTCGGATCTGTTAGTAGCTACTAAAAAAAATAACTTAAATTTAGATTTCAGTCACTCAAATTATACACAAGGAAGCCTAACCAGCATAACCCAAATATTTTTAAATACAAAATTACACTAAACTCTATGGAGCTGTACTAATACTATATATAACCCAATAGTTCGTTACATTGAATAGGGCATGGTCATTTCTGCTTGTAATAGCTCACGTGTCACATGGAATTTTTGAACTGTTGTCCCACCGGCACTGCCCTAGGCTTAATCTAGGAAGGAGATTATATAACAATGTGTATATCATCCTTTTAAAATGTCTCATTACTTGACTGATGGACTGTACAGAGCATGCCTACTAATTTTGAGGTTGGTATGAAAGTTAAGTTGGCATGAGATGATTTAGAAACTTGAGAATGAAAGTATGTGGAAAAGCTGGAGTGCTAACTAGTTGTGAAAATGAGTTTAGCATTTTCAGAATCAGTAGGAATCATTCTTTTCCAAATGTAGAGTGATAGACAAGGAAGACTGTAAGGCTAAGGGCTGGGTAAACTGAATAGACCGAATCCTTTATTTAAAATGTCACAACTTAAAATTAACAAGTGTCTTTTAAGATACCTGTCATGATTAAGGGATCTCTTTTAGGTGTAAGTCATTAAGACACCAAAAGAAGAAAAAGATATTCACTTTCTCAAACAGAAAAGTAAATAAAACCTTTTCAAAAAAACAAAAACAAAAAACCCAACAGATGTAGGGGTGATTTTTGTTTGTTTAGTTTTTGTTTTTATTGTGGAAGAGTGATTTAATAGTCTGTGGGCTTCTAGAAATTCTAAAATATGCTACTTATAATGGGAAGAGGAATTCCAAGTATAGCAAAGAGAGAAAGTGTTCCTGCATGTTTCAATACAAAGTGCCTTACTAGGAAATGTTTTCCTGGACTTTTAACCAGCTTAGTGATGTTTATTTTATAATTTTGTCTGAACTAAGAGAAATGTGAATTAAGTAACAGGATCCTAGTCTGTGACATACAGTTTGCCCCTCTGGATTCATTATGTCTTTAGTTGGTAGTAAGAATACAAAGGATTTTTTTCCTTGTCCTCCCTTCTAAACGAGTAGTAATCAGAATAATTCATTTTCTGTTTTGTAAATAATAAGGATTTCTGTTTACTCCTTTTCTCCTCCACCTTCCCATCCATGGAGCTGACACTTTACTGATGATTTATCAGTTTAAGTATCCTGCTGGGAAATAAATTAAGATTTAAGAAAAGCAACTTTTACCATTGAAATAAATGGGTAATAGGAGTCTTACTATAAAGTTCCAATTTTTTAAAGTACTTAATTCAATAGTAATTTACATGCTGTTCAGTTAACTCAAAACGAATGATTATACAAAGAACTGTTTCTCAAGTTCATTTTGATGGTCTCTGTCTCTGGTAGTCTGAATTTTTTTTCATGGGATCTTAAAGATTTTGATTTTTGAAGCATCAGACTGATTTGTTTTTTAATCTGTAAAATACAGAGGCAACAAACCTTCATTAGTGCATTATTGTCTGCATTCTAGGGTGGGAAAAACAAAGCAAAATAAAATACTCATTCATTCCAACAGAGAATTTCTAGCTCCCTTACAACTTCTGACCCCTGTCAGTAAGCATGAATGATAATGATTCTTTCTTGTGCTTACTATTAAACTAGTAATCATTAACCAGTTCTTTATTTTATTGGGGGGCATGTATTTGTATGGTTTGTTTTCAAAAGTATAAATTTTAAAAGAATATTTAACTGAAAGCTGTGATAAATACCATAAAAAATAATTCTCAGGGTCACTACCATTCCCTACACTCAAACCTTAGTGTTGATTTAAAAGGCATGTTGTGTCTATCTTACATTCAGTGTATACAGAAAACTAATAATTGCTTCTAGGACCTTTTAAAATTCCTCATCCCATTGATTTTCAGGTTTTGGAGTGGTAGTATCATATTGGAATTAATTTTTTATTATTATTTAAGCCTGTACCCCATACTCCTTTCTCGTCACATTCTTTTCTTGTCCGTCTGCGTTCTTCTTGGATGAATGATTTGCAAATAGCTTTATATTGTAGTTTTTGAGGACTTATTTTTGTGACAGTCCCTCGAGACATTTGAGATTCTTTAGGGGGCATGATGAGGGCAAAGACAGCAGTGAACTGTAGAAAGTTCCGTGGGAGTTCCAGGGGATTCTGTGGTAATAAATTATAAACTGTAACCTGGTATGTTTCTAAAAGTAGAAAAAGACCTGAGCAGGAGGTATCTGGCTCACCACCCCACCACCCCATTACCAGCTGGTGAAGCCACCTCTTCTGGCTTTGGCATCACAGAGTACTCCTACGCATATATTCAAAGATATTCCTGCAGGAAAGGAAGAAAAACTCAGTAGTCAGATCAGTGTTGAATATGTGTTGGTTTCTCTATTAACTAGAAAGAGATTTTTCCAAATGAGTAGTTATATTTTTGAATTGCCTCTTTCTGCCCATTTCCCACATGGCAGCAATAAAATTAATACTTGTGCAGGGCCTACAGTATTTGTTTTTGATCTGTGTGCCTGTGGTTTTATATACACACACACATATTATACACAGTATGTTTTATAATATGTTAATAGTCATTGATTTTAAATAAGTGCCTTAAAAGTTAAGAATTATGGAAGTCTATTTTGCATGCAACATAGCATCATATGCATATGAATCCATATTTCTGGGTAGTATGTTTGTGCTTAGTTTGATATATAACATGTAGCAGTTAATCTCAAATAAAACAGGGAAACCTTATTAATGGCAGTCTTCAAAGACAGAGAGAAAGAGAGATTTATTGGAGTCCATGCAGATAAGCTGAAACAAGATTGTTTTCAAATCAATTACAGAATTACTAATTAGAGTGTTCTTTGTCATGCTGGGTACACTAAAATCTTCCTAAAAGTTAGATTTTGTCTAAGAAGTTGTTTGGGCAAGTTTCTAAGTTGAACAAATTTTTTTTTAATCCATCAGTGTTCCAATCTAATTTAAAGAAAAGCAAAGTGAGCCTAGTAATTGTAGCTTAAAGCAAATAATCGGGAACATTTACAACCAAATAATGGATAGTCTCTGCTTATTTGTGAGAATATTAAATTACTTCATAATTAATTGAGGTTTAATTGATTAATGAATTAAGCAAGTGCTTTGTATTAAAGTTTATATTAGTCTCATCTATAGTTTTAAAAATCTAGGCTCATATCATGGCTGCCATGTTCCACAAAGAGATCAAGTCCAGCTCTTCAGTAATCATAGTGAGCATCTGGGTCATACATTTCTGTTTCTCTAGCTTTGTTAACATTGCTGAAGACTGTTTACATGATCAGTAACATGAAATATGTTAGTACATGATTAATAAGTACTGATCTTCTCATATAACATTCATTTGTTTTCTAGGTATTCCAACTTTGTTATATGGACTTGGCTCCTGGTTATTTGCCAGAGTCACAGAGACTGTTCATACCAGTTACGGACCAATAACAATCTATTTTCTAAATAAAGAAGATGAAGGTGCCATGTATTGATAGTGTGCACTGGAAAATACAAATGTCAATGAATTTGTTCCTCTGTGTGTGTGTGTGTGTGTGTGTGTGTGCGCGCGCGCGCAATATTTATTTTTGATCCTTTAAAATAAAACACTGGCAAACACCTTTGTCTTTCTATGGTGTGTGGTTTTTTTTAAGATGAATCACTATGCCCTAGAGGGAAGCTTTTTCTACATTATTATATATTGTGTACTGTTTAGCTAATGGGAACTACAAACACACATGACTTCACTCCGGTTTCCCCAGAACTAGGTTAAACTACAGATTAAAAAAAAAATGAGTCCATGAAGACAGATTCTATAACTGGATATTAACAATTTAAATTAGCTCTGAAGAAAAAACAGATTCTCCACAAAAATGGGAAATCATAGTGGAAAGGGGGAATATAATGTGGGGAAAAGGAGATGGTGTTGGATACTTAGTGGAATTGATATGATATCTTTGACAAGTTCAAAACAGATGAGAATCTTGCAACTGAAAACTTAAGCATTCAGCAGTTAAGATTTTGCATGGAAGTGGTTTCTTTGCTTTGTTTTGTTTTTTTAAGCTCTTGTACTGTTTATCTGGATTAAATAGTAGGAATAAAATGCAGTTGTACACCTACGATCCCAGCATGAGGGAAGTAGAGGCAGGAAGATCAAGAATTCAAATGCACTCTTAACATCAGCCTGGGCAACTTGAGACCCTAACAACAACAACAAAAAGAACGCAATGCCTTAGTACTTCTTAATGTAGTTATAGTTCTTGTCAATGTAAATGCAACAAGGTGAGTGAAATTAATACTCATTGTTAATGTTAAAACATACTACAAAGCTGTAAGAAAATTAAGTTCTAGAAAGACCGAGAATGAATTTGCCAGCTGTTTATAAAAGCAGTGAACTGAAATGGCACATATACACAGATTTACTGACCATGGGGAATGGGCTGAAAATTTAAAAACTTGATACTACTTTTGTATTAGAATTTTATTAAGCTAATTGCGTTGTTGAAAGCAAAGTCATTAAAAAAATTTATCCTTGGAGATAGTCACAAAATACCGAGACAAATGGCAAATTTCCGAAATTTGGAGTAATTTAGGGAGAACTAAGTAGGACTATTTAATTTCTAAACCAATGGGTGTTTAAGATTTATGATCACTTCATAATTACAAACATACATTATATAGCGTTTTATGTTAATGTGTTGCTGGTACTGCAGTGTTACACATTTTTGTAGGAAAACATTTTACACAATTTCATCTAAACAACATTTGGATGTTATTTCTGGCAAGTTAATAGAGAGTAAACTTCCAGAAATGACTAAGTGAGACC
Organism: Mesocricetus auratus; assembly: GCF_017639785.1. NCBI lineage: Eukaryota > Metazoa > Chordata > Mammalia > Rodentia > Cricetidae > Mesocricetus > Mesocricetus auratus. Next base: position 3,444,229 of record NW_024429267.1, on the reverse strand, counting down.
ATCAGAATAACGAAGTCATACAAACGGGCCCCTCAAGTGTAGTCATTTTAAATGTGCTACAGATAGGGAACTGTACTAATATATGTATTGTTCACTTGTCTAAACACAATTCTAAGTAACACTTTAATCAAAGAAGTACTTGTGCCAATATGTTTAATCCAGAAAAATATGCTTAACTCTAGTTAAATGAATGGCTTGTCCAAAGAAGATGGTGTTACATTAAGCTTCATTAATAATAAAACAACTATTAGCATTTTGCAAAGAAGGCTAGAACTGATATCCTCTGTAAGGGCAAAGTTAAATAACTATAGTTCATAAGTTTTAAGTCAAATACTGCTCATTTGCTGCTGCTGATCATGTCAATACATGCCGTAAAGGTTTGTCTCAACACAAGGTTGATAAAATAGTTTTTAATTACCAGACCATAAATACAGCTTTTCAGTTCAGTTCTACCTCTTTTCACACTGGCCTGTTTGATTTCTGATAATCTGTACTGCTGACTCTGCTTACCTGTTTTTCAATAGCTGTAGTTAGTGTGACTTCTTGTCCGTATGGTGATAGGTAAGTCTCCTAGGAGAACATCTTTGACAAACTACTCTATTGATCTCTGTAATTCTCTGCTGCTGCAGCATTAAATAGAAACTTGATTTCTTGTCTGGTGTGTTTGCTGTGTAACAATTAAGCAAATGTAATATTTTCTTGTATTACATGAAAATCAATAGACCTCTTGCTCATGTGAAGTTGATCATGGTGAAGGATGAACCAATGATGGCTAGGGGCAGAGCTCAAAAATTAAAATATAATTCATTGGATTAATTAAACCTTGTAGTGAATCTTTTGTTATGAAACTTGCTTCCCAAGAAACAGCAAAGATTTTAACTTCCTTTTTCTTTCTGTCTCTCTTTACTTCTTTCATTCCTTTTATTAAATGTTGCCTATTGCAGATAAACATAGGCCAGAAGGGATAGAGTGTAAATCTAAGAAGCCAGGAGATTGAGTCTATTTCTGGCTTCAGTGTTGTCTTCCTGCCTTAAGGCTAATGTCTACAACTTTGTGTCTCATTTTTTTCCACCTGTAAGTTGAGGAGAACAAGGGATCTTTCCACCCTAAGATGTATCATGACTCTTATCAGGTAAAGCTCTTGCCATGCAAGTCTGGCAACCTGAGTTTGATCCCAGGATAGTATATAAGGATGGAAGAACAGATCAACTCCATGGAGCTGCTCTCTGACATTCACAATTGCACCCACATGAGCAACACACAGAGTGACATGCACATGTAATTGTTTTTGTAAAAAAAGTTTTTTAAGCCTTGTATCATAACTGTGCTGTTTGGCACACATTTTTTCTGTCCCTTTTATTTATAAAGGGTTTTATTGATAGAAAGATTTCAAAAGGATAAGACAAGAAGGAAAGAGGGCGAGAGACTGAAGGCAGTGAGTGCATATTTGCCCACACCCACTAACCCAAGACAGCAAGGAGAAATCCAGGTGGACCCTGCCCTTCTTGGTTTATGAAACTGTTGACCAAGATTTTCTACTAGCAGTTCCTTAATTCAGTTTATATTTAACAGTATCTGGGCTTGTGACAAAGAATAGAATTGTGTCATTTTCAGGAATATGGGATGCAACTGGATATCATTAACCAAAGTCATTCTCAGACAAATATATTCTGTCATTTATAGTTTCTATACTTTATATAGTAACATGAATCATATATGTATAAATGAAGTGAAATTATCTAGAGCATTAAAGGAGATTACTAGAAGAGATATAAAAGGGGGAGAGGAAGGAGAAAGGGATGGGGTGAGTATACTAACATTCTCTGTCTCTACATATATACATATATATAAAGTTTGTATATATACACAAAACTTTATTATATACAAATAAAACTCTGAGACAGAGAAAGAGGGAGGGGAGAGAGAGAGAGAGAGAGGGAGAGAGGTGTGCAATGTGCAGATTCATACAGAGCTAGAAAAAGTGTCAAATCCCATGGAGCTGGCGTTATAGGTCATTGTGACGTACCTAAATGGGTTCCGGGAACAAAATTCAGGTCCTGTCAAAGAGCAATAAGCATACTTAACTGTGGAGGCATCTCTCCAGACCCTACACACCAGATAGACAAATGGGAGGAGGGAAGGAGGAGGGAGGGAGGGAGGGAGGGAGGGATAGTTAACAAAGCAACAATAAAGACAAACTAATCCCAACATCACTTTTAGTGATGATGTTAATGTTAACTTTTGATGCACCTTACTATCGTCTCATTTCCACACATATCAATTATGAAGTGCTAGAAGAAATTTCTAGCCAAAATTAGTTTCTATGTAAGCTGTGAGCTTTAAGGGACATATCTGGGAGTATGAAAGAGGTTGCTAATACTTAAAAAACCAAAACACAATAAACAACTCTGGGGCTGGAGCAATGGCTTGGGAGGTTGGGAACACTTAATGCTCTTCCAGAGGGCACAGGTTTGATTAGCACTACCCACATGAAAGGTACAATCACCAGTAATCCAGTTCCAGGAGATCAGACTCTTTATTCTGGCCTCCATGGGCAATGCATAAGGCACATACCAGTAAAATAAAAATAATCTTAGGAAACGTAAAAGCTCCTGCTTTCTCAGTGGTGATGTCCTCAAACACCATGTTGTTTTGCTCATTGTTGACACCAGTAAAAATTGAAATAGATTTTAATTATTAAAAATCCATATGGAGGGCTAGTGAGATGATTCAATAGGTAAAGACACTTGCCATGCAAGCCTGGTAATCTGAGTTCAATTCCCAGAAGCCACATAAAGGTGGAAGGAGAAAACCAATTTCATAAAGCTGTCCTCTGACCTCCACACATGCCCCCCCACCAGTAATAAAATTTTTAAAAATGTAAAGCCATATGTATTGTAAGGACATTTTGTCATTTATATTTATGTTCACCCAGAACCTCAGGCACAGAACATCTACAAGTCTTCATAAATTGCCTTTTAGGTCTATTAAAGAGTAATGATGTCTAAGTGTGTGAGATGACATCAAAGACAAGGATCTTCATTTCACTTCACTTGAAAGTTAATGCAGATAACAGAAACCTTATCCTAATGCTAGCAGATCAGGTATCTCCTATATTCAGCATACCGCATTGAGACAATAATGAGGTAATGACGTTTGGGAGCATCTTAACCTAAACAAGTACTTAGCATTACATCTCACCTGGGTCAACCGTCTAGGGTATCAGCGTTAAACTATGTTACTGTAAATTAATGGAAAATGTAACTGCACTTTGCTGAAAGATCAATGTCCAATAAAGGTTGCACAATCAAATCTTGTTGCAATGATTGAGGCCTTTAATTGCCTTTCAAAGATAAGGTAGTAATCAACACAGCTTTAACTGATCTTTTTCACTAGTTCAATTACATGCTAATGACTAGTGCCAAGTCAGAATCTTTAACTACTTATACTTATTAAATCTTATGTTAGTAATGAAAAATTACTTAAGCTACACAATCAATACAACACAAATCTTAATTACTATATTTCACTTTCATACAATTTTATGTGCTTGACAAATTCACACCAGCTTTCCTTAACAGTAAGAAGTGTCACTGGCAGTGTCCAGAGTCTACAAGTTATTGTTCTAATGTAAATTAGAGCTCAGATGTTCATTTTTTCTTCTAATAGAATTGTGGCTAAGATAGTTTCTACTAACCCTTGGCTATCCAGCTGCAGCTTAGAGATCTCTGCTAATTGAGAATATAAATACAATTAGAAGAAAGCAAATATTTTTTTAAAATTTCTGCCTATGTGTCTCTAGGTTACAGTGCCCTCAAAAGCCAGAAGAGAATGGGATGCCCCATTTACTGGAGTTACAGGTAGTTGTGAGCCCTCTAATGGTGCTGGGAACCCAATCAGGGCCTCTAGAAGTACTCCTCTTGACTTCTGAGCCATCTCTGTAGTACTGGATTATTTTTAGTAGGGTGTGATTTCACAAAATGTCAGGATGTAGGGATGTCACAAGTGGGAATGTAAAATGGATACAATTATTTGGGGCAAGTTTCACATTCCTTAAAAACAAAAAGCAAAAAACAAACAAAAAAACATTCTACAGCAATTCTGTTTCTTTGTAGTCCTAGAGAACTGAAAAGTTCTATACAAAAACTAAATATAGATACTGTGTTAAAATTAATTATCCATCCAAGCAAAAGTATTTCAGCATGGATTGGAGAGGGGCTCACAAGACCCCACCCCTAGCTGAGGAGCTGTGGGTGATTGACAGCTGTTGGGAAAAGGCAAGTCTATTTCCTCCCAGAGTATGGCTCCTGGTAGGTTGCCCATGCTCAAGGAGATGGTCTCTCAGCATGTTCATGTAGGAAGCACTTAGACTTAGTAAGTTATAAACAAAAAATAAAATAAGAAACGAAGATGGGAGGAGACATGTTGGGAGGACTGAGGGGGAGAGAAAGGAGAAAGTAGAGAGATAATGAATGTACAGTGCACAATGTATGGAACTGCCAAAGAATAAATACATTGAAATTTTAAAATTAAATAGTAGTTAATTTAATACTATTTTGTATATTGAAGACCTTGAATTTTCAAAACTTTAGCTAGGACATTTAGTTTTAATTAAGTACATAAAAATCTCACCTGGGACCATTTTTTTAGTAGCATTAAAAAACTGTTTTGCTGGAGAGTATTTAAAACAAGATCCACATGAAGTATGTGAAGTGGTAGTAGATGAAACATCCTTTATTAAGTCCTCATCGCTGGATTAGGAATATCAGTTCATACTGGCTCAGGGTTTCATGTAGTATCGCTCGAAGCTATTTTAGTTGCACTCATGTCATCTTAAATACAGTTTATGAACATTGTACTATTCCATTATGTCATTAATTTATCTTCAGATATATTTATAGCATCAATTTAAAAGCTGTAAAAGTTCATGAAAAGTAGTTTATACTACAGGATTTCAACAAACAAAAGCTTGCCATCTTGAAAAGGGAATCAAATGAACTGGACTTTGTAGAAGGAGGTTTGGAGTTTTTCGTTGTTCTGGGTGATAGAATTATGAACCTTATAAACTCAGTACTTTTTAGTTAACCTAAATACATAAATCTATTTGGATTCATCTTATGAAAAGAGATATGTCATTAGATATATGATCATTATGTGCTTTGGTGATTCATGGGCCTTGTTACATACATGCTTTGTAATGTATGAATTATTTAGTAAGAAAAATCACAATAATTTTGTTGTTACTCAAAAATTTATGGGTTGGCAGAAACAATTATGCAGCCTGAGAAGCTGGCATGTTAAGGTAACATCATTAACACATGCAGTATTGGTTTTTAGCAGCTATTTGACATAACCTTTACTGCTTCTGCTAGAACATATCAGTAATTTTGTGTAACAATCTGCCTGAGAACAGAATGTGGAATTGTCAAGCTACAAAGTGATTCATTTTACTTTATTTCCATATTAGTACATAATTTAAACCCCCACCTAAAAAATGTCTACCAAAACCCTAAAGAATAAAAACATACAAAATAATAAATGCTTCCTAAGCATACAAAAGTGCAAAATCACATTTAATAAGAGTGACCATTGCTATTTTTAAAATGTTACATGCTTAAGAACTGGCTGAAAATAATTTATGAGAATAGATTATCTTGAAAGCCTTTTTTACACATTGTATTACAGCCACTACTAAGAGATGAAGAACAAAAGTTTGTTTCATGGAAGGCAACTATGCTTACCAATATACCACCAATGCCATACAAACTTTGTTTTAGAATTTATAAATTTACAAAATGAAGTAGCCAAGAATTTGGAAGTCTGAATATAAATCTAGGCTAGCTCAGTATTAGAGCATTAACCTTGAATGTATAAGGTCCCACATTCAATCTTAAACAGCACACACACACACACACACACACACACACACACACCCCTAAGAAGTATCACTTAAACAATATTTGTTTGTTTATATTTTCTATGCAATATTTTGCCTACATATATGTCTTTGTAACACAAGCATGACTTGGTGCTCACAGAGGCCAAAAGAGTGCATCATATTCCCTGGAAATGGAGTTACAGACAACTGTGAGACATCATGTGGGTACCATAAATTTAACCCTGATACTCTGAAAGAGTAGCCTATGCTATTAACTGCTGAGTCATCTTTCCAGTTCCAGAGCGTCACTAACTTTACATGACATTTAAAAACTGACAGTCATTTATGCATCCAACAAAGTACTCAACACTGACAAAGCTGAAGATCAATTTTAGTAGCTTTACTTGTCAATAAAATCTAGTAGTTTTGAGTCTACATAAAGAAGTCAGACTGCCAAAGACTGCTTCTGCACACAACAGGCTGAATTTTTATTATAGAATGAATGCCGTGAGTTGAATGCATACGTGATTGAAAATTGCTAACACAGGTTGCCTTTGTCCTTAGTAGCATTAAGAAGAGGACTCTTTAATGGAAGTCATGTGAATCTGTCTTATAAGAACAGCAACAGAGTTTAACATGTGTCAGGTATAATAAATTATGTTTTCTGAAAAACAAGAGATTGGAATCCTGTTGCAATATCCTTTTAAAGCATTTCAAAAAGTTGTCTTCTATTTTCTCACACTATGGGGACTGCTATTGTAAAGTCAAATTTAGATAACATACAGAAGTGAAACAGAAGTACTAGAGTCGGCTTGACCTGTTTTTTTTTATTTTACATTATTGTCATCATCATCATCATCATCATCATCATCATCATCAGAGTATGGTACCCATTTTTGCAAGTTAAGACAGCATGACACCACTGAGATACACCCCTCTCACCCTTACTGTTTTAAAACAGAACAAATATTTTGATTGAGTTGTCAAATAACCAATCATCTCTCAGAAGGCAGCTGGTCTTCTGTTGGTGTACAGAGGTTACATTACAATTTCTTAGGAAGCCAGTGAAGAACTCTTGAGTAGGACAACAGACTAGGTAGGTGACTTGGAAGTTCCCACGCCTCTGTCTGATTTCTCATGATGATATTTATATACACATGATATCAAGAACTCTATAATGGACATGACTTACACTATTAATCAGTCATTACCAGTTAGATAACAGAGTAATTACAGTTTTCTGAGCTTAGCATCTTTGTTATATAATAAGGAGTTTATCTAACACAAAGCATTTACTTATTTCTAAGGACTTGTCTAAGGGTTTTACACATACTAATTCACTTAAACAAATCAAAGTGTTGTGCATTATAGTTATTGTTGTTATTATTATTTAGTTAGTGTCAGCTCATTCTTTACCTTTGGAAACCAAGAAGTCTTGCCTGAGATTGGACAAGCTTTCTGAAACCTGTCTATAGTTCACATTCTTGGTTACAAATTTCCAGGTGTCCTACAATGCACAAGATAATTCTGCCAGGTGATAACTGAGAAGCCACTATAATGTGAGTTTCACTACTACTTCTACATATAAAGAAAATTATACAGAAGTACCTAAAAATGAGATAGAGACATGTTAGACTTTGTTTCCTACAAACTCCAGCCTATTCTTCCTAAAGGGATATGTCTTGTGCAGAAATTAAATCTGGTACATTTTGAATTAATGAAGCATTCATTTTAGAGTATTGGAACTTCCCAGAGCCTGGTACGTGTTGCTGTCCCATGAATATCTACTTGTCATCCCATCACCCCACTTGTATGGGGTTGTTAGTGCTCATTTCCATTCCTATCAAAACAGATAAGAACACATTTGCCTGTCTCAGTTTTGGGTTCTGTTCATTTTTTCATGTCTCTTCATATTCCCCTTAAACAAACAAACAAACAGTAATCAATACAAAGAAAATGCTTGCTTGAGGGAGGGAGATGACTCAATGGTTAAGCGCTTGCTGTACAAGCTTGAGGACTAGAGTTCTGATTCCCAGTACTCACCTAAATGCTGGGCGGGAGTTGCAGCTCACCTGTAATTCCAGCTTTAGAGGGCAGAGATAAGGGATCCCCAGAGCAAGCTGGTTAGCAACACCAACCATATCATCAAGCTTTTGGTTTGATTTGAGAGACTCCACCTCATTTAATAATGTAGAAGAAGAACAGAAGATGTTATTTCCAAATCAATCTCAAGTCTTCACAGGTCCTCAAATATTCCACAGCCTCCTAAAAACAAGACCTACAGAATGTGAAGGGAGGAGCCATGCAGATAATGTAGATATTAAGGGTAAGATGACTGCAAGTAAAGAGTGCAAAGGCCCTGGAGTGTGGTGTCTGGAACGTTCAGAAAGCATGTGGTCACGGGCTGGTGTGTGTAAGAAGGAAGGGTAAAAATGAGATTCTAGAGTTCTGAAGTAGGTAGGCTCTGGGGAGATGGCTCAGTCTCACTGAGTTAATGTCTGAGCAGTAATTAAAAGTAATTCAAGGTCTGGGAAGTTGAAGACAGGAGGAACCCTGGGCTCCCTGTCCAGGAAGCCTAGCTGACTAGGTGAGCTCCAGGATTATAAGGTGGCAAGCAACTGAGGACAGTTGATGCTGACTTCTGGCTTTCACATGTGTGCATGTGTGTGTGAGCTTAAGCACACCCCCCCACACATATACACAAATACACTAATAGGCCCTCAGAAGAGGATGCCAAGGACAAAGCCAGTGGTATGCTTCATACTTAGTAAGCAGGAGGTCCTGGGACTATGCCAAGAATCAAATAAATAGAGAAATAGTCCAGAAAGAGTAGGGTCAGAATATGTACTTTCGTAGGTCAAGGAGAAGGATTTGATTTTTGCCTGCACAAAATGAGAAGGCATCTGGAAAGTTCTGACTGACCAAAGTTACTATAGTCCTTCTGTGAAAATAAAGTATTTTCAGGGCAAGCAAGCATGAAAAGAAAAACAATTAGGAAAGGATACTTTAGAAAGAGATAGGAGCAATGGTGATGGGCAGGGTTCAGATTTTGGGTTAAGGATTTGATATTGAGATTAAGATAATAAGAGAGAAAAGAAAATATCTCTGATCTTACAAAAGCAAAATGAAACTTTCTCACTAGATTACTTAAAACAACGGTCAAAACTATAAAAATCTTAACAAAAGATGGGTAGAATTTCTCTGTTTATATATATATACATATATATACACACACACATATATATATATATGAAATGTATAAGTATATATATGTGCACACACACATATATATAGTAGGCTTTTCCTTTTGGGTCACCAACCAGCTTCCAAGTCATGACACAGAGACTTCTTATTAGTTATGAATGCTCAGCCTTAGCTTAGGCTCATTTCTTGCTAGCTCTTATAACTTAATCTATTTCTCTTTATCTATGTTTTGCCTCATGCTTTTTACCTTTCTTCCTTCCTTCTTTCTTTCTTCCTTTCTTTCCTTCTTTCATTTCACTGCTTCTCCATGTCTGGCTGGTGGCTGTCTGGCTTCTGGCCCTGGGCATGTCCCTCTTTCTCTCTTGTTCTCTTTTCCTTCTTCTGTCTTGAGCCTATATTTCTCTTCCTACTTATTCTCTCTGCCCATCAGCCCCACCTATTTAATCCTCTCCTGCCTAGATATTGGCCATTCAACTTTTTATTAGGTCAATTAGATACTTCAGACAGACAAGGTAAAACAGCAACACATCTTTACATAATTAAACAGATGCAGCATAAACAAATATAACACATTTTTCTTTTTTATATTTATTTATTTATTATGTATACAGTATTCTGTCTGCATGTATGCCTGCAGGCCAGAAGAAGGCACCAGATCTAATTATGGATGGTTGTGAGCCACCATGTGGTTGCTGGGAATTGAACTCAGGACCTCTGGAAGAGCAGTCAGTGCTCTTAACCTCTGAGCCATCTCTTCAGTCCCTAACACATTTTTCATAGTTAAATATTTCACAAAATCTCTCTCTCCTTCCCTCCCTCCCTCCCTCCCTCCCTCCCTCCCTCCCTCCCTCCCTCCCTCCCTCCCTCTCTCTCTCTCTCTCTCTCTCTCTCTCCAAAACCACAGAATGGACTCAGTGGTTAAGAGCACTGACTGCTCTTCCCAAGGACCTGGATTCAATTTTCCATCACCCACATGGTAGCTCACAACTGTCTGTAATACCAAGATCTGATTCCCTCACACAGACATACATGTAGGCACAACACCAATTATAAAACAAAACAAAACAAAATCCACAGGAGATAACCCCAGCCACCAGAATCTACTAGAATAAAAGTACAGAAAGGAACAAGTATTAGTGACACGGAAAACTCGGAGTCCTTATGCACAGGGTATGTTTCTGCATGCTGTGGCTATGATTTGTCTCTTCCTCACCCCAAAGGGCATGAACTGAAGGCTTAGTTTCAGGGCAGCAATACCAGGAAGTGGCGGGCCCTTCAAAAGTGGTGTGTTTGCAGAAACTCTGCAAGTCATTAAGATTATGCTTTGGGAAGAAATTGTGGAACATGGCCACTTTGGTTCCTGGTTTTGAGTTGCAGTCTCTTCTTGGTATACACATATAATCCCTTCATTGTGTTAGTTGTAAGGTTCTCACTAGAGCCAAGCTGGTGTCAGCACCATGTCCTTGAATCTCCAATACTATCCACTAAATAAATACCATATTTATAAAGTTAGTCTGGTCCTAGCACTGAAATGGGGATATGGACATGAGCTTCTATCTCTAACCAAGAACCCAATAGATGCCCGCTTGCCAATGAAAAATAGTTTTTTTCCAGTGGAATCTCCCTGGATATATAAACACATTTAAGGGCAGGCCCAAGCTCAGCAATAGATGGTCAACACAAAATGAACTCAAATGCTATTTTTGTAGACTTTTTTTATCTCATATTATTTTGTTTGGATATTTTTTGTCTGACTTGTCTTTTGTTTGTATATTATGGTTTCTGATTTTGTGTTTTTTATGGGTTTTGTTTTGTGTGTCTCTGTGTTTCTTGTGTTTATTAGTATTTTTCTTTTTTAAATTCTGATTTGTTTGCCTGCTTGTTTTCTAAAGAATGAGAGAAAGAAGGGATGGCAGTGGTGTTGGGGATAATCTGGGAGGAGTTGGGGGAGAGGAAATCATTATTAGAATATATTGAATATATAGAAAAATAATTTTTGGTAAAAAATAATAAAAAATACATAAAGTTAGCACACCTTAGGTATTTCATTCTAGTAACACATTAGTGTTTTTCATTCTAATTATGATGATGACAATTGTTATTTATTATTGTTGATGTTAGGGATCAAATCCAGGGCCTAATCTGTGATAAGCATGCCCTGTACCACTGAGCTATACACCTAGCCCTGGAATAGATCTCCTATATCCACGGTCATAGCTGAATTATTTGTAACAGTCAAAAGGTAGAAGCATTTAAAAATTCTATTTGTAGATGAATGAATGGATATATTTCAGATCCAAAGGACTTATCTTTAGCCCTGCAAATAAGGAATTTTGGTACAAAGTTTCAATGGAGGTGAACCTTGAAGGCATTACCTTAAGTGAAATAAGCTAAGCACAAAAGATAAACGTTGTCTCACTCCACTTGCATGAAGTTTTTAAAACATTCAAGTTCAAAACCAGAAAGCTAATGCTGGTAAAAGGAAGAGGAAATGGAAAGCCATCATTTAATGGATAAAGATTTCACTTTTGTAGGTGGAAAGTTCTAGAGATTTTTTGTGTGTGTAACAATACAGATGTACTTAAACACTGCAGAAATGCACACTTAGAAAGGGTAAATCTGAAGACAAACATGATATATACTCACTCATATATAGATTTTAGACAAAGAGCAAAGGATTGCCAGCCTACAATCCACACCACCAGAGAAGCTAGGAAACAAGGAGGACCCTAAGAGAGACGTACATGGTTCCCTGGAGAAGGGGAAAGGGACAAGAGCTCCTAAGCTATTTGTGAGCATGGGGTGAGGGGAGAGGGAGTTAGGAGAAAGAGAATGGGAGAAGAGGAGGGTAGAGGAGGACATGAGAGAACAGGAAGATGGAGTCAGGGGAAGAACAAAATAAGAGATACCATAAAAGAGGGAGTCATTATAGGTTTAAAGAGAAATCTGGCACCAGGGAAATGTCCAGAGATCTACAAATTAGCAATCTAAGCAATAGTGGAGAGGCTACCTTAAATGCCCTTCTCCGATAATGAGATTGATGGCATACCTTATATGCCATCCTAGAGCCTTCATTCAGTATTTGATGGAAGCAGAAGACACCCACAGCTAAACACTGAGCTGAACTCTGGAATCCAGTTGCAGAGAGGGAGGAGTGATGAGCAAAGGGGTCAAGACCAGGCTGGAGAAACCCACGGAAACAGCTGACCTGAACAAGGGGGAGCTCATAGACCCCAGACTGATAGCTGGGAAACCAGCATAAGACTGTTCCAGACCCCCTGAACAAGGATGTCAGTTTGGAGGCCTGGTTAATCTATGGGGTTTCTGGTAGTGGATCAGTATTTATCCCTAGTACACGAATGGACTTTGGGAGCCCACTCCACATAGAGGGATACTCTTTCAACCTAGAGGGAGGGTCTAGGCCCTGCTCCAAATAATATGACAGACTTTGAAGATCCCCCATGGAAGGCCGCACCCTCCCTGGGTAGCAGAAAGGGGATGGGATAGGGGGATCAGTGGGGGGGCAGGGGAGGAGGGGAGGGAGAGGGAACTGGGATTGACATGTAAAACAAGCTTGTTTCTAATTTAAATAAAAAATAAAAAATTAACATACAATTAAAAAGCAATAAACACCTGTCTTAGTTAGGGTTTCTATTGCTGTGAAGAGAAACCATGACCATGGCAACTTATATAAATGAAAACATTTAACTGGGGCTGGCTTACAGGTTCTGAGGTTTAATCTATTACTGGCAAGAAGCACAGCAGCATGCAGGCAGACATGGTACTGGAGAAGGAGCAGATAATTCTACGTCCAGATGTGCATATTGCAGGAAGGGATGGCAACACTGGGCGTGGCTTGGGCACTTCCTTCAACAAGGCCACACCTCCTGTTAGTGCCACTTCAAGAGAGCCTATGGGGGCCATTTTCTTTCAAACACCCACAACACCTAATTTTCAGAAATGCCCTCTTTTCAGTTGCTATCACCAGTAGCAGGATTCACAGGGCAACTGTCATCTCCCTTAGTATTAACACATTGGAATGCGGTATTTTCCATGTTCCCTCTTGGTTCATTTTTCCCCTAGCTTTTACCTCTTCTGATATATTTTATTTTTGTGTTTCTTTCATCAGACTAGTTCATTTAGACAGATATATTTTATTATACTTATTGAGAAGCAAGTTCCTTGTGCTAGTTTTCAATGCTAAACAACTTACAAGAGATGTTTCTTTTAGTTCATTGGCTCGCAGGTTTTAGGCCATGGTCAGTTGGAAACAGTCTCTAGGCCTGTGGTTACGCAGAACAATGTATCAGAGAGTGTGTAGAAAAAGGCAGGAGGAAAGATGTTTACCTTATGGCTGAAACAGGAGAAAGGGGGAAGAAGGGCCACGGTCCCAGTATGTTTTACAATATGCCTCCAATGATCTAACTTAATTCCACTGGGCCCTCATTAGAATCTACCATCTACTAACAGCATCATCCACTGGCAACCAAGACTTGAACACATGGGGGGCACTTCAGATGCAAACTATAACACCCTTTGAGTAGGACAAAGATAAGCATAGACTTTTTACTACATCCAAACTACGTCAGCCAGTACTTGAGTGGCTAACTGATTTATATCTACCGTTAAAAAGAAAAGACGATGTGCAAAAGATTTAAAGTCATATACACATATACCTTTAATTTAGACAGTGGTACTTATTCTACTTGATAAAGCAATACTTTGGGAATATTAAGTTTTCTGTGAAATCTTCACTCAAATCAAGTCTAAGATTTCATGATATATAAAGGCTATGAAACCTGAAATGTGATTATATTTTCTCTGTTGCTCTGTAAATATCAGGAAAGCTGTGGGTCTGTCATTAGTGTGTGTATATATATATTTACACTACATGTGCAAATTTGGCAAATCGAGTTGGTTTCCCCTATGGTACTATGAATTTTAAAAAAGATATTTTAACAAATCATAGGCGAATAGAAAATCTCTACTTTTGTAGTCAATTTTCTCAAATAATAGAAATAAACTTTAGATTAAGATGTACATGGGGAGATGAGTGAATAGTGTATTTTTCAGCACTGAAGAGGAGGTAGAAAGGGGAAGTTGCATTGTACCTGGAGAATCTGACTAAATGGATTTCTACCTAAGCTATTAAGAAATAATAACTAAAAAATGATCATTTATCGCCTACAATGGCCTTTCGAGTGCAACAGGAAAAAAGCCCAGGCAGAGGGAATCATGCAACAAGTTTTGGTATTATACTGAAAATTATCAGCATTTAATTTTTCCTCTTCTTTACATTAATCACGTATCTGTTAGTTCAGGGGAAAGTGGACACTCCCCCCCCCATGCATTATGTTTATGCATAATCAGCCCCAAAAGGTAGAGATAATAGCACAGTTTAATTACACATAAAGGACCTACCTACACATTGTCATTTGTAAGCAATTTTTGTATAGGCACCATAGATCAACAGGATTATGCACTTTAAAATGTGAGGTAACAAGGCATTAAAAAATAACCAAGGTTTAAGGCTACTGCTCTGCTATCACTGACTGCATAAACACTTTAATTTAGTTGGAAATATATGGAACAGACGGGATATTTTTGCAACGGTTGAATAAGATATTATGATGCCAGTAATACAGCTGTCCCCAGGCAGTTAAGCTCTTCACTGAGTTTCTTTACTATTGGTTTTTGAGCGGGGGGGGTTGTTTGGTATTGTAGGTCACTGGACTTCCCTGAAAAATTCATGCACTCTTTGCAAAAGTGGGAGAAACATAGTGATATTTTAGATCTGTTACTTGGAAGAAGGGGCAGAAAAACTTGCTAATTTTTTTTTCTTTTTTTAAAAGAAAGGTCTTGCCTGGCTCTTGCTGATTTGGTGCACAAATCCCACGGATATTAAAAGGTACACAACTTGACAAACTGGAACGGCCTTACTGTCTTTGAAGGTCTTTTCTGAAGTCACACTATGCAAGCTTAAGCCTTAAATTGTTTTACTGGCAGTCCGGCCATAGATCGGTGTGTTCTTAGGTTTTCTACACGCCTTCACCTCTGCCTGGAGATGGGGTAGTCAGCCAGTCTTAGCACGCGGTCTCTGCTCCGCCCCGAGCTGCCCTCTTCCAACATGGCGCCACAGGAGGCGGGTCCCACTCGTCGGCTCCCCGGGTTCCGGCGCCGTGAGTTTTGGTTCCGGAGTAACAGCGTTCTAGCAGCCTCCTTCCTTCTCTCGCCGCCACCTCCGCCGCCGGGACGCGGGCCTTCGTCGGTCGAGCCCGCACGCCCCGCACCCTCTAGTTCCGGCTGCGGTTCGGGGTCCGCCCCCTGACCTCGCGGTCCCGGGCTCTCTGGTCTGGTGGAGGGCAGGCGGCACCTCCCTAACATCCCCAACCCAGCCAGGGGCACCCAGCCACCTTTCCCTTGCCCACCGAGCCGCCCAGGACAGCAGGACACTGGCTGATGCACTTCCCCTAAACCAGGCCGTTGCTCTGCTCTCTGCTCTTACTCACATGGACTTCAAAATGCTTTTCGGTTCTGTTTTGTCCACTTTTATAACTTCAGGACCTTCCGCTCTCTGCTAACACCTTTTGGCCAGTACCCGTTCCCCAGTGCATCCATCCCCAGAGACACTCAAACTCGACTGGACCTGGGCCTGGTTCGGGGCCTGTGAGCTCCCTCCTGATCGCACCCTCCCACTTTCCCGCTCCCTGCTTTTATTGCCTGTGTCGTGGCCCTTAATTCCCTTGTCATTTCTTGGGGGCTCCTCCTAAGAAGGTGCTAGTCGGTACCCCTTACCCCAGGATGTGAGACCCTTTAACCTGTAATGCTGTGGCTGGCCCTTGGCCCCTTTCCTGCTATGGAGAATCAAGTGCTGGTGATTCGGATCAAGATTCCAAATAGTGGCGCGGTGGACTGGACCGTGCACTCCGGGCCGCAGTTACTCTTCAGGGATGTGCTGGTGAGTGGTAATCTTAGTGGTAATCTTAGCCCCAAATTCCAGCATTGGGGCTTACGAACCTGGATAGATAGCTTCTTGACCACTGGAGTGGCCAGAGCTGGCCCCTGGAGGGGTCATCTTACTTGTTTCACCCACAGTATCGATTGTATTCATTGAAAACTGGTAAATGTGCAGGGTCCTGGGGAAATAGATGAATCTGATTGAACTCTTGCCCTCAGGAAGCTAACAGCCTGGACTGGGACTTACACACCAATGCAAGCAACTGGGGTATAAAGAGATGAATTTTAAAAAGTTTCTTTTTTTTCTTTTTTTAAATTTCCTCTCAAGTGTTTGGGGAGCATCCCTGCTCTATTTTAGCCTTGTCACTGCTGAGTTCCCTGAACTTGTGACCTGTTGTGAAGGGGAAACCAGGGCAACCTTAATTTACAATGTTTAAGCAAACCTTAGATGTCGCTGACTGACAGACATAAACCTAAATGTCAATAAGAAAAAAAATGCTGCCTGTTAAAACGTCAAGCACATCCCATGGCCGGGGTGCAGGGGCCAGCTCAATTTCAGAGATGCTGAGTGTTGAGGGAAAATGTTGCATCTTAGCATCAACAGGGCATTGCCTCAGGATACTCAGAACATAGTTCACAAAGTTATAAAGGTTAATGTAGATGACCCTAGAGCCCATATGTACTATATATTATATAGTACTGTATGCATGTATGTATGTACTGAGTAGAGAGTAAAAGGTCCTTCTCTAGAATTATTGCTCCTGAGGTTGAGTGCTAAAGCTCCAACTTTTTTATTTAGTATGTGTTTGCATGCGTGTGTAGATACATGTGAGTACATGTTGAGATCAGAGATCAAGCTCAGGTATGATTCCTCAGGTACTGTCTACCTTGCTTTTTGAGGCAGCGCTGGCTGACCAGCAAGCCCCACCTGTTTTAGCACCCCGGTGCTGAGATTACAAGCTTTTATACCATCATACTTGGGCCACCTCTCAAGCCTCCACCACTTGGCTTTTTTTGCCTGGTTTCTGGGGATCAAACGCAGGTCCTCATGTTTGCATGGCGAACAGTTGGCCAGCAGAGCCATCTCCCTGGACCCCAAACTTATTTACTTCTGCATACTATAGTTTCCCCACATACTGTAGCCCATGTGCGTCTTTCTAGTCATTTGATATTAACAGGGTGCAGTATATTCACTTTATGCATGGCGTAACTCAGAAACAGAATTGGATGTACCAGGAAGAATGTTCTAACAGGCCAATGTGTAGTCTGACTGGGTTGTTAATAAAATAAATGAAAGATTTTAAAAAGAGTATTTATCTTAGGAAAAAAACTCAGATGTGTGCAATTATAATTTGTGCAGATCACTGGCTTCTTGTTTTGAGACAGGGTGTCATGTTGCTTAACCCGATCTCAAATTGCCTGTTTTATGAAGGATATCCTCAAAGTCCTCATGCCTCTGCCTCTACTTCTTGAATGTTGGGTGATCACTAGATTCTGAGTCAGGCAGTTAGGACTTTACTGTCAGTTTTGCCACTAGCTTGGCATGTCACTATCCCTCTGAGCCTGAGTTTCCTTATTTCTAAATAGGGACTCCTGCATCAAGGCTTGTGAGGATGAAGGACACAGAAAGTGCTCCATAAATGTTGATACTATCATGTAAGGGTTAGGACCTAGTTATCTTCTTCTCGCTACCCCCAGGGGACATCACACTGGTGGCCCACCATTAGGGCTCAGAGTTGCATGTTGGGACAGTTTGCTCACGAGAGCAGCTGGGGCACATTTGTCAGTAAGATCCAACAAAGAACTCAGAACTAATCTGTGCTCTGTCTTGGTGCTGTCTCATGACAAGTCTGACAGGGTGCCACCTAAGTCCTTGTCGTCTGCTCTCCCACATCACCTCACCTCTTCCATTAGAAAAGACAAAACTCCAAAGAAATCAGCATCTCTGGCTTGGAACCTTAAACTATAAGGCCATGTGACACTTGGACGGCCCCTTTGTCTAACCTGAGCCCTTTCTCACGCTTCCCAGTTTTCAGATGAGGAAGCTGTATCCTAGAAAGGAAGGGCCTTGCAGAACCATAGAGCTAGTTTTTGGCAAAACCTAACACAGAAGCCAGAGCAGGTTTTAATCACCAAGTCAGAGTGGTCAAGTATCTGAGACTGCACTCAGTAGTTGAGGATTCTGGTTGCTAATTCTCCCAGTGGCTGGGAGACCCTGTGCAGGTCCCTCATCCTGTTCTCTCCAGGCTTGCCTGTTGTCTGTATCCCCAGGGGCTAAAAGCAGCGTGAAGGAAATCAAAACTAAGGGCAGAGACACTGGGCTCTCTTGTTCTTCAGATTCCTTTCTCCTCATCCCTGGAGACCATCTCCAGTTCTAGGAATTGTGTGTGGGGCTGGGTTGATTAGTGTGAGGGACAGGAGAGTCAGCTTTCTCTTTCTCTTTGTATCCTGTCTTGAAGTCCCACTTCCGGTTGTCCCCCATTTGTGACATTTCTGTCCAAATTGAACCCGTGATTCTTCCTTCCTCTTGAGTGTCAGAATTTTTTTCCTTGTTGTGACAAGATTCCTAACAAAAACCACTCAGGGAAGAAAGATTTTATTTTCACTCACAGTTTGAGGGTTTGGCAAGGAAGGCAGGGAGGTAGGAGCAGGAGGCAGCTGGTGACATTGCATCAGCAGTCAGGAAGCATAGAATGGTGAATGCTGTTCTGCTCATGACCATGGAATGGTATCGCCATGTTGAAGGTATGCCTTCCCACCCCACTTAACACAATAGAGAAACTCCCTCACAGACATGACCAGAGGTTTGACTCTTAAGTGCTTCTAGGTCCCGTCTGGTTGACAGGCAATGTTAATGATCACTATGAGCAAACACTGTTTGCTATTAACACCTTTCATTTGACTCTTTTTGTTATGAGAAGTACTTTCTGTTGCCCATCTTATCTCAGAAAACAAATTATAGCCTTGCTGAAGTCAAGAGCCAAGTCTTAACCTGTGCTTACAAAGCTCCTGGCATGCTACAAGAGATGTCTTACATCTCTTCTGTTGGATATTTGTCTGACTGATTGACAGAAAGAAAGAAAAATCAAGAAATGATCACTGTCAAGATGTGTCAATTTAAATTTTCCTTTGAAAACATCTTTAGGTAAAGAAAAATCTTACATTTTTGAGGATAGCTCTTAAAGTAAACTGGAGATGTACATAAAGCCTTTAAATGTGCACTGCTGAAAAATGGCCAGCAAAGGGGTTGGAGAGACAGTCTTGCCACTCTGGCTGTGCGCAGGCTTCTGTCTTTCCCACTGGACTTCCTGTATACTTAATTCTGTAACCAGTGAATAGCTAGCTCCCTGTTAAGAGATGCTTGCTACCTATGAATGTGTAGAAACGATATCCTAACCCTAAAATTTTGTTTCCTCGTTTCCTCATAAAGTTGATGTTTCATTTACTAAGTACAGAGTCAGAGAAAACATCACCTCTTTTGGACTGATGAATAGGGGCTACCTAGGATAGTTCTCCCTGACCATTTTTTTTTAATGCACAGATTTATTTTTTGAAAAAAAAAAGAGGAAAAAGAAGTGCCAAGATGATTATGCAAATTGACACTGCGGCAAATGCTCCTAAACAATTGCCTTCAGAAGGGAGTTGCAGCCTCTACTCTGCTAAGTGCCCTGCTTTGGAAGGGCTGTGGGCTCCCTGCTGAGAAACACTGGCAGCCCGCTTTGTCAGCTGGCTGCCTGGTGCTAGTTCTGGCACAGCCTGGGCATGGGAGGGCCATCATCGCAGAGCTCCTGGGGAGAAATGAGGTATGCAAGGCTTTTGCAGCGGGATTGGATATGATGGAGGGCCTCTTTTCCCAGAACTTAGGTGTTCTGTGCCTCTTCAATTTAGTTGCACTGTAGACTTATTTTTTTAGTGTTTTCAACTTTAGAGACTCATTTACATATTAGTATCAGATTATATACACCTTCCAGGGGTTCTTTCCCCCCTAAAAGACTAACTTGATCCAGCAACATTAAATATGTTTGTTTCCATTGCTTAGGAGTAAAGGTTGACATGAACTGTTTCATTACACTCAGCTGCATATCATCACAGAAACTTGTTTGCTAAAACTACTACTATGAGAGCAAGGCACTGCGTGGTCCTTACAGATCAGGAACCACATTTATCGAATGTCTACAATGTATTATGCATCAAGCTTATTTTATTATATTATTTAGTTTTCAAATCACCCTTTCAGTGTCACTGGATTCAATTTGAAAAATAACAAGAATGAGGCTCAGAGTGGTTAAGTATAAATGTTTCCCAGGTTGTATATCTAATAGTAGAGACCCAAACCTAAGGTGGTCTAACTCTTAAGCCTCTTCCCCCTCCCCCTCCAATATAAGAAACTCGGTGTGTGTGTGTGTGTGTGTGTGTGTGTGTGTGTGAGAGAGAGAGAGAGAGAGAGAGAGAGAGACTTTGATGTGCACTGTTGAATTGAGAATAAAAGATTGTTTTTGGTATAATTTGAGGGGTCTCTAACCCCCTTTTCCTTGGAATAGAAATTTAAACATTCTGGGTAAGTAGGATTGTAAGCTAGTGTTTCTATAGTTTATGCCAGCATTTCAAAAATCCTTCCCAGGTTCCCCTATTTTCTCTTGGACTTGCCACATGTTGGCAATAAAGAAGATGGCTAATTGTGCTTCTTTATTCTTTCTTTGTTTAGGATGTGATAGGCCAGGTTCTGCCTGAAGCAACGACGACAGCATTTGAATGTGAGTCTGGCTTGTGTGCTCTCCCGATTCTTTCTTTCTGCAGTGATATTTCATATGCTTTATGGGTTGCATTACTTTCAAAACTGACAAAAACAGATTATTTATGATCATCATATGGTACATTTAAATATTTATAAATTAATGCAAGTTTAATGATGATACTGAACTGAGTAATATTTTCTTATTTAATCATATCTTGGGTGTGCATATCTCTACAATATAGCTTTAATTACCAACATGACCTTTATCTGCTCTTCTCATTGTTGTAATAGCGCAAGGCAAAATGAAACGTGTAAACTACCTGTAGAGCAATGATTGTTGATGAAGAGGTTTTAATCCTTTAGTGCTTTAGGACATAGCAGCAGAGGAAAGCTCTCGAGAGCAGTGTGTGCAATGATTCTGTTTCAGTGGGGTTTGGCTTCCCTGCTAGATGATGATGGGGGCATGTCCTGAATCCTTTGCTCTCCATTGAACTGACTTTTGTGGACAGGGATGGGATGTGCTAGGAAGCTGGTTTGAATACAGTCCAGGTCATTGCAAGGGAAGTCCCGATGCTAGTCTAGAGGTAGTGTAGGCCCTTAGGTGCTGAGAAGGGTAAAGAAAGTCAGGGTTTGGAATTGTGGTCTTGCTCTTTCTTAAAAATGGGGCCATGAGCTGAGGAGATTGCTCAGTGGGTAAAACACTTGTGTTTTACAATGGTGAGAACCTGAGTTCTAATCTCCATAACCCATGCAAAAGCTGAGTATAGTAGCACACATTTGTAACCTCACTGCTCCTATAGCAAAAGAAGAGATAGAGACAGCAGGTCCAGATGCTATAGGGCCAACTAGCCAGCAAACAACAAAAAAGAGACCCTGTCTTAGACAAGATAGAAAGTGAAGACCAATAGTTATTGCTGGGGTCTGACCTCCCTACATGGGCTGTGTGTGGTATATGCTCATCCACTCTTACACATAGGAACATGCCCATATGTACCCATGCACACATATACACATCATACACACATGTGCACATAAAACTGTGTGCCATTTTCCAACATGGAATTAATTACCATTTTCCCCCCACATGACAGTTTTAAAGAAGATCACTGGTAGAGTGTACAGTAAGTAATGACAGTACAGTGCCATGTCCTTGTTAGAGCACAGTTCCATCATACTTAGTAACAGGTAAGCGATGTAGCACTTTTGGCTCAGCAGATCACTCTTGGAAGCTGTCCATCAGAAGCATTGAATGCCTTTGTTGAAACAAGATGTACATGGTAGGATTATTTTTTGATAATAAAAAACTAAATGTGCTGGGCGGTGGTGGCGCACGCCTTTAATCCCAGCACTCGGGAGGCAGAGGCAGGCGGATCGCTGTGAGTTCGAGGCTGGGCTGGACCGACAGCCTCGAAAACAATACAGAGAAACCCTGTCTCGTAAAAACCAAAAAAAAAAAAAAAAAAACTAAATGTAAGCAAAATGCCTCTGCAGAGTGCACCAATAAGTGATAACGTGTCTGTGTTCTGAAGCATGCAGCAGTACCTGAAAAGTTCAGAGTCTAGGTGTTGATATGGAAAAAGACTGGGATTCATTGTTGAATGGACAAATGATGTGTATGATGCAATCCCATTTCATCAAAATTCTAGCTTCCTTACCTACCTCATAGATTTACTGGGAACAGGATCTACAGAGGGCCCAATGCAGTGCTTTCTCCCCTGGGATGCAGACATGGGCCCTGGGGTGTTAGAGATGAGTAAGTGCACTGTTCAGTTTATGTATGTCCCTACTGGTGGAATAGTGTTCAGTAATCAGAACTTGCTTTTAATAACTTCAGTGAGTAGGACTATTAATTATTGTTTTACTAATGGCAGGCTCTTCATGCTATTGAGAAATATATACATATATTTGTATATATATGAATATATATGTATGCATGTGTATACACACACACACACACACACACACACACACACACACACACACATACACACACATGAGAAAAGCTCTTTTTTGACTTCTTTCAGTAGCTCAAGGGGGCCTGAGGCCAGGAATAGTTCAAGAGTGAGTGTTTGGTGTTCATACTGCTGCAGATGACTTAACCCATTTTCTTTAGCCTTCATAAGATTCCCATAAGGTATATTGAAGGACTGTTGGTGCTATTCAAGAAAGGGCATCTCTAAGAACTGAACAGCTGGTTCAGATTTGTGTAAGTGGGACCTCTGAAGTGCATTCTGGAGCATGTTTTCTCAACCACTGTGCTGGACGTGTAAGAGTTGCCACAGCTGAAGTGTATTATCTCTGGCTGTTCATAAACACGGCAGAGAGTTTCCCTTTATTTTAATCTTTCTCTGTGTGTTTGTATGTGTGTGCGTATGCATGTGCCATCCCACTCCCTACTCAGGCACATGTCACTCAGATGACAACTCTCAGGAGTCAGTTCTCCACTTCCAGAGTGGGCTCCAGGAATTAAACTCAGGCACCCGCAGGCCTGACTTTATACTCTCCACTCAGGACCCAAGCCTACTCCACTGGCTCCCAGGTTTAGCATTCATAAAAAGTATTAATTGTTCTAACTCACTTACTGATGGCTTTCTCTGAGCCAGCCTATGTACTAGATTCTTCTTGTAGATCATTACTGGGGCTTAATAATCTTTGCAGTGACTCTGCAAAGTAGGAAAATGAGACAGATGTGAAGGGATTGCCAGGAAGTCACAGAGCCCAGACTCAACTACACACAGTCATTGGAAGCACTTGGAAATCTCTGAAGCACAGAGAAAAAAAATGTTCAGACTTTGAGGTTTCTTCTGTTCTGTCCTTTTCTTTTTGTTGTTGTTTTGTGTTTTTTCTTTTATTTTGGTTTTTGAGACAGGGTTTCTCTGTTTGACCTGACTGTCCTGGAACTCACTTTGTAGACCAGGCTGGTCTCAAACTCACAGAGATCCACTTGCCTCTGCCTCCTTAGTGCTGGGATTAAAGGCGTGCGCCACCACCGCCCTGCCTCAGGCTTCCATTCTTTAATATCATGTTCTTCTGTATTCTCCAGCAAGGATAGCAATTCTATATCTTGCTGTTTGCAGATCAGCTCTACTCATCTGTAGAGTATGTCAAACTTCTCTTTCTCTCTCCTTCCTTCGAAGCCTTCCTGCCTCTTTTCCTTTCCCCATCCCCTCTTACTGCCAAGTGCTAGGACTGTGGGCATTTGCCCCAGCATCCAACTCTGGACCAGATATAAGGTGAAAAACAAACAAACAAACCAGTATACACACAGAGAGAAAAATAATGACAATCTTCGGTTTTTTTTTACTGGATTATCATAACCCTAGGCTGGCTTTTCTCATGACTGTTTTTGAGTAGCTCAATTGTTTGACACCAAAATCTGAACCACTAAGTAGAACCAATATGCAAGAAATAGTTAAGGTTTGGTTTGTAGGTGAATTTGCTGGGAAGTCTGAGGCATTTTGGTGGTTTGTGGATGAGTAACCATCAAATAAATAAAACTTTGTAAAGGGACCATTTAACACTGCAGTGTGTACCCAACCCTGACTCCTCACATTGGAAAGATAGTGTGATAATTATGGAGCAGCAAGAGACAGTGCAGAGCTCAAAGCTACCAGGTTTCATAAAGGTGGGGGAAAAGAGTTGAGAGAATAGGTAAAGGGAAATGTTGCTGATGTAACATTACCTGGTCTCTCCACACACTGTTCTCAGAGTGGACCAGCCAGCTCCCGTGCAGTACCAGTCACTGCCTTCATTCACTTCTTTGCACTAACTCTGGAGTTTTGGGGGATTATCTGCTAGTACCTGGACCTTAGATGTGTTTGGTCATGGTGAACAAGTACTTATTAATTCTGAGCTCCAATTCAGAGTCCCACCTATATTGTCCCGAGGGGGCAGAGGTTCTACCATTGCTGTGTTTTCTCTGGTTTTGCTCCCTGGCCATGGTGTTTCCAAGGGAGTTAGGGCTGTGTGGTGGTCCTAAGCCTCTTTTCTCTTATTACCCTGTAGGCTCTTCTCCCACATAATAGAGCACAAATGAGTACTAATTAGTTAATTTACTCCGTTCACATTTATTTAGTGTGTGCTTGGGTGTGTGCATGTTTGTACTGGTACTTGCACATGCACATGCACATGCACATGCATGTATACGTAGGCCATGTCACACGTGTGGAGGTCATAGGACAACTTGCAGGAATTAGTGTTCTCCTTCCACCATGAGTGTCAGGGATCAAAGTCAGGCTCTCAGGCTCAGTGATGAGTACCTTAGCCCACTGAGCCAACTTGGTAACCCCAAAGTACTTATTAATTCCTAGTGGGTTGTTTGTTTTGTTTTTGTTTTTATATAGTAGTATGTTATTATAAATTTTAAGTAGCTTAGAAACAAAGCAAAAAGTCCCCATTTCGTCATTTATTGTTAACACTTGGTTGAGTTCCCTTATATGCTGTGCTGCTGCAATCTTCATTTGCCATTTGCTTCCCTGTATTAGACTTCTTTACAGCATTGATGTACACACACCAACTTCAGTCTTTGGCTGTGACTTAAATTATTTAATCTTCTAGATGGACATTTAAGTTTTTACCGTCTTTTTAGGACCAGAAAAAAATGCGGAAATCAACAGTGGTGGTTTGATCTTTCCACATTGAGGAAGTTGGTGTGTAGGATGGATTCCTAGGCATTTGAAATCACTGTAGTAAAGAAAGAAAACCCTCTGCTCTGAACCTCTGTGGCCATGTTTGCTTTCCAAAAAGGGACTCATTCACAACCCCCCAACATGGCAGGAAGCCCTTTCTCCACTCTCCGCAACTCTCTAGGTACTAGCGGATTTCTTCTCAATGTTAGTTTGATAGATAGAAAAGTTATTGCTTTTCTCTTTGTATTTCTTTATAACGAGTGTTAGTATCTTTTCATGTGCATTTAATGTCTATGAACTATTTTTCCATCACCTCTGCCCATGCTGCTTTTAGATTGCCTTTTTCTACTTGATCTGAGAACTTTCTAAGGGAAGAACATTGGGCCTTTGTCTTTTCAAGTACTTTTGTCCAGTTTGTTTTTCTTTTCAGCTTCTTTTGTGCTTTTTATTTATTCTCTCTCCTTTTTCTCCATAGAGAAGGTTAAAGGTTTATGTGGGCAAACTTACCACATTTTTCCATTTTACTTCCAGATTTGTCATGCTTTAAAAGGTTTTCCACATTCCAGGGTGCTGAAAACATTTACTTGAATTGCTTTTTCTTTCTACTTTAATGGGGTTTTACACATACATGTTATTTGTTAAATGTGCATATTTGTGCGTATCATCAGTTTTTAAAATTAAAAGCATGAGTTTTTTAAATACCAATATTGGAAAGATTTTGTTTTTACTATTGTACTATTTACAGTTTATTTTGGTGAAAACAGTTAGATGGGGTCCAGTTTTATTTTTCACACAGATAGATAGCTGACTTCATGCCAATTATTGAATACTTTGTCTTTTCCCAGATGTGAGAACATTTCTGAGATGAGACTAAATTCCATAACCATAAAAATTCCTGTATGTTGCGTGTGTGGGCCTAACGGATGCCGTGGGAGCCTGGCACTTATGAACGCCCAGGGTCCCTGCTGAGTCTCTCAGTTTCATTAGCAGATTAATGAGCACTCCAACACACCAGGTGATAAACATCAGCCATGCCTGCAGATGCATTTCCTGTGCGTGTCTATTACATGCACATCACTCCCTGTATTTTTCTTGAGACCAGTGACTATTAGACTGATGTTGTGGGACAGGGAAGTCTCATGGGCAACTTGAAGGATGAGCTTGAAGTTCATCCAGACAAAATGCTGCCTTGTGCTCAGACTCACCGTGTGTTTCCACTTTCCCATGATGCTAGCTTCACATATTCAGGGCTGCAGCCATCCTATTTCTTCATCCTCGTCAAACTCTATATCAGAATTTGACTCAGAAAACATGGCTAGAAGATAAATATTTGTGTCTTTCTTCAGCCTCAACTATTAATTTTTAATTTTTGAAAATTTTTATTTATGTGTGTATGCATTTGAATGTAGTGCCCATGGAGGCCAGAAGAGGACATCAAATCCCTGGGAGATGGAGTTAACAACAGTTGTGAGAAGCCCATTGTAGATGCTGGGAACTGAACTTAAGTCCTCTGGAAGAGTAGCAAGTGTTCTTAACCACCGAGTCATCTCTCCACCCTTCTAATTCTGAAGGTTTTCTATTTTCTCCCTCCCTCCCTCCCTCCCTCCCTCCCTCCCTCCCTCCCTCCCTCCCTCCCTCCCTCCCTCCTTCCCTCCCTCTCCCTTCCCTTCCTCCCCCTATAGCTCCCCCTCCCTCCCTCCCTCCCTCCCTCCCTCCCTCCCTCCCTTCTTCCTTCCTTCCTTCCATTCATTCATTCATTCATTCATTCATTCATTCATGGTTTCTCTGTGTAATAACTCTGGCTGTCCTGAAATTAGCTCTGTAAACCAGGTTAGTCTTCAACTCACAGAGATTTGCTTGCCTCTGCCTCCTGAGTTCTGGTATTAAAGGTGTGCACCATTACCACCCAGCTATATTCTCTTCTTATCGAATAAATATTCTTAGTTGTTCTATGAGTTTTGGGAAGTTTATTTTGTGATTTGGATGGGAATTTAAAAATTTTCCTGCATATATGTATGTACATGCCTAGTACCCATGGAGACCAGAAGAGGATATCCAGTACCCTGAAACTGGTATTACAGATGGTCGTGAGCCTTCATTTGGGTGCTGGTAACTGAATCTGGGTCCTTTGGAAGAGCAACAAATTCTCAGAATTGATGAGCCATCTCTTCAGCCCCCCTTACCTAAGAACCTTTAAATAAACGATCATGTCTGTTTTAAAAAAAGATCTTATTTATTTATTATATATACAGTATTCTGTCTGCACACCAGAAGAGGGCACCACGTCTCATTATAGATGGCTATGAGCCACCATGTGGTTTCTGGGAATTGAACTCAGGACCTCTGGAAGAGCAACCAGTGCTTTTAGCCTCTGAGCTGTCTTCCCAGCCCTCATGTTTTATTTTTAATTGTGCGTACCAAGGGCTTTTGAAGGAAAACTAGGATTATGGAAGTTGTAAGATTTTAGAGTGTAGAAAACAACTGCAGTTGACTGTTGAAGTGGTGTGTGTAGGGGTGCCTGGTGTCTAAGCAGCACAGACAGCCGACGGAGAATGGTTGGGTGGCAGCCACTTTTTGCATCATGGAAAAGTTCAAGTCTAAAGACATTTGGAAGAAATGAAGCTTCATTTTTCTTAAATTGTTGTATACGAAAAGGTCACTATAAGCAAACTAGATAGATTAGTGGGAAAATTATAATTCACAATGAATATGCATTGAGTCTGAAAAATATTGAGCACATAAAACTTAATTATGCAAGTTTGAGGAAATTTGAAGAAATTTGTTTGTTTGTTTGTGTAGCATTGGCTACCTAGAATTCACTCTGTAGACCAAGCTGGCCTCGAACTCACAGAAATCCACTTGCCTCTGCCTCCCAAGTGCTGGGATTAAAGGTGTGTGCCACCACCACCTAGCTTAACAGAGCTTTAATTTGTAGAATTTTTGCTTTAATAAGTCTATAGACTCTTTCTCAAATGTAATACTGTTAATTTGAATGAATATAAAGAAGTTCTTTAAGCAAGCAGTGGACCAGTTGTTCCTGGGGACCAGTGGATAGAGCTGCTTGCTTTTGAATCCCTGGAAACCCTGCAGCATGAGGGTACATGGCAGGCATGAGATGGTTTTCTAGATTGCCTGGTTGCTAGAAGAAGTGAAATACCTGGAACAAGTTTGTTTATCCCATGTGTCTGCAAACCCATTGAACCTGTCTTCAAATAGATCCAGCATCTCAAAACTTCAATTTGGCTAGGTGTAGTGGTATACACTGTACACACTATGTCCCAGCAAGTCAGCAGTCAGAGGATTGCTTAAGCCATGAGTTGTGCCAGCCTGGACTTCACAGTGAAACTTTAGCTCTTGATGGGGAGGGGGCACAAAACTCAGAACATCTATAGCTTGTTAGGCCATCATCACCCTCATCTGGAGTAGTATACTAGCCTTCTAGTTCTCTGTTCTAACCTTCCTCTTGTCCATCCAGCAGCCAGGGTGATCCTCCTAGAAGTTGAGATCTTAAGCATCATAAAGCTCCTGTGGGTTTCATCTTACTCAAGAGCGAAAGGCAACTCTTCAAATGCTCAAGTCCCCATGGTACACGTTGGTCCTGACCCAGTCTCACCATCCCTTCTCTGGACTCTTTCTTTCCCCTCTTTGCCTTCTGGTCTAGCTGATCTCACTTGCTTTGTCTTGAACATGCCAGGAGCTCTTCCTCTGTGTTAGTTGCTCTTTCTGCCCACAATATTCTTTTCCAAATATCATCTGTGTGTACATGACCCACACCGTCTTCATTTCACCATCTCTGTGCTCAGGTATCACACCTACCACCTAGTAGGCACTTATTTTTTGAAAAGAGAAGGAAACAGACAGGGAAGCATTGGAGCATTGAGGGGATGCAAGGAGCCAAGTGATATGATATGAAGGTGTGACCACAGAAACCGTGGCCTGTTATCCTGCCTAGATCAGGGAACTCCATGCCTGAGAGCTGCTCTGAACCTGACATCTTTTCTGATAATTTCCTACTGAAGTCTTTAACATTTACAGCCATGTTTCCATTTTTTTCCTGCCATTACTGTAGTTCTTTTGGACTCCCACCTGGTACAGCAGGAGTGTGACAAATGACACATACTATATTGCCTTTACTTTCTGTCACTGTTTGTGGAAAGACCTCCTGAGCTCCTGTCACTGCATTGGGTGCTGTAGGTTCCCCAGTTTCTGCTGTTTACCCACTAGGCCATTCTGACCACCCCTACCTGAAGTACTGCTCTCCTCTGAGGTCTTTATATGCCTCTAGGTTTGTCTCTCAGATTGCATGTTGCTTTGGATAAAACTCGCGAACAACATATGGCCGGTTATGATTCTCTTTTCCCAAACTCTGCCATTTTGTATATTTGTGACACACTGCAGATTTTGTAAAGATTGCTTCATAATATTTGTTTGCCATCTGCCGTACTCTATTTGGTATCTTGCTAGGATTTTTGCCTCCATTTTAAGTGACATTAACAAAATCCAGCCAGTACATAGACTTTCCGGTTCTCCTTTTGCTTCCCTAATGTGCTGGAAAATCATATTACTATGCTCCAGGCAACTAGAGGAGTCTGGGATTGTCACTGTGAACCAGTGTGTCAGATCTCTGAGCTCCCCCCTCCCAGTTATATCCACTAATGTTATTTTGGTCAGATGGCAAAGAACCTTTGTGTATGAGACAGAAAAGTGCTCAGATTATATTTTTCTACTTTCCACTCAGCACCACTTCCCTCTGGAACTCTTGGTTCCCTTTTAGTAAGTTCTTAGGATTTATAGCTCCAGTGAGTGTAGTTTTTAAATAGCAGATGCAGTTTGAAAGGCACATAGCCAGGGTGTTTGCTGGAGCTGTTTGAACGGGTCTAACTTTTGGGTTAAAGGTGTTTCAGGTCACTGTCTACTTAGCTGCTTGGTAGCAGGTCTGCTTTCCTCTTCCACTTGCTTCCCAGGCCTGTCAGTTAACTGCTTTGGAAGGAGCTGCATCCTCCCTCTGAGGACTAGATGAGGGGCTCATTCCTGAACCTGCCATCATGGGCTCAGGGACAGGTTCCATTTCACTTTTTGGCCAGCACCACCTGCATTCTCAGGAGTGTGTTTTTTTTTTTTTTCAACCCAGCCTCCCCTTTGACAAGAACAGGGAGACTTCATTATAGCAGCTAAGCACAGAAATTAGAGGGTAAAGC
Organism: Mesocricetus auratus; assembly: GCF_017639785.1. Classification (NCBI taxonomy): domain Eukaryota; kingdom Metazoa; phylum Chordata; class Mammalia; order Rodentia; family Cricetidae; genus Mesocricetus; species Mesocricetus auratus. Next base: position 3,413,629 of record NW_024429267.1, on the reverse strand, counting down.
AGTCCCCAGAGAACCCAAGACATCCATACTGCTAGACCATAGCAGCTATTATTAGTCGCCATGTCACATAAGCCTGATTTTATCTTCAGGCTTAATTGGAATGCTCCTTTCAACTGGTCTGAGATCTCCCTGTTGGAGTCAGACCCCATGCCATGGGCTAGTGTCAGCACTTCTCTTCCACACCTTCTGTCTGCTTAAGTGCCTTGCGGTAGGGCCTGTCTGTTATGCATGGAGTGCGACTCTGAGGAATTGCTTTGCTAGCTGACTTCCCTGGCAAAAATCCTCAAGCTTATATAGAAACCAGTATTGCAGAACACTTTAAGTAGTCTTAGGTACTGGGTTTGGATTAGAGATTCTCCACCCCATTCCATCCCCCACCATCACCACTTTCTCTGGATACCCTCAATACTTCCTTATCTTAATTTAGAGAGATAATTATGTAAATGATACTTAGGAATTTATGGCCTTTTATCAGAAGTCATAAAAGGCTCTTCACCTGTTTAAACCGTGAGTGCTTTTCCTTTCTAGTCAAGGAATACCTCCCTGGGATCACGTGTGTGTGTGTGTGTGTGTGTGTGTGTGTGTGTGTGTGTGTGTGTGTGTGTGTGTGTGTGTTGAAATTTCAGTATGAGCTGTCCCTTCGTAACCATCATCTGCATAGCTAACTCTGACACTGAAATGAGATTAGCCAAAAGCTCCTTTATGTTGGACAGAATTTGGCCCAGACTGACTGATTACATGTGTGTTAATGCGTGCGCACATGTGTGTGTGTGTGTGTGTGTGTGTGTGTGTGTGTGTGTGTGTACTTGTGTGTGAGCATGTCTGTGGAGGTCACAGGATGACTTCAGATGACCTTTTTAGTCTTCTCCATTTTATTTTTTAAGACAGATTATCTTACTAAATCTGGAGCTTGACTGGACTGGCTGGCCAGCAAGGCCCAGGGATCCTCTTGTCTCCATGTCCCTAGCACAGGGATTATATTTGCTTGGCAAGCACTTTACCACCTGAGCTATTTTCTTAGCCCTCTTTGACCTGGCTTTACAGCAAAAGTATGAAGTGCCTTCTTGTGTAGTGGTGCACATTCTTATATGCTTTTATGCTACCTTTTTTCTTCTTGTCTCCTGAATTTCAGTGGAAACTTCCAACTTAACCTTGAGTATGTTAGTTTTAAGACCTGTAGAAAAATACCTTTCTTGTGTTTCTACTAGGATGCTATTTCTCTCCAGTTTGTCCTTAGAAAGTCTATGTCGAAAACCAAACACATTACAGAAAAAGCAACTCTTTATGTGTGGAAATCTCTCAGACATGCAGGGATGCATGTGGGAATGAATGTACCTTTTTGCATACCAGTGTTCAGGTCTGTACTCTTGGTTGTAGAGTTTTCAGTAGGGGTTCTTGACAGCTTCCAGATGTTTGAACAGTAACTTGGAGACACTGATTCAATAGGCTTGGAGAATTCTGCAGTATGAGGGTTTGGAAAGAAGACCCTTTGAGAACTATTGGCTCAAGTCACTGAGGTACCTGAGGGAAATGCTGCTTTCCCTGGTGCTGTCAGTTTGCTGCTGGCTACTGAGAACAAAAAGGAAACACTAGTAGTTTGCTTAGTAATATGCTAATTAGGACAATCACAGACTCTTTCTCATGGCCTCCATGGCCTTGTCACTAAACAGGAGGATGTCTTCAGAATGTCTTCCTCTGGATAGGAGGGTATGCCTGTTGGTGTGTGATGGGAGACTTGTGTATTGAACCAAATCCCTTTGTTCTTTCAGAGCTGTGCAAACTTATTCTCTTAGGGTGAGATGTGCAGTGTGCCAGGTTTGGAATGGGCCCATCTAATCAAATCAGCAATTGCATTTCCATGAGCAAACAGGCATATAATGCTGATTGTTTATCAAGAACTCAGACTCTGAGCATCCTGCCGAGGGCCTGCCCCTTCTAAATTGTTACCTGGGCAGGTTTTCCACATTGCTCAAATGTTTGGGCATTTTTCTTTAAACTAAGTATTTAAAGCTTCCCCATCAGCTGTTAAATGCTCCTGCTCTTGTTAAAATTTTGTTATTACCTTTCTTCCTTCCTTCCTTCCTTCCTTCCTTCCTTCCTTCCTTCCTTCCTTCCTTCCTTCCTTCCTTCCTTCTCTTTCTTTCTTTCTTCCTTTCTTTCACTCATTGTGTGTGCTTGTATGCGTGTGAGCATACTTATGCTGTAGCATATGTGCAGAGGCCAAGGGCAACTTCTGGGAGCTTAATCCCTCTCTTTCAACAGTATGGGTTCTAGGGGTTGAATGCAGGTTGTCAGGCTTGACAGCAAGTGCTTTATCCACTGAACCATCTTGGTCACCCATGTGTTCCTACTCTTGACAGATGTGCTCCTGCTCTTTAAAAGGATGAAGTATCAAATGTTTAGAAATAACCATAAGTCATTCTGAGGAAAATATGTGGGTGGTGGTTAGGTCAACAATTCTATTTTAGGTTAAAATTGAGATCTGATCTTCTCAAGAGGTCTGTCTTTAGGTTCTTAAAAGCAGCTTTTAAAACTAAGAGAATTCCTGATAGGAGCACATTATTTCTAGATGTGGCCTCTTTACTATTTATTCAAATGTGCACATTCTGGTTATAGGTTTTGTAAAGACTTAATATCCCTGAGTTTTAAGACTATTACATTATTTCAAAATAGCATGGAATACCATTTGAGTCTTGCAGGTCAGAAGACTGGGACAAACAAAACTCTCAGATACTGGAAGATGGAAGCCCACTGTTGGAGTCACTTAGCTTCTAACCTTGTGCAAGGCCCCAGGCCTGTCTTCCATAAAGCAGAAATAATCCTGCAGTATTGTATATGAAGCACAAGCCAGAACCTTCTGTGAAGCTATGTTTAGCAAATGGGAGACATTTTCACCCTGCTTCAGTGATGTGATGGATTCTCTGGGAGAGAAGAATGGGAACACGGTGCCGTATGAGACATAAAAATGTACTGGCGGTAGAACGAGAGTCCTCTCTTCCTTCAAAGGCCAGTCTTGTCATACTCCAGTCAGAGTTACTAGATCTAGATATGGGTCTAGAATAACTAGAGAAATATTTTGATTTTTCACCTTCCTTTAAAAATTCTTTTAGTTCTTTCTTGAGCAGAAGATCCATCTGGTTTTCTGGTCTCTGTGAGCACTGCACCCATGTGCACACATTCCCTCACATAAACACAATGAAATGATAACGTAGATCTTCCAAAGAAGAATGCAAGTCTCACTGCTTTCATCATATTCCTTTTTAAACAGATGAAGATGAAGATGGTGATAGGATTACAGTAAGAAGTGATGAAGAAATGAAGGCAATGCTGTCATACGTAAGTGTACTGCATATGAGGGCTATTTTAGTTTTCTAAAAAGCAGTGTGTGTGTGTGTGTGTGTGTGTGTGTGTGTGTGTGTGTAGATCAAAGGACATCTTGCAGGAGTTAGCTCTCTCCACCATGTGAGTTCTGGGGCATCCAACTCAGGTCGTCAGTCCTGGTGGCAAGCGCTCTTACCCACTGAGTCATCTCATCAGCCTAGCAAACAATGACTATTTTTAAAGACTGTTAATGTAATTGAGGATGGTGTTTCTTGGGCACAGTGAAGATATGTAAGTAAATCACAGTTGCCATAGCATTTTTTTTCTGTATAATAGATAAGGTTTTCAAGATTTCCTTATGTGAAAGTTAAGGGCATTATTTTCAAAAGACACTTACTGATCATATCATGAACATTAAGAATAATGCATCTTAATGACTTTTGCATTAGGTATGGTGCAGACTAAATGGACTATCAATTTCCTGTATTTTTTATGCAGTACTTAAAGTAACGGCTCATTAAAAATGAACCCCTGGGCTCTAAAAAATTTTTCAAAATCTACTTTTGACTGGAGATCTTTTTCACCCTTTCAGACTTAAGCTATAATGTAGCTGCAGGCTTTTATGGACGCAGGATTTAAAGATGTACCCCTGGTATTTTATGCACTGCCCACCCTCCTACTTGTACTCTGAAATGAACAGCAGGGCTGCTCACTGGTCCAAAGTCATCTGAATATATACTAGGTGGACTTTTGCTAGACATTTGCATTAATGTTTGTCTGAGACTAAAATAGGGTACATGTCTAAAGCTTCAGTACCAATCAAGAAAAATTCATAAACAACAAGAGACTTACAGCTTCCGTGAGCCCTGGTTTGAGCTTTCCTCCCTAGTTTTATTTTACCTGAGTTTATAATCTGTGTGGAAAACCTCTTCTTGGTGTGGTGGAGGGGAAACCACGGAAGGGGAAACCTCAGAGCTGTGGGTTCCTGGCCTGAGGCGGATCACTTAACCTTTCAGTACCACAGTTGCCTCATCTGTCACTGGTGGGTAATAACACACGTCCTTTCTACTGCACAGGGCAATTGTAGTGATCAAATAGGATAATAGATGTGAAAACGCTCTACAGATGCAAAATGATACTATGGCAGACATGATGGACGAGACCAGACATTTCCTTTTCTCTGAGACTTTAACTGTAGACAACAGTTAGGATGAATGTTTTTGATAGCCTTCAACTTCAACCAGGATATTGTTTCATCGTAATGAAAACTGTAAACTGTCTGTGTGGGGTTCCGCCAATAGTTTTAATTTAGGGTAGGAGGAAAGAGAACAAGAAGGATGGCATGATTAACAGAGCATTGCATTCCTACCAGCCCAGAGTAGGAAAAGTCAATTTCCCATTGACTTCCCATTAACTTATGTGGGAGTCTTTGTGTACTGAGAATTTAGAGCTGAGATCATCGGTACGTGGAAGGCAGAGTGGGATTGTCTTTTCCAAGGCGGCACTGCTATTGATGGATTGGCTAACTCTCCCGAGACCATGACTTCTTTGTTTTTAGGAAATGCATGCATACAGATGGGTTCTGATTTTCTGACATAGGTCTCTGACAGAGACCTGACAACAGTGTCCTTTCCACAGGCATTCAGCATACCCACATACAAGCATGTGGACTTTTCAAAAGACCTTGTGAATGGTACCTTGTGGAAGAGAGTTCTGAGTGTGATCCTGTGATGCTCTGAATCCTTCCTATTTCTGAATGCCCTATAACATGAGAAATAAAAACCCAGAGACAGATATTGGGGTTCAAGCTGAAGATCAGAAAAGCAAAGCAGCCAGCCACTAGCTCTTATCTCTACCAAGGTTGAAATGGAGATCCTGTCTTCCCTGTGACTGGAAACTGAATCTCTCCCTGCCTCAATGTGGTTGGAGACTATTCGTCAGCATCCGAGACCCTGCTCCTGCCTTATATACCTCTCTAGTGCTGGGATTAAAGGCGTGAGCTCTGTTTCTCTTTTAGACTGAGTCACTCTCATGTACCCCTGGGTGACCTTGAAATCACAGAGATCCATTTGCCTCTGTCTCCTGAGTCCTGGTGTTAAAGGTGTGAGTCAACATGTCCCAGCTTCTATACTAACTAGTGTGGCTGGCTTTTCATTCTGATCTTCAATGGTTTTATGAGATCATAAACATATATCACCACAGTGCCCAGTGTGTAAACTCAGAGCTTGAAATATTTTCTTTCTCTTTAAAATTGATTTCTTACTTATTTAAGTGTCTGTGTGTGTAGGGGGTGGTAATGTAGGTGTGTATAAACATCTTGTGTATGAATGCAGGGAAGTGCATGCCATGGCATACATGTGGAGGTCAGAGGACAAGGTGAAGAGGTCAGTTGTCACCTTGTGCCTGCTTGAGGCAAACCACTGCATATGCCAGGCTAGCTGGCCTTTGAGCTTCTGTGGAATCTCTTGCATTCCAGTCACCATGCTGTAGCTCGGGGGTCACAGGCACTTGCCACCACACCCCACTTTACGTGGGTTCTGGGGGAAGTCCTCATGCTTTTGAGGCAGCACTTTCCCCACTGCCATCTCCTTAGCCCTTACAAAGGGAGAATAATCAAATCACTCAATGACAGATATTAGCCCTGGTTCTTTTTTAGGGGGATAGAGATTGATCCAGAGCCCCGTATTTCCCAAGTATGTACCCCATGGCTAAGCTACCCTTCCAGCCCTCAGTCTCTATTTTGTAAATGGTTGAGAGACATGCCCAAGGTCTTAGAGCTATATTGAAAGTTCAGAACTTGGGGATGGAGAGATGGATGGCTGAGGAGTGAAGAGAAGGTTCTGCTCTTGGCGAGCGAGGACCTGAATTTGGTTTCCAGCACCTACATTGAGTGGCTCACAGCTGCCTGTTACTACAGTTCCAGACTTGACACCTCCTCTGGTCTTTGTGGGCACCCGTATGCACATGCACGAACCCACACACAGACATACACACATACACATAACTAAAAGTAAATTTTTAAAAGAATGCAGATTTACATTTAGCCTTTCCACATCCCATAGCCATTCATTCTTTCACACAGTGTCTTCTTGATCTTCCACCAGGAAAGTCCTACTGGAAACTATGTTAAGGCTATTACAGAATCTGAATGATTTGCTTATACAGAGTCTTAGTTGTGTTGTTTGTACTATACATTTCCTATAACCTATGCTTATTTTTCAAATGCAGTATTTAGCTTTTTTTTTTGTTATAGAAACATTATTCATGATCACATAACCTTGTAGGACATGTCCTTCAATGTAATAGTCCCTGAGATTTCTTGAGAGGTGTTTTTTGGTCTGAAAACAACATAGTTGAGGAGGTTCCCTATACTTTTAGTCTATCTGAGTTCTTATGGTTGGAAATTCCTCTGGGGCCAGCTTTGTCATAGAGACCCATGTAAACCTTAGCTTCATAGTAGGCTTCATTGATAGTCCTTGGGATTTCCAGCCTGATACTAGGATTTTTGCATTGGTGTCTATTTAAATTTTACTTTATTTGCTTGTTTTGTTTTCAATACATTCTCCCCTCCACCTTCCCAGTCCTCTTACACCCCTTCTCCCCTTGATCTGTTCTTTCAGAGATGAGCAGGCCTCCCAGGGATACCAGCCAAACATGGCATAACAAGACACAATAAATGGACCTTGAGAGCTTGTTTGGCCTAGTCCTCCTCTATTCGGGGAAGCTAGTCCTCTTCTGCCAAGCGTGCAGCTTCTGGAGAGAGGCCCATGGAGCTGTGAAGGAGGAAGGGAACATCCGTCTAGTCAGCTGGAGAGGCTGAGTCAACTTTGGTGATCAATGAGTGACAGATGTGCAGCCAGATCTCCCTCCCAGAGACCTAGGATATAAACCAACATGACTGGAGAAAAAAATTGCCTAATAATATTCTGCTATACTCATAGATTCATGCTTAGTCCAGTTGTCATCAGAGAGGCTTCATCCAGCCGCTGATGGAAACAGATGCAGAGACCCACAGCCAAACATTGGGCTGAGCTCAGGAAATCCTGCTGAAGAGAGGATTGTAAGAGCCAGAGGGGTCAAGGACATCACAAGAAAACCCACAAAATCATCTAACCTGAGCTCATAGCTCATAAAGACAGAACTGGCCAGGGAGCCTGCATGAGATTGACCTGGGCCCTTTGCATATATGTGATAGTAGAGTAGCTTGTTCTGATTGTGGGACTCCTAACAGTGGGAACAGGGGCTGTCTTTGACTCTTTTGTTGACTTTTGGGACCCTATGCCTCATATTGTGTTGCCTTGCCTACCCTTAATTCAAGGAAGGTGCTTAGCCTTACTGCAACTTGATATGCCATGTTTTGTTGATATCCATGGAAGGCCTGCCCCTTTCAGAATAGAAATGGAGGAGAGGATGGGGTGGAGCTAGGGGAGGTGTCAGGGAAAGGACTGGGAGGAGAGGAGGGAGGGAAAACTGCAGTCAGAATGTAAAATAAAAAAAAAAAAAAAAACAAAAGCCAAACGAGAACAATAATACTAGGCACAAACCCTGATAACAAAGCTGGGCAAGGCAACCCAGTAAGAGGAAAAGGGTCCCAAGAGCAGGTGAGAGAGTCAGAGACACCCCCTTTCCCATTGTTAGGGGTCCTACAAAAAACACCAAGCTAAAAACTGTAACATGCAGAGGACTTAGTGCAGACCATGCAGGCTCGGTGATTGCTGCTTCAATCTCTGAGAGCCCTTATGAGTCCTGATTAATTGATTCTGTGGGCCATGTGGTCCTGGATTTTTCAGCCCTCTGGCTTCTACTGTCCTTCCTTCTCTTCTTCTGTGGGGTTCCCCAAGCTCCAAGGGCATGGCATGATGGAGATCATAGCACTAAGTGCTTACATTAAAAAAAAAATGGAGAGATCTCATACTAGCAACTTAACAGCACACCTGAAAGCTCTAAAACAAAAAGAAGTAAGCACACCCAAGAGGAGAAGAGGGCAGAAAATAATCAAACTGAGGGTTGAAATCAATAAAATAGAAACAGAGAACAAAACAAAAAATCAATGAAACAAAGAGTTGGTTTTTTGAAAAAATCAACAAGATAAAGAAACCCTATCCAAACTAACTAAAACACGAGGAGAAAGAATATCCAAATTAGAAATGAAAATGAGGACATAACAACAGACACTTGGGAAATTCAAAGACTCATCAGGTCATACTTAAAAAAACGTGTACTCCACATAATTGGAAATCTAAAAGAAATGGGTAGTTTTCTTGGTATTTATTTTATATATTCAAATTGGTGTGCTGAGTGTGGTAATAGCTCATGTCTTTAATCCCACACTCTGGAGGTAGAAGCAGGCAAGATGTCTGTGAGTTTGAGGCCAGCCTGGTCTACATAGTGAGTTCTAGGCTAGCCAGAGCTACACAGTGAGGCTCATTATCAAAAAATAAATAAATAATAAAATAAGTAGATGTCTTAGGAGTTTCCATTGCTGCCATAAAGCACCATGACCAGAAAAGCAAGTTGTGGAGCAAAGGGTTTATTTGTTTTACACTTCAGCATTGCTATTCATCACTGAAGGAAGTCAGGACAGAACAGGCAGGATCCTGGAGGCAGAGGGTCAAGAAGGGGAGCTACTTACTGGCTTGTTTCCCATGGCTTTCTCAGCCCACCTTCTTATAGAACCGAGAACCACCATCCACCATGGGCTGGGCCCTCCCTCATTGATCACTAGATGAGAAAATGCCTTAGACAGCTAGATCTCATAAAGGCATTTCCTCAACTGAGGTTCCTTCCTCTAATGACTCTAGTATCAAATTGACACAAAGAACCACCCAGTATACTAGATAAATTCAAGTTGGTTCTGAAAAAGGATTTGACATGGAGTGTTGAGGCATCGGAAGATCTCACCAGAGAACTGCATTTTTATTGTAAGCACAAGCTACAACAGCTTACTTAGGCTTGCATATGAATTCAACAAAATTATGGTCATTTTTAAAGTAGAAATATTCCACCACTGTCCTTTAATTACTTTTTTTCTACTGAAGTGAGTGGACAGCCTAGGTCTGCATAAGAGTCAAAGCATGCTGTATCACACCCCCACCCCCAATTGGATGCAGGGATTTTCTGGCTTTGGGCCAACACGAGTATAAGTTTTTATCAGTAATTTAAATAGATTTTTGTACTAGATCTGAAAATGTTAGCTTTTTAATTGAAAACTTATCAATTATTTAAATCACTAGCAGCCCGAGGCTGTTAATTTTATGAGTGCTGTAATAATGGCATACCGTGGTTTTTGATACATGTGAGGCAGGGCCTGTCAAGTGGCAGTGAGGGCATGTCCTGGCAGTAGGTTGTGTGCTGTTAAATAATAGCCAGCAAACTAACTGAAGGCTGTTGTTTCACATCAGGACCATTTTGTGTAAGTTATTTAGAAGTTGTATTCTTTTCTCCATTCGATATATTTTTAAGAGATAATGAGAAGAAAACAAAGCTATAATAAATTGTCTTTTAAGAAAATGTAAAGTAATTTGGTCTCCAAGGAGATATTTAATGTATTGAGAGACTTCAGCAGCCAAGTGTTATTACAGCAGCATGGTGATAGCTCTCTGCATTTTGTTATGAGTTTGTGTTAATCAACAATCTGTTTTTATAGCGTAGTTTCTTGTAAGTTATACTGCTAGAATATTCCACTTCTGGGATCATGGCTTCTCCTCTGACACTATTGTATCTTTTTAATTCCTCCATAAAGTATTTTTTTAATTAGAATTTGAAATGCTTTATTAGAAAAACATACAACCTACATATTCTGAAAACTAAATACCTGATCATTACGAATTATTTAAAGGACCCTGTTAAATATTCCCTTAATGTAGTTTAAATTTTGTTATTTTCCCCTCTCATTTTTTAGAAAGATTGAAACCAGGCGCTGCTGTTCTCCTTTTGTATGGCTGTGTGGCGGTGCTGTGGGCCAGTTTGAAGGGTTCGTTGTCATGCTAACCTCTTCTTTTGGGTGGCCTTTCACTGAGGAACACCGTGCACCGTGCAGTTGTGAATGGATTCATACCGGTTTCTTCTAGGTCCTGTGTCTAGCAAAGGACTTTTCCAGGCTAGAGTCTCTTGTTCCTCCTAGACTTGTGCTATTAGAATAATCCCTTTATTTTGTCCCCCCCACACATTGTCAGAAGAGTACAGAATGGGTTTTACTGTAATGCCTCTCATTATAGCAGAGACCTTGTGCTTCCGTGGAGTGTAAGTATTCCCTTTGGTATACTTGACATTGTGTACCTTGTTAGACACTGGGTAACGTCAGGGAGAAGCACTCTTTGACCTTTGGAGCACCCTGTAAATTGGGCTATAATTATCTTTACCCTGGTCTGCATAACGTGGAGATTGCCTCTAAAATCGTGGTTAACTTGCGTAGAGCTGGAGGGCATCGCAGAGGTCTGGTGTGTGCCTTCGTTTCACAGGTGAACACCCAATCCATTGTCATCAGCTTCAGAAATGTGTTGGGGTTACAGGTCTGGACCAAGGAGGCCTGGACAGAGACTCCACTGTACCCCACCTCTTTCAAGTATGGTTTTTGTTCTTCAATAAGCAGTTGGTTAAAGCCTGCCTCTGTAGTGAACTGGGCACCTCAGCAAGCTGGTTCAGATCTTTCTGTGTCACCTGTTGTTAGGAACATTGTTTTTCTGGGTTCAGTTGCCTAATGGTAATGGTAAGAGAGTCATAGTCCCCATGCCTTTTTTTTATAGGTTTCTCAAGTATCAACTTCTTTAGTTTTGAGGTGGGTAATTTCTCCATTTTTATAATAGGATATTGGGACACAAACACCTGTGTGCCTTTCTTTAGGTCACAACTAGTAAACATTGCTGTGGCCCAAACTCACCTGTTCTGTGATTCACTCACTCACCCACACAGCTAGTTTCCAAGGCCACAGTGTACTGGGTGATACAGTGCTGGCTGAGCACCATGCTGGAGGTGGGCACAGTGAGTGCAATCTGAGCCTTCTCTTCCTCCCCAACACACACATACTTTTCTTCCGTGGGCCTGTTGAGACAGCAGCAGAGAGAAAATCATGGTGTGCCTATAGCACAAAGAGGGATGCTCTCTCAGCCTGGACTCTTAGGGGAGTGTCTGGACCCTACCCAGAGTGAAATGACAGACTCTAGATATCCCCTATGTGGAAGGATTTGGCAATAGGGTGGGAGGGTGGGAGGGAAGGGGAGTGCGGGAGGAGGGGAGGGAGAGGGAACTGGGATTGACATGTAAAACAAGCTATTTAAAATTAAAATAAAAATGATAAAAAAATAGATCAGGACAATGAAAACTGACCCTCACCAAACACAGTGACAAGTGATAGTGCTGAAGCATAGGGTACCCTGTGAATACAGAAGGGCACCTACTCCATCTTTGAGGTGGCTCCTAAATAAGTGTCATCCTGGTGGGGTAGACAAGGCCCACGGGGCTGGGAAGGGTGTTCTGGGCGGAGGAACACTGTATTTGAAGACTTGGAGGCAGAGACTGCCTGGGGAATTCAGAAGCCGCCTGTGATTCAGTTTGTATGGATAGCAGAGGAAGGGCTGTGTGATGGGCTGTGGAGAATTGTGATGGGCTGTGGAGAATGGAGGGCTGGAGCATGATGGGCCTTAGCTTGAAAGCATAGGGGACTGCTGTAGCCATGGCTTCTTTCTCTGGAGTGTGGCTTGCAGGACAGGAGTTCTGAAACACAGAAGTGAAGCAGTATGGAGTATTTCAGGTCAAAGACAAAGGTGGCTTCAGGGCTGTGAGAGCTTAGTAGATTTGGCAAGAGGTCAAGTGAATGAATTCATGTGACCAGTATGGAAGAGAGGTGGCCAGGATCAATTCAACACATCTGCTTTGGGTATCTGCAAATGACTTGGTAAGCCCATGAGGCATAAAACCAGCCTGGGGTCTGAGGGAGAGTGGAGAGGCAGGGGATTCAGTTTTGGTTGTAGCATTGGAGGATGATCCAGTCAACCAACTGGATATGTTCCAAATCTTTGGAGAGACAGGCTGGAAATAACGACTTGTGACTCAGCAGGCCTGATTAGTCTCCATGGCTCCTCTGGCGTTGGAAACCTGTGAAATGGTAGAAGGAGAATGCATAGTGAGAAGGGCAGGTTGCTCCAGAGCCACAGGGACCTCACCCATTTCGAGGGGGACACCACCAGGAACTAGAGTGAAGGTACCTGGGGCCAGGAGTGCTGGGTAGGACCATGTCTGAGCTGAGGTCCCCAACGGCTGTCAGTGCAGAGGCTTTGTGCCACTTCCTCTGCCAGGGAACAGGGCTAAACTCCCATCAGGGGAGCAATGAGTGAAGAAACCAGAGCTCTCTGCCAGCTCAGCAATCTACTCAATACAGTTTAATGTTTGAGGAATGAGACTCAACTACTTTGTAATTCTTAAATAGTGAGCATGTTTCATATTTTGAGCATGTGTGCTAGAATAAAACATTTTCTTCGTTCACTAATAACCTATGTTCATTGGTAAGCCACTTGTCTCATCTGTTAAACAGAGATGAATAGGGTAAAAGTATAGGAAATTAGAAAAATATATGAGATATGCAATGTTGAGCCTAACATGTGCAGGCATTTGGGGGAGCGAGGGTTATCACCCTCCTCTTAGAGAATCTAAGCTTTGTAATAGTAAACCATGTTATTTTGAACTCGGGTTGTTTTTTGAAATATGGTATATTTCCATGAAAAAAATTAATTATTGATTGAATTGTGCTGCTATAATTAGAATTGGGTTTGAGTTCATAACAGACAGGAACACTACTTGATAAACTTGCAAACAAACAAAGCCAAAGATTGTACTTGTTACTCCTTGTTGGAGATTAATTTTATTATAAGATAACTACACTAAACTCTGCCACATCCTTATTACAACTGTTTAAGGGTTTTAGAGAACATCTCAGAGAGTCTCTGAAACCAGTCTGAGCCTGGAACTGGAGATTCCATTAGCTATCGTAAAACTGATTAATCTTTTACCCCGTTAGCATATTGATTATTGCTGCAATTACTGCCTGTAATGGATTATGGGAAGGACAGCTGAAGCAAACACACTTTATAACTGCTGCCTGTGGGTTTAGTTTGGCACCTATCCTGTACTTTCTGTACATAATCTTTTATGTATTTTAAATGCTCTAAGGTAGAGAGTGTCAGGCTAAGTGTTGTTTCAGTGTTGGGAGATAGACTTTCTGGGTTTGCGTTTACAGAGTCTCTTCACTAAGTGTTGTTTCAGTGTTGGGAGATGGGCTTTCTGGGTTTGCGTTTACAGAGTCTCTTCACTAGCGCTATGGCCGCAGTTTAATTTGTGAGCCCACAGTCACCCTGCGTGATGAGGTGAACATCTTCACTCATTTGGAAGCTGTGATGCTGAGAAGGTTAGGTGACTTCCTGAGGCTGTGCACAGTAGTGATTGGTAGAATCAGGGTTCAATCTCATTTCAGTTGATACATACTTATCAAACACCTACTACATGTAGAGCATGTGTTGAAGTGATAAACATCAAGACATGGTTTTTCTGTTCAACTCATGTTAGCTATCTTGGTGTCTGAGGTATAGGCACTGTTACTACCTGATTTTAGTTTTGTTTTGATAAAGCTAGAGTCTTGCCTTTGCCATCACTAATGATTTTATAACTGTTTAGAATCAAATGGGAGAGAACAAAGGAAGACAATACTGCAAAGACACAGAGGACCAGACCTAATTCCAGCTTGCTGTGCAGTGGTTTAATTGTGGTCTTTGCTGTTTTCTTCAATGAGGCTTATAGCACTGCTCTGGCTGGACCCCATCTTACAACCCAGCAGAGTGAGACACAGCAGGACATGGCAGCATTGCCTCATTGGAGCCATGTGTCAGGAGACAGCCAGGGGTGAGGTTCTCAGGAATGAGCCTTCCAACTCGAGGGCCTTGCTCATTCACCTAGACAGTAGCAGGACAAGCAGCCTGGTGGCCTAGTGACCTGGTAGCAGTACTGTGTGCCAGTGTACCACACATGCCCCAGGTTTTATCCTTGCCTGGAGGGAGTGTTGCATATGTGGAGCCAGAGCTCAGGCTGGGTGGGGCCTTGTGACCTCTGGCCCTCTGCAGCCCTGCTGCCCGGAAGTCACTTGTGCTCAGTGTGCTCACACCATGGGTTTGGTTACTGCCCATCTCTGTGTGTGTGTCCAGCTCTGTCCTAGTATGTCAGCAGGAGAAAAGACACTTGGATTTGGGAGAGCCTAATTAAATGTTTGAGAAAGTCTCAATCAGCACAGTGTGTATCATTGCAATGGGATTCCATTAATCGTGATACCAAGAGCTGGGTATAGATTGCCTAGATTTTTCACAATGGTTACAAACATATATGTAGTTTTCCAGTTGATTTGGCACAGTGCTAAGATGAAAGGGAAACCCTTTATATTTATTTTGTGAGGTAAATAAATAAAGCTGGAAAACAGGTCAATTTCATGCATGCAAGGTTTTATAGTAGGGAAAAAGGCATTGCACCTGTTCTGACCCTTCACACTTGAGGTTATTTGTTTTCAAACTTGACCCCAAGCACCAGCTTCAGACAATTCTATAATTAGTTTGTTAGATAAAGCATAAGGATTTTCCCCCTGATTTCTAGGACCATGGCAAAATAGAAACCTACTGTACATAGCAGTTAATTAAAGAAAAGCATTAACTATAGGCACCACCATGGCCCTGTCTTGTATCAGTATAAAAAGGCAGGAATTGTTTTGACAGCCACTGATTGGAAAGTTGCTTGCAGCCTTCCAGAAGCACGGGTACATGCTGTGGATCAATAACCGGCAAATTTCCCATTAAAAAGAATACCTGAGCAATGTTCCAAATAGCCACTGGCATCTTAATTTTCCACGGAAACCTCAAATACTTGTGTGCCAAGGACAAGTCATTTTCGGACAATTTTTCCAGACTACTTGTTAACAGTTATTGCTGTCCCAAAAGGTTGACAGCCAACATGATTGATATTTCACTTACCTGTCTTCACCGTGTGAGTAATGGCGTGCACACTGTATTTCTGGGCTTTTCAGGAACAGTCTCGTGTTGCCTTCGTATATTCCAAAGTGATTTGCACGTATTTACACTGTGTCTGTTTAAGTTTTTAGGTCCATAGAAAGAGAGAATTGCCTTCCTTTACAGTTTGAAAGCCTTTGCAGGGGAGGCCATGCTCATTTCAGTCATTAGCAAACAGTCCCTCCTGGACCCCTCCCTCGTGTTCACCTTCACCTTTCTTGTTTGCAGTGCAGAAAGCCTTGGCTTCCTCCGCTTCCGATCCTCACAATGTTGTAGGAAAAAGACTGATTCTAAAATAACTTCATATAAAGCCAATAGAAAGACACAGGTTTTTAAAATTTATTTGTTTTTGTTTTATGTCCATTAGTGTGTTGTCAGGTCTCCTGGAAATGGAATTACAGACAGTTGTGAGCTACCACATGGGTGCTGGAAATCGAACCCGAGTCTTCTGGAAGAGCAGCCAGTGTTGTTAACCACAAAGCCATTTTTTCAGTCCCAAGATACAAGTTTTTGTCTTTTAGCATGTTAGTGAGCATGATAATCAATTTTCAGGAATTTCCTGAAAATGTGGTAATTAAGTGATATATGTATGTTTAAATATAAAAACAGCAAAGATGAGAGAGAGAGTTTTGCTTTTGATAGACCCTAAAATACAAAGTCAGGTTGGAGAGATGGCTCATTGGTTAAGAGCACTGACTGCTCTTCCAGGGAACTGAGATTTGATTCCCAGCACCACATGGTGGCTCACACCATCTGTAATTCCAGGCTTTTTTCCAGTCTCTGCAGACACTACTCATGCTAGTACTACACAGACATATATGCAGGCAAAACACTTGGACAAATAAAAAAATTTTTTAAACAATTTTGGGCCCATTCAGTGGTTTTCATTGTAGGCATTTTTCTTCATGAACATCATTTTCTTGTTTGTTCAGCTTAAAAGAGATATAAGAAGCCATCTCAAGTATAGGTGGACAGGTGGTCCAGGAAGTATTCCAGGAAAAGAGGATGGGACCTCAGTTCAGTCTTCTTAGTGCCTTGGGATTATTTTATGAAGGGCAGTGAGCTGTTGTCTTACTCAGGCTCTTGTATTTTGTGTGATCCATCTTAAATTATGCCTAAGGCTAAATTATGCATCAGAAGTAGATTTTCTAGAAGGGGACTATCTTTTTACGTAGGGATTCTGTTGTCCTTGGTTAAGTAATATGTTGTTTACTGGTTATCTGTGTGTTTTTATACATGTGCATGTTTGATTAACTGACATGTGAATTCAAGCCAAATATTGAGTCTATTCACTTTGCTTTACAAATTCAGAAGAAAAGGACGAGGAAATCTGAGTAATTTCTATCAAAATGCTTTTTGCGACATTTAAAATATGTATCATTTTAGAGTATAGTAAATACTAACATGGGGTTTTAGTTAATATTGTTAGTCTTAAAGGTAAATGGTGGTATGGATGATAACCCCATCCTGGACTTCCAAATCCTGAATATATCCACTGGAGTAATTTTGATGTGCAAATATAGGGAACATCTTCTCAAGGCTGATATGTGCATACCAGCCATTTACAAAAGTGCAATGAATTAAACAGCCCGTAAGAGTCTGTCCTAGTGTCCATGCATTACTGAGTAATTTCTTTCTATTATCTCTTTGCAGTATTATTCCACAGTAATGGAACAGCAAGTAAATGGCCAGCTAATAGAGCCACTGCAGATATTTCCAAGAGGTAATGTTGAACAAATTCTAATCAACGATGATTATTTCAGCAAACTGTTTCATCAACAGTTATGTTTTCCAAAGGTTTAAATGCACATAACATGATGTTTAGCTCTTAATTTGAAAAAAAAAAGAAAAACAAAAGAAGTATTCATTATCGTGGGGGATTAGCTGTATTATAGTTATAGCAGATAAAATATCTAATCTGCTAGAGTAAATTAAACTAACTAGATTGGTTTTTTGTTTTTGAAGTACATACTTACATTCGCTTAAAGAACTCTTTGGGAGTCCCCATGAATCAAAAACCAAGGCAAATGGATGGCTTTAACTCTGGGTTTATAAATTGTGGCTCATGATGGTGAAAGCTGCTAGTGTGGAAGCTCTGAGAAGTGGGGTTCTAGGACAGCACTCTGGACAGAAGTGGGGTTCTAGGACAGGGCTCTGGGCAGAGCTCAGTATTTGTCTAGGGGTAGGGGAAGCAGTTGATTAAGTCTCCAAATACATGAGTGGACGAGGGTGAGTCTCAGTGAGAATCCCTCTTTTGGGTTGGGTAGTACCAGCCTTGTATCATTATGCATTATGATTGTGCAATTGTGCAAAATTCCCTTAAAACTTGAATAATGCTGAAAAGAGTTATATAAACCAGTGTGTTTGACTGTTATTTTTGTCCCACTTGAAATCCATGTTTTCTAACTAATGGAACAGACCAGGAAATCCTCTAAGTAACTCTTCTAGAAATAGCTTAATTGAAATAATTAAAAGTTAAACTCACCTTCTTTAACTGTACAGATAATCATGGTATGAGTTTTCCAATTAAACATTCTAGACTTTCATTACCTGTAACTCAGAAGTTTGAATGGCTCAATTAACCAGTGGGCTCTATTTGCAGAGATGGTCTCCAAAGGCAGCTGGCTTGGCCAGCCAGGGAGGAGATACGGGTTCAAGTGCAGTATTCCTCCTTCGGCGTTTATGTGGGCAGAGGAACCAGGGAGCTTATTTTATTAGTAGTAAGAACTTAATGAAGGGCTAAGTGAGGGGATAAACTGCTTCTTAAGCTCAGTGGTCATCCAAAAGAAAAGTATGATTGATCAGACTCTGTGGTGCTTGACTGAACTGGCGAACGGAGGGAGACTGCCGTTTCTTTGTAGATGGCCTCTTACCACGACACAGATTATTTTCTGGTTTTCTCAGTGACTGTAGAATTGGGGCAAATTTAAAAAGTTATTTCCTCCAAAAGGAATAGTGTTTTACAGGCTGAAAATCTCTGTCAATTGCTCCTGAGCTCTTATGGCAAAGCCAGGTACAGAGCCCAGAGGATCTAGTTGCCATGCTGGAGAGCTTTTCTTTTCAATGAGCTATCTCCTCTCTCCCTGAGAAATCTTTTCGGTTTAGTTCCCTTTCCCTGTATGGGCAGCCTTGTGGGTGTTACTATTCCTAGCAGAGCCCCCTTGGTGGTGGCCTGCCCAGCAATTTTACAGTTGGGGTTACTGCTTCCATTGTATGGACTGTTGGGGCTCAGAGAGGTGAAGTAACTGGAGAGTTTAGTGTGCTCTGAGTGAGAAGTTGGTTTAGATCCCAGTTGGTTTCTGGGGAAAGGCATATAACTTCAGGCAGCAGTGAGGTGTGTGAGTGGAGTTTGGAGAACTTAGTGTAAAAGTAGAAGAGGTTGCTGTAAAGACAAAACTATGAGATGCTAGTGCGACCTTTGAGACTTAATGCACATTAAATGTAGTGTCACCAAGGCATGCTGAGAATTCCAAAATGTGACTTCATCCCCCTTTCTGGGGTTCTTGTCTGTGCTGTGATTTGGGTATTTTGCATTCTTTCTGTTGTCTTGCTTTTTGCTACCTCGCTGCAGATGCAGATGAGTTATATATTTAATCAGTTATATTTTGTCAGTTTGACGCAAGCTGGAAATTCCTGGGAAGAGGGAACCCCAATTGAAAAATTATCTCCGTCAGACTCGGATGTCTGTGGGCATTTCCTTGATTTCTAGTTAACGAAGGAGGACCTAGACCACTGTCTGCAGTGCCAGCCGTGGGAAGACTATCCTAGGTTATATAGAAAGGTGTCTGCAAACAAGTCACTTAGTAGCCCTTTATGACTTCTGCTTCAGTTCCTCCAGGTCTCTGCCTTGGCTTCTTCTGATGATGGGCTGTAACCAGTAAGCTAAATGTACTCTTTCTTCCCCAGGCTGCTTTTGGTCATGGTGTTACCAGAGCAGCAGAGGTGCACACCAGGACAACGTACAGTTAGAGTGTGGGCGTGGCAGGAGATTCGCTGGGCCTTCCTGGTCAGTCAGAGGCTCTCAAGCCCTATAGGGCCCGTGCCTAGGTTCCATGTTCAAAAGAATCTTTAGAGTGAGCAAGTCGGCAGGACAGGAGACAGTGATTTTACTCCAGTCACATTGTCTTCTCATTCCACGTGTCACTGTTGTCTTGAATAGTATTCCACTCTTAGTTCATGGCCAACTCCTCCCTGTGGCTCAGAGCTGTGTTAAATATTAATAAGTATGAAAATTGGCTAGCATTATAGTAACTGCCTTTTTAACTCCAGAATGTATGAGGTTGCTGGGGTTTTGAATGCAACATGGCTGTTTAGATTTCCAGTCACAGAGGTTTGAAGAGGCAGATGAGAAGCAAACATTGTTAAGGTTAGAAAAGACTGCTGGAGTCTCTCTTATTCCTTGGCTCACCACCCTTTTTCCTGCAGATGCAATAGTCTAAAGGAATACTGAGGGTCCCTTAAGGGCTGGGCACCAGATGTATATAGCTGTTGTTTTGTTCAAAGAGTGGAGTCTTAATGTATTAAGTATTTTATGCACTTAAAGAATAAAAACATTTACTCGTGTTGAGATATATCTTGGGGATAATATTTTGGCATAACCTGATAAATTCATTTTTAGAGTTACATTTACTTTATTTTATGTATGTTTGTGTACCTGAGTGTGTGCCTGACCTTGTGTGTATGGGAACCGGAGAAGGTTAAAAGAGATGCGTTGGATGCGTTAGAATGTCTGGGCTTAGAAATGAGCCACCATGTGGTTGCTGGGAATCGAACCTGGGTCATCTGGAAAGCAGCCTGTGCTCTTTATCTTTGAGCCATGTCTCCAGTCCTAATAACATAATACATTCAGATTTGCTTCAAGTCTACACCTTGTAATTACCATGCAGTCTTCTCAAGCAGCTCTATTTCTGTTGTCAGGAAGAGAAAAAGAATCAAATTCACCCTTCTCTAAACAATCAGTGAGAATCGACAGCCCCTTACCACTCTGTTGTAAGACACTATGGTATTTGAACAGACTCGGTCTATAACATGGCTAGAAAGCTTTGTGTTTTAAACCTGATGAAGGAGCATCTGCGGGTTAGAAATGTCTCACTTGTAGCCCAGGGTGGTGCTGGGAAATCCCTGTCATTTTCCCTGGCCCTACGTTATCTTCAGAGCTAAATGGGAGCAGATAACAAGAAATCTTATAAAATTGTATGTCTGTATTTTAGTAAATCTGATTGCTTATGGCTGCATAAAATTTGAATACACCCAGACTTGCATATTCCATCTTGGAGTTCATAGCAATCTTTTTGGCATTCAAGGACCCTTTCCCCCTTCAAAGCAACAAAGGCAGAGACCTGCTGTTTCTCACAGCCTTTGACTGCCTCGTGCAGTTCCGTGGAGTTAGGGAAGACTGCAGCCATCTGAACCACGGGGAGGAGTCTCATCATTTTAGCTTGGCTAACGTGGCTTTGGTGTTTTAAGCAGAAATTGGAATTCATATGAAGTGGTGTCAGAGAGTGCTGTGCATTTATAAACGCTCACTCCTGCAAGTTAAAAACCCGGTTCATAATTCCCACCTTGGGTCTTGGGGGCCACTTTTCAATCATTTCTCTCTGCTAATTTTGGTGTCACCCTCATTTCTTTTTAAACGATTCATTTTGAGCAAATTTGTAAATGGCCCTGATGTGTTCTACAATTTAGTCAATTACTGTTTCAGCCTGCAAGCCTCCTGGGGAACGGAACATACATGGCCTGAAGGTACGAATTTCAATAATTGTTTCAGTAAAGTTAGATGGATTTGTAATGCTGTGTTCCACTTATTGAAATGTCAAATAAAACTGCACTTTCTCAAGCTCTGACAAGCAATCTTTTTTCTCTTTTTTTGAGTGGTGGGGGTGGAAGGGCGACATCTGTATTTGCTTACGCTGTGTGTGTACTTGGAGCCAGGGCCTTTGGTGCTGTATTTTTCAATTATCTGGAACTGTTTTGTTGGTCAGTTTCTCCAGGATGTTCCTGGGGTCTGTTCTCCACAAAGATTCATTTGAGCATGAACATGGACTTCATTTTGGTGATTAATTAAGCACATAAGCATATTGCACACAGGGTGCCCTCCCTCTTCTCTCGACATATTTATGTTTGGAACACATATCTGGTTAATGCCTTCTCATTGTTCTGCATGTTTTAAAGTCTGGATTTCGGCTAAAGGCTTCACAGTTGAAAGAAAAAAGCTGGCTATTTTATTAGGCTCAAGTGTTTTATAATTAATTACTTGGACCTCATTTTCTAGTGAATGAGAAGCAGTTGTAGAGCTGGAAGTGGGTGGTATCCTGAGCTTTGCTACTAACCCCCAGACACAAGCTCAATGCACTTTCATGGGCATCTGCTTTTATATTGTTCTAGATAGTGAGCTGAGGTTTTCACCCTTGGTTTTTTCTTTCTTTCAGCACTGTTTAAGTATTTGAATAATGGCAGGCATGGGGGATTATGTAATATATGGATTGTACAGTTCTGTAACCTATATACTGAATACACTCCAACCATGGGTCTGTCTAGCAACAAGCTAATTAACCTTCATAGCAAGATGAGACACTGTGTGGTGAATTATAGGTTAATTAGAACTGTGTCCTCAGAACACAAGGCTGATCAAACTTTTCTCTTTACTTATAGGTGAATACGCGAGCTGGACCATCTCAACATACCAGCCCTGTAGTCTCAGATTCACTTCCAAGCAATAGGTGAGGACAGACAAGGGGAGTGTGCCCTGCTTCGATCCTCTCTCCAGGTGGGGGTGGGAAGAGGCTTGGTCAACACATGTCTGTTCTGTAAGGTAGAAAAGTATAGATGGCTGTAAAGAAAAGTGGACTAGCCAGATAGCCCTCGCTGCATATTGGCTGAAGAGAAAAAAGACTTAACACAGAAAACTAAATCAGAGGCAGGTGAGATGGCCAGTGGATAAAGCGCCTGCCAGGCAAGTATAAGGGCCTGAGTTTGGATCCCAGCCCCCATGTAAAATCCAGATGTGGCAGCAAACATCTGTGACTCCAGTTCTAGGGAGGTGGAGACTGAGGCAGCTCTCAGGAGCTCACTGACCAGCCACTCTATCTGAGTCCATGAGCTTCAGGATCCTCAGTAAGAGACCCTCTCACAAAGTACAAGGCTGGGAGCCACTGAAGAGGAAGATACCATGTATGAACTTCTGGCTTCCACAAATGTGCAAATATGTGTGCAGACCCACATAAGCACACACCTTCACCATACAGACACATGAATGGATGGATGGATGGATGGATGGATGGATGGATGAAGATACAAAAGGTGGCATCGACATGTTACACCGTTAACTTTGTTCTAGAATAGTTTTCCCTGAGTCAAATTGTATAGACTGTTCTGTGACTGTTTCAATCTTGGTACAGTTACAAGCTGTGTGATACCAGGTCTTTCTTGCTTGTCCATCTTTTGACAGTGTTATTATCTATCTGCTGGCATCTTCACCAGAGTCAGGGAAAGAGTCAGATGTTGACATTTAACTTGACCAGCAGTGCTGCTCATTAATGGCATCTCTGGTTGTCCAGGAGATTAAAGCTACTGTAACAGGAAGGTCATTTTTGTTAATTCATGCTAGCATCACCCCACGCTGGGACAGATCCTAAGCCTTTCAAAGTCTTTTCATAGGCCTGAGTTTAACCACACTATGGTAGTACTCAGGTCAAAGGGGTGACTTGGGATATTTTGTCCATGTGTCCAGTTAGTCTGCTAGTAAACAGCACATTGTTCACTGGAGGGGGTGGGGGGCTGCTGGAAGGTGGTTGCTCTGGATTGCAGAGTTACAATGGTGCCTGAAAAACTGACAGAACCAGAAAACCTTTCTCCATCCTGCGCTGAAGATTCCTGGCCTCGGGCCTTTAATAGTGTGTGCATAGCCTTTTATGGGCTGAGGTAGAGTTTAGGCTTCTGCTTTTCCTTCACTCCTGTCTGTCTTCCTTTACCCACGGTCTTGGGTCTTTGGCTGTAGGTTTCTGATATGACTCAGGCTTACCATTTGGCACAGGCTGTGGTAAGGGTTCCTTGTTGTCCACTCTCCTCATGGTGGGAACATCTATAGGAGTGCTTGCATCTTAATAATGGAAGCCACAGAGACCCTCTGCTCCTGTGATCCTGCCCTCTTCTTTATTTTCTTTTAAAAATTTAAACATTTTATTTTATATGTATGTTTGCTTGTATGGATGAATATGCAACATGTGTGCCCAGTGCCCACTGAGGCCAGAAGAGGTGGTTAGAGCCCCTGGAACTGGAATTACAGACGGGATGGTTGTGAGCCTTCACCTGGGCTCTGGGAACCAAACCTGGGTCCTCTGCAACAGCAGAAAGTACTCTTAAGTAGTAATCTATCTCTTTAACGTTTCTTTTTCTTTAATTGTTGAGAGTCTTGCGGTAGACCTCAAACGTGGTCTTGCCTCATCCCCCAAATGCTACCATTACTGATGTGTGCTGGCATGCCTTCTCCACAATCCCAGCTGACCTGAGAGCCCCCCCCCCCACTAGATCCCTTCCCAAAGCCGCTGCCCGGGTTGTTTTACTGTGGGCGTCAGTATCCACCCACTCACCTTCCGGCTGGGAACACGGGACTCTAGAAAGGGGTCTCCTTTAACAGTTGCTTCCATCTTAGAGTGCAGTTAGCTAGCTAGTCACCAGTATGTCATCTGCCTGGTCTTGCGGGACAGATGTTTGCTTCTCCACAGGGATCGTGGCTCTGTAGACACTGCTTTGCATTCCCTCTCTTCATACTGCCTGGACATGTGAGTCACGGTCCTACAGAGAGGAGGAGTGTGTGTAGAGGACTGCTTGTTCACAGATAGAACATTTCACTGCTACCGCTGATTCCAGAAAAGATGATGGGCACACAGGAATGGCAGGCACGTGAGCCCTAGGGAAGGACAAGGTTTTCCCCTGGTGTTTTAGATTACACTTTCATTACGGCATAAAAAGCCAGATGGATTTGAAAAGATTTCAAATCAGAGAAGCAGAGTTACTTCCAGCCTTCCACAGTCAGTGTAGCCACAGTGAGGATTAGCTGGGGTAAGAAACGGTCCTATCTCCCCGTGAAGTATTGTAAGACTCTTGGATCGGATGAAACGTCACCATCTGGCTATCTCATGACTTCATCCGGGCATCTTCACGTGGGGATATGGCAGCCTCCTAGAGAGTGGATACTGATTCCTATCATGGGAAGAATGGTAATTGAAAAAGTCCTACGGGTGTTTTTAATATGTTACTGTATACTGCCCATGTTCTGTGCCCCAGGTTGATAACTAATCAGCAGGTATTTCTTGAGTGCCTCTCATTCATTAGTTGCTGTCCTAAGACTGTGATGTGACAGGATGTTGGGAAGGAAGCAAATGCTTGCAGAGAGAAACACTAGACAGGGATATGTTTCTGTTTAAACTGAGTACTCAGAGCTGGCTTCTTGAGGAAAGTGATGGCTTCTAGACCTGATGCACAAGGAGGACCGAGTTATGTCACAATAAAGACATTTCAGATGGAGGGATGTGCCTGCGACAAGGCCCTGGTTGTACTGGGGCTGACTGGCTGGAGCCTGAGGAGAGGTACCTGGTTAGGTCAGGGTGTGGACAGTTGGGGGAGAGCAACAAAGTTGTGGGAGGCAAGGATGCAGACAGGAGTCAGGTCATGAGAGGTCTAGAAGGTCCAGGGAAGCTTACCTTTCCTTTCCTGGCTTGGAGAACCAGAGAGGGCTGTGGTAGCAGAGGGCAAGCCAGCCCAGCATTGGTAGATACTTTGCCTGTGGGAAGTAGGAGGAGGGAAAGCTCTAGCCTTACCCTGCTCTCCTTTGATGCTTGACTCCCGTTCTTTGCCAAATGGATACCCAGGCTCTTCCCAATATCTGGGCTAGGGATGTGCTTCCTGGGCCAAGGCTGCCCCTTTGTTTTCATTCAGATACGTTTTAAAGGAGCTTTTTCTTTTTGGGCTTGAATTTGGCGCCTCTCAGCACCTACTTGTGAAGATGGAGTTTTGCCTCCAGAACTCAGCTGTTCCCTCTTTCATGTGAGCTCTTCCTGCTGTCTTCTCTGCCACAGCACATCCTTCCAGCAGCCTCACCTTCCTAGGAGCTCTGCACCTGCCCACTGCAGCACCCCTGTGGGCTGCACGGATGCTCCGGGGAAACCCCACAGTCCCCTGTCAGTCTCCTCTATCTTAGCTGGGACAGCCTTGCTACTTGTATTAGTCAGCTCTTCTTCTCTAAAATGGAAGACCCAAGATAGTCCATTTGTTAAGATAAAAAGTTTACGTAACACACAATTTGGGTTATTGAAAGCCAAATGGCCTAGGACAGACCTTGGTGATGACTCCTTGTGACTGTCTCTCATTCAGAGTGACTGATACAGGGAACCAGAGAGTGAGAACTGGGTTCTGCAATCCCTTTTCAGGTCACTCCTCCAACTGGCATTAGCATCTCCCACTAGAATCTTTTCAAGGTCCACACCCTCAACATAGACACACCAAGGGTGGAGTCTCTGATACATGGACCCGTTGGGAATAAACCAGCTCCAAACCGGAACCCTAAGGCACAGTTCTGAGGCATCATTTCCTACTTCAGGATGAAGTGAGACTGCCACAGGTCTTGAGGGTTATTGTTTGCATCCGGGGCTCTGTGCATTTTAGCCTTGTGGGTTAGCACATGGTACCTCTCACTAGTGAGCCTGTGCATCTGTCTGTCTGTCTGCTGCTGTCTCTTCTTTTGTTCCTCACCTTCTCCTTCAATCTGGCTAGCCTTGACTGTCTCTGAGAACCAAACCATCTTCTGATGGCTGTTCTTACTTGATTACCACCCACCCACATGTGCCCTGTGTGGACTCCTGTGCCCCACCCACCCACCAGGCTATAGCAGGTGCCCTGTGGACTCCTATCAGCACCCTCCTGACAACAATAGCAGGCGCCCTGCATGAATGCCTGTGCCCCACTCCCACCCCTGCTTCTTTTGACTGTAGCAGTGAACACATCAGAACACGGTCATCTTGGTCTCCAGTAGCCGCAGTGCTCTGGGAGGGCGGTGACTACATGTACCCAATGCAAGCCCTGGTCTGAGGCGTGCCACCTGAGTCCTTGCTGGGACAAGTAAGAGGGTGGCTGTGTATGCTTATGTCCACTTTCACTTCTCCCTCAGATTGAGTTCTCCCAGCTTACTCTGTTTATGACATCAGTTCTTTAGTTTCTTTTTGCTATTTCTTTTTAGTTTTGGAGACAGCATCTCATACTATAGACCAGACACGCCTAGAACTCACCTTGCAGCCCACGTTGACCTTGAAGTCACAGCAGTCTTTCTTCCTCAGTCTTCTTAGTGCTGGGATTGTAGATAAGAACAACTGAGTCCAAGTCTACCTTAATAAAAACTGTTTGGGCATTGTACCTGCATGTATGTATATGCACCATGTGCATACAATGCCTGTGGAGCCCAGAAAAGGACGTCAGATACCCTGGAACTGGAGTTACAGGTGTTTATGGGCCTCTTTATGGATGCTGGGAATGGAACCCTGGTCCTAGACAAGAACCACCAGTGCTGTTTAACCCCTGAGCCATCTCTCCTGCCCCTAGCCCTGTGTTCTTATTCTTTTACTCTTTGGATATCTCAGTGTCTTTCCTCAGGTGTTACAGCCAGGTTACAATTGTGTGCAGTTAAATTTTAAAACATTTTAAAAGGGGTTTTGGTAACTCAAATTCTCATGAATAGAAATAAAGTGTTGAATAATCAGAATCCAAAACAAATTTACTGAAAGTTTTTTTCATGCTAAGACTTGAACCTAAGACCTTGCACATGCTAAACATATACTCTACCTCTGAGTGCTACTCCTCCCACGCTTTTTAAAGCTAGGCCAACACATATAGATATTGTCATGTAAATGGAATCAGTATTCCCTCTGTTACTTTCAAAATGTAAGTTGTTCTTTGGCAGAGGCGTATGACATTTTATTAGACTGAGCTCATCAACCCACATGGTCTTCCTAGGTCATAATTACTGAATTCAGGTCCCTCCACCAAGGCCTTTCTAAACAGCATGGCCTCCTCCTCCTGTAAAATTAGGGTAATTAAGCTCTCAGTCCATCCACTGCTAGGGTAAGATTGATGAAGCTATGGTAAGGAATAACATTTTGTTTCTTGGATGAAAGACATTTTGTAAATGCCATGAATCAAAGTATTATTTAAGTTTATGACATAATGGACTATCTGTGGAGAGAACACAGAGGAGCCTTTGTTTGGTTGTTTATGTCTTTACAATAACCAGAATTATCAAATTGAGAGTCATTTATGGGAATACAAAGATTTAAATATTTTTCAGACAAGTGTGTATCCATGTAAGTGATAATGTGAATTGGGACAAGATCCTTTTTTCTGTAAGTTAGGGATAATAACTACACATAAGGAAGTATAAAGTTCCTGAGGGCTCCCTGTGACAGTGACTGGCATTGCTTAGCACCCTGTTAGTGGAACTGCCATGACCATGTTGAACTGGTTTTGTGGCAATTGCTCACTTTTTGGTATGTACTGTAGCTTTTGTTCCAGTCTGTAAAATTCTTGACTATTCCCCCTAGACTGATTGGACTCTGGAGGATTCTAGAATCCTTAGGTGAAGGCATATATTAGACAGTTTTTAAAAAGTAGGAACTGAGGCCCAGTAGTCTGTGTTGGACTACAGCAGAATTTTCAGGAGTGTTTGGAGAGAATGATTATCAGGGCTCAGCTTGAGGTCTGAGGCCGTCTCCAGCTTTTTTATTAAAGGTGTCAGGTGGAGCCACTGTGGTCCTGATCCCGTTTGCTTCCTGCTGTATTTAGATCTATTTATGCCTTTCCATGTTACCACTACACCTGTCACGGAGTAAAACTGACCACCATTTCTTGAACATGTAACACCTGACTCTTCAGAGGCAAGGAGGGAATGGAGCATAATAGAATGAATTGAGGTCTGTGTTCTCAGATAGCTTCCAATGTCAGGCAAGAGTGTAGGAGAAGAAAGATCCACACTGGTAAAAGAGAGTTTGCCTGGCAAAGAGCATAGTCTGAGCAGTTGAGGATAGAGCTGGTCAGCTCTACATTCCAGAGAATAATAGTTGTGGAGGTGCTGTTTTTTAAAAAATTGATTTATTTTTTTTTGTGAGCAAGTGTTGTACGTGTGTGTGTGCGTGTGGTCTGTGCACCGTGTGCAGGCAGCGCCTGCAGAGGCCAGAAGCGGGTCTGGGTCACCCAGAACTGAAGTTTCAGACAGTTGTGACCCACTATGTGGGTGCTAGGAACCAAACCTGGGTACCTTGAAAGAGCAGCCAGTGCTCTTAACTGCTGAGCCATCTTTCTAGCCTGGCAGGTGCCATTTTACAGCCCTTGCTCCTTAGTGGGGTAACTATGTAGAGGGTTAACCAGTTAAAGACTTGAACTTCAGAGCTTCCTACAGCCATCCCTCTTTCTTAAGCGCTGTGACTAAATTTAGCTGCAGAAATGTTTACATGCCGTGTCATCTTCGGCTCCTGTAGCAAATGCCCGAGGCAATCAGCTGATGAAGAAGGTTTATTTTGGATCTGTATAGACGGTTTCAGTCTGTGAGTAGGTCCCACTCATTTCTGCCTGATGATGGGGCAGGGTTTCATGGTGGGACCATGTGGTGAAAGAAGTAGGTCACTTCCTAGTGAGCGAAGCAGAGAAAGGCAAAATGAAGGAGGTGGGTACCCCACAGTCTGTGCAGAGCATGCCCCCAACAAACTGAAACATGACACCAGGCCCCAGTGTTCAGAGTTAGTACTGAGGTCAGGGTCTGTGCGATCCACTTACTAGGTGGCAAATAGCCGCATAAGTTCAGAGGACATTTTAATAATCACTAAATAATCAAGGAAGCTGAGTTTCCTAGGAGGGCAAAGCAAAGGGAAGGCAGCCTGTGGTGTATAAGACAGTGCTGTCTGGTGACATTTCCTCTGCCTGGTTACCTATAATGCAGATATGCTGCTATTTATAGAAAGAGGAGAGGTAATGCGTCCCAGATCTCATAGCTCCTGACAGTGGCTACTGCATGCTTGTTTCCAGGAAGCCAAGTGAGTGATAACTGTTACCTGTAGTAAGAGACCAGAGTATAATCCATCTATAGTTTAGAGTTCTGTAATCTTGGATGCTGGAGAATATTCCCGGAGTGCACTTGTTCAGTGTTCTGTGTATCAGTTGTGAAGCCCCAAAGTCATCATGGAGGGGCTTTCGTCCCACTACATAGACCACTTCCTAAAAAAGGAGCATAGTTTATACCTCAAATAAAGACATATTTTAGTCAACATTAATTTATCATCATCATCATCATCATTATCATTAATTGTTAGACAAGTTCTCATATAGCCTAGACTGGCCTCAGACTCCTCATGTAGCTGAGGATGACCTTCAACTGCTGTTCCTCTTCTTGGGATTACAGGTGTGTGCAACACACTCTGTTTACCTGGTTTTGGGCATCAACCCCAGGGCCTGGTGCATGGGAGGCAAGTCGTGTGCCGCCCGAGCCACATCCTCAGCCCCTGGTCTGGAATTTGCAGTTGTGTTGAGAGTTATTGGTGACTTTGTCGCTGACAGTATCTTTTCTTTGCAGCTTGAAGAAGTCCTCGGCTGAACTGAGAAAGATACTGGCCAATGGCCAGGTAAGTATTGTAGCATGCTGAACATCAGAGTGTAGCCATTGTAAGTATTAGGCCATGAAGAAGGTGCACATTTCTTCTTGTCATAAATGAATGCCACAGCTTAATTTGATTGGCAGAACCATCTGCAGCACATTTTTCAGCCTGAGCTAATGGGTTTCACTCCCAGCAGATTGAGGCACGGTGCACACACCCCACTGCCATCTCAGTTTAAAAAAGTTAATCAGTTCTGAACAAGTCATCAACCCGCGGGTTGTTGACAGGGCCCTGTGTTCCAAAGTGACTGTTTCTTTCATTATCTTTGGGGACAAAAGGGGAAGACTGTTACTTTCCAGCCTTAGCTCCTCTTTTGTTCAGAGACCAGCATTGGCTTGTGTGGAGACTAAAGGCAGTCTGGGCAGACTGTGGCACGTGAGTCCCTGGGCTTCAGGGATCCTTGGTTTGTCTTGTCAATGAGCCATCTGAAACTGAATGACCTAACCCAGCCAGGAAGGACAAACAGGCCCGCAGGCCACTTATTTTTGACTAATTTTGATTCAAGTAAATGGAAACTTCTAAAAAGTATAGTGCTTTTAAACATTCACTAGTAAATGAAGCTACCTACAGGGGCTGCAATGCCTTAGTAGCAACATAAATGCGTTTTAATGTTTGTTACAGCGAAAACCCTTTGATAGCCTTGCAGGCAGCGCCTGTCCATTGCGATCAAGCCTGCCTATTAGGCTCTATTGACTGAGACATCTGTGTCACTGCAAATAAAAGACTCTTATTGATTTTCTTAACTGCTGTTCACTTCCGTCCATGTTTCGAAGGCTGAGATCTTAATTATCTCCGATGCTTATTCAGTGCCTCCGCACACCGACCTCTCCAAGCCTTACTGGCATTTCATGAATCAAGGACTTATAGTTGAACATGTCAAGAGGACAAAGCCGGATTCTCACACTTGTCCTATAATAACACCTGTAACATTGTGTGTGTGTCATGTGTAGAAGTACTTCTGGACGTTTGGCACACAATCTTTGGAATAGTTATAAAAAATTAAGTTGATCTGGTTCTCACAGCTTCTCAGCCAGTGTGTATGAACTCTAGTCATCAAATGTTCCACAATCAGTGGAAGAGAATCTGACTTGGTGGTGTATGTGTGTCTCAAACTCTGAGATATTAGGGTCACACCTGACTCCTCGCACATTCCAAGCCAGTGCTATCCCCTGAGCCTCCAAATGTTGGATAACGTTTACTTACTACTTTTGCCTTGCATTAGTTTAGACCAAGGTCTGCCCCTGATGCCTTGTGCCTCGTATGTGTGCATTGAACAAAAGCCAGAGTACTGCACCCAGGCCATTTATATATCTTCAGCATGCTTGCATTTTCATTACTAATTATAATTTATGTACAAGTCACTCGTGTTCTTCAACTGGAAAATATATTTCAAAATAGACATAAATTAAGAAGTTTTAACTACTTTCCAAAATGAAAAACATTTCATTTTCGTTGCCCATGCATGTGTGTATGTGTGTGTTGTTTACAAACATTAGGGACATTTCAGAATGCTGGTGTGTGTGTGTGTGTGTGTGTGTGTGTGTGTGTGTGTGTAAACCACAGCCCCACAAATATTGTAGTAGGGTCAGTTATGAGGGTCTCTGCAGTGGGAGATGGGCTCGGCAATGGTTTTTGACACTTAAATATTGTTTATTGCTTTCTCTAGGGAATATGCTAACCCCACAGTAAATAGTGTGGCAGTTTCTTTTTATTTTCAAAGATAAGCTTATCTTATGCTTACTTTTGCTCAAAAATAAATAAAAATTAAGAGACAAGAGTACTGCTTTTCTGTATGCTTTCGAAACACCTACTTGTGCTAAACTCCTCAGTTGGTGCTGGGGAGCAACTAACCGAGGGTGAGATTTCATTGTGGTGAAGAATGCAGAGGGCGTGGCACCGGTAAATCTCAAGGCTGAACACTGACACTGTTTGATATGAAAGATGTAAGTCACATTTAACGATACTTGAACACTTGAGTGTAGTTTTATTTTAGTGGTTTAAGCTCTCAAGCATTAATAATGATTTGCCTTTCCACTAGCCTCCACTTAGATTTCATAAGGAATTCATATTAATCATTAACAGAAAGGGACATGATTCTTCAAGATAATCAAATATTGACAGGTTAGAAATAGCTTTCTGCCTGGGTTCATTGATATAGGTTATGTGATATAAATATTTATTTCTTTTCTGTCACTCAGAGTAAATGCCACCAATTGATTCAGCATTGATAGAGTGTCAACAGTTCATAAGAAACATTTGACTGGCTTGTGTTTTCCGATTAGTCTCTGCTCTATAAAGTGGGATTTACTAAATCTCCCCAATTGTCTGCTCATAGAGTGTGACGCCTTCTGAAACCATTATTGCTGCGATTTCTGAAGCAAAGGTCTTTTGCTAGGACTAGGTTCTGTGAGGCCTTTACATATATAATAGGATTAATTGAGCATTTTTATTTTAATGATTTATAAGCTATATACTTATTCTTTTTAACACAATCAGACAATAAACAACATATTCTTTGTTTATCTATATTTGAATTCCATCTCATTGTGCCCATTAATTTCATTAATATGTTAAATCAAGAGTCACTTTACAAGTTTACCTTTAGTCCTTGGAACGGAACTGTTCTTTTTAGTGTTGTCACTTTATGGTGGAGGATTCCAGTTTCCAGCTTAATAAATAAATCAAAAGCTATTTTGGACCTGTTTCATTGAGAGCTACGTATCAGACTTGCTGTGGTATTTTTGGAGTGTGTTTTCCCCCATTTGAGTCCAGCATGGCTTTGTCTGTGTAATGTTGGCCCTGAGTTTGAAAATGACTGGAAAGAGTTCAGATGGTCAATTCATGGGATTTTAAAACAGTAGTTGTCACTCCATGGACCTGTGATTTTTACCTCTGTGTCTCTAAAATTGTTTCTCTTCCTTTTGTTTTTTGATTTTGTATCGAGATTGACTATATTTACTTTTAACATAAGTCCAGGTTAACACTCCAGGAAATCACACTACAGCCAGTTCCTTTCCTGTCAGGTTTTTGTTCCTTCCAGAATTTCAGATAGCTTTAGAAAAAATCTCTAAGCTGGGGAGGGTAGGAACCCACTGTAAAAACTATCTTTGAAAACCCAGTCAGCACCAGCCCGTAAAACTCTCCAGATCTAAATGGTGCAGTCTTAGCTCCTTGTGAAGAGTGGGGCAGAAATGAGTCTGTGTAAAGCAGAGCTGCAGGGCAGAGCCCCTCTTCTTGCCCAGACAGAGCCTGACATCAGTGGCTGCTGTCTGCACTGCCTTCTGCCCCCCACGTCTCTTTGAACCAGAATAAAGGCACTGCCAATCACCTGCTTCCTTGTTTGTGGATAGGTCGCTCCTGTGGCTTTTCCTCCTCTTCCCTCACAGCTATTGTTTTGCTTATTTGCTTTTTAAAGTTAAAACACGGAACACCAACTATAATTAAAAGCTTGCATCTTTATTAAGTTAAAAAAAAGTCTCACATCTTTATAGCTTGAAAAGCTGTGTGGGGTATGGGAATAGGTAGGGTGTAATAGTTTTGTGACCTTAAGTGTCCTCTATTGCTGTCCTTTTTTTTTTTGAGACAAGGTCTTTCGCTGAACCTAGATGCTGGCTGGCACACTCCAGCAGTCCCCCTGCCTCTGCCCCCTGGTTCTGGGGTTGCAGGTGCATGCCTGCATGCCCCATGTTTATATGGCTGCTGAAGATATGAACTCAAGTCCATATGCTAACCTACATAACATGCATTTTACCAACTAGCATTTCCATGGCACCTGAGCTAAGTGTTTTGCTTTTTAAACTTACTTTCTTAGAAATAAATGAAATTTATTTATTAATTTAGAAAATTACTTTTAACCTCTGAGAGCTTTTAGGTCAGTGGCTGTCTGTGTGCACATTGACCATTGGAAAGGAATGTTCCCCCATCCTGCACCTAAGACAGACTAGTGCTGAACTAGCCTACTTCTCAACAAGTTATATAACCTCATGAATTGGGCTAAATGGTCTTAAAATGCTATAAAACTGTGGTTTGTGTGATACTAGGAACTCACTATAGTAGTCATATGAATTTCTCTATAGGTTTATAAATCCCACCTCCATTTCTCTGTAAACACAATTTCTATACTTCATTTTGAAAGGTTAATTTAATAAGTTTATCTAATTATAAGTGGCAAACATGCTAGCAGCTGTTTTTATAGCTTTATATCATATATAAACTCCTCAGTTCTTTTATATTCAGTTCATAAGCTCTGCTTTAATAAGCTTTTGTTTTTACAATATGATATGGGATGATATAACATGATAAGATATGATACAATATTATAGCCATGGACCTGTAGTCCCAAACTCAGGAGACTGAGACCAGAAAAAAAATTACTTGACCCTTGGACTTCAAGTCTCTGTTTCATAAAACAATCAAATGGAACCCATACTTTTAAAAATATGAAAAATATTCATATGTTATAAAAACATGGAATACTCCTAAGCAAACAAAAAAAAGGAATCTGATAGAGATATGTATTAAATTATTTATTGGGACAGGGTCTCACTATATAGCTCTGAATAGGCTCTAACTCATTTTGTAGATTAGGCTGGCCTCAAACTCACAGTGATCCTCCTGTCTCTGCCCAACTAGTGCTAGGATTTAAGGAGCATGCCACCATGCCTGCCAGTTTCGTTTATTTACTTTGTGTGTGTGTGTGTGTGTGTGTGTGTGTGTGTGTATGCCTGCTTGTCTGTATGTACACCATTTTCATGCAGTACCCACAGCAGCTAGAAGAGAGCATCAGATTCTTGTGCTACTGAAGTTGCAAGCAGATGTGAGCCTCCCAGTGGGTTCTGGGAACAGAATGCATGTCCTCTGCAAGAGCAGCAAGAGCTCTTGACCATTGAACCATCTCTCTGGTTATTGGCATTTCTTAATATTACAAAAAAATGCTGTCAGTTCATTGACCAGGCAAAGGCCTTGCATACCTTGTAACAAACAGCATAGAGACTCTTTGATCATTTCTTATGGAGGTAGTTGTTGTTTTTCTTTTTTTTTCCTTTTTGTTTGTTTGTTTGGTTTTGGTTTTTCGAGACAGGGTTTCTCTGTGGCTTTGGAGGCTGTCCTGGAACTAGCTCCAAATCTACATCCAGGCTGGTCTGGATGTAGATTTTTAAAGTAATAAGCTTTTAGAACCTACAATTCAGGACTACTTCTATGTTTATGATCTTGCTTAATTTTCCTCATTATTTGGAGGATTCCATAGTCTCACCCTAATTTTTAGTACTCACTCATGTACACATGCAGCAACAGGCTTTGCCTTCCCTCAACTTCTCACCAACCTCCCTGGTGAGGCTCTAAGCCCCTCCTCTTATGATGTAAGCCTATCTTTCCTAATGAAGTTGACATGTAGGAATACTGGCCACTCCTCTTTTGTGAGTACTGCTGGGATTGCAGGTGTAGAGGGTCAGTGGGAAGGACTTGCTCACAAATGTTAGCCCTTCCAGAACCCAGACCCTCTGTGTTGTATGCCTACATCCCAAATGCTCTTTGACCTTATTGCCACCAATTCAGAGTTTGTGCACTTGACTAAGTGACATTTCTCTCTCCCAGAAATTTACTTCGAGCCACAGTGAGAATGTATCTCGTTAGGCAAGTTAATGGTGCAAATTAGTTTGTTGGAGACATGTTTAGATTACTAGAGAAATGTTGTCAGGGAATTGGCTTGGTAGCTGTTCATACCTGCCAGTAGACACCGCTGTTTATGAACCCTTCATCAATCAAAGTGAAGCAAGTGGCAGTCCTGCTTGCTTAGCATCTCAGGTCACTTTCTGGGCTTCTGTTCTCAATACTGTTGGAAACGATGTCATTTAAGTCCAGAGTAATGTGGTTTTCTTTCCTTCATGCCACATCTTTTCTACAGGGTAAAATATCATTTTATTACATTAATAGTTTAAAGGTCATGGAGAACAGAATTTTCCTCAAATGGGGAAGCAGTTGGCAATTTTTCTGACTTGTCTGCCAGTGTTTTTCCACTGACCTTAAATATAGCAATTAGCTGATTGTAAATTGCATCAATCAGGTTGTACAACAATTAAATCTGGTGCTGAATTGACCCTCACACATGAGTCTGTCGATATTCTTTTAGGAATTGGCAAAATGGCTTGGCAGCGAAGCTGTCGCTTTTACTTGCACCACACACTTAATTATCACAGTCCTCTGAAGCTTCAACCGCAGAAATGTATAGAAGAAAACTATTTCCCTTGATAAATGAAGCCCTTGCTTTATTCAGTAGGTGGGAGTTTAGAGCAGAGCAAATAGTTAAAGCTTTACTATAATAATGGTTCAAAAGCAAACTATTATTTTCCAAGTGATATTGAATTAAGAACTCCATCCATTTTCTGCCCTATGCAAGGCAATGCAATTCCCTGGAAATTGATTTTTTTCCCAGGGCTTACTTTCCCAAGCTTTAGCTATATGGAAAACAATACCTTTATTAAATCTACTTTGTGAATAAAGTCGGCAGTTAATTTTTATGCAGCTGTAGCAGTGCCTAAAGAATTACTGAGTATATCAATGGAGTCTGACTGGCCTTAAAGTCATTTGATAAATGGTTATTTAGGGAGTCCCTTACAGACTTGAAAACATTACTTTGTGGGTGCCAACATAATTTAGCTGCCATTCATGATTACAAACAAGAGTGGTGTTTTTGGTGTAGGTTTTATAGAGCCTTAGAAAACATGCATGCTGTCTTGTACATTAAGTTATAGGAGTGGCATTAGTTGATATCACACACATGCTGTGTGTCCTCTCTAGGCATTATGAGGTTGGCATGTGATTTGACATTTACCAACCAGCATAATACGATTTCTACCCAGCTATTTCCGTGTACCTAACTTATCATTTGCAAAGAAAAGCTCTTTCCACTAGAGGAAAATGATAAACATTATTCAGTTTGCTCAGTGTTAATTATAGGGTCACCCAAGGAGTTTTCAGGGGCTGGTTTATTTACACAGCATGCATAAATTACTGTCTCTCTCTCTCTCTCTCTCTCTCTCTCTCTCTCTCTCTCTCTCTCTCTCTCTCTCTGTGTGTGTGTGTGTATGTGTGTGCATGCGCACGTGTGTGTACGTTTGTATGTGAGCTCATACCAAGCTTGGCTTTGGTCCTCTGTGTGTTGCTGCTTGGCATTAGTTCTGTGCCATGCTGGAGAGCATTTTCCTATCAGTATCTCTGACCTGACCCTTCTGAGCTATGTTATATCATTCCATTTTGACACCTTTTATCAAACTTTAATGAAATGACCCAGGCAAACAAATTGTCATTAAACTTTCCATCACTTTGTCCCTTGGTATCGTCTTTTATAAATTGGACAGCAAATGTTGTATTGATCCTCTCGTTCTTGCAGCTGAACTTGGAATGACCCAGCCTGCTTGTTGTTTATGGCCCAGAGTTGCTTTCCTTGACATTTCCATCCACAGCATGACACCCTTTTTGTTTTTCTTTCTTTCCTGTGGAGATGAATGAACAAGACATACGGTATCGAGACACCCTTGGTCATGGCAACGGAGGCACAGTCTACAAGTGAGTAGTCATTCTGTTTAAACTTTATGTTCACTTTGCCAAGTACTGAGAGCCAGGTACCTCATGGCAAAGGTTTTACATGTTCACCACTGCTTGGATTTTATTTCCACATTTGACACCAGAATCTGCAAGGCAACTTCTATTTTCTCGGGAATTGCCTGAAAATGCATTTATATTGCCTTTTTAATATTTCTGAGTGTGCATCTCTCCTGGGTAAGTGGTTACTAGTCCACCATTAGCAAGTGCGCCTTTTTGCTAGCCTGAAGTTTAGCACGTGCTTTTCTTTGCTCTTTAACACCATTACTTATTATTATTTTTGAAACTTGCTCTCACCTTGTGCTGGTCTCTTGCCTGTTTACAGTTATGCCCAGTGGAAAGCAAACCTTATAAATACTATTGCTCTGCCCTGTGTTGACACCGTTATTAAAAAGCCTTCTTCCTGTTGTGTCTTGCTCTCTCTCCTCACACGGCTCTCCTGTGAGCATTTCTGCACACATTGATGAATATGTTAAGTTAGAAGACTCTCCCAAATTCCAGTTGCAGTGATCTTACCCTAAAGGAGTATTCATTTTCATATTAAAAAATGCTAAGCATAAAAAACAGTTCTCGACAGGGAAGTCCCTCTCACGGCAGTGCAAAGTTTAAACTACATAATGTAATATGTGGCACTTAATAGTCTGCAGTGGTGTATGAAAACTATTCCACTAGGAATTAGCAAATTCATCCTCCATAAGAAAGCCCTCAGGGTAAGAGCTTTCTTGTATAAACACCAGCTCCATGCTGCATTGTGCTTATGTTTTTACCATAGATATTGTAATATTAAAAATAATTGTGGTTATAAAAGAATTAATTTGTATTCTGATTGGTTCCTTGTAAACCCAGCACATCCTTGTGTATTTTGTGTATTGATGCCCCCTTGGCATGGAAGTGAAC
The DNA here is from genome assembly GCF_017639785.1 of Mesocricetus auratus. Lineage (NCBI taxonomy): Eukaryota > Metazoa > Chordata > Mammalia > Rodentia > Cricetidae > Mesocricetus > Mesocricetus auratus. The sequence goes on along the minus strand of NW_024429267.1, from coordinate 3,375,081 downwards.
AAGGAGTTAAGAGATTCTTCAAATCATCTGATCCTGGTCATCTGCACAGGCTTCAGTTCCCCAGGTACAGCCAGGATGTGAGAGTGCTCTCCTGGGACTTCAGTCTCCCTAAGTACAGCAAGGATATGAGTCCTCTTCCCAAGGGCTTCAGTCTTCCTAAGCACAGCCAGGACGTGGCATTGTGCACATCTCCAATTCCAGTACTCAAGAGGCAGATGCAAGTGGATCTCTGTGAGTTTCAGGCTAGCCAGAGATGCATAGAGAGGCCCTGTCCCCAAAACAACAACAACAACAAACCTTTAGTAATCAGAGTTCTCAGGATGCTGGGGCAGGAGGATGATTAAGAGGTTAGGTCAGCATGGGCTGATGGTGAGTTGATGGCCAGCATAAACCACAGTATGTGACCATGTCTCAAAAAATTAAAAATCAAAACAAGAGAATGTACATTCATCTTTTATATTATTTTTCCTTCAGACAATTTAATAAGATGAATTGTTGGTCTGGAATTAAGTCCTGCTACAATGATGCTAGAAGTGAACGCAGGGCTCAGAGTGCCTGACCTGCACCTCCAGTATAGATGTTAAAATTTTAATCATCTGTAAGATTATGATACAAATATAAAAAAAGAGGAGTATACAGGGAAGTAGAAATAACTGATGCATTTTCCCAAGGGAAGATTACAACATGAAATTATGCTGCTGTTGTTTTAAAAATATTTTGAATAATGTTAAAATATAAAACTTATCATCATAACCATTTTATGCAAATTTTAGGTTTGTTTGGGGTCTTTAAGATGTGGTCTCATTGTGTATCTCTGACTGGCTTGGAACTTGTTTTGTAGACCAGGATGGCCTGGAACTCACATAGATCCACCTGCCTCAGCCTCCCAAGTACTGGGACTAAAAGCCTGCTCCAGCACACCTCTCTTTGTAAGCATTTTTAGTGTGTGGTGTAGTGGCATTAGTATGTTCCCACTCAGAAGCTGCCATCAGTGCCCTCTGTCTGCAGAACTCTCCTGCAGAATTCTCTCAGTAAATATCCATGTTTACCCACTTACCACTTGTAGCCACCAAGCTGGGCTAGAAATCCTTTCATTGGGACTGAAATGTCCCTAGGACATTTGAAAATATCTGAATCATGAGTTCTTTCAGTTGTTAGAAGGTTATTGCCATGATCAGCTTCTCCCAAGGGTTCACCTAGCTGCTGACATCCACACTCACATGAGTCCTACAGGGTTACTGTTTGGGTAGCAGTTGCTTTGGGAAGGTGAACAGCAGTGTCATGGTGATGGAGTACTTTATTTAATTAGTACATTTCTCTTGAAAAACTCCCATACATCCTGTTGCCTATGAAGTTCTGTTACTTGTATATTTTGTTTTGAAACTGGCTCTTGCCATATTGCCCAGTCTGGTCTTGAATTCCTTGGTTCAAGTAATCCTCTCGCCTCAGCTTCCTGAATGCAGGTGTGTGTCACTGCAGTTGGTTCTTATCTGGTTCTTAAGGAGAAACAATGTGAAGATATCCAAATGCAAAGCCATTGTGGTTGATGGCTGCCCTTCTTTCTGGTCTTCAGTGTGCAGTGTCCTTGTAACCCTGGCTTTCAGTTCTCCACAGAGCAATGCTCCAGCCATCAAGAATACTGAGTCCAGTTTACTATTTGATGTGTTATGATTGGGTTTCTCTTACACCAAGTTCACCTTTATAGTATTTACTATAAATATTGTGGACTTTTTTTTTCAGAAATATAATGATTACATTACAGGCTATGCTACATAAGCTAAATGAAGAAAATATTGGAAAATCCACTCATTGGTAACAAAACTGCCTAATGGTTCTATTTAATTTTTTCCTAGGAAGCATAATAAAGCTAATAAGTATGCATCAAAAGTTTAATATTTCAATCTTTTCAGTTCACTTGTTAGGAACTTGTCGATTTCAAGCAATCTGGTACCTCCTGTAACTGCAATGTATATTATTTAACAGTTGACACCTTTTCATCATTTCAATCTAGATATTTTCCTCAGTTGGCTGTGTGAAACTGGCTCCAGACAACTGGACTGTGTAGTGTGGATTCATGTAGGCCTTTCCTTGTGTTTTGGTAGTCTCCTAAGCAGGTGGTTTTAGATGGTATTTCTTATATTACTAATTTGAGTCATAAAGGAAATTGAGATTTGAAGTATAGCCTAAGTGTAGTAAGAGGGAAAGTTTAGGGAGGTGAATTTTTATTATTCCCTTACCCAAAGTCCTGTAAATCTCTGAAAAAAATTGTTTTGTTTTAAAAATAAACAGGAAAGGCATGTTTTATTTCCTGATTCACAATAACTTCAAAAATGCAGTGTGTATAGAAGACAATGTATGTTGTAGTTAAGCATGAGGACTGTGAGTTTGAATTCTGTGCCTATTGCTAACTAGCCATTTGAATGCGACAATTTGTGTGTAGTCTTCTGCCTCAATGTTTCCATCAGTAGAGTGGGGATAATAATGGGACCTATCTTTTCAGATTGCTGCACACTTAAAAGAGAGATCCAGAGAAGGCCCAGCCCTATGGCTGGCACTTTTCTATGGTGGCTGCTGGTAGTGATAGTACTTTTAAACTCTCATTTTCTACCCTTGTGTAGATGGAAGTTTCTGTCCTGCCCAGTCCCACAGCCATTTAGTCCCAAATAAACATACAGAGGCTTATAGTAATTATAAACTGTTTGGCCTATTGCTCAGGCTCATTACTATCTAGCTCTTACAACTTAAGTTAACCTATAATTCTTATCTATGTTTAGCCACGTGGCTTGGTACCTTTTCTTAATGAAGCATTCTCATCTTGCTTCCTCTGCATCTGGCTGGCAACTGACTCGCTGCCATCCTCTTCCCAGAATTCTCCTAGTCTAGTAGCTCTACCTATACCGCCTGCCTGGCTACTGGCCAGTCAGTGTTTTATCTTTACAGTGTACAAGAGCAGTATCCCATATCACCCTTGTGTGACCATGGAGCTTATTTTGAGGAACATCTATAAAAACAGTTTCAGAATCATCTTTGAACTCAATTAACTTGGAGAAATCTTCACTATGCTGCATGTTATATTTTTTTATTTTCTAATCATCCCACTAATAAAACATTATTATATTATCACAATATGATTTTTTGAAAGCTTCACAGTATTTTATCTGGTATCACAGTTTGTTTTTAGATTGTCTCAGGATGGCTTGTATGGTGTAAACCCGTTATGCTACTGGAAAGTAAGAGGGCTCCTGTTTGTTTAGTCATTCATTGGCCAAGTCGTAACCCTCTGTAATTCCTCCTTTTCTTTCTCCCCCTTCGTGCTTTTCCCCTAGGCAGTGTTGTTTCTCAAGGTCAGGCAGAGTCTATTGTATTCCCTGGCATACCAGATACAGTGTCAAGGACTAAGTGGATGCTGGGTGCATTCTAGTGACATATGAGCGAGAGGAACCCAGAACTTTCAGTCAGGTTTCGGTGGGCTTCCTTTTTTCTCTCTCACCCAGAAGACATGGGGTTCCAGACCAAGAGCGTCTGTTTAATAAGTAGTTCTTTTGCAGATATTAAGATTTTGATGACTTAGCATCTCCTGACCCAGCATACTAGTCCCTGTTCCCTTTTCTTGGCTAGTTTGTGGCCCGGTTACTCTGGACATATTCTTTGGTTCCATAGCCAGTCACTCAGATTCTGCTTTGATCGGAGCTGCTGCACTCAGGCTTCAGAAGAGCAGGATGGTTAAGTCTTGAGATGACATTGGGCTGCCCATTAGCTAACAGTCACCCAAGTCATCAGAGGGGGCTACCCATCAGCTAACAGCCACCCAAGTCACCGGAGGGGACTACTCGATAGCTAACAGTTGCCCAAGTCATCAGAGGGGGCTGCTCATTAGCTAACAGTCACCCACGTCACCTAGGTTCATCATTTCCAGTTTTTGTTTGTCTGTTTCATAATGCAAATTCTTTAAGTCTTAGATTGTTAAAGTTTTGATCATGAGTTCAGTCTCTACATGATAGAAATTAGTAGTAAATTTTCCATGTCTTAATTCTTTCCTGCGGTACAGTAAAGAACCCTGTCTGGATATTGGGTAAATTTTTCAGTGACATGGTAGGTAGCATAATTCCATCCACATGGTGTTGTAAAGGTTGAATATATATCATTATTTAAGATTTTTAACTAGAAGAGAGTAATTTTCAAGTATTGGGTTCCTTTATTTTAAGTGATGTTTATTTTATTTTAAGTGTGCCAAGGTGGGGACCAGTAACAAAGATCATATCATTTCCCAGGGCACCTCTGCCCCTGTAATATGACTTTAAAATCAACTAAAATAAATGTGTGCTTAGAAGCTGAGATTCTAATAGGTCATTATAGTAATGTGATTTATATATTGAAAAGTAGAATCTTTGATGGACATTTACATAAAGTGGGAAAATACAATTAAATGCTGTTCAGCAGGCAAAGTATTTCAAAACCATAGGATTCTTAAAAACATAGCAAAACTGACCTTGATGGTGAGAATGCAGAGTGACACTGTCTTGAGAATCCTGAATGATACTGTCTTGATTGGCAGCAGGCCATATAGAGTGGTTCATGGTGACATAATCACCTAGAACAGCGATTCTTAACCTGTGGCTCATGAGCCATTTAGGGTTGCATATCAGATATCCTACATATCAGATATTTAAATTACAACTAATTACAGTATCAGAATTACAGTTATGAAGTGGCAAAAAAATAATTTTAAGGTTTTGGGAACTGCATTAGGAAGGTTGAGAACCACCGACCTAGAGGGTAGGTTGTATGAACACTCTCTGGTGTCTACATAATGGAAAAATTGCCTAAGTGGGTTTCTCAGACTGCATGCCATTGCTGAATGAGACACTGAGGTTAATTCTAGTCGAATTTACTCTTATTGAAATTACTTATTTAGAACCACATAGTGCCCAGAAACTTTGGCTTCCTTTCTCACCAGCCAACCTGCAGGTGCCAAATGGAAGCAGTGACCCTGCTCCTTCATATTTCCCCTGACATGTATCTCATATATTAAAAGTAGTTTTTAAATGGTTTTGATATTGACCTGAGAGCCAGGGTGCTTGTTTGATTTATCTTGACCTTAAATTTCCAATGAAACGAAGAACATTTTCTTTGCAGCCAGGATCATATTTTAAACAAGCAACAAGACATCATCCTAATGTAAAATTAAATACTTACATATGGCTGGGTTGCATTATGGTATCACTTGGCAAGCAGGGATAGTAATGTTTTTCAGAAAATCAATGAGTATTTGTCAAATAAAATTAATTATGTATGCTTCTCCCCTTCCCCTCAGCACTCACCATTCTGGGCTTGTTTCCTGCAGTGGTATGTTGTGTATTGATCAGAAGCTGGAGACAAACCTGTGCCTGAGCTTCTCTCCACACCGTTCCCACCTTTGCTCCCCACCGCTCTGTGTGCACGTGCTCACATCCATTATGGCAATGATGGATTATTGGCATCTCCCCAACATGACAGGATGACACAGGTCGCTGAGCAGAGACTTTCAGACTATGTTTCCACTCGAATTAACTATTATTGAAATAGTTTATTGAGATTGAAGTATTGATCTTTTCCCCCTAACTGTAGCTTAAGGGAAGGAAGAGGAGGCAGTGGTGTTTTTGAAAGACACTAAATTTCATTTTTAAAAATCTCATTTATTTAGCCTTTTCTTCTTCCTGTTTTATAGCCCCTATAGTTTTATTGCTTAGAAAAGGGTATCTTGGCTTTATTTTTATGACAGTATAATTATACTTCAGAAATGCACTTGATTACTATGGGTAACAAAATTGTTCTACTATATTGGTTTGGCCAATATTGCTATACAAACAACTTTTCAGTCAATTGAGTCTGGTAAAAATCAATACATTATGGTAATATTTCAAGTAAGAATTTGCTGAATCTAAATGTTTCAACACATTCTGTTTCAGGGAAAAATAATTTTGAATAGCAAGACTTCTTGTAATATTTTATGTTAATAAAATGCTTTGTTTATGGAGAAATTTTAACTCCTCAGTGACAGTGCTTGTGCACAGGTTCAAGCAGTATTCATATGCATCCGTTAACAAGGTGGAAGAGATGCTGCTTCCATCTGAAGTCATTTCTCCTTCTGCATCAGGAAGCCACCATCTGAGTGTGACACCATCCTGCATCATACCCCCTTTTCATTCATGAGGGTTTTCGTAGCACAAATAATAAAAAGAAGATCAGAGGAGCAAAGCAGCCAATTACCAGAGAGCTCTTACCTCTGCCAGGGCTGGGGTGATCCTGACTTCAATGTGGCTGGAGACTAATATTAAAGATGTGAGCTCTGTTTCTCTTTTAGATTGACTCACTCTCATGTAGCCTTGGGTAGCCTTGAACTCACAGAGATCCATCTGCCTGCCTCCTGAGTCCTGGCATTAAAGGTGTGTGCCACCACTGTCCAGCTTCTATGGCTGACTAATGTGACTAGCTTTGCATCCTGATCCTCAGTGGCTTTATTAGATCATAAACAATATATCACCACAGTTTTTTTTTTCTGGCATTAAGTTGACAGAGACATAAGTTCAAAGGAACAGATATAGGCAGGTAATGAGGGCCTGGCAGTTGATCCTCTTCGGACCTCCTTCATTTGTTGACCTGCAAGTTCTAAGCATGTGTGGTGTCAAGCACCCCATGACCTGAGAGACACAGAAGTTTTGCTCAAAGGTGGTACATGACTTCAGGTTAGACTGTGCATCTGCATGTGTGGGCCACCGGCTCTGGGGGCATAAGGGACAGATCAGGAACATCCTTGAGGAACTGATACTTGATGGAGTTGGCTTTTACCCACTGTAGAGAAAATAAAGGACATCCATGGAAGTGGCTGTTGCTGCTGTTGTACAGTTTACTATGTTCTGAAGGCTAATTGCTTTTCTCATTGTCTCTCTGAGTCATATTCTCTCCCTAATGCTCTCTCACTATGTACTCCTCCCTATAAGACATTCACATTTGAGTCATCTTGGCAACAGTCCTTCCAGTACCTGTCTACACAAAGTACCAAGTATTTCTAGAACCAAAATGCAGAGTCAGAGTCTTCACACAGGGTAAATACAAGGTGTTGACTCATGACAGGTATATTAGTCAGGGTTTCTGTTGCTGTGAAGAGACACCATGACTACAGAGTCCAATATCATCATGGCAAGGCATGGCAGCATGAAGTAGACATGTTGCTGGAAAAGGAGCTAAGAATTCTACATCTTGACCCATAAGTAGCAGAAGGAGACTCTGTGCCATCCTGGGTGTATCTTGAGCATGTATGAACTTCCATGGTGAAACACTTTCTCCAGCAAGGCCACATGTACTCCAACAAGGCCATACCTCCTAGTAGTGCCACTCTCTATGGGCCAAGAGTTCAAACACATGAGTCTATGGAGTGAATTCCTACTCAAACCACCTCAGTAGGGTAACTCTAGAACCACCTAACATAAGCAGAAAGACATGGGTCTCACTCAGAACTCCTGAGAAAAGAATTGTCCCTCCGACCTAGGCATAATCTGACTGTATAGATCCCCCACCACCCCACTCTCCCCCACTCCCCCCATCCCCACCCCCCCAACTCGAGTCTGAGAGAGTTCATAAAGAGCCTCTAAATGTAGCACCCCGTAGCCATAAATACCTTATGTCAGATCGGTATTGTTTTGCTGTTAAATTTTATCTTGTTATGTATTCATTTACTCACTGAATTAGTAGTTACTGAGTGTCACTGTGTGCCAAGGCCATTCTAAATATATTCAGCCTAGTAGCAAATAGGACAGTGTAGGGTCTCAAACAGAGGGTCCTCAAAGAAATAAATGCCAAAGTAATATGGTACTTGTGGGTGCTATGAAGTGTGGAAAAGAGGTACCTGAGGAAGACTTAACTAAAGTGATATTTGAGCTGAGACCCGGAGGATAGTCAGAAAATCTGGGAGAAGATGCTTTCAGGAAGAAGGGACCACTCAAGCTAAAGCCCTGGGGTGGGCACGGGAGTGTCCATTCAGGCCGGTGTAGTTGGAGCAGAGAAAGCCTGGGAGATGGACAGATGAACAGGGACTGGTCACACCAGGCCTTTAGACCTGGTGAAGAGGATGGTGTCCTGCTTTTTACCAGTAAGGAAACGTGTGGAGGGGTGAAGTGGCATTTCTGAGGTCAAGAGTACAGTCTGGGGTTTTTGACCTTGGACCGATATCTGGGGGTGCTTCTTAAGCCATGGTTTTGGTTTCTCTCTGTTACTCTCTAGACTTTATAATTTTAATGCAAATTCTTTATTAATGTGAACTATGTCCAGTGGTTAATTTTAGAAGCTCTTTAGTAATTGCTGGCACATTTTTTGACCGACAGTTATAGCAGCATGACTGGTTACTAGTCTACCCTTTGGGTCTCTTTACTTACTAAAAGCACAGAATTTAGTAATTGAATCCCTAGATTAATTATATGGTTGTACAAATGGAGGTGGTGCGTTTCTTGACTTCTAAGACATACTAAAATTTTAAGTCTATTTTGCAGTAGTTGATATGTTAGAAAATTGTAGTCTCTTTGTTGGCATATTGCACAAGTAAGTATTTGTAAACCACAGTGTCTAGGGCATTTACTTAAATTGCCTTTTTGGAAAATAATTCACTGGAAAGTCCAAAAGGCATTTACTGTATATAGCTTTCTGCCACCCCACCCCCCTTGCTCTGGTGTTGGCTCTTTTGGTGTAAGAGACCATGTTCCTGTTAAATTTCTGGCTTTCTGGATCGAAACATGTTCAGCTTCTGATATACACCTTAACACAGGATTTGCAGGAACTGTTACTAAGCTAGATGGGTAGCAGTAGAAGGCTAGGTTATAGATATTAAGCTTGAGGTCATTTTGTTTTGTTTGTTTGTTTGTTCATCTTAGCATTAATTTGCTTTTCCAGTGTGACTTTGTATAAAATCTTCTTGACCATAACATTTCCATAGTTTTCCTTGCCAGTTCAGTACACAAAAGCAAAGTATTTGGTGTTATACTCAGAACACAGCATGTGGTTTTGTTTTGTGAACTCACATAATATAATGAAAACAGTGTTCTGACAAAATTAGAGCTTGCTTTCAGGCACAATCAATACAGCACTTTAACCAGCTTGGTTGTGTTTGAAAATACATATATGTCATCCCTCAGCACCCTGGTTCTGCTCAGGCTCTGCCTGTAGCAGCAGAAAGGAGCAGGGTTCTCAGTGAGGAAATGTAAAGGTTTGACTAAACCATAATTTAGTTTTCAGAACAGTTAGCTAAGAACTATGAATAAGGTATGTTTTTACATTGTTTCAGCAACAAAAACTAGAGCAAATGACTCTTCTGTAGTGCAATTGAAAATGATACATGGAACAAAAATCTCAGAATGACTACCACAGACACTCACACTGAGTTAAATTTGTATACATTAGTAATTTTTTTCTCTTTTTTAACTTTTAAAAACAATAATTCTTTTTAAAATGAATCTAAGTGAATGTCTGTAGAACAAGATCAGAGATAACTGAGGGAAAGGACCAATCAGCAGCTTCCCTGCAGCTTAAGAGGCACAAGAAAAAGGACTCAAGGTCCTACCTGTACAGCCAGGACCCAGAGGTAGCTGGACTTCTGTGTCTGTACTTCACCAGGTGTTGAAAACGGCTACGCATGCAGGCTTCCAGTCCTCATTTGACTGAAGACAAACTGCAGCCCTGAGACAATGGATTCTCTGAAGATTCAGAGCAGTTCACCTCTCAAACCCATGTTTCCTTATTTCTTAGTCTCTGTCTGTGCCTTTCCTTTGAAAGAGTTTAAAGTAGTTGCAGTTTGGTGTTAGGTATGTCAGATGAGCAGAGTGTGCTTCAGCTGACAGATTTGCGCCAGCCTTTTCAGGGGACTGCTGCTGGACTCAGTGGTGTAATTTTTTGCACAGGCTCATGTATCATACCGATGGCCCATACCAGTTAGCCACTGTCTCTCATCCTTACTCCTTTCTGGGAACCTGAGCTCTTTGAAGAAGCAATTAGACCTAGTATCAGACCTGTTGATGCTGACCTCTGACCCGTAGTCATTTCATAGGGTTCCTGCTAATTTTATCTACTGTGGGTTTGTTGTTGTGACTTGTGAGTATTTTGCATCCTTTTCCAGAATCATGTTAGTGTTTGGGCTTGCTGGCCTTTATAAGGCAGTTAGTCACCACACCCACATTCACCCTCTCCTTTCCCTTCTATTACGAGTCTGACTTTGAAAGTACATGAGTCTGTGTTAGACTTCACTGTCCTAAATGGATTAGAGTCTATGATCTTCTCTTGACTGATCTCTGTAAAGCAAAATGTTACCTTCAAGGAGAACATTCTTACGCAGTGTGTTGTTAGATGTCACTAAATATGTAATTAAAAAAATGTATGCTATGTTTTCAAAGGACAGTGGCACAGAGCTGTGGCTGAGTGCGGGCCACCTTCATCCCTCCTGGCTGGTTTGAAAGCACTGCAGGTCTGGTGGCAGTTTGTGTTTCTTTTTTATGTCAAAGTAACAAGTCTTTCCTGGTTTATTTTGAACTGGTCATGATGCGTCCATTCCACAAACTCTGTTATGCACAAAAGTGTACAAAATGAAGATAAAGTCCCTCTCTCCAGCCTGACAAAAGCCGTTCCTTTGCAGAATGGTAGCTGTAGTGAAAGTAAATAAATGAACGGACAGCAATCACAGCCTAGTTGATGGAACTGTTCAATTAAAGCACAGGCATTTACATGGTGTAATTTCCCTAAATTGCCAATGAGCCCCTTTAGACACAACCAGTGTTCAAATTGATTTCAGCATTGATTTTGGCTGAAGCTGATAAATTTCTGCTTGTTAGTTAAAGTAATTTTGCAGAAGACTTTGTACTGCAGTATTGAAGTGTTCATTTAGCTGATGGTTAAAAGAGGAGTTATTTACAGAGGCCTCTACTGTTGTTCTGAGATGGGACAATTCCCCAATCATCTTTTACTTTTAATTTTTTAGGCTTCAGTATACCAATCAATAGGTGATTGAAACTGATTAAAACTTATCCAACCAGCTGCCTATGGCAGTTTAATTAGAAGCTGGGTGATTCTTAAATTAAACGTCTTGTTCTCATCGCATTGCCATCTTCCAGAAGAGTGAGGGGCTAACAGTGCTGAAAACCTAAAACTTCAGCTTTGTAAGATAGCTCATGATCGTGAAACTGCCTGAGAACAGTTCCTTGGGCGATCCCAAAGCACACACAGGCTTAGGGGCTAGAAGGGATGCTTTTGCTTTTAGGTAGGAGGTAGTCTGTAGAGAAATACAGACAAAGGGCCATCTCTTTGTGCCTTGTCTTCCTGCATATGGCGGTGGGTGCTGGGACTCAGTTTTAACACACAGTAGGTGTGAAAGAGCCATCAAAATAGTCTGTGAGTTTCTGGCTTTGCCACTGTCAGATCAAATATTTTTCACTCTGTTTTGAGGTTTCAAGTAAAATAAGTGTCCACTGAATGGTTCACAAGTATTTTCACATACAGCCATGTTGACTTTTTAACAGCATTGTGAGCAAGATTGTCGGAGAGACTTTTGTCATTCCCCCCATTTCTGAAGCTCCCCACAGTCGTTTTATCTAGTATAAGACAGTCTCTTGGTTTGTAATGGAAGCAGGCTGATATTTCTGTCATAAGGGACATATTACATCTGGCACTACAGGGAAGGGAATAAATGGCTCACTTTTCAGAGGTGCATTTACTCTTTGACCCACTAGGGTACTATTTAGTGTTCTAGAAGAGGTAATTTAGTAAATTGCACCCCAGTGGCCTGAAAAAGTTAATGCAACCCTGAAAAGTGAGGCATTCGATCGATTTCTCCTATTGCTTTTTAAAAATCAGCACCAACCATATCCAGAGAGTCTGAAGACTGTTGGAAAGAGCTCCAGAAGCAGTCAGCTCATGCTCACACAAAGCTTGGGTTTGGCTTCCGAGGACCCAGATCCACTTCCTACTCCATGTTTATCAAACAGAAATTTGAAGCTGCCACAAACCTCACCAGGCCTTGATTCCTTGGCTGTAGAATGGCTAAGACCCCTCCCTTGCAAATGGACTTTGTATAAAAACATTTCTTCCTTGTGCTCCCCATCCCCAGCTCCCAGTGCCAGCAGATCTGGGCTGCCCTCAGCCTTGGTTGAAGAAGCCTGTTTTCCAAGTGGGCAGCAGCCAATGGAGAGATGCATGACTGACCAGAGTCCTAAGGAGAGACTGAGTGCTCAGCCCCCTGCCAAGGCCTATGGGGTGTCAGAGCATGATGGGAGGAGTGCTATTACGGGCTGGCTTCTGAATGTGACATGGCTATAGTGATCCTAACTCACAGCATCGGTAGTTATCAGCACAAGATCAGGCCAGCCAAACCTCTGGCATAAATGAGATAGGATAGGTGCTGTCCATGCTTACTGAGGAGCTATTGGCAGTAGATGGTTGGTCATTATTTGAGGATGTATTCACTGATAGGTTTCCCATGCTCCAGTGGTTGGCCTTATACCCATGCACATATGAGCAGCAAGCTTAATTGGACTTGAGAGAGAGAGAGATGAAGATTGAAGAAATGGGGGTGCATATGACCATATTTCGTTGTATGCATGTATGAAATTTTCAAAATAAGGAAAAATTGAAAAGTTCATAAACCATACACAACCAAAGGCTGAGCTTTGACAGGTTGTCTGAAGTACCCATCTTTGTGGCCAGTTTGGGAGAAGTGATTTGCTGCTAGCTTTACAAGGATCTATGAGTAGTGATTACCCTGTACTCAAGGCATTCCTGGACAGGGGTCCCTGTCTGGCTAACCCTTGGAGTGTTCCTATTTCCCCACATGCATTGCTTAGCCACTCAGCCTCCTTGTCCTGCTGGGATGGCTCTTGCTTCCCTGCTTTGCCCATTGCCTTCCTTCGGAACCTTTGATTGAGAGTTCACCGTGTCGGGAGCTTCCCCTATCTCAAAGGTATTTAGGCCATATATTAAAAGACATTACTCTAGTTAATGTGGAGAGTGTTAGAGGCTCGAAGCAGGCTGCTTCAACTTACAGAGGAAATATGGAAGCTTAGCAACATTAACTTCGAGGGAGGTGTGAGAAGAAAAGGGGTGTTTCACCCAACTAAACAGAGAGTAGCGAGCATGAGGCTGCTCTCACCTTTCTCTGAGGAAAAATCTTTTAACCCAGCCAACTTCCCCAGTGTCTTATGTTAGGTTGATTTATGAGGCCTATATACAACCAGTATCTTGAAATTAATATCTGTAACCTAATAACATGTTTGGTTTGGTGTGTAAACAGTTGGGGGGATATTGTTTAAGCACAGATTATCTTACAGTTGGTACTCTCCTGTAATGGGTGTTTAGGCAGAAGAACGTTGATATAGCTCACGATTTGAAACTTTTCTCTACAACTGCTGTTTACTTTGGATTTTCTGTTCTAACAGCTAGAGCCTGGCTAATGTGTTTATCTATTATGGAAGGCAACAACTGTCAATGTGGATTTCCCTGAAACGGATTTTTTTTCTCCCTGTGAATGGCTATGGCTATTTTAGTGTGCAACATTACTCCTTAAAATTGTCCAACTGAATATTCTTCCCACCCTCCAAAGAAAAGGACCAAGCGTTAGACTAGCATCTTCATTGGCCGACCCCACAGCTACTTGGTATATGGCTGCTGGTGTTGCCATTACAATTCTAAGATGACATGCAGAGAAGTTAACTAAAATAAAATAATTTTTAAATGACTCTCAAGACAGCAGAAAGTGCTTGGTTTTGTCCAGGCATCCATGAACTTCACTTCTTCCAGTAAGGAAGGGCTCGCTTGTATTGGCTTCAGATTTGGCTGCTGAGGAGTTTGGGATGCAGATTCCATTAAATCAGGGACTGGTCCTGTGGGTGGTTCCTTAGGCCCTGGGGTTCTGCCTCCTCCTTCTCTTTCTTGTGATTTGAAATGGAAAAACCTGCTTTAAAGAAAGACTTTGATCCAATTTTATAAAGTTTACATGAATCACAAGAACTTTTATTTTTACTTTCTTCTTTTTATTTGTTTGAGACCATGTCTCCTCATGTTAGCCCAGGCTGGCCCTAGACTATTACCCTTCTGGCTCTGCCAGCATATCAGACAGACGGGCAGACAGATGTCATTTAAACAGCAATTAAAATACCATCTGCAAATATGGAAACTGATCCTTCCATCTCAGTGTGGTTGAATGGCTGCCATTCATTTGCCATTCATTTTGATAAGGAATACATTTAAAAACTGAGTCTGAATGTGGCAGCTCTTAGTTAAGAGCTGTGCTAGTAAGAATGGAGAGTTGCCTAAGTAAAGTAGGTGATCAACCCTAAGTCCCCCTTTAGGCAATGCTTTGTCTTCTTCCAATCAAACTTTTCCTCACATCTCCCATTTTTTTCTCATTGGTCCTACCTCTGGCATCCAGCCCTGGTCTTATGTTTAGCCTGGGAAGCTCCAGGACTATGGAAAGAAAGGCAGACATCGGGGCATCTACCAGTGAAACCATTGTCTGAAGAGCAAAGAACCTGTTTTATTATTCTGGAGAGCCACTGCTGTCTAGGCAGCCAACTAACACAGCGGCTGACCTTGTAACTTTTTTTTTTTGAATAAGCCTTTTCTCTTTCTGGTCCCATGTCTCTGCCCTCTGAGACCCAGGAACCAAAGTAAGCGCCATCTTCCCCCACCCCAACATCTCCATCTACTTCCTGTTCTATTTGTTGTGTTCTCTGCTTCTTGGTCAGGTGATTTCCTTGACTTTCCCACCTGTGTGGAGAGATGTCCAATAGTGGATAGCTTTCTTTAAAGAATTCACCGAGTGATCCTCCCTCTTTTCATTAACCTCTGCTATAAGCTCTGTGGGAAGCAGAACTCCTATAGGCATGGTTTATGGAACAAACAAGCCAGCCCTCACAGCACAGGGGCAGTACTGTCACTCAGGTGTTTCCTTTCTGTCATTGTAACTCAGTACATGTGATTACTCTTGAGGGTTTTCTTCAAGATAGAAAAAACAGGTTCAAAGGGTGTTTTCATACTCATTTTGGGTATTTGTTAGTTAATTGGCATTGTGTGAGTCACACTCAAATATGAAGTATTTGCATCAGGTTGTGCAGGTCAACTTTTGTGTCTTAAATTCCCTCTGGTGTCCCAGTCACCAGAGAGGCCAGATGCTCCCCAGAATAAATCCTCTCTACACATGCATTAAAATAACTTTATTGGACTTATGTTGGGAAGCTAACACGAAGGAAGTGCTGCAGAGCTCAGATGTCTACTATAACTGCGGAAGGTCACATGGGCTCTACCATAAAATGCATGTTCAGATTTAGGCTATTTATTTTGTAAGCAGGAGTCAGCTGGAAAGACTCGCATTTTTGTGATTCTTCTAGAATTTGAAATTCCAAACACAAATAATGTCAGTAACCACCATAAGATACAGATGTAGTTGGTCCTGTGCATGGTGTGCACTTTTGTGGTAGTCTAGATGTGGGAAAGTGAACACTGGTTGTTTCTCCCTTATGTCCTGGTAGATGCAGGTCTTTTTAACATTTTGTTTTCAAACTTTTCTTCTCCTCGATTTAAAGATTATTAAAGAAACTGCTGTTTTTTTCTTCTTAAATCTTATTTTATGTGTATGAATGTTTTGCCTGCATGTGTATGGGTAGTGTTTGAGGCCACAAGAGGGCATTAGGTCCCCTGGAACTGGAAATACAGATTGTAAGCTGCTGTGTGGGTGCTGGGAACTGAGCCCTGGTCCCCTGGAAGAGCAGTCAGTGTTCTGAACCACTGAGCCATCTCTCCAGACTGTGGTGATTATTCCTAAAGTAGATTTTCATCAGGAATTAGATGAAGAAAGCACACTTACCACTTACCTTCTAAGCTGCACTGAAAGAAGAAGCAGTAGAATCACTTGCATCGGTTCCAAAGTATTGCCTTCGTGGTTAGTCACGTGTTTTTGGCCCAGCCACTCAGTGCTTGGCATAAAGGTTAGACACCACTAGTATTCACAGCCTCTAGGGTCTGTTGTAGACTACCAGAAGTCCCTTCTCCTGTCCTTGGCCACCTCCTTTTCCTCTCTCACCCTCAGTATGAGTCTCACCATCCAGCAGCTAGTGTGCATTCTCAAACATTAGCTTTCTGCTCACATCTGTGCCTGCTACAATTTGGAATAAAAGCCAGAGACTTCACCATGGCCTAAGCGGTGTGACACAGCCCAGCTTCCCAAGGCCTCTTTACTCCTGCCCCTTGGTTAAGCCCTGGCCTTTGAACTTGTTGCACTGCTTGCACAAGATGATGTGTTACGATGAGGAGAGGTAATTGGAATTAAGACATTGTAAGGTTTTTATATTGTTTGGAAAGGGATAGGGAACATTCAACTTTATATTTTAAGTCTGCTCCAATTCTAAAAGTGGTATAGGTGACAACAATATAATAGACAGAATGAAGGAGAAGGTATAAAACAAATGAATAAAATGGTGGGAATAAATCCCAAATATATCAGTAGTTACAATAAACACAAATAAAGATTGCCACTTAATACATTAGTTAGACTGAGTTTTTAAAAAATATAGCTATTTGCTATTTTAGAAGAAATTCTGAAAACACAAAGACGCGATAAAGTTTTTAAAAAGTGGGAAAAGAGCCCATTTCACATAGAGAGATACTCTCTCAGCCTAGGAAGGCCTAGGCCCTGCTCCAAATGATATGATAGACTTTGAAGATCCCCCAAGGAAGGCCTCACCCTTCCTGGGAAGCAGAAAGGGGATAGAATAGGAGGTTGGTGGGGTGCAGGGGAGGAGGGGAGAGAGAGGGAGCTGGAATTTATGTGTAAAACAAGTTTATTTCTAATTTAAATAAAAAGGAAAAAAGATATTAGACAACCACAATAGCAACAACAAAACTTTTTCTTAAAAGTTTATATATTGATATATGACAAACTAAAAGACAAAAATAATTATTAAGGTAAGAAAGGACTGCTATGTGATGGTATAAGGAAAGGAGACTCTCTTAGCAATCATAATTAATATGTAATTAATAATGTCATCTTAAAATACATGAATCAAAATCTT
Source organism: Mesocricetus auratus (assembly GCF_017639785.1). Taxonomy (NCBI): domain Eukaryota; kingdom Metazoa; phylum Chordata; class Mammalia; order Rodentia; family Cricetidae; genus Mesocricetus; species Mesocricetus auratus. Next base: position 3,358,006 of record NW_024429267.1, on the reverse strand, counting down.
ATACAATTACCCAGAACATTTGATAAATTCACACAGTGGTATAGTATCTCTCAGCAATCAAAAATTGAGCAATCAGATAAAATTAGTCTATAAAATATTTGGGAGGTTATTTTTCTTTATGTGTGTTGTATGTGACTGCCTGTCTGTACATGTACCACATGGGTTCAGTTGCCTACAGAGGCCAGAAGAGGTTGTCATCCCCTAGAACTGAAGTAACACATGGTTATGATCCACCCAGTGTGATTCTGGGAACCAAACCCAGGTCTTCTGCAAGAGCAGGGGGTGCTCATCCACTGAATCATCCCTCCAGCCTGACGTGGGAGATCGTGGCACTCAGGCAGAATATGTTCTTATGATTGTGTATGGACATGTACACCAATTAAGGTAAAAATATACAGATATATCTTTTTTCACACATACAGCATTTTTTAAACAAACAAAAATCCGATTATTACTAGAGCACAAAGCAAATCTCAGTCCTATCTGTAACATATAGCTCTTGCTTTCTAGTAACAACAATTAGTTAAATACAGTTGTATATTGGGACGTTGAATACATAAATCTGAATAACTTATCAATCATGTAATACATCATAATAAAAATGTTTACAATTGAACAGAAAAAGAAAGGCCAAGTATGAAAGCAGAAGACACAGTTAAGTCATGCTTAGAGCAGGGTTTCTGTGCTTCCTTTAGAAGAAACACTGAGCACTGGTCAACTTGGCACAGCTCAAGACTGGACAGAGCAGTGGTAGAGAGTACACCCTAGAAATCAAAGAATTGGTCCTGGAGCCAAAGTTCAAGAAACGAATCAACAAAACCAAAAGCTAGTTCCTCAGACTTAACAAAGAGAAGATACAAATAATAAAAATAGAACTGAAAAAGCAAACCAAATTCTACTAGAGCAGAGATTTTTATCAGAGATCACATGCTGTCATACTTCTTTAATCCCAGCACTTGGGAAACAGGCAAGTGGAGGCTGCCAAGTAAACATTAGAGAAAGAATGGTCTAGACTCCTGGCACAGATACAAAGGCCCTGAGGTGGCAGGACCATGTTTAGTACAGCAGAGTGATAACTAGAGATAAGAAAGGTAGACAGAAACAGAGATATGAGATAATCAGATTATGAAATCCTCATATGGACTTTGGATTCAGTAGTTAGGAATCTTCCCATGAAAGGTGGTGGTGCTGATTTTACCTGTCAGATTATAGAATTAATTAGATATAAGTGGAATTTGTAAAACTGAACATCTGCCATGGGTTAAACATGGTAGATGTGCTAAACATAAATAATAGAAAAGTGATGATTTGAACGTATCATCATTTGTGTGCCCAGTGTGGTAGATAGTTCAGGGACACCTTCTGAAGTATGGTGGGGACTATCATATGAATTTACATGCATATGTATACACATATACATATGTATATACATGCATATGTACACATATGAATTTATACAATATGTGTACATACATATGCACACAAATTACATACATATATTCACACACAAGTGTATGCATATTTGCATGCATATGAATACATATTCTCATGCATACAGATACATATATGCATATGTATACTTTTTTTGAAACCAGGTCTTATAGCACAGAATAACTTAAAACTCACTATGTAGCTCAGGCTGGACTTAAACTCATAATCTAGCAGCTTCCTGAATGTTGGATTAAAGGTGTGCAGCAGCTTGTCCATCTATAAGAATACTAAAGGAAGCTATATGGGTACTTCCTAGGGTAGCTAGTGTTTTCCTGTTAACCCAAGGAGACTGAGACATTCTTCTGTTTCTCACCTAGCAGAAGTTACTGTTAAGTGGTGTTTCTGCATAAGTCGTCCTGGGTCAGATAGACAAGGTCACCACAGATCTCAAGTCCAGTTAGAACAAGAGCCACATCATATACTCACACCTCCCCTTTGCATGTCTTTTGTTTTTTTTTTTTTACTATTTTTTATTATTTATTTTTAAATTTAAATTTAAATTAGAAACAAGGTTGCTTCACAAGTCAGTTCCAGGTCCCTCTCCATTTCCCTCCCCTCCTCCCGTGCCCTCCCCCCCAGCCCCACCAATATCCCCTCATTTCCCCAGGGAGGGTGAGGCCCTCCATGGGGGTGTCCATGGTCTGTAATTTCATCCAGGGCAGGGCCTAGACCCTTCCCCAAGAGTTCAGGGTGAGAGTGCATCTCACATTGTTGCATGGGAGTCCAAAGTCCATGTGTATACTCGGGATGAGTACTGATCTACTACCCAAGGCTCAATAAATTACCTAGGCCTCCTCACTGACACCCACATTCAGGGGGTCTTGATCAGTCCCTTTACATGTCTTTTGAAGTTTACACTCTTGGGTTTTCCTGAGCTTGGCTGTTACTCAATCTTGCTTTTGGGTGTTTCTGGTGAAGAAGTGTTTCTGCACTCCCTATTAGTTCAGGAAACTCTGCTCTGACATCAAATGTTGACACCATCATCATTGTCCCCACACCTGGATTGTTCCTGAGGAAGACAGAAAATAGGAGGGCTGAGAAGGTTGCTCCATGGAAGAGTGCTTGCTTAGTAGGCATGGGGACCTGGGCTTGAACCCCAGTACCACAAAACAAACAAACAAACGAACAAAAAATCAATGTATTGGTGTCTCTAGAGGAACAGAACCGATAGAATGAATATATTCAATATATACAGTATTTTATTATATACATTATATGTGTGGGGTTTGTTAGACTGGCTTACAGGCTGTGGTCCAGCCAGTCCAACAATGGCTGTCTACCAACGGAAGATCCCACAATCCAGTAGTTGTTCAGTCCAAAGGCTGGATGTCTCAGCTGTCTTCAGTATATGCCAGAATCCTGAAGAAGGTCCAATGCCAGTGAAGGAATGGACTTGCCAGTGAGAGCAGGCAGGCAGAGAAAGCTTCCTTCCTCCATGTCCTTTATATAGGCTGCTGGCAGAAAGTGTGACCTAGGTTAAAGTGAGTCTTCCCACCTCAAAAGATCTGAATGAAAGGTGGATCTTCCCACTTCAAATGATTTAATTAAGAAAGACAATCCCTCACAGGTTTCTCACATTCAAACATTCACCCAGACTTTTATATCTTGTGCCATCCCCGGGTGTCTGTAGTGTGTGCTCAGCTTTACAGGGGCATTGTCCCAAAAGACAAAGTGGCGCACAGAGGGAGAAGCACTAAGAACGCCTCATACAAATGCTTCCTCCCTTCACTCTTCGGAACAGGTAATTACTGTGGCAACAACAAACTAATTTGAAGCGTTAGCTGTTAATTAAAACATTGCAGAGGTGTATAGTTGTCTTTTGGTGTAACCAGAGCCTCCATTCAGACTTCATTAATCACTTTACAGTTAATGTGCTGAGGAAGGTCAAGACAATTGAGATGTACTATCTGCCAAAAGTAAACAAACTCTTTCTCCAGGTAGGATGCTGATCACAGAGTTGAGGGAGTTGGCTTAGCTCATGCCTGGCATTGCCTTTGTCATCCATTTCTCCCTGATGATTAAATGTGAAATCGGCCCTGTCACCAGACTGTAAACCAAGCCACAAGGCTTCTTTATTGCTCGAAATGGAACCCAAACTTGCATGGATGAATTAGCGACCGTCATAATTAAATCATCAAGTCTCCCTTTTAATTCACTTGGAAATGGGAGACCTTTCTTTTGGGAAAGAGATCGGCTTTCTTGACAAGCTAATTAAGTTGCCAAACTGCCCGGTGAGGTGTATGTATGCTGGGCTCTCAGCTAATCAAGTTCTTATCGCCACAGCTGGTCTCAGAAGTCCATGTGTTGCCCCTTGTGCAAAGTACCAGCACTGCTTTCCCCACAACTTCAAATTTTTGTCATACTTTAGTCCTTGAATAGTGTACTATTCAGGGTTTTAAGAAGCTGAAGTTGGAAGCATGTATGGTATACCAGTGAAAATAATGTTATTATTTTATATGGCATATTGAATTATTTATATGTACGTGGAAAAGCATCTAAATTCCTCACATATATTTTAAAGAAGCATGGTCCAACAACTTCTGCAGCCACTGTGGAAAATATACTATATACTATATACTAATATAGTATAGGTGGACATTGTCCCTGTCACAGCTCAGCCACTGAGTGATGGGATGTATGAAGTCCTCCATGGAGCAGATGCAGTTCTTCCCAGACCATTTGCTTTTGGTACTTTGATGGGTTTGCAGTTGCAATACCTGCTTGGGTTATGTAGTTCATCTTAATGTTTTTATATAAAATATTTTGTGTCCCAAAAGTGAGAATATGTAGTTCATGCAGTGTGTAGTAAAAGGCCTCACTTCATTTATACACATTAGGTCTTGATAGACAATTACTTTATTTCTGCACATGTTAATTTCTTACTTTCCATGAATGAATGAATGCTTCCTTCTTTTTCTTTCTCTTGTGCTGGGGATCTAAAACTATGCATTGTGTGTGCCGGACAAGTAATTACTGTACAAGCTATATTCCCCAATCATATTAATATTTCTTAATCTAGGTTATGCAATTTCAGTGTATCTGTGTGTCTTAATTACTTTTCAGTTATGGTGATAAAACACCATGACTAGGGCAGCTTTAAAAATAAAGCGTTTAATTCATGGCTTATGATTTTAGAGGGATAGAGTGCATGATGGTGGGACAAAGGTATGGCAGCAGCAACAGCTGAGAGCTTATATCCTGAACTGCAGTTTGGAAGCAGAGTGAGAGACACTGGGGAATACTCAATGCCTGCCCCAGTGCCACACCTCCTCCAACAAAACTACACTTGCTACTCCTTCTCAAACAGTGCCACCACCGGGAAACATTGAAATGTATGCACCTTTGGGAGTCATTCTCATTCAAACACCACTTCTCTTTTTAAGGGGGAAAATGAGCCACATGCTCAAACCTCATAGTGGTGTTTCTTATGGAAAATTATACTAAAAGCCATAGTCAGAACTCATCCTGTGATTGGTGATTATTTTGATGAAATGCAGTGATGTGATTTCTCTGTTTATGTACCTCAAAGAAAAGCCAAAACCTTCATTTTGCTGCTTATATATGACTATAGACACACACAGTGACACAACAAACAAGGGATGGATCTAGGGCCAGAAACCCTGGTGTAGTTTTAAGGTCTAGCTCTGGTGTAGTTTTAAGGTCTAGCCCTGGTGTAGTTTTAAGGTCTAGCTCTGGTGTAGTTTTAAGGTCTAGCTCTGGTGTAGTTTTAAGGTCTAGCTCTGGTGTAGTTTTAAGGTCTAGCTCTGGTGTAGTTTTAAGGTCTAGCTCTGGTGTAGTTTTAAGGTCTAGCTCTGGTGTAGTTTTAAGGTCTAGCTCTGGTGTAGTTTTAAGGTCTAGCTCTGGTGTAGTTTTAAGGTCTAGCTCTGGTGTAGTTTTAAGGTCTAGCTCTGGTGTAGTTTTAAGGTCTAGCTCTGGTGTAGTTTTAAGGTCTAGCTCTGGTGTAGTTTTAAGGTCTAGCTCTGGTGTAGTTTTAAGGTCTAGCTCTGGTGTAGTTTTAAGGTCTAGCTCTGGTGTAGTTTTAAGGTCTAGCTCTGGTGTAGTTTTAAGGTCTAGCTCTGGTGTAGTTTTAAGGTCTAGCTCTGGTGTAGTTTTAAGGTCTAGCTCTGCCACTGTATACTTGGGCATTGGGCAAATGCTAACTTCTCCATGCTTCAGAACTCTGTCATTGAGAGGAGAGTAACGATAACAGTGTAACTTTCAAACAATATTTTAAGATACATAATCACTTCATAAACCATTTAGCACCTCAGAAATACATGTTACTAGTGTGGGTCATTTGCCTTGAAGGTACCAGGTATAGCCCCCATTTTTGCAAAAATGTTTGGGTTGACACTATGTCTTTAGCTACTCAGTAGGTTACCTAATTACATCAAGTAATTTTCTTTCTTTTTTTTTCTTCCTATAGAGCATATCATGTCCCAAGTGGGAAAATTTTAGCTGTAAAGGTAAGCATTGGGTTTATTTCATGCAAATTTGTATGCGACTGAGTGTGTGTGTGTGTGTGTGTGTGTGTGTGTGTGTGTGTGTGTGTGTTGGATGTTGGGTGACCTGCTCTATCACTCTCTACCTTATTCCTTTGAGACAAGGTCTCTCACTGAACTAGAACTAGACTGATCCTCCTATCTCCTCTTACAGTCCTGGGCTTACAGCAGGCAGCTATGCAGGCATTTTATGTGGGTACTGGGGATTTGTGCAACACGTGCTGTTGCCTGCTGAGGCGACTCAGCTCTGTGCTGTGAAATTCTTGGTGCTCGCTGATTTCCTTTCCCTCTCAGTTTAAGTCACCGGCACACCAACACACTTTTCAAAAGTAGGCTATTTGCTGACACACAGTCAGACTCTCTGGCAGTCAGTCTGGCAGTGACCTACCTTGACAGACACACTCTCTGCTCCATCTGTCAGCTAATGACTTCTTGCCACACCCTGTCTCTGGTCTCTCCCGAGCTCTCCTTTGATGAAAGCACCACACTAACTGAGCTTTATTTTCCTATCTTTTAACTATTTGGTCCTTTGATATCAAAAGTCTTAGATTATTATACTGATTTTATATTTAAAGATACCAAAATCTTGGTTTAATTATGCCAAGAGAGGGAGGGAGCATTACTACAAATGATCCAGAAGCCTTGGCCTTATAAATACAAAATTTTCATAATTTAATACATTTTAAGTTACATTTAGCATAGGCTAATGTTAAGATTCATGGGCACGGTTACTTAACTGGGTGCGGCAAAGGACCAGCAGCTGCTCTGGAAAGGATTAAAGATCACATTTAAGAGTATGATTCTCAGGGGGAATGGAGAGATGTGTCTGTGGGTAAGAGCACTGACTGCTCTTCCAGAGGACTTGGGTTCAATTCCCAGCAACCACATGGCAGTGACTGCTGTCTGTAATTCCAGTTCCAGGGTATCCAACACCCTCACACAGATGGTCAAATCACCAATACACATAACATTTTTAAGAAGTTAAAAAAATGATATGCTTTACAAAATAGCTGTTAGATTTTCACTGTTTGAGAATAGCTGGAGTTTACAAATAAGCCATTCTCTGGGCTGCACCTTTGAACTGGGCTTTCTAGCAAGACCTGTATTGTGCCTGCAAACTGAGTCAAATGGTGATTGATTTTTATGTATAGACTTGGTCTTAATAACCAAAGCAAGCATCATACAATGGTTATAATTAGATAAAATGTACCATTTCTTCAAAACAGCCAGAGTGATGCATTAATTCTTAGAAATTTATTACTTAGTTTCTAAATATTTGGAGAAGGTCCAAGTATTTTTCATGGTCTAAGAACATACTGTATAATTGGAATTATTCTAAATTAATTTGGCTCAAAATATGGTCTCTGTGCATCTTCCCTGTGCACATAAAAAGAGTCTACAATCCAAAGAATATGAAAAGTGTTGTGTAAGCCTTTATTAGCTCAAGTTGACTTTTAGTTTTAATATCTTTTGTGTCTGAACTAATTTTTTTCTATTTGTTCCATTAATTACTGAAACCAGTGTTAAGGTCTCCGACAACAGTTGGACCTTGGTCTGCTTCTTTATTCTTAAATTTCCATCACTCTCAATCATCTTTTTTTGTTTGTTTGTTTGTTTGTTTTTTGAAGATGTGCTATGAGTTTCAGTAGGGTTCTTATCATTTAGATGAATTGGCCTTTTTATCTTTTTAAACTTTTTTAAATTTATTTTTATTTTATGCACATTGGTATTTTGACATTGGTGTTGAGTCCCCTTGAACTGGAATTACAGATAGCTGTGAGCTGTCATTTGGGTGCTGGAAATTGAACCTGGATCCTGTGGAAGAACAGTCAGTGCCCTTAACCCCTAAGCCATCTCTCCAGTCTGACCTCTTTATCTTAATGCAGTGACTGTTGCTAGATTTCTACTTATGTTGGCCTTTTTCTTTTAACCTAGTGCATCTATACATTGGAAATGAGTTTCTTGTAGACAGCTTGTGTTACTTTATACTAGACATACTAAACCTTACTTTATAATTTAGTTTGATGATCGCCACATTTTAATTAGAGTGTTAGAACCATCTACATTTTCTGTGATATGATATGATTGTATTTATACCTCTTGTTCTGTGCATTGTTTTCCATTTGTCCTGGTTGTGTACCCACTCTGCCTCCACTGTTTTAAATGGTTGTCTAGAGTTTATAGCATGCGTCTTTTGTCTATTTTATAAGGTTCTTACAATAGGGACTGTGTTAGTCAGTGTTCTGATGCTGTGGACAGACACCATGACCAAGGCAAGTCTTATCAAAGGAAGTGTTTAACTGGGGACTTGCATACAGTTTCAGAGGGTTAGTCCAGGATCATCACTAGAGGCAGGATCTAGACGGACTGGACTTTTCTTTCGAGTTTTAAAGATCTTGTTCCAGTGTTGGCTTTACATTTCCCAGCTAGATGATGCCTGTCTTTTGTGTTTCTTCCGTGTGTTCCCTCACTAGGCTTCTCTGGTTTCTGTTTCGAATTCTTTCTTTGTTACAGGTTAGGGTTACAGTTTACAGTACATGGTTATGCTGGGCTTGAGTGTGATTCTTTTTTTTTTTTTTTTATTCGGTATGCTTAAGGTTTGTTGAAATTCCTGAATATTCAGGATTTTAGCTTTCATCACATTTAGAACACTGTAACCTTTTGTTTGTTTGTTTTTTTTTTGTTTTTTGGTTTTTTTTTTGGTTTTTATGAGACAGGGTTTCTCTGTATTGTTTTGGAGGCTGTCGTTCCAGCCCGGCCTCGAACTCACAGAGATCCCCCTGCCTCTGCCTCCCGAGTGCTGGGATTAAAGGCATGCACCACCACCGCCTGGCAGAACACTGTAACCTTTTATCGAATGCTCCCACATTGAGAACTTGGCCTGTGTGTTCACTTCACTTCAGTCTGTTACCTGTTTTAGTTGTGCAGTGTTTCTCCTCCAGAATCTTCAAATACACTGATCTTTTCCTCTTCATTGTCTAATGTACTGTTCCTCCTGCCCAGTGTGTTTGTTTTTCCTTTCAAATGTTCTTTTTATCCCTAAAAGTGTTAAATAGGCCTTTTTGCTTTAAGAACATTTTCCATGCTGTTCTTTGATGTGTCCAACCATTTTTTATGACAACTGTGCTGAATAGTTTTATGTCAACTTGACACAAGTTTAAGTCATCTGAGAGGAGGGAACCTCAACTAAGAAAATACCTCCATAAAAGTGGGTTGTAGGCAAGACTGTAAGGTTTTTTTTTTAACTTAGTGATTGATGAGGGAGACCCAGCCCATTGTGGGTGGAGCCCCTTCCTGAGCTGGTGGTCCTGGGTTCTATAAGAAAGCAGGCTGAACAAGCCATGAGGAACACGCCAGTAAGCAGCACCCTCCATGGCCTCTGCATCCAATCCTGTCTCCAGGTTCCTGCCCTGCTTGAGTTCCTGTAGTCATTTCCTCCAGTGATGTGGAGATACAAGCTAAAGAACCTCCTCCCCTTTTTTGTTTTCTTGAGACAGGGTTTCTCTCTATATAGCTTTAGACACTATCCTGGCATTTACTCTGTAGACCAGGTGGCCTTGAACTTACAGAGATCCGCCTGCCTCTGCCTCCCAAGTGCTGTGATTAAAGATTGCACCACCACCATCCTGCCAAAGAAACCTTTCCTTCCCAGTTTGCTCTTGGTCATGCTGTTCCATCACAGCAATAAACCCTGACTAGGACAGACAAGTCAACAATTGGACATACTACCAATGCTATCATGCATTGTCATTCCTGGGTTTCTTCCAGGGTATTCCTTCTCTCTTCATTTTGGGTTGTATTTCTTTTTTATGGGATATTGGTAATATAGTACAGATAGCTAGATATTTTTGCATTCCTATAAATATTCTTCAAATTTGTTCAGAGATGATTGTGACTTTGAGACAATCAGATTTTTTTAAGACTTACTTCTGAACTTTATGTGAAGGGCACACCCAACAATCAGCCTGGAATATATTTTCCCCATTCTCTTGAAGCGAGATTCCTGATTCCACCCTGGCTGAGGGAGCACAAACTGCAGACTATAGGGCTGTTTCCTCTGGTTCTTCCTCCATGGCCTGTTTCCACACAGCGCTTATCACTCTGCTATAGACTCTGAGGTCTATTGCACTCCCTCTGGTGCTCTGCCAGCCGACCCTGGCCGTCCTAGTCTGCACTACTCCTACATTGTCTTCTTAGCTTAAGGAGACTGTGAGCTCCACCTGCTTTCTTACCCTATGCAGGGACCAGAAGACAGTAGTCAGTGAACTGAGCAGCCTAACCAGTCTCTAGGTTGTGCTGTTCTGGCTACTGATCAGTACTTGGAAACCTGTTGATATTTCTGGTTTGGGACATGTGTGTGTGTGTGTGTGTGTGTGTGTGTGTGTGTGTGTGTGTGTGTGTGTGTGTGTATGTGTGTGTGTGTGTGTGTGGTATGTGTTTGTGTGGTGTGTGTATGTGTGTGGTGTGTGTTTGTGGTGTGTGTATGTGTTTGTGGTGTGTGTGTGTGTGTGTGTGTGTGTGTGTGTGTGTGTGTGTGTGTGGTAGAAAGGGGTTGGTTGGCTTCTGAATATTTTGTTGTTGTTTGAGACAGCGTCTTACCATGTAGCTCTGGCTGATCTGTAACTTTCTATGTAGACTGAGCTGGCCTCAAATTACAGGGATCTGCCAGCCTCTGCCTCCCTAATTCTGGTGTTAAAGGCATGTGCCAAGATGTTCAGCAATCTGGGTTGTTTTGTTTGTATGATTCTGGTCCCTTTCCTTTCTTGCCACCATTGTAATCCAAATGCCTGCTTTTGCCTATTGTGAGACTGTTGACCGGCTTCTGAACAGGTCTCTCAGGAAATAATAGAAGGGTCAACTTATTGGTGACTTATGCTCCAAAGTATTTTGCATATATTATCTTCGTTTATGAACTTTGTTACTATTACTGCTTCTCATTTAGCAGATACAGAACCTGAAACACAGAGTAGTTACACAGCTTTCCCAAGGTCCTCTGCCTAGAGAGCACTGAAGCCAGGATGGAAACCCCTGCGTTTGCTGATCTGCACCCTTAGATTCAGCTCCCCGAAGCATAGCTCCCCTCTCAAAAGTATTAAAGGCTCCATGTTACTTCTCTACTGGTTTCCTTTCTCACCGCTGTGACAATTTAAGGAAGGGAGAGTTTATTTTGTCACACAGTTGGAGGGGGTAGCCATCATGGTAGCAGGAGTTTGAGGTAACTGGCCACTCTGCATCTTTGTATTCTGTTCCTTTTCTTACTTCTGTTTGGTCCAGGACCCCAACCCATGGAGTGATGCTGCCCACATTTAGGGTGGGTCTCCCTTCTTAGTTAACCCAGTATGCTGCCTCACAGACATGACAAAAGACTTGTCTCCTAGGTGATTCTGGACCCGTTAGATCAATCAATATAGAACAATCAATATCATCCACCATATGCCCCAGACAAACTGAAAACACTCTTGGAGGGAAGGTGGGACCCTCTGCAATGCATTAACAGTCTACTATTACTTTTTAGTATGTTCTTAGGTTTCTTGATTTCTGTGCGCTTTGTTTTGTTTTACTTGAACTTGTGACCTCATCTGAACCTGGGTTGTTTTTTTTTCCCATTGCAACACTTTAATTCATGTGCGCCTCCCTAATTAGAATGCCTTCATCCGTGTCTTCAACTATTAGAATCCTTAACAACCTTCAAGGGCTTGCTCTGACACTGCATAAGCCCTGTCATGTGTGTTGTATCTGTCAGCCACCTTCCAGAATTCTCTGCATGTAATTCCTGAAGGTGATCACATGCCACCTAGCACATGGCTGTTAGTATCATGTCCATTTTCCCTAATGTGTTGAAATCTCTTTTAAAAGTGGAGAACAGAACTAAATATTTTCTTGCTTTACCTACAAGGCCCAGTGTCTCAACACATAATTTACTGATTGAATAGTTTTGTTGTTGTTTAATTCATTCATTTACTTTTTTGTTGTTTCATTCATCCATTTATCTTTTGAAGTAACCTACTGAAAACAGGTTTAGCAACATACAGAATACCCCCTGGTGTTCTCTGTATGGACCATTGCTCTCCGCCAGAATATTTCTTAGCTTCTTTGTTATATTAAAGGGTGAAATGGAAGGTTAAGAGTTAGAAGCACATTTGATCTTTTCCTGACCCTCTCCTGACTTTTGTGTGACTTGAAGCATGTCACTTGAACCTCTCAGTGACCCCAGTTGCCTGGTGTCACAGAGGAACTGTGCAGAGTAGCAAATCATGGCCCTTGTCTGAGCCAAATCACCTGCAGGGCTCTGCTGCCTCCATGGAGCCCTGGGAGTTTCATTTCCCAATTCAGTGGTCAGTTGGCCACACTTCGAATGTCTGAGGGACCAGTTAGATGAGAGGCCTACTAATAGCATTTCCAATTTCTATACATTCTTATATGATCCCTACTTCTTAAAGTCAAGGAGCACTTTGCAGCATCTCCTTCCCCAGACATCCATTTAGAAAATGATGCTAACCACATGTTAGGAATAACTGATAATCACCTGCATACTCACTGAAACACATTTGGCCAGCTTTTGTTTGTTTGGTATCAGTAGCAAGACCATTGCAAATAAGTAGAGCAGAAAGCAAACACAAACACTGTTAGCCATCTAGCAAACAGAACCTTTCTCTACCATTAATGCGTCCTATAAAATCTTTCCAATAGTAATACTTGGGGAATTTACTGGATTCCCCGGGATTGTTTATTTTCTGATTGGGAAAAGAATCCATCTAACGGGATTTCTTAGCCTTGTATGTATACGTTGATTATCATTCCCCGAGTCCTTGGAATTCTGCAGCTTTTAAAACAGCATTTAAATGGACCATTTGATTAATCATTTGTATCCTGGCTGTAATCCTCCCAAATTTCCTTTCTGAGTTGTACATACTGTAAAAGACAATTATGTCGCCACAGATTAAATAAGTGAATTAAAACAGAATAGCGGCTTAATTTGACCTGTGATTTTGTTCTCCTTGCCTTTAGTGGAGTGCATGCCACTCCAGCAAATAAATGAAGTCATCCATGACAGCTTGTGATGAATTGCCGTATTTATACTGTATATTTTAATAGTCTCACACTAATTTAAATTGAGCACAGAGTAAATTATAATTCAGTCACTTGACTGCTTGTATTTAACTTGACAGCACATCCTTGTGTGTCCTGGAGGTGTTAGCAGAGGGAGAGCAATGGAAAGGCAGGCAGGTACCTCCATGCCGGCTGAACGCTTTCTCTAGCTCTTTCTCTTCAGTCTGAAGCACTTGGCTCTGCCCACGGAGTGACGACTCAGGCGTGCACACTGTGCTGTAACTTCAAAGGGAAAACCCACACTCACTGTGCTTCTCTCGATTGCCTTAAGAGGACAGATTGGTCTGTTTATTTTTAGCAGTTTTGAAGCTCACTAGAAAGATTGCCCAGGGGAAGGGAGTTAACCTTTCACCAAGTGCCAGGGTCCCAGAAAACAGAGGGAATGAGCAACCACTGTGGCAGCATGGAGAGGATTTCCCCTCTCAAATTTGCAGAAATGACCTGATTTGCTTTTTCCGGATTATGGAAGAGTGCTCCAAACTGATTAGAGACCAGCTCCACGAATGCAATAGTCCCCACTCCATTCTCGGTCAGTGGGGCACTTTGGTTTGTTTGGTGCTCGTGTCTTTGGATTTTTGTTTAGTTGCAGACATCTCATAATCCACTCCCCTTGTGTCTAATAACAACACATCTGGAGGACTGTTTAAGGAACACTTTAATTAAGGTCCTTCTCAGTGAATGGGTGCTACTGTGAGCCCTTGTGCAGGGTGCTGAGGAATAAAGAATACTCAGACCCCACCTTGCCCTCTAACCTTGTAACAGTCTGCTCTGGGAGCTTTTAGGAGATGTCTGGGGGCATTAAAGCCAATTGCAGGAAAGATGAGTAAGGGTCAAGCCAGAGATGAACTCTGATGAAGGGCTTTGAGGTAGGTGTCTGGGGGTGGTGAGGCGTTCAAGCTGGGTCTTAAAGGTCAAACTAGCTTTTGTAATTAGTGACTGTGGAGTGGAGAGAGGAAACACTGGTAAGGTGATGAGGGTGAGCAGGAAGGAGGCTGTGTAGGACAAGTGAGGGGACGGGTTAGCTTGAGGCACATCCTCCTGGTGCTCTGGAGTTGCAATTTACTCCATGTGATGGAAACGCTTACAAGGTTCTCAATCAAGGGAAAGAAAAGGTCTCTGTATACTGGGATTAATTCCAAAGTGTTGGCTAGGGCTGTGCTTTGATAGAAAAGGCAGTGCCCACTCCTACCCGCCACTCCCAAATGCCTTTCTTTCTTACTTAATGGGTGTCAGCATTAAAAATATACATAATGTGCATATCAGCCGGAGGTGGTGGCATACACCTTTAATCCCAGAACTCAGGAGGCAGAGGTAGGCAGATCTCTGAGTTTGAGGCCAGTCGGGTCTACAAAGAGAGTTCCAGAATAGTCAGGACTACACAGAGAAATCCTGTCTCAAAAACAAAAATATTAACAACAAAAATATGCCTATTAGAATGGCCAGTTTCAGTCCTTGTGGTTTATGTAGTTCCTAGTTTTTGCTGTATTCAGTGTAGTGATACTTATTCTTCATTTGTGATACAGTGTAATTTAGTCTTGTAAGTTGTAGAATGGTGACGTTATGGCAATCGTGAATATTAAGTTTTTACTTAGAAGTGTTTAGAATCAAACTGTCACAATTTTTTTTTTTTTTTTTTTTGGTTTTTACGAGACAGGGTTTCTCTGTATTGTTTTGGAGGCTGTCAGTCCAGCCTGGCCTCGAACTCACAGAGATCCGACTGCCTCTGCCTCCTGAGTGCTGGGATTAAAGGCGTGTGTTACCACCGCCCGGCTGTCACAATTCTTAAAAATTATTATCCACCTATTTTACATCATTACTATCTTTTGAAAATATAGTTTTTATTTTATTTGTTTATTTGTTTGGTTGTTTGGTTTTTCGAGACAGGGTTTTTCTGTGTAGCTTTGGAGCCTGTCCTGGAACTCACTCTGTAGACCAGTCTGGCCTCGAACACACAGAGATCCGCCTGCCTTTGCCTCCCGAGTGCTGGGATTAAAGGCATGCACCACCACTGCCCAGCCTAATGAACAATGTTTTAAAATTTATTTTCACCGAAGTGTTCAGTAGTTGAGCTGGGGTGTGACTCTGTGGTAGCGTGCTTGAGCAGCATTTGAGAGAAGGCCTGAGTTCAAGCTCCAGTGCACAAACCTGCCTGGGGAAAGAGAAGAGTCTGAGTTAAACTAGAGCATCCTAGGCAAGTTCAAGCCCACACACTTGGACGTTTTTGTGTTATAAAGTCCAACTTAGTGGTAGATCCATAAGGAAAACCACACTTCAGGAGGCCCTGGCAAAGCGTGGGAGTCAGGTGACCGGAGAACCTGTCCAGTGCTCCACTCTGTCAGCGTTTGTGAAGAGGCATTACCCACATGGGAGGAAATAAGGTGGCAGGGTTTTAAACTCCCGTTTCTTTTATTTCTAAAACTCCCATTTTAAAATGTTATTTTATTTACCATCCCCTCTGCTTATCTTTGAGTCTGTGGCTCACAGGGCTCTTCTCTTTTAATGATCTTCTTCTGAAAATAACCAGTGTGGCTAAAATAGGGTACATAAATTGAGTGTTATAACTTAACTGACTTTTAAAGCCATTAATGCTGACCTCTGAGACCTGGCTTCTTCCAGGGCCCCATCAATCACTTCTGTACCGCCTCCTCCTATACAAAGGCTTAGGCAGATATTGAGACAGTTCTTGGTGCTGGGATTATAATGGGTGGCTACTTAAAGAAACTACTACTATTTCTCTAGTGATTGTATTTCACATGCTGTGTAACTTAAAGGTAGATATGTGCTGACGCTGCTGTATGTCTGTCTGAACTCAGGTTATTCTGTTAGACATTACACTGGAGCTTCAGAAGCAGATCATGTCTGAGTTGGAAATTCTTTATAAGGTAATTTTTTGGTCGCTTTTATCAATAAACATGTGGATGTGTTAGCTTCTAGGTCTTAAACCATTTTTGTCTTTTTTTTTTTTGTTGCAGTGTGACTCATCGTATATCATAGGATTTTACGGGGCATTTTTTGTAGAAAACAGGATTTCAATTTGTACAGAATTCATGGATGGTGAGTTCTTCCCTTTAAACTATATTAAAAATCACTTTTGGAATCGGTTACCTTAAACTTGGTTTTGATATAGATGTCAAGGAGATTTTAGAATGATTGAAGTGTGTTAATTATTGTTTCTTTTGCACTAGGAATTCTTTTCCTGTGAAGGTCCTGATGTTAAGTATTTGGAGCTGGGCTATAATTTCAAGACTACAAGTTGGTTTCCTTTTACTAAAAATTTAAACAGGACAGATGACAAGCAGGTCCAGTCGGTGCATAGTACTTGCTGCTTGTGTTCAGTATGCCTTTGCCGGGGAACAGATGTTCTGTTCTTTTAATGTTTCAGTCGCCAAAACAGATTTTCTTCTAAAGAAATCTATTAACCCAATGTCCTGTGTCTTTCAGAAAGAAATAGGTTCTTAATTGCTAGACAAGAAATTGTTTTTCAACACAGCTGTTTAGCCGAGATGCATTTGGCTCTCTTTGGACTTCAGCCCTGCCCTCCCCCGCTTTCCACTCCCTGCTATCAATAGTTCTTCCTTGATCTGAATGTTGTGACAGAATAAGACTTCTGGGAATCCTGTCACTGACGTCTTCTCATTATCATTAACTATCCACTTTAAAGCTGGGCAGATTTTCACTATCTTGCCTCCATTAAAATACAGGATACCTGCCTTTCTACTTTCTTAGATTCATGCACACACACCGTACACACATACACATGTATACTCCACACATACCACAAATATACCATACAAACACTGCATGCACACACATACAGATATACCACACATACCCACATATATACATACATACACATATAGACACACTATACACACACACACACAAATGCATTCACCTTTCTATTTCTTTAGGTACACACACCACACACATACACCATGCATGCATATATACCACACATACATACTACACATATATTCACATTACACACCATATATACCATACATATCTCTTTAGTATACATACACATTGCACATATACACCACACACACAAATACACTGCCCCCTCACAACACACATACATGTATAGGCACACTTTTCTACTTCTTTAGGTAAACATACACATTCTCCACGTATACACACATGTACACCACACACACACACAGACACACACAGGTATATACACACAAACACCCCCTTGTGGGTGCCCTTGGAATGATACCAAATCATATAACCACATAGACAGTGTAGGTGGACACTGATTAGAAAGCATTGATTTATAATTCCAGTACAGATCACTCTTTTGAACGTTCGCCATTTAAGATCTACATAATTTTTCAGTTACATTAAAATACTTTTGTTAAGGTAGAATTCAGATACCAAAAAATTCACTGTTTTGAAACTTACAACTTATTATTGTTTAATTTCAAAACATTTTGAAGAGAAATCCCCAGCCAACATAAGTTGCTCATCTCATCCCCTCCAACTCCCCCTTGGCAATCACAGGTCTCCTTCCTCCCTGTGGATGTGCCTATTCTGGGTAGTGCACATTGTACATCAATGGGATCCTATAGTCTACAGCCTTTGTGCCTGGTGTCTCTTGTTTAGTATATTGTTTCCAAGTTCATCTATAACAGTAGCAGTAGCAGTCTACCATCCCTGAATAATATTTCATTGAATGACTATGCTGCATTTGTTTTTCTTTAGTTGATGGTCACTTTAGATATTTCCACTTTTTACATCTAAAATATGTATCTTTTATTGTGTGTGTCTGTGTGTACGAATGCATGCACATAAAGGTATGCATGTGTGCTACTGCTTGCTCTTGGAGAGCTGACTCTCCCCTTCCACCATGTGGGTCCCAGGGATCAAATTCAGGTCATCAGGCTTGATGGTAGTGGAGTTGCCAGACCCTGTGGCAACTCTTCATTTCTGAGGAACTTTCAAGCTGTTCTAGTCTGTCAGTGTTCAAATCATTCGCAGTTACTGTAATTCCAAAAAAAAATTTCAACTCAACAGTAAAAACACCAGTCACTCTTAAAAAACAGACAATGGATTTGAATGTGTATTTCTCAAAGGAAGGTGTACAATGGTCAACAGCCACATGAAAAGATGTTCAACAACAGTGGTTGTTAAGGAAACCTAAATCAAAACTAAGTATGTGTTCACAACTGAGACCACACACGAACCAAAATCAACCACATAGTAATGAGTGTCGTCAAATGCACAGGGAAATTGGAATCCTCAGACAACATTGGTGTGAATCCAAGATGGTGTAAAATAGACTAGAACAGCTTGACACTTGTTCACAGATTAAACAGTTACCACAGGACCTAGCAAGTCTACTGCTACAGAAACCCAAGAGAACTGACCAGCAGCTCACATACACAGTAGCCTGCTGCAGTGTGCATGGCAGCATTACTCACAAGTGACCAAGAAAGGCCATATCCCCAGCCATCAAGGTGGCTCAGTGGGCAGAGATGCTTGCCCTATATTATATCTTTCTTATGCCTCCTCCTGCTATTGGTCCTGTGTCTTTCAGTGACTGTACATTTAACCTCAGATGTTCCTGTTTTGTTCCATGTAATTACTGGCTCTTATTGATAGTTTGTTTCATGCAGAAGGGGCTAGCTTAATACTTCCCTTTAGGTCTTTAAACATGGTTTATCTTAGTTATATAGATTTGGAGATTAGCATACGATCTTCTGGTCATATACAGCAAAAGCACACAAAATCACTATAAATCTGTGTGTCACCCTCCAGCTTTTATTCCCTCTCCAATGCAGGCCAATTTCTGAACAACTTCCTTTATGATTAGCTTATTTTTATCTCATAGTATGATCTATTTGCAATATTTACTGAGCATTTTCTTCCAGTACTTCTCTAAACCTGTGGAGACCACGGTGACCAAGACTTAACCCTTGTCCTCACAGGAAGGGTGGCCTAATAGAGCAGGTGCTGAATGGGACATCAGAGACAGAAGTGACGATGAGCAGAAACCTTAATGAGCTAGTCAAGGACCACTGGGATGCTCTTCCAGGCAGAGAGAGTAGCATGTGCAGTGCTTCCAGATAAATACAAGACGACCATGATGGCCAGAGGGTGATGTCATGAGGACCAGAGACTGACCAAGAGGCCTGAACAAGCAGAGCATAGAGCCAGTCAAGACCTCACAGGCTACAGAGACTGTAGCAAGGAGTTTAGATTTGAGACTGAGCTTTACAGGAAAGTTTTTTTTAGAAGAATGTGACCTAACCTCATACTCAGTCAGAACAAAATCTACTCAGAAATATCCAGTTGGAAGATCTCAGAGTACGGACATGTTTGGATTAGTGCCACAGAAATAAATTGCCCCCCCCCAAAAACCCTGCATTGTAAAGAAGAGAAGGGCTTTTATATTTTTAACTAGCAGAAGCTTTAAATGAGATCTTGTGTTAAATATTTTTTTGCTCACATTGTTAACAATAATGACCATGGCAAACCAGAGATTATCATGATGGAACTGTTGCTTCTCACTCTTCACTTCATATTTCTATTTATTGTATGTGAAAAGACACTACTTGCAGTTTAGATCTTGTAACGTGGTAGCACAGACCTTTAGCTCTACTTAAGTGAAGGTATTGGCCCTAAGCTATCAGCAGAAACTCACGGCTCTTCAGTATCGTTCATAAGTGGATGTTGGGGGTGGGGATGGCCAGGGAAAACAGAAGTGACGCAGTGACTTAGCCTATGACCTAAATAAGGAGCTAAAATTCCAGCTCTGGAACCACAGACAAGTGAATTCCAAAAGGCTTTGGGATAGGCTTTGCTTTAAGTGTCCGAGATCCCAGGACCCATCCCCAGTCCAGTCAAAACACAGTCTTGAATAACAAATCTCAGGCAACATGAAACTATCAGTTTGTGTCATCAGATCACATTACTAAGAGGTAGGACTCACATAAAGGTCACATGATTCCATTGCTATGTAATGTTGGGAGAGGGGAGTTTGTTTGGGGATTTCAGGGGTTTGAGTCTTCTCTGAACTCTGCCATCAGCTGTCTCATGAGTGTGGTTGCCACATTTGCATTTATGGAACTCAGTTTCAAATAAAGTCCAAGAAGGTTGATGGATTCATCATTTGGGTGGGTGGGGGGTGATTTGAGACGGGGTTTCTCTGTGGCTTTGGAACCTGTCCTGGAACTAGCTCTTGTAGACCAGGCTGATCTCGAACTCACAGAGATCTGCCAGCCTCTGCTTCTGGACTCATCATTAACACTCCTTCTAGCACTAATATTTATGGTGTGCTAAGGAAGAGTTGCCTTTGATGGAGTCTTGTACAGAATAGAACTGGTACTGAAACAAGTGAAAACTAACCCAAACCCTCCACCATTTAGCCTGCTGAGAGTGAGTGCTCATTGGAATTAACAGGCTCTCTTGACCAAGTGGATCTGCCCTATCTTTTTTTCACCTCCCAATTTATCTCTGTGAGCATGGGAAGGTTGGGGTACATCTAATGGCACAGAGCCAGCTACAGAAAGACCTGTCCAGGTGGGCAGCTGAGAACTACAGGGATGTTTACAAGTGCCAGTGAACTACCTCCAAATAAGATTCCTTTTTCCTTATTCTATTGGTAATGGTTGCCATGTCACCTTTGGCTTTTAGTTTAACTTGGTAAGACTACTGTCCACTTAGGTCCTTATAGCTTCTTCTATAACTTACATAAACTAAACTAAATCCCCTTCTTGAACTCCTTGTTGGTGCATGTGGGTGGGCTCATTCCCTCCAGTGTCAAGTCCACTGGCTTCCTAAGGAATTGGTATAGTAAGCTGATACTCTCATTTTTCCAGATACCACATATCAAGCTTTTTCATCTTGCACTTACTCATCCATGCAACTACCAGTTCACCTGGAAAAATCAATGGGAACACAGCTGTTTTTCTGTCACATTTTCACTTTTATTACATCTATAATAAAAATGATGTTTTAGTGAATAAGGATGTTTCTACTCATTGCATGAGTGTTTTGTTTTGTTTTTCCATATCTTCCCCAGTAGCTCTGAGAGCCACAGTACAAAGTAAGTTATTCCCTGGTTACTCAGTCTGTGCTCAGACTCTGGGAACTGCAAGAAGTTACCTAAAGTAGTGATTGTTTTCCTATACCTGCTTTCATCAGGGTACATAGGAAGCTATAGCTCTGTGCTGTGTGTGCCATTTTGAACAGAAAATGGGGAACATGACATACCATAATAGTCTATTTGCACAGAGCATGTCTTTAACTGCCTTTCAGAAGAGTGGCATGTTTCATCTTCAAACCTTTTTAGGTCTTTTTGCAATCATCAGTAGTCACATCATAACTATGAAATTTTAGCCTTGATAGAAAAAAAAGTTACTTCCCAATGTTCTGGGTACTCTCTTCATAACAATGATAGACTACACCTCGGTTTGACTCTTAATGGGATATTATGTATTTTTAACTTAGCTATGATCATATGGGTAGTGAGTCAAGTACTCCTTCCCTGCAGAGTGTGTATATAAGTTATATTGTTGAGATTCTTACCACACATTCCTGTTCCCAACAAGTTGGACTCTTGGTGACTGGTGATTCTGGGGACTATGGTGATACTGTTGCTGCAGTTGTTTTAAAGTCCTTTCCTGGAAGCTTCATCAGAGCCTCGGAGTTGGTGAGATTAGGGTTCCGTCTAGCACTGAGGCTTGGTTTGATAAGTCCAGGAGTTACCTTTTTGGCTTGATCTATAGGATAAATATAATAGTGAAACTGAGTAAGAATTAAACCCAAATCCTCTGCCTAAAAATGGCTAGCCAGGCATGGTGGCACACACTAATCCCAGCACTCAGAAAGCAGAGGCAGATGGATCTCTTGGGTGTGAGGCCAACTTGGTCTACAGAGCGAGTTCCAGGCCAGCCAGGGCTGTATAGTGAGACCCTGTTTCAAAATCAAAAGCATGCAAACAAACGGAAAATCAGGAAGGACTGAACTACACAGAAAACTCACCAAGCTGGCCGGTTTCTTTATTCTGAGGGGCTGCTGTGTCTTTTTTTTTTTTTTTTTTCTTTTTTTCTCTGCCAACACTTACCTCAGAAGAGAGCATGGAAAGGGCAACAGGATAAATCTGTCTAGTGGTTTTTCAGTTTTGGAAAATGTCAAAGGTGATTTAACAAAAGTTGAAGTTGACAAATAAAGCAGTATAGCAGTGAGTCACAGTTTAATAAAAATCAATTAGAGAATCAGTGAGATGGTGCTGCAGGTCAAGTTACCTGCAAGCCAAGCCCAGCGACCTTAGCTCATTCCCTGGGCCCACACGGTGGGTGGAGAAAACATGCTCTCAAAAGTTGACCTCTGACCTCCACAGGTGGGTACACACATCCCATGCATACACTCAATAAATAAATAAAATATAATTAAAAGAAAATAAGTTTGAAGAGATTGTTTTGTTTTGGTGATTGGTTTTCGTGGTTATCAAGGAACCAAGAGATGGTTAGTTGCTTTTCATGTCCCTAGGTCAAAAGTAGCTTCCATTAGAAAACTTAGCATTGCTTTTTCTGCTTTACTAGCCTTTGTGTGTATTTTGAAATTCAGACCCACCCACATTTCTCTGATAAGTGCGAAACTTCTATGATAGGGTCTCTAGGTTTCCATGTGAAAAAGTGGCACATGAAGCGTGGCAGTGTGGCCTTCCGGTTCATTTTGTAGTTTTGTTTCCATCTACATTTACATCGAGGGCCACGTCGTAGTCTACCCTCCTCTAGTTTTCTTCAGTTTTTAATGACTGTGGGTTTTTAAATGGGAGTAGCTGGCCATGCTCTTCTGGAAGTAAAATTATGTCATTTATCAAAGTAGAACTAAACCCCAACTTTGCTCTCCATGTCCAGTATGTCATAAGAAAAGGGAAAGCACATTTTCATGAGGTATGCACAAGGGAAGTCCAGCGCACTGTGCCTGTGATTAGTAGTAACCCAACATCTTTGTCTCTACAGGGGGGTCTTTGGATGTATATAGGAAAATTCCAGAGCATGTCCTGGGAAGAATTGCAGTGGCAGTAAGTATATTGGTTTCACCTAAGAGGATTTTGATTATTTAATCCTTCCAGTCAAGTCTATTCTTCTGTCCCCAGATTCGTCCTTTCTTTCTGTCCTAGTTGGCTGTGTCCTCCTTACCATCCATTGTTTCTGTCTTCCTGTTTTTTGTGGACCAACCTCCAACATAGTTCCTCTGGCTTGTCAGTACTGTGATTGCAGAGATCTTAGTGTCTGGGTTTCTAACTTCATCAAAAAGAAAAGTGTTTCAGGGAACATTTTTCATTATTGAATTTGAAAATAATTTAAATTAGTGAAACAATCTGTGAACAAAATACATTTTCTCTTAAATGGTTTTGCAGTCTTCTTAAGCCTTGGGTTTTAGTCTTTATTTTATTTTTTAGAGACTTTATCTAGGATTCTGTGCCCTTTGTGATGAAAAGCAGTTTTCCTGTCTTCTGTACTCACTCATAAATAGACAAATTATATCATCTAAACTGGCACGATTATGTAAGTCCCAGATTTGAGATTTGGAATAATGTAAGCTAACCGTGTCTAAGAAGAGTCACTGGGTGCTGTAATCGAAAACAATTGCTAAAGTAAAGACGCTCTGTTAAATTAAGTGGTTTAATGCAGAACAAAGTGATTATATCATGTACCATTTAATTAAATGGCTTATTTTCACATTCATTATACATCAAACTGACAACTCAAATTCTTTAATCCAACATGGACACTTATTCAGGCTTAGTTCATTGTAATTCACAGCTTTCCTTTTTTCTTTCTAATTATTGGTGTGAACTGCCCAGGGTGATGCACACACTCTCCTTTCTGTCCGCCTCTGCAGAGCAGCTTCTAATCTATACATGAGGCAGATTAGTCAGGATGCGATCTGAGCACTTAAACCAGTGCTTTAGATGAAAATAAAAATGTTTCCTTTCCCCTTCTCATCTCTGAGGGGAACGGTTGCTTTGTGGCTTTTGGCAGTTCTTGGACTCTGGAGTTTAGTAAGGTGTCTAAACAGGGTGAGAAGAGGCAAGTGGAGAGGCTGGAAAGCAGGGGAGTCTCCGAGTCTTGTGTTCCTGTCCTCTCCTGAACTTGGAAAATGGAAATCCACCCTGTTCAGTGAAGAAGCCTGTTCTTCCCCGGCCTCATCAATCTTGCCTCCCTCCCATGCAGAGCACAAACAAGGCCACTGGGCTTTCTCATTCAACCAGGATGGAAGGTTGTAAAGTGTCCAGTCAGCAGAAAAATGGCCAGCTTTTAAATACAGGGCTTGCTTTTCAGTGATTGAAAATTTTGCAAAATACTACTGTAGCAAGAAGCATTAAAATGAGTGCTAGTCCAGGCAGGGTTGCTGGTTTTTGAATCGGGGACAGTCTCTACAAAACAAGGCCCTTTACTCCGCTTTTGCAGTGCTCCAGGCCACAGGGATGAAAGCTTTGGTGGTAGGAGTAGAAGACACACATTGGACAACTTTGCTTTTCTGACAGCTTTCATAAACTCTGTTGATGCCTGACACTTGTGTAGTACCTTCAGAGTGGTGTGTGTGTGTGTGTGTGTGTGTGTGTGTGTGTGTGTGTATAGTCTGGATAGACTCCAAACATGGATAATCCTTTTCTACTCTGGCCCAGGGATAGTATCTGACACTATGAGGCTCTTAGCAGTTCAAATGCAGTTATCACCCTGAGGGGTGGTCCCTTGTGGCTTGTAACATGCATGTGCACACAGCCTGCTCTGGTTCCCAGTTTCCCTGGTTACTTTTCCTGAGTATTCCAAAGATGGCATCAGTTTCTTTCCTTTGAATTCCTCAGCCAGGCCAAGAAGGCACATGCAAATAGCCTCGGCTCTGTGCGGCCCAACAATGGAATCAGATGGGTCTGTGTGAGTACGAGTGCCAGTCTCTGTGGTCTACCTATGTATGAGTACGCCTCCTGAGCAGCTCTGTAATGTGAGGATGGTTGAGCACGCTAGAACAGTTAGAACGGTTAAATAACTCCCCCCGACCAGTGTTATCCTAGATGCAGGGAGGTCTGCCTCCAGACCCAGGGCTCTTTCACTGTGTTTCCTGAGAAGCTGGCGGGAAGGGGGAAGAGAAGGGATGGAAGGGGAAACTAGGAGGGAACAGAGAGGGGGGAGGAGGTGGTAAGGATAGTGAAGGAGAATGAAGGAATAGTGGAGAAGCACACACACACACAGTTGTTTCAGAGTCCTTTTTCAAGTGGCACCTGAATAAAGATGCTGCTGTGGGGGTTTCGATTGCCTGGGCTCAGCTCCTCCCCAAGCCTCAGTCCCCTGGGACTCCAGGCATGTGCCACTGTGCTCAGCCTGAAGAGCTTCTTGTGTCTCTCTTAAGGGTCTCTTCTCCCAGAATGAACTTCGTTTTCCTGGTTGTGGTAATCTTGCATGTGAGGCAGGTCCACAGACCTGAAGGCCACCGCAGGATGACCGTGTCAGTGTCTGTGAGATGTGGCTCAAATAGGATATATGGAGAGAGAATGTTTTTACCTCGAAGAAATCCATAGAAAGTACCTGATCTTAGCCTCTCAGCTCCACAGGCTTCCGCCCTGTTGTCCACTGGATCGAGCTCCTTACAAAAAGAGTGTCTTTCCCTGTGCCCACATTTATTTCCCTCGTAGGTCTAAAGCAGCGGCACACTGTGCTGTACTTTGAATGCTAATGTTAATGGTGATTGACGTTGTCCCTGAAAAGATGTGCACTTGACATGTCAAGGAGTGAATGACTGACAGCAGATATAAGTACTGTCAGTGTCAAGGCTTTTGTTAGGTGCTTTTATGCAGCCTAGCCTACTGAATTCCAGTGATACCCAGATTAGTGGACATACTCCTGCTCACTTATACATGACTACTTACACACGTTCAAGGGAAAGATCATCTATTTTTGCAGGTGGAGAAATAATTGTTCTTTTTGAATCTCTAACAAAATTTATGGTTTTATCAAATATCATAAAATCAGTATTGTGTTTCTTTTACTACTTTGCAGTCTGAATCTGGTAGGTTGTATCTTGTCTGTGTGTTTTCTGATCATTCGTTTTCTGACGAGCTAGCATGGGTGATACACAGTCTGTAACAGGGAAATCTCACAGTGCATAGCTAAGCTTCTGAGTCAGGAAGTGGACCCCCAGTTCCTCACGCTTTTACACTAACCATGGGGCTCTTCCCACTACTCAGGGAGAAGCTATTTACATTGCTAATGTCTTTTATAAACAATTGAGGACTTTTGTCTTATTTCCATTGATAAAACTATCATAATTTTTGCTTTAATTTTAAATGTGTATTCTAATTTTATTATCATAACATTTATATGTATGTATAATATGTATGTATAGGTAGACACATCAGAGCTCTGTGAGTTCAAGGCTAGCCTGGTCTATAGGGAGAATTACAGGAGAAACCCTATCTCGAAAAAATTTTTAAAAAGTATTCTGATAAGTATGGAATGGGCTTGAGCACTATATCAGCTGTTCCCCTCCCCCTAACAGTACCTTCTTCTAAACACCTGACGTCTTTCAGAATTAACTGACATGGAGTTGGGCTTTCTAGATCTTTAACATTTGGAAATTGCTTTTCTCAGTTGGTATTTCTGGTGTTTACTATTGCTGTTACTCATTTTTGATGAACCAAAGCCTTTGCATGTGGAATCCTAACCCTCCTTTTCTAAAACCATGTTTTAGGTACACAAGCCCCTTAGTTACTTATCATCATGGTGGGTTTTCAAATTACATAGTACTGACTCATCCCCAATTTTCTGTAATAATAATTGCTTTTAAATACTTCTAAGTACATTTTAAGTAACAGCAGTTTGTTTACTGTTTTCTTTTAAATCTGATTATGGATATTAAACCTTGAAAATGTAAGTTTCTGATATGTGCTATGAATAAAACATGCATTTCATGTAACAACCACTTGTATAAGTTTTGAAGAATTATTTATCATTTGTTTGGTGGTACTACAGTTTGAACTTAGGGCCTCCCGCTTGCAAGCCAAACCCTTTACCATTGGGCCACACAGTCAGCTCAAGACTGAAAGATCCTAATGGCAATTCCTGATTAAATTTTCCACATAGAAGGTAGTGATTGCAGCCTATATAGTTCGGGTCTTTTTCAGAATTTCATTCTTAACTCTGGTAGTTCTGGTAGTTAAAGAGGAAGAGGAAGATGGGATGGAATTTAATATTGTATTTTAAAATTACAGAAATGTTTTGAAAGTCGTATCAGGAGTTCCCATAGAGCCTAGGCCAGAACCCTCCACTGAACAATTTGACACCTCTGGCTGATGTATCTTTAGAACCCTCCACTGAACAGTTTGATACCTCTGGCTGATGTATCTTTAGCTTGGTCCAGTGCTTCCTCTTGTTTTTTCACACATCACTTAAGTTTGCCACTCAGGGCCTGGAATCTTGATCAGTCACTTTCTTCAAATGTTCTTGGGCTAGAGATGTAGTTCATTGGTGCAGCACCTGCTGAGTGCACACAGGCCCTGGGTCTACTCTTCAGCATTATCAAAAAATAAAAGTAAAAAATTTTCCTTCATCATAAATAGCATGACTTTTGAAAGTCACCCAAGGACTGACATGAGCGATGGCTCAGCAGTTAAAAGGACCCAGACTTAGTTAGCAATTCCCATGTGGCAGCTCACAGCTGTGTGTAACTCCAGTTCTGAAGACATGGCACATACATTCTTATAGCCTCCATGACCACCAAGCACACCTAGCACACATACATTTATGCAGGCAACCACTTACATGCATGAAATAAAAATAATAAAATCATTTTTTGAAAACTACTCAGAGGCTGAACATGGTAGCACACTCCTTTAATCTCAGCACGTGGGAAGCAGAGGTAGGTGGAATTCTCTGAGTCTGAGGCCAGTCTAGTCTACAGAGCGAGTTCCAGGACAATCAGGGCTACACAGAGAAACCCTGTCTGAAAAAGCACATGCTCACACGCGTGTGTGTGCGCACGCGCATGCGCACACACACACACACACACACACACAAATATTGAAGAATTGTTTTAAAATCCTTGTTTCTCTTTTCTTTCCTCCTAACCTTAATGTAGCACCTCTGAGGGTTTAGCATGTAACCTTCTGGGCTATTCTGTGCCACATGGTCATTCTGACTCACCCCAGTCTTCAGAGTGCAGTTAGCTCACTAGCAAGAACTATAGAACTCTGCAGTTGGTACCCCCAGAGAGCCCACACAGACAGGAGTGTATTCAAGAGGCGAGTTCAATTTGATAGTGGTTAAGGGAAAATTTGTGGTGGATTTGTTTAACTGTGGAACATCTCCTATAATGTCCATAATTGTACTGTTTTTCTCTTTCATCATTTTAGGTTGTTAAAGGCCTTACCTATTTGTGGAGTTTAAAGATTTTACACAGAGGTATGTTCTGGGATTTACACATGGACTTATTGTGGGGATGGAGGAGGCTCTGCAATTACCTTGATTTAAAAAACAAAGAACAAAAAAACATTTCAGCCAACTGATATGACCATTAAAAAGTGATTGTTTATATATGTTACTTTCCTTATTTTTCTCCCTCTTATTTCCATCATTTCAGCCTGCTGATATGACCATTAAAAAGTGATTGTTTATATACGTTACTTTCCTTATTTTCTCCCTCTTATTTCCATCCTTTCAGATAGTTGATATAACCGTTAAAAAGGCTATGGTTTGTAAATGTTACTTTCCTTATTCCCCCCCCCCCCCCCTTATTTACATCTTTTCTGCTTTTTTTTTTTTTCAGTACAAACTAGGGAGTTACATTTTTGTGGATCACATTTATCAGACACACAAAACAGATTTTGTACTATTTGAGAATGGCAAGCTCTATGTTACTTAACTGTAGGTTTGGCCTTCCCCTTCCCACAGTTCTTTAGAGAACTGCAGGTGTCTGTCTGAAGACATTGCTTCCTATTCCCAGGAAATGAAACTTTAGACAAGGCCAAGTCAGACATGGTCACTTGTTCTGGTGACATGGAAGAGAATGATCTGGTAACTGTTGCATGCTACAGGAGGAGCCTCCTTTTGTTCCCAAAACGTCTGAATTCATGTGAAGCAAATTGAAAAGAGGAGATGGTAGCAAAGCCAAACCACACATTCGACTTAGTACACGTCTGCCTATCCTGGCTTGTGTACATTTGAGGAATGCAGCAGGGTATAATGAGAGTCGATTAAGGGAAAGGGGTTTTGTTGTTGTTGTTTTGGGTTTTAATTTTTATGTTTTCGACTGTTTTTTTTTTCCCTAAAAAAGGACTAAAGTTTTGGAGGGAACTCACCCTGTCTTCAGCTGAAGGCTCCTACCCAGCCTGTGTTCTTTGTAGATGGTCTCAAATAGCCCCATGCTTCCGAACGTCTTCATATTTTTTAAAGAGAATATCTGCATTTGGAAAGCATAGTGTTCAGTTCTTGAAGGCATTTGTGCTAACTGAGTAGAATCTTAGCCAGTCCCCTATCCTCCCTAGCCATGTAAAGCCATTGTGTTTCCAGAGTATAAATGCTGCCAGAGTGGTTGGTGGCTGAGAGAGTGAGCAGGGCTGGGTTAGTATCATCTCCCTGGGTATCAGTATGTGAACATATCTGGTGAGTAATGAGTAAAAGGAAGGGGACATTTTAACCTGGTTGGCAGCGCTGCTCTCTCTTCCATGTACTTCTGCCCCTGTACAGCACCCATGGAGCCATTACAGCCCGTGCCCGGTACCTAGCCTTTGCTTGCCTTTTCCAGACGTCTGCTATTCATTTGGCATGGGATCTAATGAAAGGCATCAGTTCTCAATAGCAGAGCCTTCATTAAAAGGAACGTGCTGTGGAAATGGGAGTGTTGTTATACATTGAAACTTAGGATTGGTCTGTACTCTGTTCAGACAGGATCATTCTGAACTAATGAATTCTCTCTATGGTGGATATGGTGTAACTCTGGTGGATAAGGAAGTGTGCCTCACATATTTCAAAACAACTTTTCCTTTCCTCTTTAAATGACAAATCATACTGACTAAGTGCTGTACGTCTAGAATTTGTGTTTCTAAGGTGTTTGGGTTAGTCTCACCCTGTTTGTGAGAAATGACCAGATTTGTTTGTTGAAATGACATAAGACATGTCTCAGATGGATCTGCAAATAAAGCCTAGGGTCAGATGACCAGGACAGTTCTCCCGTGGTCCTTTAGGCAGGCACAGTTGACCAGAGCTCTTGCAGACCAGTGTACACTGCGCTTTTTGTTTGCACCTTGGGCTCAGAAAGGACTTTCGGTATGTTGTAGAAGATGGTTGTGGTGCCTTGGCTTATTGCCGATACAGAGGTTTCCAAAGTGAATCCTGAGTCTTTCTTCAGGTTTTTCTGATCTACTCAACATCCATAGTAAACCTGTTATAAAGCATTACTGCTGGAGGTGTCTGTGAGAACAATGGGGCTGGGTGGGGTGCCTCAAGCCCTCTCCAGGGACTTCAGTTTGAAGTACTGTGCATCTGCCTAGAT
Organism: Mesocricetus auratus; assembly: GCF_017639785.1. Taxonomy (NCBI): domain Eukaryota; kingdom Metazoa; phylum Chordata; class Mammalia; order Rodentia; family Cricetidae; genus Mesocricetus; species Mesocricetus auratus. Next base: position 3,327,401 of record NW_024429267.1, on the reverse strand, counting down.
AGAATGGTGACTGTGTATTCCCTAATAATGGAAAGTGTGCTGTGGTAATACACCTCACACAGTAGTCTCACATGTTTGGCCTTGGGGTTGCATAGCTATTCACAGAGGCTTTTGCCTTCTGAATGTAGAGTGAAATAAGTTGGAGCCCTGAGGACTTTTGTAAAGGGCTGCACTGACAAACTTAGCTTAAATTGAGTAGGTTTTGTCCATATTTAATAACTTGGATTTCATAAAAATAAGATTAAAGATGCCTTTTTATTTACCAAAAAGCTATTTAATTTTCTCCTTGATTAAAAAATTGTAGCTTTTTAGATGAGTTCAATCAGGCAATTAAAGATCAGAGCTTTTAAGTTCAGCTAAAGCAATTAAGTAGGTAATATAGTTGTTTATACACTTGTATATACGCTCACTACTGTTCCTTCTTACACACATAGATTCATTTTTGCTTCCTCTGATTGATGATGGGAATACATCTGAATATGTGTCACATTGTCAAATCAAAGCGGGGTCCTTTTATGGAGGCTGGGGAGTCTGGTCTAGGCTGTGTGAGAAGACAGCCAGCAAAAAGAAGACGAACAAAACACTAATGAGTGATCCGAGCTGTTCTGCTTTGTGTCGGTCTAAGTACTGAGAACCTGTGTTCTCCTCTGATCAGTAGAGAATTATTAAAATGACATTACTTTACACTCAGGAACACACACTTCTGAAAATGAAGAACTAGAGACGTGTTTTCTTGCCTGATACAAAAGAACAGACTTCTCCCATGTAAATAGCTTAGTTTGGTGTCCTGGGTTTTAACTACGGAAAAATAGATAAGTCAAGTCCAGAGCTTTTTCTCTGTAGAACAGAGTGAAGTCTAAACAAGAAGCGGCCACAAACCTTTATCCCTCAATGCTTATTAGTTGTGTCCCATTAGTTTACTCGACTGCACATTATGTCACTTGGAAATGGTGGAATCTGGAGCTCAACAGCTCCTACCCAAGCTGGACCACCAAGGGTTCTATTCAGTCAGCTGTTTCTCTTGTTTAGCATTTTAATATTGGGGATGATAGATGTGAGAGGTCTTTGTATATGATCAAATGTTAGTCCTATAGATGGATTTTTATTATCACTATGAATTAGTCACTTCATCCAGTCAATAAGAATACCCCATTACCAGATCCAGCCAAGGAGAGAATTTATTGTGCTTTGTGATACAGGGTCAAAAATGTCCTAATTCCTTTTTCTAAGCTAAAGCAAATGTGATGCCATCACATGAAGATATACTTATTTAAAATGTTTGAAATGCCTATGAAGATTAAGTACTGTGGAAAAGCTGTCTTCGTTGTCAGATATAAGTGAGCTCCCTGTGAGCGCAGCCTGTGCTGCCCGTGAGTAAAAACAAAGGAAGTGAACAGTGAGAATATGTGCCGGGCCAGATCCGACATTCCAGCAAACACTGCAGCTTAACTTCAAAACATACATCACCACTAATGAGGTGAGAGCCCTGCATATTAATAAAGCACGGCTCCAGTCACAGCCATCATTACCCACATCAAACATAAATACAAGATTAACACCTATGCCATTTCTGTGGGAAACGTGAGAATGCCCTGGCAGCAACTGCTCTTGCTTTCCCCGAGGATAAAAAAGGAATGGAAGGGTAATGCGAATAGAGCTTAGATTAAGAAAATAAAACCAGCCTTCATCTGGGGCCATCATACAGAGATGCAGAAAATTATAGAAACAGAAAGCTAGACCTCTGTACCCCAGAATACCATTCTATATACAAACCTTTTACGTGCTTTCTCAACTAGGAAAGCTGAGCATGGTGCATACCTGTAAGCCCAGCCCTTGGGAGGCTGGAGCAGGAAGATTGTGAGTTCAAGTCAACCTGAGCTATAGGTGAAATACTGTCTTTAAAGGGGCTGGGGCAGCTTTTCAGAACACTTTTTGCCCAGCTAGATCTCTGTTTAAAGGTAGAAACTTTTGTCTGTGACCAGACCACCCTGAATGGACCTGATCTTATCTGATCTCAGTGAAAAAACAAGCCAGCTCTTACAGCATCAGCAAACACACTAGAGGTCTTATTTTCTCTGGTGTTACCGTCCTAAAATTGACCACACCTGGACTTCTCCAGGTGCTGCCTTTAGTTAGGGTCTAAATTAATGCTAGTTTATTCCATAACTATTTATTTCTTACCTGTGTTCCAGGTGTCATTGTAAGTGCTTGGGAGATGTCAGTATATGCAACACCAGTTTTCTACATTATTAAACATATTTTAGCAGGATGGATGAAATGGCAAAAAAAGAAAGAAAGGAGGGAAGAAAAAAAGAAAGATTCATAAGCAATAACTACAATAGCAAATACAGAATCTACTAGAAAGTAGTTTGCTAAAGGATGGAAGAGTTTAGAGGTCCAACACTACAGTAGCATGGTGGGCTTGTTTCTTTGTTGTTTACAGAGAAGACGGTTGTAGATGAAGACTTAGAGGAGTAGAGTTAGTCAAGCTAACACACGTGTATTTCTGACAGCATGGCCTAGCACCTCCTCTCCTAGATAATTACACAGGAGAAATGAAGTATGTGCCCCGCAAAACTAGTGGGCAACTTTTCCCAATGGCTTTATTCATAAAAGATGCAAATTGGAAACAACAGGTAAACAGGCAAGCACTTCATGGTGCAACCACACAGTGGGGTGTGACTCTGAGGTAAAGTGACTGAACTTCTGTCCATGCAGCAGGATGGGCAAATCTCAGACACTGATGAGACTCCGTTTAAGCAGTAGTCTGGGAAAGGTAGGACTGAGCGTGGAAAGCCTTAGTAATTGAAGAAGGAAGGGTGGTTGTAAAGCATGAGGGGAACTTAGAGGAGTCAGGCTTCAGGGAACCAGTTGTGGGGGGAGTGGGTTGTTTTGTTTTATTTTGTTCTTTAAGGAAGGAAGCAAAGGAGACCTTTGCTGAGCTGGGGAGTTGCTTAGTCAGTAAATTGCCTGATGAACAAATTTGAGGGCCTGAGTTTGGATCCCCAGCTCCCCTGTAAGAAGACAGGCAATGGAACAAGGCCAGGACCCCCATAGTAGGGGAGACAGACAGGAGAGGATCCCTGAAGCTCCCTGGCAGCCAGACTAGCTGTATCAGTAAGTTCCTCAAAAAATCAGCTGGACACCTGGCAGTAGTGGCACACACCATTAATCCCAGCACCCGGGCAGCAGAGGTAGACAGATCTCTTGAGTTCAAGGCCAACCTGGTCTACAAAGTGAGTTCCAGGACAAGTGTATTTACTCACTGAATCATCTCACTGGCCCTAATAAAGAATGACATGTATGGTCACAACTTGGATGAAAAGCAACAACAGTATCTTGGGGTGTATTATCTTGACAGAACTGTAGATTCATAAGAAATTTCCAGAAAAGCATGTGCAGAGATGTCTCACAAAAGGCATCCTCCTGAAAAGATTCTGAGAGGACCAGAGGCTGGTCATCTGGGAGAGAGTAGCCAGGAAAGTGCTAACCTGTGTCATATAGTGGCCAGTACCTTCTAAATGACATTAATGCAGCCTGCGAGATAAAAACTGTAAACATATCCTACTCCAAAATTATTGTGTATTATGAGAAGAGAAAAAAAGAAGTAAAATCTTTGAATTTCTTACAAAAGAGCATTTGATGTCAAGGTCAGAGGGTTCAAAGCTGTCTGGGTGTGTATAGAGCTGGGATTTGTGGCAAGACTAAGTAGGAAACTAAATTACATTCCCAAGAGCGATTCCATACTGGTGGGGCATTGCCACCAATAGAAAATCAACCTGGTTGATTTAAGTGATTTATAATGAACCATAATTTGCACAGTGCTTCCATAACAGCCTCTTCACAGAGACTAGACAGCTGGAGCTTCAGTTCAGGTTATAGGGAGCTCAAGTGGCCCAAGCCCTATTTCTGCTTCTGAAATATTAGAGGTTTTTTGTTTTGTTTTACTTTGTTTTTTGTTTTTCAAGGACTGGTTAGCATTTGAGCGATCCAAGTCAATTTAAAGAAGTCATCCCCAGTTGGTTTTATGTCTCTGAGGGTAATGACGGGAGAACTGGGCGTGAGCGCCTTCTTCCTAGTGCTGGGGCTGCTTAGTCAGGCGGATCTGGTAGGGGATGTTTGTGTTGAACAAGTATTAGTGGTGAGAGCCACGATTAGACCTTGGCGCCTGTTTAAATATCCTTTAAATGTAAGCGTTCATTATGTGCCAATGCTATAGTAGATCGTAACTCATGAGCTGACTTAGCCAATTAACTGAGGTAAACAAACTAGTTTAATGAGTGAGTTGTTGATTTTTCTCCAGCTCTGACTACGCACGTGAATATCTCTAGAAATCGAGCCTCCTTGCTTTTGTTGGTCATTCATTCTCTTTATTTTGGACTTACAGAGATTTCTGTATGCATAATAATGGATTTTTAAAAGATAAATTCTATACATTGCTACTTCAAAATGTTCTGTTTAAAAAATGTGCCATGACTATATAAAGAACTTTCAAAACTCAACAGAAAAAAACAAAAATATCAGTCCAGGGACATGGAGTTGCACTGGTCACAAATAACCACATGAAGAAGATAGCCAGCCCCAGTGTCCTCTAGAGAACACAGCCCCACACTGACATGAGACACTGCTGCATACCTATGAGAATGGCTACAGTCAACAGCGACACTACAAATGCCAGTGAGGCTGCAGAGAAATTAGGTCAGTTGCTAGCAGCCGTGAAAGAGGTGATAGTCCCACTGTTGACTTTTCCCAGAAAACTAAGCACACAGCTGCCCTTATAACTCAGAAATGAAGACTTAGGTCCACACAGTACCTGTATACACATGTTCGTAGCAGCTGTGTCCACATTAACACAAAACCAGAAACAACCTAGATGTCCTTTGACAGGGGAAAGGCTAAATGAACCCTAGTGCATTCATACAGTGGAATGCTGCACAGTGGCAGAAAGGAATGGACTGTTGTCAGTACACTGGATAAACATGCAGAGAATTATTCAGAATAAAAGAGGTAGTCACAAATTTGCTCAAGTTTGCATTGCATTCTTGAGTGATAAAGCTAGAGAAATGGAAGGCAGATTGGTGGTCTCTAGGGGCTGGGGAGGTAGGAAGGAAGTGGTAAAAAGGAAGGGAGCCTACCTATAGAGGGCACAGTGAATAACCCTTGTGATGGGGATGTTCACCAGCTTGAGAGTAGTATTAATCCGGTCCCTTGGTGGGTATATTATACTATAAAGTTTGACAAGATGCTACTATCATGGGAAAATGCATAGAGGCCAGTGTGGTATGTCCTTGTTTCATCCAACTACATGTGAGTCTGATTATCTCAAGACAACCGTCTTAGTTAGGGTTACTATTGCTTTGATAAAACACCATGATCAAAAGCAAGTTGGGGAGGAAAGGGTTTATTTGGTTTACCCTTCCACATTGAAGGAAGTCAGGACAGGAACTCAAACAAGACAGGAGCCTGGATGCAGGAGCTGATGAATTGGCCGTGGAAAGGTGCTGCTTACTGGCTTGCTCAGCCTGCTTTCTTATAGAAGCCAGGACCACCAGCCCAGGGATGGCAGTCCCCACAGTGAACTGGGCCCTCCCCAACCAATCACTAATTAAGAAAATTCCCTACAGGCTTGCCTATAAACCAATCTTATGGAGGCATTTTCTTAATTGAGCTTCCCTCCTCTTAGGTGACTATCTTGTGTCTAGTTGACATAAAACTATCCGGTGTAATGACATTTTAAAAGATGTGTATAAATATGTGTCTAGAAATATTATACATAAATATACATGCATACATGCATGCATACATACATACATACATATGTGAAATACGGGTTTTATTCCTCTAAAACCCTTCTGTGCGGGTTGGGATTAGAACTAAATTTTGTGGTTGTTGTGTGCTTTGACTCACAGATCATTGTGCCGTAGACACATAGGACTCGTCCAGCTACCCATGGAGGGGCAATGCACAAGTCCCACAGTTGCCTCTGAGTTTTGTCTTCTAGGAAATCTAAAGTTTAGGAACTCATCAGAAGAAGAGGACCACCTGTGGAGGATGGAGGCCACAGGATGGCTGTGTACCAATGGTTATTTGTTGGATAAATGAGGCAAGTCATTCTCTGGGATATTTTTATCCTGGAAGTTGCTGTAGTGTGGCTTACTTCAAAGTCACCCTGAGTGAGGAGTGGATGACATTCTGAATGAGTGTGTTTTGTTGACATGAGCACAACCATATCAAGGACCCCAATGTTTTAGACCCGTGAGACTAAGCAAGCCTTCCTCAGTCCATGTGTGAGTGTTTATGAATGATTGACGAGAAGCTATCCGCCACAGTTTTCTTCTCCTGGATGCTTAAAGGCTGTAACTGCCCCTATAGAGATTAGCCAAACCTGTCTTGTTAGCTATGTACAGCTGTATAAAATTAATTTGGAGTATCTGTGCTGCTGCTGGTGCCCTTCATCAGAGGGTGTGACCCAGTTAATCCCAACTTTTCTGTATGTGCCTCTTGTTTTCCGTCATCCCAGTTAGGTCAACCCCTAAGGATGAGTATGGTCTCAAAAATCCCGTGTTGTCCATAATAGTATCAAAAGATGAGAGATTTGTCATGAGGTGGCACATTCTGCCCCGTCCAGTGGACACACTACTGCATTGGCAGACTCCAAGGGCATGGTTGAAAGTCAGCACTGTGGAAATCAAATCTAGTGTTTTGCTTCTTGAGAAATAAATTCCTTTGTATTAGGGCTAATTGTAGCTGTTATTACTGTAGTCAGTTACTCAGTGTCCACTGAGGGCTGCTGTAATGGACCTTGTGAATATAATTTGTATTTAGTCTTCATGACAGCCTGTGGGGAGGTGTCTGCATCTCCATCTTTAAATGAGGAAATTGATGTTCAGAGAGGCTCACTGACCTGATCAGTGTCCCAGCGGTCTCATGCAGGAGTTGTAGGATAGGACTGAAGGGTACATTCTGGTTCTGCCCCTTAATTCACCAGGGGTCGGACTCTTCCTTCCCATGAGGTGACGACATTGTGTCTGCAAGTGTGCAGAGCAGGATAGTTATTAGTAGCTCAAACCATTGCTCCTCAGAAAGAGCAGCTAGAAGTTGAGAAAGCATGACTAGAACGTTCTCCATGCTTCTCTTCTACGTGTCCTTTTCTTAGAGAGAAATTCAGCTCATTAGAAATGGAAAGACACTCAAGGAAAATATCTACATCAGTTTCTTTGTGAATTGCTTAAAATTACCCAGCAAACCTGGTACAAGAGTCTGGCTACTTAATGTGGTCAATTGGGGTTCATCTAAGGAAGATGCAACTTGTTGAGGCCAAAGGGTTGCGTCAGAGGAACATGTTTGTGGCACCATGACTGAGTAATTTCACTACTTTGAGTTTTGATTTCCTCGTCTGTCAAGTGAGGCTACTCATTACTATCTCAGGGTTAGAGTAAGAGCAAATGAAACAATACATGGCAGTGATGACTTAGCCCATACAGCAAGTGCCAAGTGTTATCTACAGTAATTATTGTGTCTTCCTTTCAAGGATTTACCAACATGTGCTGCTCCACATCATTTATTCTGCATCCCATATCTTCATCCATTTCTCCTGCTAAGGAGCAATAATAGTTCTGAATCTTCATTCAGTGACATCTTAGACTTTTCAGGGTGATGGGAGAATGTAGTCTCTCCAGACTCCCAGGAGTTCATTCTTCCACAGTTAGTGTCCCCATACATGGACCAGGATATGTGTAGACCCCAGGAGGGACCTGAGATCCATATCTTTAGAAAAAGTTTTTATTTACTATGAAGGAATTAGGGGAAGAGGGGGACAAACCTACATCAGTAGCACCACAAAACCAGAAATAAATAAAGATTGGAGGAAAGGGGAATTGAGAGGCCCAGACATGTGTCCTTAATATTAACCTTACATAAGTCTACTATTGACCAGCAATAAGGGAAAGCCATACATTGTGCCTCCTGCAAACTGAATCACAAAACTCTAGACAGTAACTGCCACTTACGATAACTAATGTGCTTTATTAGGGCCTGAGTGAGAACAGCAGGTACAATTAACTACAGTCTGTGGTGACACTGCATTCCAGAGTCATCTGCACACAACAGGAATGAAGAAAAACCACCCTGAAATATCAAAGTTCTTCTAAGCACTCCATCACAGAATAAAGGGCAGTCATCCAAGTATTCTTGCAAAAGCCCTAATAAATAACTAGAGAGATATAGCGAGTGTTGTCTTTTCATCAGACAATTAAACTTAATGAGGAATCCTGGTGCAGGGCTGGGAGAGATTCTGAGAATGGAGACCTACTCAGTGTGCTCCCTGGGTCCTGATGAATGAAGAGTAGTTTTATGGAGGGAGGACATCAAAGAAAAGTTTAGTTCTGCTTCTGACATGGTCTCCCAACAGAGCTGTGTGGCATATTTTGTAACTGACTAATGTTTCCTTAGGAATTTTGCCATGTGTGCTGGAGAGATGGCTCAGTGGGTAAAAGAGCTTGCCACCACACCTGATAGCCTGAGTTTGATCCCTGGGACTCACATGGTAGAAGGAGAGAACCCACGTCTGCCAGATGTCCTCTGACCTACTACAAATGCACTATGGCACATGCACCCCTGTGCTCATGCATGCACACACAAGATAAATAAATACAAATAAAAACAATTGTACCATGCCTGCTTTTAAAATAACCCAGTGTCTTATCAAGGGTTTCTGTTGCTGTGAAGAGACACCATGACCACCGTAACTCTTATAAAGGAAAACATTCAGTTGGGGCTGACTTACAGTTCCAAAAATTTACTTCATTGTCATCATGGTGGCATGCATGGTGGTGCTGGAGAAGATGACACACCTAATAGTGCCACCCCTGTGGACTTATGGGGGTCAGTTATATTCAAATGACCATACTCAGTGAGGTGACCCTAAAAGACCAAGCACGCCAATGTTGTAAACACACAGTGGAGATCAAAAGGGGAATGAACAGCTCACAGAGGTCGCCGTCCATCCGTCCGTCTGTCCATCCGTCTGTCTGTCTGTGTGGCTTTCCTTCTCTGACAAAAACATACACTCTATACAGAGTCAGTTTCCCCAAAACTGCTCTAACCAGAAGTCACCTCTTTAGTCCCTGGGCAAAGTTTAAAAGCTGTGTCTGGAGCAACCCTTAGGCCCTGACCCCTAATGGTATGTGGGGCAGTGCTGGCAGGGGACGCCCTGTGAAGAGCTACAGCCAGCACTGTCTTTTGAGGGCTCAGCCTTGGTTAACAAGCCCCAGCTTACTGCTGTTTGTGCAGCTTCTGTAATGGCTAATTGATGCCGTCTGTGTAAAGATCCAGTTTCCTGTGTGAGGCAGTTATGGGCAGCAACATGAGTCGTGTTGACATGATACCAATTTCCACAGTCAATTTGGTCAATTCAGTGGAAGGGGAAAAAAATCAGGCCATCCTGAAAAATCAGTCTGAACAGTTATGGGAGGTTACTGAGGCAGCTGTGGTTGCCTGACTGAGTTTTTCATGTTTGAACCAGTTGATTTTGTGTTTTGTAGGCATAGCCTTGGACATTTGGGAAAATATATACAAAATGGCACAGTAAAACTAGTACCTTTTTAAAAATACTAATAAATAATAATCATTGTGGTTACCCAGGCTTTATTTTTTTTTTTAGTACATACAAGTTATAAAGAGGAAGTAGCCATTGTACCATTTATATATAATTAAAGGTGGCTAAGTGTTGTCTCCTACCTTGTCACAAGTGGAAAGTGACTACAGTGGCTGGAAAGTATCTACAAAACTATGGATTATCAACAAGTTTTCTGGGAAATTGTACTGCTACTGATAAGTTGTGTTTTGAGAATTCTTAAAAGTAACTTTATTGATAATATTGTTTATAAACCATGAAAGACGCCTGTTTTAAAGATGTGATTCAAAGGGAGCTATATAAATCCATACTATTACATAACTACTGCTGTAACATAGTCCTGGAATATTCCATCACCCTACCCAAAAAAAAAGTCCTATACCTGTTCATAGTCCCTGTCACAGCCCCTGTGTTTATGTCCCCAGTCCTTGTCCCCCTCCCATCCATCCCCAGGCCCTGTCCCACTCTCTAGAGAACACTAATCTATTTTCTGACTCTATGGAGTTGCCTTTTCTGAACAAAAATAAAACCATGTAATATGAACTGTTGCGCTTTACTCTTTAAGGTTGATCTATGTTATTACATTTGTCAGCCATCCATTTTTTTTTTGCAGAATGCTATTATATTGGTATTCCATAGTTTATCTATTCATTTGCTAGTGGAGGGAGGGACATTTGTAATTGTATATGTTTTGGAACTCTTAGGAATAATGCTGCTGCTATTCGCATACATGTCTTTTTTAGTGTTGGTGGCTTTCATTTTTAAGGTAGCTTCTCACCATGTAGCCCTTGCTGGTCCAGTACTTGTTAGGTAGCTCAGGCTGGCTGCAAACTTGAGGCAGGCCTTCTGCCATTACCTACCAAGTGCCAAGATTACAGGCATGTCTGCCCTGTGCAGTGTGCATATGTCTTTGCAAGATTCCATTTCTTTTTATTGAAAAGACACCAGAGAGTGGAATTGGTATCTGATTTTAAATATCTATAATCACAGCCATTCAGACAATCTCAGGGTTTAAGAACTTGACATTTTATCATCCCTGTACAGTATGCAGTCAGTGTTACTACCTGGGGTTTCATGCTTTGCTAGAGACAGGGTAGCATTGTGATCACCACGTTTTATGGTCATTTATTTGAGACAGGCCCTTAAAATTGCCCAGGCTCCAGCCATCCTCCTACCTCAGACTTCTGAGTAAGTGAGACTACCTAACTTATTAGCCATATGGCTTATGTTTAATTTTTAGACACTTTAGTTTCTATTCATTTATAGACTCCTGTAGTGGGGGAAACTTGTGTGCTCCTTGAAATGATGCAAGACACCATTTGTGAACTGTAGCATTCTTCCTGTTCTGGGTATTTTTTTTTTCTTCAATCATTTAAGCACTTCACTTTATTGGTCAGAAGTGCTGAGAGCCACCCATCATCTCCTGGACACTTCTGCAGATCACATTCATGACATCATCATTAATAAGTCCAACTCACTGGGAAGTCTTGTTGAGGGGTTGGGGAAATACTTTGACAGGAGACACATGATATGACTGGATAATTGTTGGTTCCTCTGTGGCCCCAGTGGAACAGCTCCTGCCATTCTTAAAGAGGCTTGCTTCGAGCTGGAGCTGGCATAATGAAGGTTAATCTCACTTAGCATTTGGGTCAGGCACAGCACTTCAGACAGTCCACATCCTGACTTCCTGGAGTGGGGATTGTCATAGCCAGCTCAACAGAAGCTCACAGTATGTATAGTCATTGAAGTGTTGGGAACATTGATTCACAGACTGTGCATTATGCATTGAGCACTAAGCTCTGTGCCAGGCAGTGCTAAGCACAGTCTCACTAAAATTCCACACCAGTTTTGTCACTATGGGAAGATGAAACCTGAGGATATATCCAGATACAATCATATATCGGCACAGTTGGGTTGATATCTGATCTTCCTGCTCTCAGAATGTTGTCAATGTGAGTTCAGGGTGGTCTGAAGATTCAGTGAGACTGTACTTGTCTCTGCTCAGAGGCTTAATGACTTGTTTGGTTCAGTCCATGTGTAGGGCTGACTAGCAGATCTTAGATGAAGTCCATCGGCCACTTTGCATAGAACCCCTCTGCTTCTCCTGAAAGGATCTACATTGTTTCCTAAAAGTCCATCATAGCAAGTGATCTAGAACACCAGACATTAAAATAGGCCACTTTGCATTCACCTTTATCTCACTTTCTCCAGCATGATACCGATTTCTTGGAAACCAGCCTTGGAAGCAGGAAAATGAGCAAATGACATCTCATGCTTAATGCTAAAGGGGTTTGGAATTGGTTTTCCTTTTCATTAAAGATTTTACATGGCACTAATGCAAGCATCGCCTTCTTCTGAGGTTTGAAACAAACCCGTAATTCCAGGCTTCTAATTCCTCATTTGTATTTTCTTTGAGAAGATGCCTCAGTTAAAATCAATGCCCTACCATTCATTTAAGCTCCCTTGCCTTCAATAAAACTAATTGATAAACCCTAATAATTAATGGCCTGATTAAACCAAAATGACTCACATCTGCCCTGATGGTTCCTATTTATAATCAGTCAGCTTAATGACTCATCTTTTCTGTGCTTTGCTTACAGAAGGCAGGTGCGGTATGTCGAGGTGAGCTGAAGGGAAAGCTGCGAGCCTTCTGTTGTTTCTAGTTTCCGTTACTTGACATTACATTAAAACAAACACAGATAGAACTGTCTCCTCTGAAGTAATCTTTATGCCCAATCAGATGTCTGTGACTTTTTGGAAACAGAGAAATGATCTCAGTATTGCTGGAGCTCTTCCTGGGAGGCATAGAATTTACGTATGTGATATGAAAACTTGATGTAGTAAAGGCAGTGACTGTATACTAGGCTTCTTGATAGCTCAGCCATAAAGTGGATTATGTGTACAGCATAAAGGAGAACAAAAATCAAGGAAGCTCTTCTTGGCCAACATTTAAAGGGATCTACCTTCAAAGCTCTAATGTAATCTCCAGCTCTTGTATCTTTTTTTTTTTTAAGATTTATTTATTATGAATACAACATCCTGCCTTCATGTATGTCTGCACATACCAGAAGAGGGCGCCAGATCTCATTACAGATGGTTGTGAGCCACCATGTGGTTGCTGGGAATTGAACTCAGGACCTCTGGAAGAGCAGTCAGTGCTCTTAACCTCTGAGCCATCTCTTCAGCCCCAGCTCTTGTATCTTTAAAACAGTGGTTCACAACATGTGGGTCAAATGGCTGTTTCAGGGGGTCACCTAAGACCATCCTGCATATCAGATATTTACATTACTTTTAGTGACAGTAGTAAAATTACAGTTATGAAGTAGCAATGAAAATAATTTATTGGGGTCAACACAACATACAGAATTGTACTAAATGGTTGCAGCGTTAGGAAGGTTGAGAACCACTGCTTTGAATGATTTGCATTGGCTTGTGCTCTAAGGTCAAAATAACAAGTAAGGAACGAAAATAAAATTCTTAAATGAGGACCTACTGAGATGCTCAGTGGATAAAAGCACTTGCTGCCAAACATGACAACCCGAGTTTAATCTCTGGGATTCACATGGTAAGAGAAAGTTCACACACACACACACACACACAATTGCACGCGTGCACGCACATACTTTTGCATTCACGAGTACTGCATTGCACTGCACTCATGAGCTTACGGTGGTTGCCTATACAAGATCAATCCAGCATGGATAGAAGGGTTCACAAAGTCCCAACTTCTATCTGAGGAGCTATTGGCAATTGAGGGGGCCCGTTTTCTTCAGGGGTATGGTCCCAACAGATTACCCAGGCAGGATTAAAAAAAATTTAAGACGTGAAGTTGGGAGGGGCACATAATCAGAGGGGAGTAGAGAGGGATGGATATGATCAAAATACATTGTATTTGTGTATAAAATTCTCAAAAAATGAATTAAAATGTAAAATATATTTAGAGGTTAAAAAAAAGGAAAAAGAGTCTCTTAGTGTAATGACAGATGTGTACCTGAATACCAGTCGTCAGTCTTCTTAAAGCAAACAAACACCAGTCTTAAAGCAAATGTAGCAGCAGATTTTGGAATTTATAATGTGTGGGGAATGACAAACTGGTAATGACAGGAGCCACTCAGTGGTTGACCAGAGCTGAAGGCCAGGGCAGTGTGGGCTGCAGCAGAGCACAGATGGCCTTGAGGGGTGATGGAAATAACTCCTGTCTCAGTTGTGGTCACCTGGTGGCTACATTTGCCAGACTCTCAAGCAACATGCAAAATGGTTACAGTGGAACTTTTTTTTTAATGAATTAAAGGACTCCAAAAATTAAAGTGAAATAAAAAACAACAAAAATTCTTGACATATTCTTAACTTTGCAGATGTTTACTCAGAAGCAAAGAGAAGTGGGTTCCTTTGGTCTTTTCTCGATGCTCGCTTGACTAGTTTCCAATTTAGTCTGAGATCGAGCCTAAAAAGCGCCAGGTTTTAAAAACACAGCCTGGCCGGGCGGTGGTGGCGCACGCCTTTAATCCCAGCACTCGGGAGGCAGAGGCAGGCGGATCTCTGTGAGTTTGAGGCTAGGCTGGACCCACAGCCTCCAAAATAATACAGAGAAACCCTGTCTCGTAAAAACAAACAAACAAAAAAGCACACAGCCCGGCTTTGGAGCCATTTGGTTGCATGACTCACTGTATTTATAAGACTCATACTGTTTGTTGAGAAGGGAAATGGCAGAGAATGCATACGCTGTACTTTGTCTCCTGAGCAGCCTTTTGGGGTATATTAACAGCCCTGCATAGCTGTGGGTACACCTGCAGAGGCCCCAGGCAGGGTCTGGCTTGTGTCTCTCACCATGTCTTTACTGATGAAGTAATAGTAAGTATTTGCTATGTGAACATCTTTAAACAACTGTGGACTTGTCTCACAATGAAGACTCATTTAGGAATGTTGCAATTCTAAAGAGTGTCCCATTAAGTCAAAGATGCGCCACCATCTCAGGCCAAATGCATGCCTCTGGCAGAGCAGGCCAGTCCACTCAAGGAGCCTCATCGTTCACCCTAGCTTCTACATGGTTCCTGTGTCTACCAAACACCACTCCAGACATGGAGTGAAAAGTGTGCCCTGGTGGAGCTTTCCAACCCAGCAGAGAAACAGGAAGTGCAGATTCCTGTGTGAAGATACAGGTGTCGCTAATGCTAAACACTAAAGAGAGAATTAAACCAAGGAAAGGGGAGGGAGCTGTAGGCTTGTAAGGCTGAGTTACACAGTAACATTTAAGCAAGAATTTAAGGAAAATGAAGGAGTTAGCTACCAGTAAACGAGGGGGCAGAACATTCTAGGCCTAGTAACCACTAAGCAAGAGCGTGTCTGGCAGATGAGCCAGAGTGGGCAGAGCGGGAGGTACAGAGGCGGCATCAGCTCATACTCGACCCTGGAGTCTAACAGGAAGGCCTTGTGTTTCTGGTTGATTTTGGAAGTCTTCAGGGAATGGGCAACACTGGCATAGGTCCTAAAGAATCACTTTGTTGTGTTAAACAGGTATTATAGAAATATAAAATTGGGGACATTGGTTCAGTAGCCTCTGGAGGAATGCATTCAACTGGTCTGGCAAGAAAGTTTCCTTAATGTCAAGTTGTTTTATAAATTCTACTTACTGTGCTTTGGAAATTTTCTACTTTGATTTATAGTATTGACAGTTTAAAAAGCACTGTTTTATCCACTGTCTCAGCTAATCCTTATAGTTTTTCAGTTCTGACAAAGTAACTTATCTCCCTCCAGACCTAGAAGCTAAAATGTCACAAGCCAAGTCCAAAGTCACATGGCAAGTTTGTGCATGGTCAGAAAGACGGAAGTATATCTCTGTCTCCACCTGAATCCACTGACTTTGTGAAAAGAATCTATTGTGTTCTGATTATGCTTGAAGATTCTGCTTGTAAAGGGGCATTTATGTTAGTAAGTTTAATGTCTTCATAAAACATCTCCCAGTGAGCAAGACCCTGTGTGAAAAGGGAATAGGTATGAAGATGTGGGAAGCATATTCCAACCCTGTGAATTCATTTCTTGTGGTGATGACACTAGAGAGTAAACGCCTAGTGAAGTGTGACATGCTCAGTTCCAGACAAGTGCTTCAAAGGAAGTCATGATGGTGGCCTGAGAGGTTAGTGCATCAGGGAGGGAGGTACTTGTGGTAGCCATATTAATCCTAAATTCCAAACATAAGACAGTAGATGATCCAAATTTAAACTATTCAAAATTGAGGGCCTATAATAAGAAGTTGATTTGCAATATAAAGCCAGGTTAAGTAGAATTTAAGATGAGCTTCAGTTTGGCAAAGGATAGCTCATATGTCTCTGGCTGGCTATGCCATGTCCTACTGAATACTGAGCACATTTGAAAGTTCAACACAGAACCAGGTGTGTCGATGTTTACTATAATCCGAGCACTTCAGAGGCCAAGGATGGAGGACCATAAGTGTGCTGACTTAGTGTTTCTGTTTATTTGTTTTTTGTCAATTTGACACAACCTCAAGTTACCTAGGAAGAGGAAACCTCAGCTGAGAATATGCCTCCATCAGATTGTCTTGTAGGCAATCATTCTTGATTGATTGACATGGAGGGCCCAGCTACTGTGGGCAGTGCCATCCCGGGCAGATAGTCTTGGATTATATAAAAAAGTGGGCTGAGTAAGCCAATGTGAGCAAACCAATAAGTTGCATCCCCCCATGGTTTCTGCTTCTGTCCTGTCTCCAAACTCCTGCTTGAGCTGCTGCCCTGGCTTCCCTCAGTGACGGAGTGTAAGCTATAGGATGAAGTAAACACCTTTCCTCCCCAAGCTGCTTTAGGTTATGGTGTTTATCAGAGCACGAGAAAACAAACTAGGACAAATAGAATCCAGCCCAGTCTACAGAGCAAGGCTCTGCCTTAGCAACAAACAGCAACAAAATGCACACAAACCCACAACTCTATTCTTGGAGAGTGAAAATATGTTAAGGAATATATTTAACCTCATCTTTAAGGAGAGAAATAATGTGGTCAGTGGCATACTTACAGGTTAAAATGATAGTGTTGTATGGGAATCAGATTGAGAGTTGGCAATGGCTAGTGCCAACCTGTATATGCCAACTTAGACCCAAAGAGTCCCTCCCCACCTCAGCTGTCATTATAATGCACTTCACTTGAAGTGCAGACTACAGAGACCGCTTCCAGTTACCTCCTCACTAAAGCAGACACAACCACATAAAGATGATTCTATGAGATCATGGTTTCCATTCATTCTACTTCCTCCTTTCATTGAGCATTCGCTGATCGCTGATCACTGCCCATCCATCTTCCAGAGGCTGGGGAGGAGGCAGTCAGTAGAAGAGATTCAAGTTCCTGCTTCCATGGAGTTTGCCTTTGGTGTCAGACAGTACTGAATAATTTGTGTGTAAGAAACCCCCTCTTCACTGCCTCTCACATACTGAGTACAGCCTATTAGCTGTCAGTTTTAGAGTTGGAACTTGAAACTTGAGTTAAATATGTACTCTTAGCAAGATGACTTGATGGTATATACCTTACTGCAGGCTAGAAGATTAAGGGAGATTAACTCATCTGCAGAATTATTTTTAAAATATTTTGCCAAAACTTAGTCTAGTCAGGGTTACTGGATAACTAGCTGCCTGTGCTAGACTACTTTGACTATTCAAGATGAAATGTTAATGCATGTGCTATTTGTTCCATCGCGCTTGTCTTTCTTGTATCGTTTTTGTGCCCTCCCTGAATTCCAGAATTCAGGAATATTGTTGTCAGTGGTGATGCTCACAGGGACCCTTCGTGTCATTATTTACTGACTGTCTGACTGCCTTGGTAACTGTAACAGTAGTCAACAATGACTTTGGAAGGAGAAGGATAAATGAAAGAAAGGTTCATAGTGCATGCATGTGTGACACACATCTTCAGATCAATTTCTAAGTAGTATTCCAAGTAGCATTTGTCACCAAAAGCACAGGTAATGGTATGATAGTGTGTCATTTTCTCATTGTTTCCCTCAGCTTGAACCTGGTGATGTATGGGTGGGGTTTTGTTTATTGTTTTGGTTTTGGTTCCCCTCCTTTGTCTTTACTGCTTTTTATATGGGAATCCTAACTTAGTGGGTACACACACAGTGTAAACAAACCCTTTTAGTGCATTTATGTTGTAAAAGGTTGCCTTTTTTCTTATCTAGCTGCTCTTTCCGAGTAAGTATGGAGCAGGATAATGGGGGTATTTCCTATTGCTGCAAGTCAAGGTTTGAGTCAACTTTCATTTGATAGGTTTTGACCTTCTGCTTCCAGATAAAAGCTTTGTAATAAATTTGTGGTTCAAGTTTGGGTGAACCTAGGACGCCATTTCTACAGTGTTACATGGTGCACATGTGTGCTTTTTAAAAAACAAGCCGTGTCAATATGGAATTGGTCACTGAAGCTTTTCTGATCCCTTTTAGATGTGAAACCCTCCAACATGCTTGTGAACACAGGCGGACAGGTCAAGCTCTGTGACTTCGGTGTTAGCACACAGGTAGGTCTTTTTGCTGTTCAGCCTGCCCCATCGATTGAAAATCACCTAGCTTCCAGAAAAACAGGAACTGCGTGTCTGCTCGTCGCCGGGCACACGTTATTCATTTTTTAATCTCTGAGCGAGTTTCCTTCATCAGAATATGATTGTTCATTGTTTAATGACAGTAAAAACTGCTGATATTGTAATTACTACTCACGAATAGCAAACTTCATTGCTATGCAGCTTGGCTATGAAAGCGCTCTGGCCAGACAAAAGGGAGGACAGCGAGGGAGCCGTGTCTGGGGAGCCCAACTGGCCCACAATAAAAATTAATATTGGGCGCAACAATAGTGGAGGGCCATTGCGATGTGCAGCACCAATTTTAATTAATTTCCATTTTGGGCCTCCCCTGAGAACCCCAGTGATAGTGACCCATGCGCGTGCTGTGATGTTGATTTGAATTGCAGCCACCTTTCCTCCCATCCAAACACGAAGACCAAAGCGAAGGTCATCTTCGCATTATGAGTTGTCAAAGTCTGTTATCCCTCCAGCCTCTCCAGTTCATCTCATCCTGGGAACGCATGGGGCTCCATTCACATCCTCAGCCATCTGACTGAAAGATGAGGGTGTTCAAATTCTACTTCAAATTGACTTTTTATTTCAGGCGGGTTTGGGGCACTAAAGCGCTGAGCATCACGCTTAAGTGAATTGTTTAAGGTTATCTGCTATAAACCGTAATGCTGTGCTTGTTTAAATTGGAAATCACATCCAAAAGAAAAGAGAGATTTAATCATTTTTAATGCCTTTGTGGATGAATTTGTTCCCTTTTACATAATTTTTAGTTGATTTATAGGAGTGCTGATTGTAGGTTAAATGGGGAATAATTGCCCATTTTATTTCCACATTATCTTTATATTGTTCTAACAGACCGTTTTGTCTCATAGCTGGTGAATTCTATAGCCAAGACGTATGTTGGAACAAATGCTTATATGGCAGTAAGTAAACTTATGCAAAAATAACATTTAAAGCCAACAACTTTATCTTTATGTACTTGGAAATGTATAATTCTTAAATTAATTCCACCACTTTTGCCTAGTAAGTCATAAATCACAAAGTCAATGCAGTCACCCTCCAGTTTTCAGATCTTTTGAGAACATGCAAGGCCTTGTGATCAAGCTATCAAGTTATCTGACTTCGTTGACTTTACTTGTAGGTTCAAGGGTGAAACAGCTGAGTTTTGAAGCTTAATCCTACTTTTTTACACAGCTTATTTAATTAACCCTAATAAACCCTAATAAATACCAAAGCATCAGTCAGTAACATCAGTTGTTTGTTCTGAAGATAGGAATGAACATACCTCATCACTAGATCCAAATTAAATTACTGATGTAATCACTCTTTACCTGTTGATCTCCCAATGTTAAGGTTCCACACCTAGTTTTCTCTACATTTTTTCTTAGTTGTTAAATTCATGCAGACATCATAAGTTGTTCCATTTCTTTTTCTTAATATTTCAAATGAGAACTTATTTGTGACTGTAAAAATGTTGAGTTTGTTGATTTCTTAATCTCTTCAAGAGTCAGTGGGAGTGGAGGGAACCAAAGAGAGCACTTTTCTGGTATCATTTTTCCAAGTCTGTTTGCTTGTTTGTTAGTTTTTAATTTTCACCCCTCCCCCTTTCCTCCCTTTCCCTCTGGACTGTGGTTTTTATGTCAGTGTTTAGGATTGGTTTTTGCCACGATGGTTCCAGATTTATGTAAGTAATCCCTCTCAGGTTAAAGAGCCTTTGGTTGCTTTTGCTATCGCACACTTAAAAGACTTTAGTGTGGGTATACCATAGATCCTTTAAAATATATTATGTTTTCATTTACTTATTGAGAGGTGCCATGCAGATGTGGATAGCTCCATCCACCATGTGGATCCTGAGGGTCCAGCTCAGGGTGTCAGGCTCAGAATCTGCTGCCCCTACCTGCAGAACCATCCTGCCAGTCCAGAACCATGGAATTTATTTTCAGTATTTTTTTTTGTTCATATGTTATCATCATTAAAAGATCTTTGATGTAGGCAGAACCTGGGTCTACAACTTGTTATTCTCAGAACAATGCAGGGCATTTCATTTTCTTTCAGGTGGTCAAAATAGTTTATTTCACTTTTCATTGTTTTTAAGAAGATTCGTATTTTACTTTTTCTCTAATTAATGTAGAAAAAGTAGATCAGTTATGAAAGTTATTGTGTCTGCTTTTTAAAAGTTAGTCTCCTCTATGGCTCTCCCAGGGTGATTGACATTGGTGAGTTACTCTTCTAGTTATCAGAGCCCTACTGAATGTCGGCCTCTGTGAATATGAAAAACACGGTGCCTTGAAAAGGAAAAAAAAAGCTATCCATGAAACAACTTCTCAACTGCCCATCATGTTCTTGGTAGCTTTAAATTGCTCTGATAATTAAATTGCATCACATCTGAGCTGCAAATCCAGATTACAGTTGTCTTTCCCAGGTGTACATTAAAGAAATTACTTTTTTCCCTTTTTGTTTATGGATGAATGTGATGCGTCCATATGTTAATTGAAAGTGTGAGGATTAAAAATATGAAATGTTAGCTCAGATTGGCAAAGCTGAAATTGCTTTGTTTCTTGGGTGAGTGAATTCTAGTCATCAACTTTGTAGTTCAAGCTGCAGAAAGCCTAACATGCCAAGGAGGGAAATAATGAAGGAGTGAGGAGCTGGAGCTTTGCTTGATTTAATAGGCTCTAGTTGGCCAAGTCCTTGCCAAAGGCTGGCCGTGGGGGTGCCTGGAAACAGCCCTCCATTACTACAGTGCAGCACTGACCCAGCTGCTGCCCATGCTGCTACTCTCTTGGGAGAAGGGCAGGGTTCTTTAGCTTTATGTAAACCCCTATTTTACTGTTTTAGCTCTTATAGTCTATAGTTCTGAGTTCCACATGGGATTCTATGCCAAATGTTACCAAACTAAAGCTCCTGGACCTCTGTTTTGTTTGCTCACTTTTTATTTCTTCATTTGCTTTTATTATTTGTTTATAATATTCATTAATTATTTTAAAAGTTTTTGTTTGTTTTTGAGACAAGGTCTCTCCGTACAGCTCTGGCTAACCTGCCTCTGCATCCCTAGTCCTGGGATTAAAGTGTGCACCATCACATCAGCCCAGGCCTGTTTTGAGTACAGTTTTACTGGAATGTGGCAGGACTGTTAGTTTAGGACTGGGTGTGACTTCAGTAGTACCACAGCAGCAGCTGAGCAGTTGTACAGTTGCATGCAGCCCTCTAAGTGAAAACTATTTCGAGGCTGGCCTTTTGCAGAAAAATACATTTTCCAATCCCTAGTATATGCCAGTAAAGTACATATCCAGTACCTTCAGCTACATGAGCTGGTCTCCACTGAACATATTCCATGCTGTGAAAACAGAGGAGACACGGGTGAAATTAGAAAGACACCTCATGAATGGCACCACTGAACATGGCATAATTGAATCTTTAGTGTACCAAGCATATACCTAGAAATTAAGAGTGCTACAGTGTACAGTTGTAATAGGATGTACAGAAGGCACTGATCAGTGGGCTTGATCTTCATGCTGCTAGTTTGTTTGTTTGTTTTTAAAGGAACATGAGATAGAGTACTGTGCATAGGCAGAGACTCAGAGGAGAAGGTAGGAGTGGACAGACAGCTCAGCCGGGAGAGCACTTATGGCATAAGTATAAAGACCAGAGTTTGGATCCATGCACTCAAGTACAAGCTGGGGTGCTTTCATTTGTGCCTGGAACCCCAGCACTGAGAGGCAGGGACAGGAAGGTTTCAGGGGCTGGGACACACATGAGCTACAAGTTGAGGAAAAAACCATTTTGTCACCCGAGTAGGGCAGGGAGTACTAGAGGAAGACACTCCGTGCCCTCCCTTGGCTTCTACGTGTTCCTGTACGCACACAGATACAGAGTAATCAAGTCAAAAATTTTGATGTCATGGTTTCAGAATACTGAAAATTTCCAAGATGTTTCTCAAATAATATCCTTGGGAATCAGAGTCTAAATGACTGTTCTTAGCCCCTATGTGGCTGCTTTAGAAGTTTGTTTTTGTTTCCATGCGCAGGCTGTGATAGTCCTTGCAAATGTCTTTAGCTGGACACGAGCCTACTCAGATTGCATGTTCTAGTTCAACTGGCCGTGGCGACCATCACAAAGACCTGGTATTTGCTGAGCACTCCCATGTGGCATTTCTCTGTTGAGGACATTATGTTTTATCCTCACACAATGCTGTGGTACATATACATTTTTATTGTCATCTTCATTTTACAGAGACGTCCACAGAAGAAGTAACTGTCTCCCACTATCTCAGAGTTGGCAGGACATGGGAGGCAGGACCTAGTTAGGACATTAGAACTCATTTCTTCAAATAGCGGGTTATTTGGGCCAACTCTATTACTGAAAAAGGAATGCTAGTTTTAAAAGCTTCAAACTTGGACCGCAGAGGTGGTTCAGTTGTTAAGGATATTGGCTGCTCTTGCAGAGGACCTGGGTTCTGTTCCCAGAACCCAGATGGTGGCTCACGACTATCTGTAACTCTATTTCCATGGGATCCAATACACTGTTCTGACCTCCCCTGACACCAGGCACACATGTGATGCTCAAATATTTCGACATGTAAAACAATAAAATAAATATATGATAAGATTAAATATTTTATTTATATAATAAATTAAATTAAAAAAAAGAGCTTCAAACCATCCAGAAAGCACTAAAAAGCTCAAGAGACCGGGGAACCTCCCCCACTCCCCATGGGTCTTGAGTGAAGTCTAACAGAAGAGAGTATGTGATGCTGAAGGCAATGTCAGGCTCCCCCTCCCCTCCATTGCTGAAAACCCAGCCTGCTCCTTTCTGGGTAGGGTCACATGCACTCGGAAGCTGCACTTCCCCATCCGGAACCAGAAGGAACCTCAGAGCTGAGCAGAGAAGCAAGAGGAAGATGAGGACAGAGCAGGCTATGACCAGAGCTGGACCTGCACAGCTTTGCCTGGCCATACATGCGCCAGTTGGACACAGGACTTCACACTGAGAACATGGTCTGGAGTGGCCTCTCTACCTTAGGTTGCAGAAAACATCTCCAGGAACAGCAGCAACAGACCTCTAAGGCGGACTAAGGAAAAACGACAGACAAGGCAGCATGAAGAATGGTGGGGAGAACAGCATACGCACACAGACTCAGGATTGCACACTTAAAAGAGGAGAGTGGGTGTGCACAGCCCCAGACACTCTTAGGGGAGATGGCTCAGTGGCTATAAGCGTCACTGCCCTTGCAGGTGCCCCAGCTTTGGTGTGTAACTCCCACATCAGGCAGTTCAAAATCACCCTTAACTCCAGTTCCAAGCCAGCTGGCCTTCAATGGGCACCCGTGTGCATGCACACACACGCACGCACACGCGCACACACAAAATAAAACTACATCTTTCTTAAAGGCCTCACTGGACTTGGTAGCATATTGGAAACAGCAGAGGGAGGATTAAAAAGTTCAGTCTGCAGTACTGCTCTTTGACCCTGCTTGACCATTTTGCTGTGTGGGGATCTGGCCTTGCCCACGTAAAAGAAAATTCTGGCCACCGCAGTACACCTGTGGATAGCATGCTAGCCTGAGTTACGTGCACCTGGTTTGGTAATTTTCAGAGCAGCCCGACTGAACAGCAACCCCCTTTTCAGAAGAGATAAAATATGTACCTTGCTGCCTTCCTGCTCCTGACAGTTATACCCAGGAGTGTTGTGTTGTAAACAGTCCTGGAATCCGTTAACTAAATATGGGTCCTGGCTAAACGCCCAGTCACAGGCAATAGCTGGAGGGAGTGGCGTGTGCTAGTTTGAAGATGCTGCCTTGAAAATCCTCTGTAGATTCAGCTTTTGGGGTGTATTCAGAAACTGGCCAGGATTTTTGTTTGGCTTGGTTTTATGTGCCCTTTGCTGAGTCACACAGAGGTGCTCTAGACAAGAGCTGCGTTGTCCTTATTAGATAGCTGTCTACACTGTTGACAGCTGTCCGGGGAAGAAGTAACACCAGCCGGCCTTTTGACTGTAGCCCTTCTGTCAGCAATACAGTACCTGATGGTAGGTTTTATCTTCCTTCATATTGTACTTGAGGGGAGAGGACAGGGTATGCCACTGTGGCTGCAGTGTGAGCCCTGTTTTAGATTATGAAGCCTCAGGCTGTCATATCCTAACTCTGTACATTCATGAGGTTCCAAGACTCATCTTATGCTTAAGTTGGTCACGGAGGCCTGCGTCTACCTTGTGTGTTGTTGAGTGGGCCTCGGAGCTTTCTGCCTCCATTTGCTTGTCCTCCACCAGAGATCTTGTTTTTCTGATGCTGTGATAAGTTCTCCATCTAGAGGCATCCAGAACCTTGTCTTAAGGACATCGCTTATTGCCAACTAATATTTGTGAATATTTTCATCTTTATATTTTTCTTCTCTTAATTCAGTTGTCTGTGTTTTAGTTTCAGTTCTCAGGTTGTTTTTGGGAGCTCAGTGTGCAAATGAAGCAAATGTATGTAATCTCATCATCCAGCCTGCCCAGATATTTTGTATGGGAGTGCCACTTCCCTTTGTTTGTTTTCTCTGTGTTCTAGATAAACACAACAGCTTGAGAACTGCCATCCAGTAGGAGGAAAAACCAGAGAGGAAGGGGAAAAGGATAGGGAGAGAGACAACATTTGATTGTTTCTTTAACAAGTCTACAGGGTTTTAGAAAGTGCATCATCATAAGTTCTTTTTGTTGTTTAAATTGTACGAGAGAGAGAGAGAGAGAGAGAGAGAGAGAGAGAGAGACAGAGAGAGAGAGACAGAGAGAGAGAGAGAGAGACAGAGAGAGTGAGAGTGAGAGTGAGTGTGTAGGCCATGTTGATGATAACAATGGCAGTCATAACTGGATGATCAGTTCCACACAAATACCTCCTAGGTCCTGTAAAGCTGAGTAAGACTGGATAATGAATGGGGTGTGGATTAGGATCTCAGCCCTGCCATGACTAGCTCTATGGACTTGAGCAACTATTGTACTTTGATTGGACCTCATTTTTTAAATTCAGTAATTTGTCTGATTATTGTAAACATTATGTAAGTAATCTATGGGAGGCCAAATCCTGGAAGAACAGAGCAGGAGGCACTCACTTAGTATACACCTCTTCCTGGTGAAGAGTGAGCATGGCAGAGCTTTCTGGACCAGGCACCTGCTATACAACCCAAGGAGGGAGGGCAGGAGTCCCATGTGGCACCTTGATACCTATTAGAAGAAACTCTACTGCATGGAATCAAACAGTGACAGGAGGTGAATCTAGGGAGATGAACTATGGCTGCTGTTTGCACCAACCTGAATCTCCACCCTCCTGTACAATTGAAAGTATTTCCAGATAAAAAGTTAAAAATAAAACAAGCTGTAGTCTTCAAGACCCTTCTGTCCAAATCCAAGTAAGTCATATACAACCTTACACAATTTGTCCATCCCCAGTTAAGATCATCGGATTAGAGGGAGATAGATATAGGGTCCAAGTCCTAACTCCTTTGCTACCTTGTCACATTAACTGGACCCCTCACTCTCTTGATCTGTGAAACAGTGACAGTAGTCTTCCTCATAGGGACTGTGTGCAAGATTCTCTGTTGCTTCTAGAATGCATATATGCATACATGGGAAATTGTTTTGCTGAGTGTAAATGCCATGCAACTGTTGGTGGTTCCCCATGTTGAGCTCACATTCAGTGTGTTCTGCCTGGTGTAACTTTCAGCTGCTCACAAGCTCTCTCCTGCTTTCTTACAGCCAGAAAGAATTTCAGGAGAGCAGTATGGAATCCACTCTGATGTGTGGAGCTTAGGAATCTCATTCATGGAGGTATGTTTGTTTTGCTGTTTGTCATCATTGATATATCTGTACTAATACATCCCATTGGGAAGAGTGAAGACTTTGAAAGAATAACACAAACCCACCCAGTGTGTTCTGCACACATGCATAATCTGACTCTGAAGTCTTTATGTTGATTTCCCATGTGACTTTTGACTGAGTCTACATTATTCCACAGCACTGCTTCTCACATATCACCTGTGGAAGACATACCTGAAGTGCTTGTTAAAAGCACAGATTTGCCAGTTCCCCCACCCCCACCCAAGACCAGTTCAGCCCAAGGCTCTGAGAATGTGTGTGAGGGAACTGTTCCCTGGGTGAGAGCCCTGCTTAGTTTGGAGCCCCGTTCTCTGAAAGGGGATTCCATAACATCACAGGGTGATGGCAGCCTTGGAATGTGCATGTGTGACATCCAAAGGGGAGGGTTTTAAGAGATTAGCTGTAGCCATGTGGATACATATGTTGTACATATGGCATATATCATTTTCTTCCTTTAAAAAAAAACTGCTGCATCCTACTAAACAGCATGTGCATGTGGGGTGGAGGTGGTGTGATGGGGATGTATGTAGTATAATTTCATGTCTTTACTCTTCGTTGCTGTATTTAGAATGGATTTTTTCCTCAGTGAGCCAGGTGCAGCCCCATTAGAACTCATGCAAGGAAATAGCCATACAACTCGCATTAGAGAGACACCTGGCTTACTGGAATTGCAGTCCTAGACAACCTGGGCACTCACTGGGGCTTTCAGAACAGCTTTTCAATTCTGTCCATTCCCATCAAGGAAGCCTTTTTTTAAAAAAATAGAAACATGTTTAAATAACACCACAGATCGAGTTTCCATCACAACCCCATTGCTTTTGTTTGGTCAAATACATTTTCTATGATCTTTGTAACGCTTGAATACCATTGTATTTGGAAGGAAATATCTTCAGACCCAGCTCACCTGCACAGCAGGAAGAATGCCAAAGTCAAATGCTCAATGTTTATTAAACCATATTCTTCTGCCTTTCCCGAAAGGTAATCTAAGAGGAGCTGTAGTGTGTGCACAGCAGCCCAGAGGCTGAAGTTAGCGGGTAGACCTCAGGGCCCAGCCCTCAGCAGGATCCCGAGGCTTGTTCTAGTATTAGCCTGTTTCAAGGGAAACTAATTGTGACCTGTGGGAGACCCAGGTTATAGTACTTGCTTTGGTACTAGTTTCCTAGGTGGCCCGGGGCCAGCCTGCAGTCCCCACCAGGTCATTTCCTTCCCTGTGCAATAGTGAGATCTGAGCTCCAGTGTAGACTAACATTCTGCTGCTCTGCTGCTGTTATCTTTCCTGTAGTTCAGCAGCAGCAGCAGCAGAACTGTGTGCTGGGGGTAGAGGTGCACCCTCACCTGTTGGAAGCATAGAAGCATCGTTAAGAGGGTTGGGAATGTTGCTCAGTTGAGAGAGTAATTGCATAGCATACATGAAGCCCTGGTTTACTTGCTAGTGTGGCATATGACTGGGATGTGATTCCAGCATTCAGGGATGGAGGCAAGAGGATCAGAAGTTCAAGATCGTCCTTATCAGATGCATAGTGGGTTGGAAGCCAGATTGGGCTATATGATACCATTCTTTTTTTTTTTTTAAGTGCCATTAAAAATGTATATCTGGCCAGGCGGCGGTGGCGCACGCCTTTAATCCCAGCACTCGGGAGGCAGAGGCAGGCGGATCTCTGTGAGTTCGAGGCTGGGCTGGACCTCCGAAACAATACAGAGAAACCCTGTCTCGTAAAAACCAAAAAAAAAAAAAAAAAGTATATCTGGCTGTGGGTGGTGGCAGCACACACCTTTGATCCCAGCACTTGGGAGTCAGAGGCAGGCGCATCTCTACGAGTTCAAGGACATCCAGGGTGACACAGAGAAACCCTGTCTTGAAAACAAATAAAAACAAAAAAGGAAAAAGAAAGAAAGCATATCCAGGCTAGTCTAAAGGAAGTA
The DNA here is from genome assembly GCF_017639785.1 of Mesocricetus auratus. Lineage (NCBI taxonomy): Eukaryota > Metazoa > Chordata > Mammalia > Rodentia > Cricetidae > Mesocricetus > Mesocricetus auratus. Next base: position 3,299,435 of record NW_024429267.1, on the reverse strand, counting down.
GTGAATGATATCAATTGGTTGTTCCTCCTTCTCACTACTGTACTTGACTAGTCTCATAAAGAGAAAAAGAGCCCCGCCTGACTAGAGTGGAGTTATCAATGTAAAGGCTGGGGGAAAGCAAATAAGAAAGGTGACTGGGGACTAGGTCACATACCGCCAGGTTCAGGGCTTCAGATGTTGCCCTGAGTGAGTGATCTGACTTCAGCTTTTAGTGGATCACATAGTGCTCTGTGAAGTGTGACTATAGAAGGTCAGGAGTGGAAACAGGATCAGAAAGATTGGAATATGCCCAATAAAGGTAATATATTGAAGTATGTATCCTCAGTATCTTGCTAGGCACTGGGAATATGAAGCCTAATGAAAAGAGGCACTGCATTGCAGTTAGGGAGATTGCCAGTGTGTGCATGTGTCCTGGAGGCAAACTGGTCTCCGGAACACTGAAGAAAACAGACTGTTTGCCTTTACAAAGGGTGCAGGGAACTGTGAGAAAAGTCAACTTTGAGTGTGGGTGATTGGGTGCCAGGAGTACGGTGAAGTGTAGCGCAGGAGAACCCCATAGTTGGGTGAGGGTGAGAGATAGCTGAGCTCCTCGATGCTCTGTGTTCATCAGTGGGTGAGAAGGGATGGGTTGTGAGGTAGGTGGGAAGGTGAAGTATGCCTTGAGTGGCCGAGAGGGGCAGGGTGCTTACCTAAGGGTCATCTAAAAGGATATGGGGTGGCTGTCCCTGTCTCTTAGAGGGCAAGCAAGTGACAAATGACCAGCTTAAGTAGTGGAGCAAAAGTCATTAGAGACTAGAGGGCAGCCTTTGGCACAGGTTTCACACCGAATGTATCTGGGGTCTAAGGTGAAGAAACGCAGAAGGGAGAAGATTTGGATCCTGTAGCTGAAGTGTTGTGGCGTTCAGGACACCTTCGTTCTTGGGGTGGGAAATGACAGCCAAAGGGCCTGAGAACGTAGGTCACAATGAGAACTGCAAGACTGGGCTCCTCTTTCTTTTTACCAGTGTATAGTTGGTCTAAATGTGATACATACTATTCAAAACCACTGCAGACAAATGCCTGTAATCCCAGCATTCAAGACTGAGGCAGGAGGATCATGAGTTCTAGGATAGACGAGCTACATAAAAAAGAAAAAGAAAAGAAAAAAACAGGGTGGGAGAGATAGCTGAATCAGTGAAGCACTTTCCACACAGGCACAAGGACCTGCGTTCAGTTCCCAACTTGACTCACACAGAAATGCAGGCTGGTGGAGCCTGCTGGTCAGCCCAGCACTAAGAACACAGAGAGAACTAACCGGGGTGACCAGCCAGCCAGCCTGGCCAAATCATGGATCTCAAGCTCCCAGTGAAGAACCATGTGTTAAAAACCCCTTAAACTTTAAGACTTAAAGGGTGTTACCTGAGGGTGACCTCTGCCTTCACACATACACAAACGTGCGAGACACACACACATACACACACACACACACACACACACACACACACACACACACCTGACAGAAGTGTGTGTTGCAATGGCATTTTAAAATCTGAGGAATAAATTGCATCCTAACTGCAATCAGCACGTTCAAAGAGCTTTGCCTCTGGTCTCACTTGTAAAATGACTCTGTGTGTCCTCCCCAAAATAGAAGCTTCATTCATTCATCTTTTTTTCACCCATATAAATGCCAAAGCACCAACCACATAACCAGAAAGACGCTAGAACCCTGAAGGCCTCAGCAAAGGTGTGGCTGAGGGCAGGGGATTGACAGGGGGATTGATCTGAAGGTTGCCTGCCACCAGGAGCAGGAGGGACCAAATGGAGATCCCTTCCCCACCCATTCAGCCCTCTCCAAAGTGGACTACTGTAAACCCTTAAGGGGGGATTAGTTGACAGGTAGGAAGGTGAAGTCTCAACAGTCTCCTGGCACGAGCACACACCTTTCTCAGGGTGTTTTGAGCCAACCGGTTCATTCTCATAGAGAACCTGTGATGAAGAGTAAAAGGTAGACAGCTGAATAGGAAACCAAGCAAGGGCGTTTCCCAGAATCACCCGGGAATTGAATAGAGACAAATGGGCGTTTCCTGTGTCTGCTGAGGTCCCTAGGACCCTGCCTCCTGTTCTGTAAACCTTCCACTCCAAGGTTCATCCTTGGCAGCTCCTTCCTGCTGCCCCTTCCCTCCCTGTTAATGTGCTGTCATGGTCCCATGGGGAGTCATAACAAGACCTCTCGCCACACTCTTTCATAAGAGATAATGCTACATGCCACTGAAGTGTACAGATAAAAAGAATCACAGACAGCTACATTTGTGCCTTAAGCAAAGAACCTTTAATATCAGACTATTTTTTATCTGTCCCGTCTTCTCTCAGGTCAGCAGCCTCTGCTCCTGGGATAAAGTGGGTCTCCTCCAGATGTTGTCATCTGTATGAAATATTTGGAGTTGGCAAAGTAGCACAAAGATTGAGATAAGACTGTTCAACCTGAGTTGAGGACAGTGACTTCTTGGGTCGGGGGCGGGATTCCACCCTTCTCTGCTATATGTTTACTGTTTTTCACCCAGATCTTATATCTTGGTGGCTCCCCTTATGTGGATTGGTTATGAAGCCAAATAAAGGAGGTCTCAGCGTGGGTTTGTGTGGGCTCACTTTGCAGTGGGGAAGAAAATCCACACGGACTTGAGTTCTTCCGTTAGAAGGCACCAAGAGTGGATATGGAGAGTAAAGGAATGGACAGAGAGATGAGACCAGCAAGTACGCAGAATCCCAAGCTGTGAAGAGCTGGAAGCTTCCTCCCACCTCAGGAGACTTGTTTGCCATGTTTAAAAAGCTCACACTGGCTCCATTTTATGACTGGATAGTTTTTAGACTTGTTCACCTGGTACTGCTATCAGTACTTCAGGGCTAAACTTGAGGGTGAAAATGGCATGGCCTGCTAAAACAAGAGCTTCATTTTCACCTAGTCTGAAGGGTTTGGCCTAATCTTTAGGGTGGGGATTCCAAACATACTGGGGCAGCTTCTTGACTTCCTAAGCAATGCAGTACTTACCTAGTCTTGCAGAGAGGGGCCGAGGAGAGCCTAGCCCTTGGTTTTTCACTAATTATTGTTCATGTTACACCATTTGAGTCACAACATAAACCTCTAAACAGGAAGTAAACAACCACGTGTTCAAAAGATGGCCTCTCCAGAGGGGAAAGTCAGTGCACTCCCTCCAGTAACCTGTGGGCCCAGCATAAAGTATGGCTGTTAAAAGGAACCAGGAGCCTGGCATGGTGGAGCTCAGCTGTAACCCCAGTACTCCAGAGGTGGAGGCAGGAGGATCTTGAGTCTGAGGCTACATGTATACACAGCAGGACCTCATCTCTAAAAAACAAACAAGGGGCTTCTGGGATGGCCCAGTGGGTAAGGTGCTTGCTCTGCAAACCTGATGGCCTGAGTTTGTTCCTTGGAACCTATTTAAAGGTGCAATGATCACAAAGTGGTCCTCTGACCTCTGATACACTCAGTGTGGCCCACATGTGCTCCCTTACATACTTCACACATATGTACACACAGCACACAGACACACACGCTGGGGAGTAGGAGCTAAAGGCTGAGCATGGTAGAATACACCTTTAATCCCAGCACTGACGAGGCAGAAGCAGACAGATCTTGTCTACTCTTTGTGTTGGGCGACAGATCAGCCAGGGCATGTAGTGTAAACCTGTCTCAATAAATAAATAAGCCATTTAAAATGCAGTAAACAAAACAAACAAAACCTTCCCTTGGAAAGGCACCAGGCCCACGGGTCTCTGCTGAGGGACTGTCAGGAGGGCTCTCACAAACCTCAGTGGGGTTGGCGTCCTGATAGATGTCTCTGCAGGAGCCAGACTGCAGGTCCTCTCCAGCACACACTTGCTCTTTTCACTTTGTCCCCCGCTCTTTCTGCCTTTGTTTGCAGCTTCCCTCCTAGTCTCCTGAGTCTGAGGCGCAGAGCAGGCTGGCTCGACATGCTTGGTTAATTGGTGTGTCATCCAGTCCTGCGAGGCCCCTCTTCAGCACCGGCACTGCTTTATTGAAGTGCTTTGACTGATGTGTTAAATGATGAAAGCAAGGACCACGGCTTAGAAACATGTCTCCAGATAGGTGGAGAGCATACTCAGAGAGCCACACAAGGTCATTGTCATCAAAGTAACACCACTGTCTAAGGATTTCTATGGGCTCCATTGTTTTGACAAGAGTTTTTCTTAAGGCCTTTTTTTGTATGCTAGAGATGGCATTCCATAGAGTACATGTTCTACCACTGAGCTGTGCCCCCAGCCCTTTCTCAAAGTTTAGCATTACCTTTACCAAAACAAATCTGTGTACTATGATATTCTCTTGTCATATGGATGCTATTTTCCTTCATCTGCCCAAGTTATAATTCGAATATGCATCCTTCATGATGCTGACTCTGGTCTCGGCAGCTGAGAGGAACACCTTGTTCTTCTAACTGTCATCTCCATCTGGCTGAACACGTAAACATTTCCTGCCTCATAGTTGAGTCATTTATACAAATGCAGTCTGCTTCTCTTACAACCTACATTATCCAGTGCCATCCCAGTGCCCTCGCAGGTACTCAAGAGTCTTTTGGGCTCAGCATTTCCAACCTTTATAATAGTTTTAAAGTAGCTCTGAGAAACAAAGGCTGGAGTTTAAGTTTGATAAGTGCCCATTCATTTTGTACAGTATCACTTGCCATCATGTATGAAGAAGTGACTTCTCTTTGTCAAAGCCGCAGACCCAGATTCAAATTCCATCCCAGCCACAGCAGCCTAAGCCAACCTTGACTGCAGTACAGTCTCTCCGGACCTGTTTCCCTCATCTACTCCAGAGTGTAGGGACAGGTCATAGTGAGGAAATGGAGGCATTATCTATCCTCTCCTCAACAGGAAGCAGCTTCTAAAATGTTCACATCTAGGAAAAAAATAAGCCAAGTTGACAAAAGATAAGTAGATTGTGGGTGTTAGTTTCCATTCACCTCATGCTCAACTTGAGGCATGGTGCCATGAAGACGCAACAAAAGGGATACAGTGTCAGCACAAAAACCACAGCTCTCATCTTAAAGGGAGTAAACAATAGTGGATTCTGGAACATTGGTCGGAGAACACAGATTTAGGTTATCCCGAATTCCGTGTTCCAATGTGGTCGCAGTTTCGGGATGTTTTCTAGTTTTATAGAACAAAGAAAGTCATAAATCAAGGCAAGTTTAACTTACCTCAGTGGTACATCAGAGAAGCAGTTACAGAGGGATGGGGGAAGCTTTCTTATAGACCCGACATCCTTAGCTTTGGGGTTGGTGGAAGCTAGTGGTCTGCTAAGTTAATCGATTCTAAAAGCTTCCTATCTGTTAGTCACAAGATGACCATTCAGACTCCTAGGTGGACAGAGAATGGCTGTTGGAGAGGGCTAGAACTACCCAAGACAAGGCAGTTAGCCTCTGGGCCTGCAGCCTTCCAATCACTCCACAGTGCTGCATTAGTCTCTGTAGACACAGCATCACAGCCACCATCAGATTTAGGATGTGATGAAACAGATGAAACAGTGATCTGGTGACAAACAGCCCATATGGGAGTGTGAAGGCCTCCATCAGCATCAGGACAAGCAAGGCCTTGCTAGAGTAGAACACCCCAAAGCTCCACATCCTGTGGTTCCCAATACCTGGAGCTAGGAGTAAAGCTAAGAGCTAGCCAAGTGTTTCTCCCTCTGTTTTGTGGGGTTAAACCAAGGCCTTGCATTAGGCAAGTGCATAGCCCCCAGCCGTCAGAGTCTTTTTGAGAGGCAATAACGCTGTTAACCACAGACCATCTCCCCAACTCAGCGTATGAGGCACACCAATGACCCTCCTCAGGCCCAACATTAGACCAAGTAGAGGCTCTAGAAAAAAGATGGCATCTGAGACGATAAAAACCTGGTCCTGAATGCTGCATAGTCCTGCATTGTTCCTAGGTTACTAGTGGCCAAGACCACAGGCAGCAGATTGGCAGGGACTTTCTCCAGGGAACTCTGGCCCAGAAGTCTAATGGATCCAGAGGTTGGGTGCTTCCTAAGAGCGCCCAACCAGATGACCTCACAGGAAGCTCTCAGCCAGTCCACATTCTCCACACAGGAAAATGTACACTCTGTAGTCCAAGATGACCTGGTACTCGCTATGTAGACCAGACTGGCCTTGAACTTGTGGCTAGCCTCCTGCTTCTGCATCTTGAGTTGCTAGGATTACATTTGTGGCTTACACTTAATGAGATCTGTGAGAAAGACTTTTAGAATGAGAACAGAGGCCTAAAATAACTGAGAACAAGCAATGTGAGGACCTAAAACATATGCAGTGGAAAAACATGAATAAACAACCAAGCATGCCTTCAGGAATGAGAGAAAATACTACGCTCCAGAGACAACAGGCTGTTGTAGCAAGAGAACCTCCAGAGAAAAGCAAAACAGGCAGGGAGGAAGGAAAATGGGAAAGCCAGGTGAGCAAGCGTGATGTGAGAGATAAACAGGAACTCTGTATCAGAGAACGCGTTTGAACTAAGACGTAAGAGAGCCATGTTTGAGCGCACCTTCCTCCTGGATGTTCTAGGAGAAAACAAAACACTAATCTCTTTCCTAAGTGGCATGTGGCAATATTTTCAACCTCATAATGTGACTTTTTATAATGTATATAAATTTTTTTTTGCACTCAGGAGGCTATGAGTCCAATGTCAGCCTGGTCTGCATAGTAAGTTCCAGGACAGCCAGAGCTACAAAAAGAAAAGAAAAAAGTAGAGAGAGACAGAGACAGAGGGAGAACTGTCAGACCCATTACTGGGTGCCAGGAATACAACCCCTTTCCATGTTGTACCTACAAGCTAACAAGTAAACAGATTCTTGAAAGCAAGATGAGAACATAATAGTCTGGACTGTTTTATTAATATTTAACATTAACAACCCCCATAAAAATCACTTTAAGAAGTACACCACAGCTGGGTGTGGTAGTGCACACCTTTAGTCCCAGCACTCACAAGGCAGAGGCAAGGTGAATCTCTGTGAGTTTGAGGCCAGCCTGGTCTACAGACTGAGTTCCAGGACAACCAGGACTACACAGAGAAACCCTGTCTCAAAAACCCAAAAAAGATTTTACAAAGTAAGCTGCTCTACCAGGTAAGATGGCACACACGAACTATTCCAGCATACCGAATCAGGAGGCAGGGCCTCACCCGATTGGACTGCCTCAAGGTCCTGCCTTCAGGAGAGGAAAAGGAAGAGGAGATGGGAAGGGGAAGATAAGCTCTTTGGACTAGCATCCTGTGTGTGCCTTGTTCTTGGCAGGTAAGGACAACTACAGGGCTAGACTTATCTAGTCTAGAGTTTTCTAGACGTAAGTCTTCCACCTCCTGCCAAACAAACCCATACAGGGACAGCTGCCCCAGGTGGGCATAAACTGTGGCTTGTCTCCTGGCTTATCCCATGTGGTTTGTAAACCTGGTCGGAAGAGCAGCAAACAGTTCTGGAGCCCTGTGGCAGCTCCTGTCCATTTTTCTAGATCATAGAAAAACTTGGCCTTCGGTATGATTTGCTCAGCTACAGATGTTTCTCCTTTTTAATTTTATTATTATTTTGTTTTTTTGAGACAGGGTCTTACTATGTAGCCCTGGCTAGCCTGGGAGTTGCTGCGTAAGCCATGCTTTCAATCCTCCTGCCTCTGTGTTCCCCTATAACCGTTCACCCTACACACACCAGTGCTGGGATAACAGGTCGGTGCTACTGTGTCTTGCTTGCTTTCTCCTTCTTAAAAATGTAAGCAAAAGTTGAACTTTCTTTTACAGTGAGCTTGGTTTGCCCTTGCAGCTGTGGGATGGCATCCCCATTTATGAGTACACACATCTCAGAACATTTCCAGGAAGCTGGCATGGGCAAGTTGGAAGGGTGTGGCCCCAGAGCCCTCTTCTGGGCCTTCTGCCTTTCCATTGGATCTTATGGCTGAAAAGAGCATTTAACTATTCTGCCACCCATACCCCACTCTTACTCATCTTTCTGAATTATGTCTTAACTTGATATTTTCAGATTTTGTGACTTTTTGATCTGATGTTTTGTGTAAATTGCTGGGGGGAGGGCGAAAGCTGTTGAAGTGACTTTAGCAGATGATGGATCGGCTGGTCCAGTTTTTTGCAAGGTTTGTGAAGGGATCCAGCTGTCTCAGCTTGCCATGCCTAAATGTGCATTTTCAAGGTCATCAGTGACTGCATGAATATGGAACTGGCAGACAGAGCTAGTGGCTCCCCTGGATACAGCACTGTTGAGCTGGCTTTGTGCTCAGCACATTCAGCACTCACAGGCTAACAAAGCAGGGCAGGTCAGGTACATGAAATCCCAGATAAACATTTTATCATCTTGAAGTCTTTCAGACTGAAAGATTTCTTTTTCCAGCAGTACACACCCACATCACCTCAGGTATAGACACAGACACACAAAATTTGGAGTCTTAAAAAACACAGACTCAACAGTCTTGATACAAACAATAAAGAAAAGGACACTCCTGACATCTGACAGCTCATTGCAAGGATCTTTGGTGGAGAAGAAGTGTTGATATATGTCCATTGAGGCAAACCTTCCCAAGCTAAAAGCAAACCAAAGCAATCGAAAAAGTTCCACAGTATTCTTTTCAATATACTTTGTTTTGTTTGTCATTTTTGGTTTTGGTTTAGTTTGGTTTGATTTTTCAAGACAAGGTTTTCCCTGGAACTCACTTTGAAGACCAGGCTGAACTCATACTCAGAGATCCACCTGTCTGTGCCTCTTGAGTGCTGGAATCAAAGGTTTATGCCACCCATGACCAGCTCAATATACTTTTCTAATAGATGAATCCCAGTAATCTTTCCACTAGATGATGGAATCGTCCCTAAGGACATTTAAGTAGGAGTTGAATAGCCACTTGTCCCTGAAGAAAGACTTCATAGAACAGTATGAACATTGGTCAAATGCAGTCCTTTTGTTGTATTTTATCGCCCAGCTACCATGTGGCGGGCCCTGCTTCCATGGAGCCCACAGTCTAAAGAAGGGTGTCTGGCAATTGTAATTTCTCAGGCAGGCATCCTGGGGTGATATGAGGAGCTAGTAGCATGTGATTACTTCCTGAGTAGAGATCTGAAAGGATCTGAGGAAAGCAGTCTCCTGTGACTCGTGTCCCCCAACACTGACAGTTCAGGGAACTGCAGCAGTTCAACTTAGAGATACCCTGTGGCAAGACCCACTGCTCCTAGAATCCTCCCTCTCCTCAAGCCAGTGACCTAGGGATAACATTAACATCCTGTTCTCAGTCCTTAGACCACCTTCCATACTTCGACATGTATGCCATATCTATCTGAAAATTATTTCAAAGCCCTTACTTTTTACTTAGAAACTAGAGTTCTGTTGATTTTTAACTAAGTCAAGACTATAGAACTCGATGGTTTGTGTCCCTTAGCATTGAGGAAGCCACTCCAAAGGTGGCATGTGCCCATGCCAGCACCACACACAGCTTATACCATGCACCCCGTGGGACTGTGGGGCTTTCAGGTATGAAGACTAGTGCTCTAAACTCTAGAGCTGTTGACATCCTCTGCTCTAGAGCTATTGACATCCCTCTGCTCAGTGGTTTAAGCGTCAATCTAATTAATCTTATCAATAAAAACCAGGAGTCAGCTGGGTGGTGGTGGCCCATGCCTTTAATCCCAGCATTTGGGAGGCAGAGGCAGGCAGATCCCAGCCTGGAAAACAAACAACAACAAAAACCCAAGAGTCAGATTTCAGGGTAAAAACCTTAACGATTAGAAAAGCAGAGGAGCAGCCCCTTCCTGCCTCTTCCATTCCTCCATCCAAAAGGGCTTCTCTCTGCCCCACCTCATCACTTCTGTCTCCTCTCGGTACAGACCTCCAGAACTCTATGGTTAACTAGAGTCTAGCTCCGCCCTCTGACCAAGCAAGCTTGATTTATTAGAACACAGACAAGATATCACACAACAAAGGGTGACGGCATAGCTCTTTACTTATACAGATAATGTAACTAAGCATTTAATCCTTGTCATTTGATACTTAAGCTTCTGCCTGGCGTCTTGGAAAATGACGAAAAATTAGTGATTTGTGTTTTCAAACGGGGTTCTACTTTCTAAATGTCAAACCTCCCATTTTTTAAGTGAAGAAGCCAAGATCCAGAGAAATGGAAGGACTTTTCCAGAATGTTAAACAGCTATACCCAGTGCATAGAGCAGCCAGTTCCTCCCTCACATATGAGATGTGCTGCTTTTTTTTGTCCTGCTACAGAAGGGACAGTGAGTGAGCAGGACATTATGTGAAGGCCAAGGCAGGCTGGCTGTGCTTCTAACCAAGACTGATTCCTAGGATCACTGTACAATGTCTTCATGGCAGGTCTGCCTCACAGAACTTTGCAAGATGCTTGTTCTCTCCCAGAAACCAAAGCCTGGTTCATTTTATTCATAGATTAACCTGGTCTCTGATATGTCTGAGGTAATAGGAAGTGGTGGGGAAGAGTGTAGTGTGGTCATCTGTTCTGTGCTGCCCTGCATTGGCACTAAGAGTCCAGACTTTGCCCCTGGGAGCTCCTGGCTGGACAGCTGCACTAATGAGAGGGAAAGCTGCCATCGGAGTCTGGGAGAACTGGGAGATTCTCCATTGCTGCTTGATAAGCCACTCCAACTTAGTCCTTGAAATAACAAACATTTATTTACTCAGGCTCCCATGATTCAGGAGTCTTAGCAGGGTTAAACCATCCCTTTCAGCATGAAGGGCCTCAGGAGCTTGCATTCAGGTAGTGTATAAGAGTAGGGATCCACTCTGCTTCACCAGCATGTGTGGCACCTGCATGGAGAGCAGGGGATGCTGGGCCATGGCTATTCCGGTGTTGCTTACACCGGCACTCTCCTCCTTTGCCTCCTCATGGCTAGGCTAGACTTCCTGGTTGGTACCTCATGTTGTAAGCTGATAAACACTGCAGATCTGTTGAGCTCCAGTCTCAGAAATGACACAAAATGGATTCTGCCGTGTGTTGCTGAAACAACATAGGTTACTGATAAGGGAGCTCCAAGACCACACTGTAAAAGCATACTGGTTAGTGGGTTGTGTGAAGTCTAGAAACAGTACACTGCAGATGACTTTCTGGAAGAAATGGTGTTGAGCTAAGTTTTTGATGAATGGGGCAGATAGAGCAGATGACTTCCAGCTAGAGCAGCAGCAGGTACCAAAGGCAGGGGTGTTACAGTATTATCCTATTTTGAGCCCCTTGACCTTGAACTAGAAATAGAAGCTCAGTAGACTAAACCCCGGCCTTGATGTTTTCTCTAATAGCCTTATCTGCATGATGTCAAGGAACAGTCTGGAGTGAGGAGCCCACAGAGTCTGTCCTCTAAGAGAGGTGGCATGGTTGAAGCTGCTGTTGTAAGAGGACAGGCCAGCATCACACATCACCTTAAAGGAAGTCATTTTCCAATCCCTATAAGGCTTCCTTCTGGTGGTTAGAATAAACATACAGGATGGATTCCCATTTCTAAGTCTTTAATAAATAATCCATCTGAATTCATTATAATGTTTAATATATGAAAATAGTAGTTGCTGATCATTCTAAGTGCTGATGAATTAGGTAAGAGAGCTCTGTAAGTTAAGACATCAGATTCTGATGCTTGAAGAGCATGTAGTGTGGTCATTTTGACTTGGTAGCTGGAAGCAACCAAACCATGTCCATCTAGGCTGAGTGAAGGTGTCTCCACCCCGATTTTGCATAGACATCTAATGCCTGTTGTTGGCCCTAATAGTATTTCTCATGGAGAACATAAAAAGCTCTTGACTTAGTGTTTGTCTGTACACAAGGCTAAAATCCACCAGGTATTAGAGACACCGGGAGATGCTGAATATTGGCCAATACCAAGAAGGTTGTGATAAAATTCCATGAGGGAAAAGTGTGGGCAAGGAGTAGGTTGGAATGATCTGCATAGGGGTGACCAGAGTCTTCTGGAACAGATGCCCCACAGAGGAGGAGGAATAAGAGGATGTGTGGGAGCCATGTCCTGAAAGGCAGGCAGGTTCCATCTGTCATCTGTCACACAGGCTAAGGTTCCAGATAGGAACCACCTTTTCTCCAGCAGTTAGGGCTGTGCAGTTATTTTAAGAACAATGATTTTTCTATTAGAAACGTAAATGGTTGCTTTCATCTATCCTAACTCAACTTTACATCTTTCTAATTCAAAATCTCACACCAAATCTCCTCTAATGCAAGGACTGCAATCAAAGAGGACCTTTTTTTGCATTGTTTCTAAATGACTTTTAGAGATTCTGTTATATGCCCTGATATTTTAATTAGCATTTCTGTTAGCAGAGCTAGTGATGAAAATCAGAACAGAACAATGAGAATGTCCACAAGGCCACAAAAGTGAGTCTTTTTAAATTGAGAGGCTTTTCTTTTTCCTTTTTTTATTAAGTTTAACAATTAGCACCCTCATATTTACTGTGGCCTAGTTGAAATTAATATATTACCTTTAAACACAGTATTCAGTCTAAAAGTTGTTCAGCCAGGTCTTGGTTTAATGTTGTATAGCCAGACAGATAGACAAATGTATGCGCAGGTACATATTCATATACCGAAAAAAACAATGCAAGTAAAATAGCACAGGAGAAGGATTGTGTTTCAGGTCAGCAGAGTTAAGAAGCCATATAACCTTTAAAGATTCAAAACAGTAGTGTTCAGCATGGAATCTACTTTTTATCATCCTTGCTGGCCCTTCAGGATGAAGAAAAGACACTGTCCGGCCTTGGCAGTAGTTTGCTAGTAGGAGAATTAGGAGTAAAGGTACTGCCGCCTCAGGGGTGGGTCATGAATTAGTAATTGCTATGTGGCGGATGAGCCCGTCAAAAGAGTTGAAAATGAGGAAGTTGCCTCGCAGAGCGCTATCAATCACTCAGTGACCATAACTTCCAGTAATTAGTGTATTTTATGGGCCTTTGCTTCAGTGGCTCGAAAGCACATATGCTGCAGTCACAGCTAAACTTTGCTGGAGTAATATTCCAGGATGATTTATCCTCCTGCTGCACTGGGATATAACCCTATATTAGGTGAAGATTGTGAACTAAGCTGCAATAAAGTGTAAGTTTAGGTACAGTTTGCCCAGGTTGAGACCTCAATGTATCATGCTTTTGAGTGTTCACGGTCAGGCCACAGCAAGCAATCATTTCTAACAGGGAAACAAAGCAATTAAAGGGCCAGCATTAGGATATTGTGTTTGTGAATTACTGTTGCCCACTCCCCATTGAAGCATCCACTGTAATAAGCCCATTTCTAATTAGAAAAACAGCAACGCTGTATTAGAATCATTTCTTTGTAATGCTGTCTTTCCTCCATGATCACTGGTAATCTGGGGTAGAACACAGGACCTTCTGAGTGAGGGAGAAATGCTCAATTTATCCTTTTGTGCTAATGTGTTTGGGCTCCTTAAGTTGCAATAAATCTACTCAGGGTCTGCGGAGTCTGGCGAAGATGAGGATTTCCTTTAGAAATGTTGGCATGTGTTAAGGAGCGAGCCTGGTGGGGACCTCCCAGTTAGGCTCTTTCTACACAAAGAGGGGGAAAAATGTTATTTACCAGCTCTCAGGGGCACTTGGCACTCTTCGAGCAGGCATAATGAGTTATTTGCTGAGGTTCACCCAGTGCACCAGAAGTCTCCAGGGCCTTCGCAGACAGGGTTCCCTGCCATTGCCAAAACATCTGTAGAGCCCAGTGTTCTAATAATTTAACAAGCTTTGCCACCAACTTACAGTATGACCTTGGGCAAATTAATTAAGCTTCTGGTGCCTCCATAGGGCCATAATTCTGTTTGTGTTAAAGAAATCCTTGGAGTTTGTAGGAAAGCATTATGTCAAGATAAGTATAAATTGAATAAGGAAAAAGACAGCCTCGACACTACCGTATTCTCTGCAGATGAGATCCCTCTGTGCAGCTGCTAATGATCTGTTTTTGGGCTTTCCTGAGATAGCTGCTAGTGAGAAAGTAATCTCACCAAGCATAGATGGGAAGGTATATAGTATACCTTCATTGCATTTATTATCCCATCTTTAATTTCCAATGCATTACCACATCATATGAGTTAAACAATAATAGTAAAACAAACTAATTGTCTTTAATTAAAGTGAATTAGGTTTTGATTTCAATATATTTGATATAGTGAGAACTGAGGATGTGGAGGGTCCCAAAGGTTATTAGGGCAGATTTCTGTGGGGCCTGATGGTGTTAGTAATAACCCTCTTCCTCGTGGTTCCAGACAGGAACAGATATGTCATTTCATCAGTCTCTGTTACTCGCACTTATGCCCCTCCACAGGGGTCGCAGATTCCACAAGTTAGCAGCTAATGGCGTTATACATTAAAAATTGAAGCTTCCCTTACTCCAAGGCCTTGCAAGGCTTTGTTCTTAAGCCCTAGACACTTTGGAGTGCAGCTGCAAACTATAGGCAGAAGATTAAATTAATTTGTAACTCTTTTTTTTTTTTGGTCCTGCATTGCTAAATCCTCTGCATTTAATTGAAACCCTACTTCAAGACGCTTTGTGTTTCTGCACTCTTTGTTGTCAGTTTAACCTCCGAAGCTCTTTAACACTGGCAAATTGCTGTTATATCCTTCGGATTGTCTTGAAACCATTTCGTATTTGGACAGTGAAATTGATACATGGGAAGAAGAGTCAGATTGTCGGGTAGATTTTAAAGTGTTTAATATTTATCGTGGGTCTTCCAGCATAATTCAAGGTGATTTAAGTTCTTTCTTTCGGTCTGAGCAAATTGGTCTAGGGATGAAACCTCACCTGGGGAATTTTGTGTTATTCAGTAGTTAAGTCTGTTTTGTTTTTCTTAAGTTTCTCTGTGTCGGAATGCACCAAGTGGCTGTCGAGTTTCTATGAAATGGAGGCTTAACTGCAGCACACAATCTAAATGCAAAATTCTTACATGGAAGTTTAATTGTTTAAAATGCACACAAGGTAATTAAGAACAAATTTTAAAACATTTCGGACTATAGTCTCCCTTCAGCTATATTGAAAACGCTTATTTTCAATTTCCAGTTATGCAGAGAAACATAGAATATGTCTAAATTAAGAATTTTTTTAAAAATGATTTTTAGAGCAGGTGTAAACTTAAAACTTGTCCCATTGCATTGCTGATGGCCTGAGTAGGTGCCCTGATCTGAGTCTGCCCTCCACTGCTTCTGGCTGCATCACATTCTTTCTTTGTGGTTCCATGATGGTAGTTATTTTCCTGTCATGTTGCTACTTTGTAAATATTTTCTACCCTAACTTTCTGTGAAAACACCAAAGGGTTCTCTCTCTCTCTCTCTCTCTCTCTCTCTCTCTCTCTCTCTCTCTCTCTCTCTCTCTCTCTCTCTCTCTCTCTCTCTGTCTGTCTGTGTCTCTGTCTCTCTGTCATACACACACACACATATACACACACACGTGAGGGAGAGAGAGAGAGAGGCCCAAATATATTTATTGTTTACACTATAAAACCCACGGTACTTCAGAGCTGCTACCTTAAGAACAATTTGTTAGGTTATGGTTGGTCAAATCAAAGATCATTAGATGACTCTGAGGAACGTTTCTGGTTTCGCAGTTAAGTGCTAGTGGTTGGTTCCTGTTATTTCAATGTATTCCCAACTTGTTACCATGTCCACAGACTCCTTTTCCTACCCTTACAAAAGAAATAACCCCTTTTGAGCAGTTTGTTGACTCTTAAGTGTTTGGAATTAAAATGCACTTGCATATTTAATATTGGAAAGAATCCTTTTCCTGCCTCCTGCCCACCTACACCTCAGCCACCCAACAGGAGACTGGTCCTTGCAGTCAGCCTTTCTTCTCCTGAGAATGAAGGGGTAGGAGGGTCTGTTGGTGGATTGCTGGTGCGTCTTCATTTTTCAATACACTTTTTTTTAAAACACTGGACTTAAGCTGCCTATATTTAAATGCTTCCCTTGTAAAGTGACAGAGCGAGTGGAGATTCCTATTGGCTAAGCCCTAATCTGTTTGCTTGCTGCAATCTTTCTTTTCCTCCCCCTTTACTTTAACTGTTAACCTATTTATAAATCTAAATCTACACACAGAGGTCATTGGTTGGCTGAACTTAAACCATTTTACTCAGTAAATTTAATTAAGAAAATACAGTGCAACTCATAAGCAAATGAGTTTTTTCCTAGTTTTAAACCAAACCACCCTCTTGAGTGCTGATTGCCTTGCCCGACCCCTGGTGATACAGAAACAGGCAAAATTAAAAAGGACATTAAAGCTTCATTAAATCTGAAACACATTTAGTACAGTGACATATCTGCAGGCCATTTCAGAGAAGATTACATACTCTCTTTTGTAAGTTTCCTAATTTATAATACCTTGACAATAAAAACTAGGGAAATGCAAGTTGATTAATAGGCCAGTAGGCTAAGAGACACGAACTAGTCCAGGCCCAGCCATCTGAAATGCTCAGAGCATATGTGCTTTCTCCCCCGAGGTGTCTACTCTGACTTTTGTGAAGAAGTTCTTCTTGTAGCCATGTCTGCTCAGAGTGTGCTTTCTTCTTCCACCTGATAGCTTGACAAAGAGGTTCTGGGGCCTACCCTTGTGTTTCCTTCCACTTGTCAGAAGATAGTGAACAGCGTTCACTGAGGGATAAGGACACACATGGAAGGCAGAGTCTTCTGAAAGGGCCTCCAAACAACTGCCTTCCATGCAGCCCAGTCACACTCCGCCTGAGCCCACTCTGTAGAGCTGGGACCCTTAAGCCTGCTGCCACAGCAGCCCAGTGATGAAACCCCATAAAAACAAAAGAAGTGGCCATCCTATACCAAGGACAAGGGACCCTTCTGTGTTGTGTAAATCTAAAGAGGTGACACCTGCAAGATGTCTGGTAGGGCTGAGGTTCCAATGGATAGAATGTCAGGGGAACAGGAAACAAAGTTAAAGCCAAGAATGCTGCTTGTCCCAGCTCAGCCATTGCTGCCTGTGCCTAAGCAGACTGAACAAAGGGACAGCTACCAGCCTGCCACACCAAATCTTCGCTGGTCTCCCACATAGTGGTGTCTTCCCTGTTATGAAAGAGGAGCCAGGTGCATGCATGCATATACACCTGTCTACTGGATCCCAGCTGTAGGCCAATGGTGGCTGACAAGTCAGTGGCCTTGTGTTAAGATGGGAGGATTTCAATTTTCCCATTATTGTGCTCTTGTTTCTTAAGCCTTCTGCTTATTTTATTTGTCTGTGTTTGTTTTGGGAGAGTATCTCCAAGTGACCCAAGAAGATGTTGAAGTCCACTTTCTAGAGTGCTGAGATCGCAGACAAACACTACCACACCTGTCTCCTTCCTGGTTCTTTATACTGTAAGAACTGAGTGTTGGCACTGTGGGTCTCTCGGCTCTTGATACTATGTGTGGTAGGCAAGTTGCTTCTGCAAGTCAACCATGTGGGCAGAAATCTTCCACAGTCCCCGTTAATGTGTTGAACATGTACCCATACAAATAGTGACATATCTCTGTAAGTTGTAGGTGTATTACCACAGTTATCAGGCTCTCAGCTATTTTAGATGAGAGATTCTTCTTTTGCTGTTTCTTTACCCCAGATGAAATTCATACTCCACAGATCAGTGTGATAATAGGTAACAGCTTTTGGTCACTCCTCACTGCCTGTCATTACAGAATAGTGCACCCACCACAACAGACCACACTGACTCCTGAGTCAGTGTGCACACTCTCATTGATAGTCACACACTGTGCTTTTCACATCTGAGGCAAGACTCCAGCTTGTCTTATGTGAAAAGATTAAGGAAATCCATCAAATGAAGTAATGATACCTTAAATTTATATCTTGAAAATTCATATACTTGCTAATGTATATATGCTATGAGTACAAGATGGCACCTAATTAGATATTACAACACACACATGTGCACACGCAAATATCCAAATAAGTGTTGACCTTTTCAAAGGAGTCCACCATACAAAGTCATATGACTCATCCTAGTACATTGCTGTTCAAACTGCCTTTAGAATTTTGAAAACCTCAGCCCCTCAGCCTGTTCTTAGTAAGTGATCTTTGTAGGTATTCAGAGTTTGAATACACATGGTTCATTCAGGCATCAGGCTGCACAGGAGTCACATAATCACCAAGCTAAGGGGTATTTTTTTAACCTAAGCTTTTTTAGTTCTCATAAAGTGAAAAGGGTATTCTTTTGTTTCATGAAATGATTTTAAACACCATTTTAAAAGAGGGGTTTCAGAAGTGTTTGAGCAACATCAGTGTCTTTGAAACAAATATGTAACCGTCAGATTCTCAAAAGATAGTGCTGTGTGCTGGAAGGAACGCTGGATTAGACAGCCCCCTGGATTTCTCTAGACTAACCGTGTGAGAACCCCTTGAGAGACTCCAGGATCTGTATCTGCCTGTAGGTCCATATGCCCATATGCATTCTAGCTTCCTTACAGCTGTACTTCTACTTTACAAGCAGTTCTAGGTGTGTAGGGGGGCTCAGAACTGACAGTGGGCCACACTGGGAAGCTGCACATTTTCACCATTGTTTCCTTTAAACAGGTTATGGTAAGCTGGGTGTGGTGGCATACTACTTTAATCCCAGCCCTTGAGAGGTAGAGGCAGGGGGATCTGTGAGTTTGAGGCCAACCCTGGTCTACAGAGTGAGTTCTAGGACAGAACAGGACTATATACAAAGACCCTGTCTCAATAAATAAATAAATGTAAATAGGTTGTGGTATATTTGTTCAGTCTGATCTTACTATATATCAAGCCTATTCTTGTCTATGTCACTTAGTTTCTACATGTGAGTTAACAAAAAAGTGGCTAGCCCAGAAACAAAGAGCAGTGTACAAATCAAAATGGGCACGGGGGGAGGGGATTCACTCTCCCAGGTTCAGATTGAGGCCTCCAGTTCACCTTCACAGCCTTCCATGACCAGCTCAGTATCAGTAGGGCCCTAACTGATGGGAAAGTGTGAAACAGTCAGTTCGTGAAAACAACAGCCCAGGTTTCCATTTCATAATGCAGCCCACTCCCACTTCCTACACGCCTTCCTTCATACCTGTAGCCTCTAACCACAAAGCTCTAGAACCAACTAGACGGTCCCATCTCACAGGAGGAAGTCCCACAGACTCGTTCATCTCTCTCTCGAGGAAACCGTCCCATACATACATGTTAATAATGCCCCCAAGAAAGTATGTGGGATAATGTTCAGTTGTGAAAATTAGGATATTTTTATCAGAGATAAAATATTGTCTATGAAAGAGGTCCATTCTAAATACAGTTTATAATGTAATTACAGCAATAATTTAGTTCATGCATTAGTGCTGTGGATGGTTTTTTTATTTGCTAGATGCAATTCTGAAATGTAGTCCTTGTCTGTCTTAAGGAGATCTGCCCTGCATGCAAATCTATAACTAGACAAATATTATTTCCTTTCCCAGCTTGCTCTTGGGAGGTTTCCATATCCTCAGGTAAGATTGTTCATTACTGCCTTTTGCCACTGTGACATTCATTCCTATGTATGAAGGTACAGGAAGCGATTGTGAACGTTTGAGTCACACACAAATAAATCTGTCCTGTTAAAATGAAAAGTAGTATCTTAAAGGAATCACTAGAAGTCTCCACTGGATTTTTATTTAGGAAAAAACCTCGACTTTTTTCTCTTGTCAGAGGTTGGCTGAGGCCATCATGCTCCTCTTTGTATGACATTTGAGGTATTCCTTCTGCCCAGCCCCATGCATTCATGTCGCAGGTTGGAGGAGGGGCCCACCCTATTCTTCAGACTTTTTATGAGCATTTTAGAGTCAGTTGAAATTGTCTGGGTTACAAGATGAAAACAAAGGGTGGAATACCTAACGTGGGTCATTGTTGTTCCTGGGTGCACAGGCCCAGTCTCATGTGTGTGTGATTTTGAACACACTCCACCTTTTCCATTTTGCTCCTTCCTAGTCACAGAGTTTGTTATCAAGTATTGAAAATCCTAAATTTTTATTATTTCTTCACAATTTTTACCAGAGAGGGATGCTAGCAGTTAATACATAAAGCTATTTTGTGGCTTGAAAATGTTCCCTGCTGTTGGGGGCCAGTAAGAGAAACGTCCAGAGGGATGAAAAATGAACGGCTGACGGGTCTCTTCTGGTTGATGTGTGCTGTTTTTCTGGCATCTTGGTCTGAACAGGCCAAAGTGCCTGGAGGCATGTCTGATTTAAAGGTGGTGTTGGTCTCTGCTCTTTAAGCATCTATTAACTTGCTATTATTATGCAAATAAGTGTTGTATTACACATACTAATTTATGCATGGTTAGATTATGCAGATGCATCACAAACATGGTTATTGAATAATAGGAGGGGGCGCCTTCTCCCTAACCACGTTTAGAAGCAGTTCTCAGCGTATTCTCCCAGTGCCCATGTGGACTTCACTCACCGAAATGTCTATTTTGAAGCCCTTTTCCTTCACAGTTAAAAGTCATCAGATAAGTAGAAGAGAAATCATCCGTGTTGTTAGGTCCAGAAGTGTCAGTCTCACTTTTCAAATTGGGAAGTCTTTTTGCTTAACCATATTCTTTTTCTTTTAAAGAGAAAAGCTAGAATGCCACTTGGCACACACTAGCATGTTGTGAGAGCTTGACATACACAAGCCATGCCACTCATCTCTATAGGTAGTCCATCAGATTAAAATCACATTGTCAAGATTTATAGTCATTTGAATATTTATCTTGTTAAGCCTCTTAAGTCTGTCGGTAATTTCTAAACAATTCAATGTTTGACTAATGCGTGTAATCCTGTAAAACTGTGGAAATGAACATGAGGCCCTTCATAACCTAACTCTTAAACTAGTCTTAACAGAACACTTACAAGCCATCCGATAAAGATGGAGGGCCAGCAAAATGGCTTGCCGTGCAAGCCTGATGATCTGAGTATGATCCCTGGGACCCAAAGTGAGTGGTGGAGAAAACTGACTCTCACAACTGACTTCTGACCTCCATACATGTACTGCCCCCCTGTAATAAATAAAATATTTTCTTAATTTCCAAAACTGAAACTGTGGCCTCATCCTTGAGGATGCAGAATAAGCAAGCAGTGATGCTGGCTGAGTGAGAAGTCTATATACAGTGTGGTTGTCATTGTGTGACCTTGAGCCCTTGAATGCAACAGTCAGATTTGGAACAGGTGTGCTTTACTGAATGACTGAGTACCCTGCACGTGATCAGTTGAGTGGACGTTGGAAATTTCTAATAGACTGAACTCCCTAATTAGCAATAAACTTTATGCCAAGGTATATATAGGAAGGGGATTATTCCTTGAAATATGATAGAATGCTATCACCAAAATGATGCTTCTATTTCAAATAAAAGTACCCTTGATGCCTTCAGGTCCTTCCCCAGATCTTTCATCAGAAGTTTGGGTGATTCACTACTGAAAATCAAAAATGACGTATAATGTGATTCACACTTACATTATGGGCTTTATAAAGATCCTTTATAAATGCCTTCCAGTGGCTGGAGAGACAGCTCAGCATTTAAGAGCACTTGCTGCTCTTCTAGAGGATCAGGGTTTGGTTCCTAGCACCCATGTTGGGCAGCTCAGAATTGCCTGTAACCCCAGCTCCAGGGCATCGAATGCTGTCTTCTGGCCTCTGCAGGCACCTGCTTGCATGTGATGCACATAAACTCACAGGGACACACACATGCATGTAAAATTAAATCATTGCACATGGTGGGCATAGGCACACACATACATGTAAAAACCAATCAATCAGTTATTGTCTCCCTGCTCCTTTCTTCTTCCCTCAGACAGAACAGGTAAAGGAAAATGTTTCTGAGGTGTTGCGGAGACTGATCATGAGAACACACCTTTACTTTGACCCATGCTGCCACACTTGAATTCCTGTGTGCTGTGAGACAGCCTTCCTGTGTGACATAAACTGACTGCTTAATTGTGGCTGATTTGGGTAGGAGTGAACCATAGACTGGAGTTGAAAAGGATTGTAATCATCATCAAATCAAACCACACCATGGCATCTAAAAAGCAGATTCCTTGCCTTTGACTGTCTTTAGTGACTGGAAGTTCAACACTACCCAGCAGTTCTCTGTCCACACTGAAGAGTGTGGTACCCTGTGTATGGTCCTTGAACACTCGTGTTGTGTCCATTTGAATCCCTCCATACCTGGACTGGGGATAGTGCCAGAGACTTGTGTCCTGAGCCTAGAGTCAAGCCAGGGCACCAGACTGGCGCTCTCTTCCTTAGAAGCTAGTTGAGGACACAGAGGTGAGTCAGAACTTGCATCAAACCAATTGGCTTTACCATGAAGTCACCAGTCCTTTGCTCTTGTTTGTTAAGTTTTTTGGGACCTTATCTTTTTCATCTCTGAGAGAAAATCCTGGTATCTGCCTTCTCTTTCTGAGTTAAGAGGTTATGCTGCTCAAATGAAGTGATGGATAAAAGCCACTTAGGAAAGTACAAAGAGGCCCCAGGGCCACCACGGCCCCCAGTGTAGACTGTAGCTCAAAACAGCATTTGCCTCTTAGCAACCCTCAGTCCCACTACAGCAGAGGCCAACGCTGGAAGGAGCAGCAAGCTTCCAGACTTCCTTCTTCCAGCCCAGCACCAGTGCTGCTAATAACATCTTTAGCAGTCACTCTTTCAACTGGTGACAGGGTGGGGGTGCGGATGAGGGAGAAGGGCTTGGACATGATAGAGTCAGTGGCCAGGGACAGTATAAAGGAAAGACTGGATTTCTTTGAGATCATCCTTCTGTGTGAATGTCATTGTTGGGTATAGTTGGGTGTTTCCTGTTTGGAAACACTTGCAGGATTTTCTTTAGGCCTTGGAGTAGCACAGGCTCATGGGGATGCAGTCTGGATTCTAAGTAAAAAGGTTAGGGCCTCCATTCCAGCAGTTTTCATTATTGCTGCTGTTACAGGGAAAACAGTGGTGAGGTAGAGATGTGATCCAGTTGGTGGAGTGCTGGCCTAATGACCCAACATCTGGGAGGTGGAGACAAGAGGCTGAGACATTCAAGAGCATCATTGACTATATAGCAAGTTTGAGGTCAGCCTGGGGTACATGAGACTGTCTCATACAAAAAAAAACAAAAAACAAAAATAGCAAACAATGGAATAGTCTGTTCACGTCACCCAGCACTTTCCCTACCCAGATCTCCTGGGTAGGGAGCACCTTATGTGACTGGTCCCAGGACCTATGTTCTACCACAGGGAAATATTATAATATTATTTCTAGTGATATAATAATATCCCAGTGAACAGACCACACACCTCATCTTAAAGGAGTGGGGGTAGTTAGGTCTAGGATTTGGAGGCATTTAAACTCAGTGACTGGCTGTTTCATGTCACCTCAGCTTGGTGGCTGTTCATAAGTCTGCCCCCTTCCCAGACGGTTCACCAAGCCCTCCCCTCATTCAGCCTCCCTGCCAGAGGGTACAGGGAGAATGAGCATCGTGGGCTGTGCTGATGTAGATGACAAGGCTACTCCCTAGAGCCCTTTTGGTTTTCTTGTTATGTGTTTAGTGGAGTGACAGGGGGATGCAGATGGCCTCAGAGCCCTCACCAAACCCAGTGCCCTGAAATTCTAGGTGCCTGTGGAGCGTATTCCATAGCAAGATGGCGAGTATTTCCTTTTTGAAACATCTCACAAAGCTAACTCCTTTGAAGAATTCAACTTTGATGGCGATCTCGAAAGATCTATGGGTCTAGACAACAAGGACTAGAGCATGTGTAGTTGGTCATGTAGATCCAAAGTCATGGCAGTAGGCAATGGTTTGTTTAATGACACCGTAATTTGGGAGAAGTGAAAATGATTGCCCACTAAACATTGTCATCCTTCATTCAAACTTTATGACCAGGCCCTGCATTTGGACCATGGTAAATCCATTAAGACTTCTCAGGGGCCAGCCCCACTAGGGCACCAGGGGACATGGTAGGCAGGATGCCTCAGGAAAGTGAAGCTAACACAGACACAAATGTGCTTAAAGTAGTTTTGCATATATAAAAATATTGTTCTTGTTTTGGCTACAATTCCTGATCTTGGTTAATAAATTACATCAAAATGACCCCGAGTTAAAAAGGGGGGGTGGGGAGGATCTGAGCAAATAGTGCCCCTGGTATTGTAAAGCTTTGAATGTTTTCACACCCCATTAATTTATTACTTCTCTTTCTTCATCTTTAAATTTCATTTTTTTTTCAAAAATTCCGACTCCCCGCTGCTGCAGTGATTTCCATCTTGTTGTTAATTTCCCCTGCTCCATATGGAGCTCCAGACATTTCACCTGGAGGCTGTACTAGATTTTGCTGTAGTGATCCTACTTCCGGAGGCCAAAACTGTCATTTAGGGTTCCTGGTGCATCTGTCGGCGCCAGGCTTTTCACTGGCATGGGAGAGTGTGAATAACAAATTGGATGCACCTGAGAGTCAGATGATTAGTGTGCGCTGTGAATCTTTGAGACTTGTAAGCTGCCCGCACTGGGGGAGGGGCGGAGGGCCTGAGCTGAGGGTGGGTGGTTCTGTGCCCACACCTTGCATTTGGGGCTTGGCAAGCAGTGTGCAGACGTTGTCGGCAGCCCTGGTGCAGAGATAGTAACATATATTTCATCGTGCCTTGTCATTGATTAGAAAAGAGCCTTTAATTTCATTTCACCCCATGTTGTGATTAATTTGCATTCTTTGTCAGAAGTTAATGGAGTTTTTTATGGTTCACTCTGAAATCCTTGAAGACATCAGACTTGATCTGATGTTTATACAACCGCCAGCGGAATTTTTCCCTGTGATTGATGGCAAGCTTGATGGTATTCCAAACGGCTTTTTAAGCTGTTTTTAAGAATTATTTGAATAAAATGCAAGCAAGATATTGTTGTAACGATCAAGATTATCTGTTAAAAATCTGTTTCAAATAAAGAAGATGATAAGTAGAAAGGGGGATCAAAAAGAGAAAAGGATGGCGGATAGAGGCATTATTTATTAGATATATGTAAGAATGGCATCCGACAAATTATTGCAATGAAGAGATCATTTTTACTGAAAAGTTTTATTGTCGCCCTGACCAAATAGACCAGGTAAGTCTAAGCTTAAAAAGAACATATAATCTTAGGGCTCGTGAGCCTCGCTATCAACTGGCCAGTTCTCGTGTGTTCTGCCAGCTTTGGCCACTAGTGTGCACACAGGCATCTGCTCTGAACCGGAGGAGACGGGGCTATCACAGCTATTAGCCGGCCAAAGTATTTCTAGTCCCAACCCACGAGGAATTCTTCAGCCCCAATATAAATTGCACATAAGTAGATTATAGACAGTCTTTAGTGAAAGAAGGCAGCCCTAAGTGTATCACCACTGGCCTTCCCACAGGCATTACCGAAATGGAAATATGCCATGTTACAACCAAGATGTACAGGTTCTCATGGATAGGAGCCGTGTGTGTTCATCTCATACACGACCTATTAAGGTACAAGAGGAGCTGTTGGTGGCATTTGAGTCCAAGCCCCCTGCTATTAACCTAGGAAATGTGTTCTGCACGGGCTTTTAGATTAGTATGGCATTTAGATTAATTTGGGGAGCTCACCTTGCTTCAGCAGACTCTGGCTTCTCCGTGAATGCTGCTATGAGACTCACTCGTAGGTCAGCTGCTTTTGAGGTGCTTACATTGCAAACGGATTCATTTATTTGCCGTACCTAAAAGTTTGCTAAATAATTGGCTTGTTTTAATTGAAGTTACTGCTTTCTGATCCTTGCATTAATGTGATCTAAGGTCCCTTTTATTATATGTAATCCATATTACTGACCAAATTTGCCCTGTTTTCATATAAATAGAAGCAGCTTGTCAAGGAAAAATATTTTAACTTGTTTTAGAAGTCTGCTTTTTGAATGTGTTGGGTTTTTCCCTTTCTTCCCCCTGTCAATTGGAAGACTGGTTTTTTGATGTTTCACTTGTTTAGTACTAGTAAACGTCTCCTTGGACAGAGTATTGCTTTAGAATAGAGAGTCTGTATTCTTAGCTGTTTAAAACACTAAGCACTCTTCAAATGCTGGTGTCAAAACGTTGGAGGAGTTTTCTTCTGTGTTTTTTGAGACTGGGTCTTTCTGTGTAGCCCTGACAGACCAGTACTCACTGTGTAGCACTGGCTGACCTCAAGCCCCTGGTAGTGTTTTTTCTTCAACCTCCCAAGTGGTGGAATTAAGGCCTACACCACCAGACCAGACCCAGCTAAAATACTAACGTTTTTTGCATTTAAGTGTGTGTGTGTGTGTGTGTGTGTGTGTGTGTGTGTGTGTGTTAAAAGCGTTTCACTGGTAAAATTTTTGCTAATGACAACATTGATCATTTAATAATGTTTTACAGACATATTATATAGAGAGACAATATAACAGACATTAAATTTAGCCCATCGATATCATTATCTTCCACACACACACACTCACACACACACACTGGCTTATACACACATGCACATGTGTTTCCACACATACACACTCACACACACATGCTTATACACACATGCACATGTGCTTACACACACACTCACACACACACTCACACTGGCTTATACACACATGCACATGTGCTTCCACACACACAAAGCAGAGATGGAAGAGATATTGTAACGTAGAAAGGTGATGTTTTCCCATCACAATTACTGCTGTAATTGAGGTAGGTTGCTTAGCCAGCCAGGTAAAGAATGACTATTTAAAAAAAAAAAAAAGACCAACAAACCTGAAGGGTTAGGGCAGTATCTCAGTGGTAGAGCATTTGCCTAGCTTGAGGAGGCTCTAGATTTGATCCTAAATACTGCCGATGGATGGATGGATGGATGGATGGATGGATGGATGGATGGATGGATGGATGGATGGATGTTGGTCCAGTTCTATAGCACCATCTAAACTGTCTATGATGTTCACTCCAATTCGGTAGGATGTTTCCCTGTCACTGAGTACCTACCCAGTGCCTGACGCTGAGTAGAACTGCAGCAGAGGAGGTCCAGTTCCAAGAGAAAGAAAAGTATAGAACAATTGACAGCTTGTATAAAAGGCGCCTCCGGGAACTAAGGTGCTGGCCTCAGAAAGGGGCGTGGTTAAGAAGCCAAGACAGGGCTGGAAAGATAGCTCAATTAAGGCTCATACTCCTCTTGCAGAGGACCAGAGTTCAGTCCCCAACACCCACATCACATGGCTCACAGTTGCCTGTAATTCCAGCTCCAGGGATTCAAAGCCTCTGGCCTCTACACATAGTTAAAAAGTAAATAAATCATGTAGTCTGGAAAAATGGCTTACTATTAAGAGTATGTACTGCTCTTGAAAAGGACCTAAGTTTGGATCCCAGAATTCACATCAGGCAGCTCCCCACCACCTGTAATTCCAGCTCCACTGGGACCCAACACATCCAGCCTCTGCAGGCACAGGCATATAATTTGTGGCCCTGCTTGGTTTGAACTCACAGAGATCTGCCTAACTGCCTCCCAAGTGCTAGGATTAAAGGCATGTGCCACCACACTGGGCCTGTATACACATCACTTTTAAAATAATGAAAGTAATATTTACTTAAAAGAAGCCAAGAATGCTTCGTAGAGTAGATGCTTGAGCTGGGGTAAGGAGGCTAGAAGAAGGTGAAGGACCACTCTAAGCACTCATGTGAGAGGAGGTGTGTTCACCAAGAGCCACAGGTCTAAACATGGGTGCATGTAGCCTCCTCCAGTAGTCTGGAGGGTGTTACTGTGGTTGCTTTCATTGCCCTTGTGGAGCACATCCTCTGGGTGAATTGTAATGCAAGCTTAGGGGAGAAAGAAAGAGGAGAGAGGAGCAGGAGGAGGAAGGAAGTCTATGGAGATGTAGCTGACCCTGTAACAGCCAGATATGGAAGCTGGGCTCCAGGATGTCATGAGTCCCTTTGAGTCTGTCTGAGGTTGGAAGGATTTGCATTTCCACATCTGAGCCCTGAAGGTAGTTGTCACATGCCTGAAAGCTTCTCCCCAACTCATGTGAATTTGACCTGACACATTCCAGGACAATTTCTAGGCCACTGGGAAAGAATTACCACAATCAAATGAGCCAAGGCCTAAAAAGGCATTTTGAAAAGTATAAGGTGGTTAACAACACCAAGGCAATGATTGTATTATTTATATTTCCTGAAAGTACTTCAGGGATTTGCCTATGTAGCTCTGAAAATATATGACTGTGTCTCCTGCCAGGTTGGACTGAAATGAATTACTTCTCTGATCCCACCAGAGCCTTCCTGTCCAGGCCTTCTCTTTTGAGTTACAATTCGTCATTCACAGTCATAATACACAGAATTATATATAGAATCTAGTCAGTTTTAGTCCAGTAGCTAGAACCATGATTCTTTCATGATTTTTTTAAATAATCAGCCTAGAAATAAGATTGAGGTGCAAAGTAATGACCTTGATATCCCGCTCTGTCTTGCTGTCTTGTCTTCCTCTTAGACTCCAGAGATTTCCCTTGGTGTTGTTATTGGTAGCTGCCACCTCAAGAAATCCTGGAGTTTCAGATATAAGAAGACCTTATCTAGCTTTTTTTTTTTCAGAGGAGGGAATGGGAACCATGGCTATTAGGTGACTTGCAGGGCTTCTGCCTCCCACTCCCAGTTCAGTGGCTTTTTCTGTCTCCAGGAAGGTGGGGACAGGATGTATGATAAGGCACCCAGAGGTTTTGATCCCAAATAGTCATTCTTAGTTTACACATCCAGCCACTCAAGTACTGCCTCCAACTGGTGTATCTACAGAGGTGGAAATTACTGTCCCCGGATACTCTTGCCCACCAGGTAATTGCTGACTGGATACTGAGGGATCCTGGGGAGGAAAGTCTCAGCAGCAGCAGCAGCAGCAACACAGACTTCAGCTTTTATTGTTCTCAATTGTTCTGCTCATCACCATTCCACTTGGAGAACTTGGGGTAGATTTGAAGTTAGGAGCCCATTGGTATCCAAGTTAAAAGGGGGCAGACCTGGCCAAGCTGTGTAAACACAGATTACTTTTAAGTGTTTAACAGTTCTGGATTAATGCCTGGGGTGCTGAAGAATCTTCTTCAACTAAAATGTTAATGATCCTAAGAACCCAACCCTCTTTAGTGCCAATAAAACAGACAAGTTCATTGAAAAATCAACAGGTCTCTGCAGGAGCAAAGGACTGGTGCAGGTTAGGACTGGGATGGCTTAAGCGCAGCCAGGAGCAGAGCTGGGAGCCGAGACAGGAGGCCTGTATACACATAGAGCCACATGCTTAAGGATTGTGGGAAGCCAGGGCAACCAATTAGAATCCAGTGTGGACTCAATTAGGCTGTATCTCACTGTCTGTATACAGTGACATCAGGCAGTACAATAGCCTGATGAGGGAAGTTATGGGTCTCCCTGCACAGAGAGGAAAGACAGAGGTGATAGAGCTTGTTTTAATTCTGAGCAGAAATGGGTTGCAGCAGTGCCCTGTGGGCCTGAGGACACCTTCTCCGTAGGACTAGTCCAGTTTCAAATGCCATAAGCAAAACCAAGTTTCTGGCCAGAGGCCTTCCTTCATTCCCTGCTGTGGCCATCTCTGTGCCTCTGCATTAGCTGGAGACTCCTGGGCAGAGGGAGCCAGAGGCAGCAAATGACACCCACCACCCCAGGTGACAATGTGTGTCACCATTGGTATATGACTTCCACCCAAGCACAGGCAAAGCTATCCTGATTTCTGGGCTTGGCATTTCTTATTAGCTCTTTGATCTTCCTTCTCAGTCAGTCTCCTCCTGGGAAGACAGTGTATAGAGCAGGTGGCATGCCACCCCGACCTAGACATGAGTGCTTTCAAGGGTGCCGGGGCATTTCAGCTGGATTTGATCATTTCAAATGCATGCTAATTCTCTAAAGGAATTGGGCAAACTGAGGGTGCTTCCTAGATTTCCTCTCACTGTCCCCCTTGAAATTGATGGAAAAGAGTGAAGTGGAACCCTGAAAAGTCACACATGGTTCAGCCTCATCTGGACCTGTGACTCTTTGCTCCACGTGTATTTTGAATTTGCCAAAGCAACAAGGAACATGTGGGTTGAAAGGTGTGTGTGAGATGTGTCCAGATTCTTTCTGTCCTCATCCCACATGATCCATGTAGAGCTATTGTCGAAGCTATCACAGGAGCTCAGCAAGCCAAACTGATGTCACATATGTGAGGGTTTTTAAATACAGTGATATGTAGTGCCTAGAGCTTAGGTTGAGAAACAAGCTTTCCTGGGACGCCTGAAAATATAACCAGGGTAGGGTGAGGTAGAAGAAAACATCTTAGAAAACTTGGACCCTTGGGGAAAGCAGCAAAACACAGGAAGCTGGAGGCCTTTTATTAAAAGACCTATTTATTTTATGTGTATGGATGTTTTGCCAGGCTGTGTGTCTATGCTCCATGTGTGTGCCTGGTGACTGAAGGGGTCAGAAGTGGGAGTCAGGTTCCCAGAACTGGACTTACAGGCAGTTGTGAGCCACCTTATGAGTGCTGGGAACCAAACCTGGGTCTTCTATAAGGGCAACAAGTGCTCTTAACTACTGGACCAGCTCTCTAGCCCTAGGTAGCTGTGCTTTGTCCCAGTATTGAGTGACATTTAGAGTAAAGACAAGTTCTGTACTTAAGTCTTAGTTCTGGCTAGTTTCAGGGAACTTTTATAGGTCATTCACATTTGGAGACCAGAAATTGTGTCTTGCCTGCCTTTTGGGTTCTAGAGTCACTTACAGTGTCAGACACTAGAGGACTACTTGATACATATAAATGAAATCAGTAAAGAGATTATTTACCTCAATTTAACTAACTTGTATATTGGCAAAAAACAATTTTGCATTTAGAAAGAGCCAAGAGCTAAACTCAGATCCCAAGGCTCCCCATTCTTCTCTTTAGGACAAGTCCTTCTGAGAGACATGATCATTTTCTCTAGAGAAAGTGAGTGTTGGTCCTTCAAGAGAGTCCAGTTGGGACAAAGGATGGAGGGGATGGGGAGAAAAACAGTAAGCTCCCCTTTACCAAATGAATCCAGACAGTGGGAGATTTCAAAGATCAGAAACAGGTGGGAGCTAAGCAATATTCAAAAACCTCTGGTGTTCTTTCAGATCCCAGAAGTCTGTGCTGCTGCAGGGCTGACTGGCCTCTTCTCAACCAAACAAGAGGCTAGTGTAGTCTGTTTGTCCTGAGGAAGAGGCACAAGAAACCGCTTCTTCAGTCCTGTCCAGGGTCCCTAACTAGTAAAACCATCCTTCAGTACTATGTCTGTATGAGAGAGAATAGTGCTTCTTTTTACCAGTTTTTTTCTCGATTGAGTCAACAAATGATGTGACTACCAAAAACCCATTGCACTTTTAGCCTCCATGAATTTTTGCTACAGGATCCAGAACACAGGGCACCAAGCCAGTCAAGGCAAAGTAAGTCTGTGTTGAGGGGCAGATACCCTGTTTTATAAGAACCTTTTTAGTCTATGCCTTCAGTCAACTTCAGTCTAAAACATGAAACAGAAAATTGTAAAAATCATTCTAAGTTTCCAACAGCAGACAACTATGAGTGGCTTGATGAAACCCCATGCCACCCTATTTTGTAATATTGTAGGTTTGAATAATCCCTTTGTGCAATACCTCAAAGTTGTATGTACTAGCCACTTGCCTATCACTTGGCAAGTATCTCGGTTATCAGATCAACTGTCAGGTGCCACAGTACTGCACTCAGGTCTAACACTTATTCTTGTCAGTAGGAGTCCCAAAGCACAAGAGGAGTGACAGTAGCAATTGTGTGTCTAAAACAAGCCCTTTAAGGGAAGAGGAAAGTTTATTGGGGGTGTATATATGCAGGTAAAGACAAAGATTGGGTAGGGATGGGTGGGGTTTCAGGTTTCCACAGAGAGTCCTGAAACATAGCCAGATGAATGAGAGGAGCTATCATCCATATGCATACAGTTGGAGAAAGCTGACCACAAGTGACAGGATGCAAAATCATGACTGGCCCTTCAGACAACTTTTTAAAAAACCAACTTAAAGTCAACTTAGTCACAGAAAAATTTAGTGAGTGAAAAGCCTGGACTCCCCAATTTGGGGAGAGGCAGATCTATCTAGTGACTTTAAACTCACTTTTGTTTTGTTTGAGACAAGGTTTTCATATTAGCCTTGGATTGCCTGGAACTTGCTATGTAGACCAGACTGGCCTCTGAGATTAAAGGTGTGTACCACTGCACCCAGCTTTTAGCTCGATTCCAAGGCCAACAATGACTGCAGGGACTCTCAGGGTTACCTGCTTCCACTGGAATAAGTAACTCGGTTTCCCCATCAGTACTTGAAGGCTGTTTAACTCTCTGAGCCCAGGAGATGTACATGCGCTTAATATTTCAGGCCTGAGCTCCATGCCCATCTGTTGTCTCACATGGAGTCATCTTGATATATGGGAAAAGGCTGTGAAGGTGGAGCATGTTGCCAGAGCACCATTGTTGTGCTAGGAGGAAGGGTGAAGGACATTGAGAGCTGCCGTTGGTCCTGAGGAGCAAGGACCCTGTGCATGGTCAGCATAGAAGATGTTGAAGACATGGCCCCTGTCTCCAAATGTGGAAGGAACTGAAATCCGTTCTGTTTACCACAGCTCAATGGTCCCAGACTTATCTTTAAGATTTAATTGGACTGGCCGGGCATTGGTGGCGCACGCCTTTAATCCCAGCACTTGGGAGGCAGAGGCAGGCGGATCTCTGTGAGTTCGAGGCCAGCCTGGTCTACAAGAGCTAGTTCCAGGACAGCCTCTAAAGCCACAGAGAAACCCTGTCTCGAAAAACCAAACAAACAAACAAAAAAAAAACAAAAGCAAAAACAAAAAAAAGATTTAATTGGACTTGAAAATGAACTTTCTAGCAGCCTTCTGTGCTGATAGACACCAGAAAATGTGGTGAACCTTCCTAAAACCCCATAAACTTCTGCTGGGAAGGTGGCAAGCGCCCACCCCACAGTGGCACAGTCCAGGAACAGCAGGGATCCTCTGTGTCCAGGGCGAGCGGCATTATGACAGGAAGCAGTGTGGCTATGGCGGGCAGACAAAGCCTGCTTTCTGGAAAAAGACTAAAACTACAGAGAAGATCGTGTCGTGGTTGAGTGTGGTGAGCCTAACTGCAGATGTAAGAGGGTGCTGTCTGGTAAGAGATGCAAGCTGCTGGGACTGGGAGTTAGAAAGGGCCAATGATCCACTTCAAAAATGATTCTATTGTTATGAAGAAATATAATTGTAAGCTACATTCATGAAGGAAGCTTTCCAACAGTTCCTGCTGCCCAAGATAGGGTCATTGGAATTCTAGCCCTAAAAGATGACTCGGTCTGGAATACTACAAAGCAAGATTCTGTGTGGGCAAAGATATGGACCAGGTGAACCCAGCATCACTTTGGGTTCCATAGCATGGGGGCAGGCTAAGCTGACAGAATCAAATTGAAGGCTAAGTCCAGAAAACCCCTGTGGAGCATCTTCACTGGATCAGGTTTATTTGACCATGAAGATTGATATCACCCATTGGCCTTGTTCAGAGAAGTTGCATCTGCTACACCACACTTCTCCCCACCCCCCCATGCACACCTACATCACACACACACACACACACACACACACACACACACACACACACACACACACACACCTCCACCTCTAATGGTCTTAAGCTAGATTCACACAAGCTTATCCCCTCACAGAACAAAGGGAGGGGTACTAAAGTTAGAGACAGAAACATATCTAAAATCTTCTCAAAGCAAGATAGTTAATGAACACCTTGGCCAGGCTTGAACCATCAGGAAACAAATTCATCCTAACACTCTCAATCTGTTTATTTCAAATTGCAGTTCTTGTGAAAGCATTGAAGTGAATGTTGGTCCAAAGAAGAATTTGCTATGGCTGCTCTCCATGTACGTGGAGTGGGACATGAGCTATGTCAGTTTTAAATACACAAAGGGTAGAGGAGAGACTGGCGAGCAGGTCCTTTTCTCCTGCTCCTTACCTGGCAGAGGCAGCGGATGAGTAATGTTGTTCGGCGCCTCAGTGCTTCAGCTGTCCTATTCCGTGTAGAAATGCATTGTCCTTGATCCTGGGGAAGCAGCAAGAGTCAAGCGATCTAATTTACGGCCGTGGTGATTTTTCTATCTGGCCCCATCTGAGCTGTGCCCTCCTCTCTGAGCTGTGCCCTCCTCTCGGCATCTCGGAGCCTTTCTGTTGCACCCAGCTCTTGGCTAGTTTTCTCTTTCTCAAAGCTGGTAGTTCCCAAGTACAAGCCCTAGCTGCAGTCTGAGCTGTAAGCCAGAGAGAAGGCGACAGAGAAGGGATCTGAAACGGAATTTAAACACTTGTTTTAAACTTTTGTTTTAATTATTTAGTCAAGTACTCTGTGTGGGTGTGTGTGGGTGTGGGTGTGTGTGCACTCTCGGGAGAGGATATCTCACTGTGTAAGCCAGGCTGGCCTTGAACTCACAGAGATAAAGCTGCCTCTGGCTCTCGATTGCTGGTATTCAAAGCATGTGCCACCATATACAGCCAGTGAAAGTGGATCTTAGACTGAAATTTTAGGCTCATTCTGCCCTAATTGGGACCTGCCTGATGAATCCTCTTACGATTTAGCAATTGTTTTAGACCCTATCTATACAAGATTAGTATAGACCCCTGAGAGTGATAAGAACTGGAACAAGGATAAAGGCTGGTGACCGTTTGTCTATGTTAGCTCATTAGAAACAATGTGTATTATCTTTTATTTTGTCTCATATTGCCTTCAGGAAAGTTGGCACTTTATGAACATCCCCACTCTTAGTTGGACCCAGTAAATTTCATTCTATCCCTTTTTGTAAAACAGTCATTCAGAAGTATTTAGTTGTACAAGGCAACAGGTTAAAGCTCATGGAAGTAAAGTGCATCCTTACAGGAAGCTTTCTTATCTATAATGGATTGGGAATGGTGTATTCCCTCTTAGCACCTGGCACTGCTCTAAAGCTAGGACCATTTATCCCAGCCATAGATGGAAGGCACAGCTCCTGAACGGAGAGCATCATTTTCAGAGAGGCTTTGGGATCTCTTATTTTGGCCCTGAACTGTGCAGACAATGGTCCATAGCCCCAGTGCAGGAAGGAGGGTTTTGAGGCAGTGGGTATCTGGCTGGAATTCCATGAATCTTTCTAACTTTCAGGTTCATGCATTTTCCCAGATGGGCAGCCTCCTGAGCAAGCTGTCAGGCCAGGCTGTATCTGGAACCATGAATATTATTCCTCTCTGAGCCTCAATTTCCATAAGGGCAAAGTAAATAGATTGAGCTTGAGTATCTCTGAGGTCCTTTCCACTTGAAAAATTCTTTAGGTCTTAATTCTTCATGTAGAATATAAAATTCCAGTTTACCATAATCACTGTAGATTGAGCTGATGTTGTAGCTAATGCATCAATTTGAAAAGAGTATCTTTAAACTGTCTACAGACCCTTACATTTGGGTTAAAATTTTTAAAATGACAGTTTAACATTGAAGGCTGAAGTATGACTCAAGTCACATAAAATGAAGCTGCTATTCTTTAAAAATTCCAACCATACCATGTAATTTCAGACTTCTTTTTTCTATCTAAGAGAGAATAACACAAGCTTGAAAAGCAGTAAATATGTAAAGAGAAAATTTGTCAACTGATATTGGAAGATGTGACCTAGGTCACACATAAATCTCTCCGACAAGAGCTGCAGGGCAAGTCATCATTTCAGAGGGGAAATGAAGGCCTGGCTGGTGTCTTCCCTCAGCTCCACAGTGCATCTACTCTGGTTTTCTGATTATGCCTCTGAATATGATGTGAAAGGCCTGCTAGCAAGCTCTGTTTTGCTGTTGTGTGCAGAGAGGGAAGCCGAAAAGGAAACTCCTAAAATTGCTTTTTAGTGCTAGCACCATTAACAAGTAGTTGAGACCCCACCAACCAGCCTTTGGATTAACAATTCCATTCCCAGGATCACTTGCCAAAGTCATGAGTGATGTTATGGGGCTTTCTAATTGCCACCTGTATGGTTCTTGCAAAGAAAGATACAATAAATGTTAATGCAGTCAGCAAATCCTGGCTGATTCTTGTGGCTGCCTCTTAACCAGTTATCCATCCTGTTTAAACATAGGAGGGTCTGCCTTACATCAGAAGGAGGCCTGACCCTCCTGTTAGGACAATTGACAAAAGGAAAAATAAAAAAAGGCCTTCAAGAAGAAGGATGTTCATCTCATTAATGTATGAAAACACCACTAATTCCAGAGTGTGTGAGTGAAGTGTTTGTCTGAAGCAGTTACATTCTGCTAATTGTACCAAAGTCCTCGGTAGCCACAGAAACCACTCAACACAAGCAAAATGTGCTCAGGCAAGCCAGTTGTAAAGAGATGTTGTTCAAAGATGTTGTTGGGCACGGACTGTACATCAGCGCTAACATGACCATGTGCCTCTGAACTCTGCACTAACAGACAGGCCTTTGGAGAGGCGAACCCAGAATAAAGATGGGGATTCATGGGCCTGGCATTTTACACTGAGTCAATATGTGTTATAAAATAAGAGGCTGTGGTTTTCCATGAACTGTGCACAAAAGCAGATGTGGTGGCTGGAGGTTGACTTGGTTCAGATCTGTTTTATAGTCACTGTGCCCAGACAGTAATATAATCTTGAAAAAGGTAAACAACAAAGAGTTTAGCAGTGAAAAATATGTCTAATATAAATACGGTTGTGTGTGTTGGCAGCTTAGAACTTGAAAAATATGACTGTGGCATTAAATTTTTCTGGTGGAATTAACAAAGGAACAGAACATAGCCTTTAAGGCAATATATCTGAGACAAGGCAAGGAGATAATACATCTAACTCCATGGTCTGTGTGGCACTCCTATAAAGAAAAGCACAGTAGCTTTATTTAATTGAGAAAATGAATCAATTATGATGATGTTGCATCATCGCATCAGACCCATGTGAAATGGGAGACATAAGTCACCAAATTGTGTAACAATGTTCAGAAGTAATTGAGTACCATAAGCATTTTGAATCAATTTCAGGTTCTGCCTCTGCTACCTTAATACAAAATGCATGAAGTTGACATCCTGTGGTATGTTGCTATCAAGACTGTAATAAAACCCTGGCATAGTGTCTCTACGATCCTGGGCAAAACTGGATCGTTATATCATAAAAAGAGAGAGAGAGAGAGACACCAGTGGTCATCCCTCACTTTCTTGTTGCAGCCTTAACTTAGGACAGCTTAATTACATTTATTTATTTGTGTATGTGTGGGGGCACATATATGCCACAGTTGGCATAGGTGGTTTTCTCCTTCCGCCATGAGGTTTCTGAGGATCGAACTCAGGTCATCAGGCTTGTTGGCAAGCACTTTTACCAACTGAATCACCTCACTGGCCCAATCAATGGAGTGCAATCTTAAGTTGCCTTTAAGGTATTCTGCTTCTAACCTGCAAGATAGGGCAAGACAAGGCAGTAGAGTCCCGTAAGATCCAGGGTCAAGCCGGACATTGGTGCTGCACCCCTTTAATCCCAGCACTTGGGAGGCAGAGGCAGGCGGATCTCTGTTGAGTTTAAGGCCAGCCTGGTCTACAGAGCGAGTTCCAGGACAACCTCCAAAACAGTACAGAGAAACCCTGTCTCAAAAGGCCAAAAAAAAAAAAAAAAAAAAGATCCAAGGTCATGAGGAAATTCTCCCCCCTGTCCATCTGGTCCACAAATTCTCATTCCTGAAGGCAGTGCCACAAACCAATCCTAACTTCACTTCAAGGCATCTTATAGAATTTTTGTCACATTTTCCTCAGAGAATCTTATAATCTCCCAACTCTTGGAAATTTGTGGGAAAAGTTGTTCTTTGTCAAAAATGGATCTCTAGGGACTGGAGAAATAGCTCAGTGGTTAAGAGCACTGGCTGCTCTTCCAGAGGACCCAGGTTCAATTTCCATGCACCCACATGGCAGCTTACAAGTGTCTGTATAATTTCAGTTCCAGGGGATCCGACACCCTCACACAGAAACACATGCAGGTGAGACACTGTTGCACATAAAATAAAAATAAATCTTTAAAAATTATTTCTAATGTTTTGTCCATTACAGACAGCTCAGCTGTAGAAGTGGATATTTCTTTTTTAATACTGGGCACACAGCTACCTGTGTATGCTTAAAAGAAACAAAAGAAAAGCAAACACAATAGGATAAGGGACCTGACTCTTGGAGATCATTACTAAATCTCTTAGCAGTCTAAGAGGTGAGCAGCTCAACCAACCCTCATAGACTGAATCTCCGCCTGCCATCCTTGTCTGGAGTCTGAAATGGAGTATTTCCAATAACATCAGGCAGGCTGGTGGTGAAGACCGAGAACCAGATCCCTGGGAACTGCTTTCCAGCATGAGCAGGAAACTTGGCCAGTTGAGACAGAGCATGGGAAATGCTTTCTAAAACACCTGTAACCCCAGCAAGGAGGTGAGCAGGAAGGTAGTGAGTTCTAGGCCAGCCTGGGCCCCATGGCAAGTCTTGGGAGGAGTGAGGAAGGACTGCTGATCAGCCACACTGGTGCAAAAGGAAATTATACACCTGTCACCCACCCTTGAAAGCCCGAGCCATAGACCATTGACATTAATTTTCCATACCACGCAAGTAAAAACATGAAATCTAGTTGGCGGTGGTTTTTGTTGTTGTTTGGGTTTGGGGGGGGTTGTTTTGTTTTGTTTTTTGGCTTCAGCTGTGATTACAGGCAGATATTCTACAGGTGAAGAAACATTAGAAAGGCTTGGCACCATCGGAGCTGGGCCTGTGACCCGAGTCCTGGCTTCCCCAGCATAGAGATTGTTATCCCTGCATACCTTAGGGTTGGTTGTGTTGGTCAAATGAGTATCTGTAGCAAAGAGCTTCTCAAATATCATTAAGGGGCTGAAGAGATGGCTTGGTGGGTAAAGTGCTTGACGCATAAGGACCTGAGTTCAAATCCCTAGAATCCATGTAAAAGCCATGTGCTGTAGCCTACACCTGTAATCTTAATGCCAATGAGGCAGAGACAATGCCTCCCAGGATCTTGCTGGCCAACCAGTTTAACTGACATGGGGAGCTCCAGCTTCTGTGAGAGACCCTGCCTCAAAATATAAGGTGGAGAGAAATAGAGGAAGATACCCAACATCCGCCTCTGGTCTGCACAACACATACACACGTGTACAAAACACACATAATAACACTAAAAATGTATAGAATACAGCTCAGCAGTAGATCATCTGCCCATCGTGTCTCCGGCCCTCAATTTGATTCCCAGCACTACAGGAAAACATGGGACTTTACTCTTTTCTCATCTAACCAACTGGTTGGAGCTCATGTATCCCAGAAAACAACTGACCGGTCCTGGTAGTATTTAGTTCTAAAAAATTTCTGTTTACAAAATGAAGGACCTAGGATTCAGTTTCCATTGGGTTTGGGTACATTAACTGTAGGTACCTGGCGGGACAGCGATGTGTTTAATGTTTTGAGTAGTAAGTTGAAGTTGATTGATCTTGTCACATTTGGTTAACTGTCTGTGTTAGATGTGAGCAGCCTGCCCACAGGATGCTGAGTGGGGAACAGGCGCCCTAGCAAAGCACTGTAAAACTTCATGCATTTGATTTTTCCCAGAGAGCCTTGCTGCTGGAGAAGCAGGCCAAAAGAACTTTGAAAAGGATAGACTTTTTACCCCACTCCTTAGTTCCAGGCAAACACTTCAGCCACATAATTAAAGTTTTCTTCACAAAATAGGAGATTGTGAGCAGACACTGGCAGGAATCCAAAATTCTAATTTCTGACTATGATTTAATTTCAATTTTAAATAAATCGGTTTTTAATTTAAAAAGAGTGAGCTTCATAACATTAGCAATGATTGCAACATTAAGCCCAGTGTTCACAATCTAGCAATATAAAACATTATTTATATCTGAATCGTAAACAGCCTTTTGAAATGGATTATGGTTTTTCTCCCTATTCTAATACAACCTGGAGGGTACTAAAAAGTGTTGTGTGAAATTAACATTCTGCTGACTTTCGCCTATAAATGAGAAGCGAGCTATTAACATTTGTGTATTTTCATTATGTAAATTGTGTTAACACATGCCCACAAATTGCCACCAGCAATGCAATAATTTTCTCTCAGTGATCATAATGTGTCCAAGTGAGTCATTTTGATTATGACATGCTAATTACATATTGCCTTTTTTCAGATTCAGAAAAACCAGGGATCTTTAATGGTAAGCTTTATGAGTTCAGAAAAAAAATTCACTTTTCTTTTTCCTGATGGCTGCTTCCTTTGCATGCTTGAATGCCTTGTTTTAAACTTAGCAAATTGCATTTTGAAGAAAATGCAAACCTTTAACTGCCTGTATTAGATTAGGTACCATTAGAAATAATAGGACGTCCTGAGCATCCATGTTTTTATAAGAGTTTGCTGTTGTTGATTAATCTTGCTATATTTTATTGCATTAATGATTTTTTTCTTTCCACTCCACTGTAAAGATATTGCACACAGGCTAATACTTTTTCCTCTCTTCTTCCCCATTGCAGCCTCTCCAGCTTCTGCAGTGCATTGTTGATGAGGTGAGGCATCGTCTTATGTGCTTTCCACTCCTAAAGTCATCCCTAATGGTGTGGAAAGCTTATATTTTGTTTCCTAATGAAGCACAATGCCCAACATCCTGGAAGCAAGTTGTGTGGTATGCTCTGAGCTGTGTTATAGGAGCTGGCCTTGTCCTGAATCCTGCTCTCTCCCTGTCCAGGCTGAGAAGCGCTGTGATGATACACTGTCCCACAGGCAGGTCCTTGGGGATGCCAGAGGCCCTGAAGACAAAACATGATAATATTAATTGATCCTCTTCCTGGCCAGATGGGGATGGAGCTGGAAATTAAAGTGGTATCACTTCTTCCATAGAGACATTGAAAGGCATTCCATAGAAAAGGGTCAGAGTTGAGTGAATGGCAACATAGGTGCGATAAAATATGCCTTTCTGATTTTATCCATCAAAGCAAACCATGGTTAAAATGGGGGGAGGGGCTTGTTCAAAGCTCTGGTCAATAGTTGAGCTTTAATTACCTCATGAGGCATTTTCCGGAGAATCTGCCCCTACGTCTTGAGTCTTCTAGTGTTTCAGTGAGGAGTCTTCTCTCTCAGTAAGTTCTCTTGCTTTGAGCATC
Source organism: Mesocricetus auratus (assembly GCF_017639785.1). Lineage (NCBI taxonomy): Eukaryota > Metazoa > Chordata > Mammalia > Rodentia > Cricetidae > Mesocricetus > Mesocricetus auratus. Next base: position 3,258,286 of record NW_024429267.1, on the reverse strand, counting down.
CGTCCCTCGCCCCTCTGCCTCCATGGAGCACTCAGCTAACTGGTCCTACTTCTCTTTCTGACTTTCAGCTCTTCTTGATATTAGCCTTCTTATAGTACACCAGGCTCTCAACAGAGACACAGAACTTTTTTAAAACCCTAGCCTCCTAGCAGAGTTTAGTTTTTATTTATTTTTTATATCATTTTTATTTTAATTTTAAATAGCTTGTTTTACATGTCAATCCAGAGTTTAGTTTTTAAAACTTTAGTTTTATAATGTTTAGAGCATTTGTAAATAGAAAAGAGAGACAATAAGTGGTCCAGATAGGAAAGTTTGAAAGGAAAACAACAAACAGTAATTTCATAGCTAGTCTTCTCAATTAAACATCTGCATAAACAGTTATGAGATTTGGGAGAAAAAAATAAAGATCCTCCTAGGAAAAGAATAAGCACACACACATCACAACAGCATTGAGAGTGGGACTCTCAGATCCTTAATGTCTGCAACCGCCAGTCCATATATCCCCTGCAAGCCATAAACCATGTTGGTGCGAAAATGAAGGCATCATCCTGAAACAAATGGAGACTCCATTATCTCAATATCAGACAGGCCTCCTGGACCCAATAGCTCATCAATATCTCTGTCATTGGAGTTTCCAAAAGCATCCTGTCCCATCAGAATCCTTCTAATTAAGCCATTTTCCTAAGATCCCCCTCCAGTTTTGCTTGGGGAAGTGCCCAGGGAAACTTGGCCTAGCAATCAAATGCACAGCCTGCATTTCTTGGGCTCCACCACTCTTGGTGCGCCTAGCTCTTGGGCATCAAAAGTACGTGAGTATTCAGGTACATGTCTTCCTCACCAATGATACATGTGTTGCTAAGGAGCTAATTTGAAGATTTTATGGATCAAATGGATGTTTCTATTCCTTTTTTCAAGACATGATGTTTGTTATACATTTAAAATATTTTGCTTGTTTAATTTGGGTAAAATCATGAAGCTTGAAAAGATTAGAGAATGACATTGAAGGACAATAGTATCTTGCTTAAATTTCATGCTCTTCTTTATAGCCTTTCTCCCTCAGACAAAGGAAAAACAGAACCTAGTATCCCTGCTTACATTAAAACACCTCTTTCTAGAAACTTGGGAAGCTGACACTGTCTTCACTACACCAGGTTGATCTTAAAACTGTGGTGACATCCTATAACAATAGCAGTAAGGGCAGAGCTCTCAAATCTCATATCAAAAAGATCATTAGGAAAGAACCAGCCAGATGAACTGCCTTGTGCCGGTACATCAAGGCATTGGAGAAAGCATGAGTCATGTTTTGTGTTCACTGTCCCTATGTGTGTCCATTGTCACTATGTGCTGGGTGCTCCTCATGTGGTGATCCAATGACTAACTGTATCAGAATAGCTAAGACTCATTAAAAATGCAAAATCCAAGTACATGCCTATATCCCCGGCACTCGAAGCTGACATAGGAGGACTGTGAGTTTGAGCTCAGCCTGGGCTATTAGATAGTGAGATTCCATCTCAAACAGAGTCAGTGGACTTCTTAGTAGGGGTGCTTCCGAGGCACTACTTCTCGAGCACTGAGCACTCATGTTCAATGTAGACAGCTTCTGTTCATTTCCATCCAACAAGGTTGTGAGCTCTCCTCCAACTTGATTTGCTTCTGACTTTCAGGGCTTCTGTCAGTGAACTGAGGCTTTTTATTCCTTGGGTTTGAGGACCTGATGCTAGTGTGTGTTATTTCCTGTTACAGAAAAGTCAGGGCAAAAAGTACCACCAGGGGCTGGAGAGATGGTTCTGTGACTAAATGATGCATTAGTCTTGGAGAGGACTTAAGTTCAGTTCCCAGCTTCCACTTTGGGTAGCTTCTAACTGCCTGTAACTTCAGCTTCAGGGGAGCCCATGCCTCTGGCCTGAGCAGGAGCCAACATTCATGTGCACATACCCCCACACAGACTCACATGATCTACGTACTGCCTGCTGAGGGATCCTAATTCAGACAGACACATTTAGATTCATATACAACATATCAGTAGCAAATCGTAGTGTGGCGTATTATGTTACTTACGGCTTAACCTTGACCATAGCCGCGTATTATGTTACTTACGGCTTAACCTTGACCATAGCAGAACAGAGAATGGACAGTGATTAATCAATGCTCAGATAGACAGAAGCCAGTTAGCCCCAAAGTGACCAGAGGTGAATGTTAGAGCCAGGCTGAGAGTCAAGGATAGAACTGTGGGACAGAGGTAGAGTTATCCACCGGATGTCCCCACCAAAACACACACACACACACACACACCCCAAAACTAAACAGGACCATAAGAATCACCAGATGAAACTTGGACCACAGGCTAGCAACTGTTAGGGTAGCCAGGCAGACTGAGCACTGAGCTTCCATCAGAAGTCTGAACAATCCGGTCTGTCTGGATGGCTTGGACCCAACTAGCTAAGGCTGTAAGTCTCAAGAGACCATCTTAAGACCCCAGGCCCCTGGCTGCCTCTTGTTGTAAATGATGTCTGTTTATCTGCACCTACCTCCTTGAATACCTAGTACCCTCAGAAGAACAAGGCTTTGCTGTCCAGATTAACAGGAATGTTACTGCTATCTCTGCTATCCGTGAGAAATTTTGTATTTTTAAAGGAAATGTGACCGTTACCATTTTCTCCGAGGTTCCAGTCTGTGCTTGGAATGTGATGGTGAACTGAACTTGAATATCTCCATGTCCTTTAGGGCTGCGAAAGTACCAGAGCTGACTGTGTGCTATCACTGAATGTGACTCTGTGTTTGACCTCGGCACTCAATGGTGTTCTTGGGCCTCTTGAAATCATAGAGCCAGGCTCCGCTGTGCTCCTTGACGGGTCCCCTCCTGTGCTCTCCCTTGAGATTGCCTCTCTTCTCATGGTCACTTGTTCTTGTCAGAGACCTCACCCACGTGCTGTCCAAACAGTTCCACTACCATCGCCTTTAGTCGTGGTCCTGATGGTGACCCTAGCAAAATCAAAACATGTCAGATGAAGTTAGACCCCAGGCAGTACTTGTAAGATCCAACAGTCTTGTCAGAAGCTAAGGTCCCTCTGATGCAGTGAAATGGGTGTGCCTGCATTCAGTTAGCACATAGCTGTCAGCTATGTACTAGCCTGAGCGGAGAACACTCGGGATAGCCTCAAATCCAGAAGGAAGGGGCTTCTAGGCAAGGCCACAAAGCCAATTGCAGCCCAAGTCAGTGAGCCAGGGTAGGTCTCCTGGCAGGGGCCAACACCCACAGTGTAACACTAGAGGCTCCCTTACCCCCAGTTTTTGGGCTCCCAGCATGGCTTGGATACACTAGATAGAGATAGAGAAACACCAGATGTCTGCCCAAGATCTGTCAAGCTAGCTAGTGGACCTGCCAGTGGATAGAGGGGCTGAGAGCTAGGACGTCTGAAGGGAACCCTGCCCAGGAGTCTGTTGACCCCACATGGGCCATAGCTTTGGGCAGGAGATGCACACAGAGCAAATAAGCATGGTTCCGTGTAGGATGGCTGCTACAGAGCCCAGAGCTTGGGGTGGGTAAGGAGACATTGCATTTAAACTCAGTCTTAAAAGATAAATGGCATTGCCTATACCAAAAAAAGAGGAAACGTAAGTGTTGGGCAGACAGACCTGAAACTATCTTATAAATCACGTTTTAAGATCACAGATGTATTCCAGAATGTTCCCGTTGTCTAAAATATGGCAATCAGAAAAATAGGTTAGTAGTCTAAGAATATATATACATTTCAGGTATATTATAACTAAAAATAAATTTTTGCCTAGCATCTGTAGGTGCTGAAAAGAACCATTAACAAATCCCTGATTTATACTTCTATATTTTACACATAAAAAGTGAATTTGTTGAAGGAACATTTTATACCTGCTCAGAAATAATGGCTGTGTCTTGGTCTCTTAGAACAAGTTTGTAAATGAACAAACTCTCCATACTTCCTCACAGTCAGGACTGGGGGTGTGGATAAACAGTGCCCTGGGTTAGGTGCAGAGTGGTTCTGAGAATGCTGCCTCTTCTCTCTGTTCACATATAGATGCTGGTCTTACAAGTGGCATGACATAGAACATCCCCCTCTGTTTTCTCTAGTAAGGCGACCACAGAAGTAGGGCTTTGATAAGGGCACTGACATGTAAGGTCCAGAAACCAGACAACTGGCCAGTGAGCCAAAGAGCCCAGGATGGGTAGGAGGCAGAAGTACTCACAGAAGGAAACCTGGAAAGCTAACAAATAGGTGAAAATACACATTCAGTGGAATAATGAACAAACCAAAGAAGCGACTGGAAAACTGCCAGGACAGCAGCAAAAGCAGTGCACAGAGGGCAGTGATCTGGAAGCATCCGCAGTGCACAGAGGGCAGTGATCTGGAAGCTTCCGCAGTGCACAGAGGGCAGTGATCTGGAAGCATCCGCAGTGCACAGAGGGCAGTGATCTGGAAGCTTCCGCAGTGCACAGAGGGCAGTGATCTGGAAGCTTCCACAGTGCACAGAGGGCAATGATCTGGAAGCATCTGCAGTCAACAGAGGGCAATCTCAGATGAGTAGGCTTACATTTCACCCAAAGACAGTAGAGAAGGAACAGACTGAACCCAAGTTAGTAGGTGGAAGAAATAACAATTATAGCAGAAATAAATTATATAGAAAAGGAAAAACCAACAAAGCCATTGGTTCTTTGAAAATAGCATGAAAATGTCAGGCTTCCGTTAGAATGATGGAGACAGAAGGAGAACGCCAACTCTGAAATCAGGAATGCATACCTGGGTATGAGGCTGAGAAGGGTGCTCCTTCCTCCCCCACTGCTCCATGTGTGCCTCTCTTGAAGCTGCATGCTTGGTCTTTAGTAAAAGGTGTATGCCCTGAGTTCCCTCTTAGCACCTCCCGCCAAGCTCTCAGGATTGTAAGCCTGGGATACCAGTGTTCAAAGCTTAGACAGGAAGATTGCCACAAGTTTCAGGCCAGCCTAGTATACACAGAAAAGCCTGCCTCAGAAATGAATGAATGAATAAATGAATGGAACAAATACTCTGAAAAACTGTATGTTACCAAATTAAACCACTTGTATGAAATACACAAATTCCTGGAAGCACAAATTGCAATACAGAGTAAGCCTATAACAAAGAAAAGGTAAATAAAAACTTACCACAAAAGCCAGCACAGCACCATTGCTTTAATGGAGAATGTCACTAAGTGTTTAACGAAGAATTAACAGCTTTCCTTCCTAGATGCTTCCAAAAGAGGGGTGAGAGAACCACTTCTCCTTGCTCCTGTGAAGTCAGCACTACTTCGATACCTGAACCCAAAGACTTGACAAGAAAGAAAACTCTTTCATTGCTCTTCCCCTCTGCCTTCCCCCAACTTGATCTTCTTGATCCCTCATGTTCCCATCCCACAACCCCTTCCTTCTATTGCCCCTCCCAGTTTACCAGGAGATCTTAACTATTTTCCTTTCCTGGGGCCCTCCATGTATGTCCCTCTTAGGGTCCCCCTTCTTACCTAGCTTCTCTGGGTTTTTGTGAACTGTAGTCTGGGTATCCTTTTGCTTTACATCTAATATCTACTTATGAGTGAATACATACCATGTTTGTCTTTCTGAGTCTAGGTTACCTCAGTCAGGATATTTTTTCCTAGTTCCATCCTTTTGCCTGCAAATTTCACAATGTCAATGTCTTTTACTTACTGCTGAGCAATACTCATTGTGTAAATGTGCCACATTTTCTTTATCCATTCTTTGGTTGATGGGCATCTAGATTGTTTCCAGGCTCTGACTATTACAAATAATGCTGCTATGAACATAGTTGAGCAAATGACCTTGTGGTGTGATTATGCATTCTTTGGGTATATGCCCAAGAGTAGCATTGCTGGATCTTGTGGCGGATTTATTCCCAATTTTCTGAGAAAATGCCATACTGATTTCCAAAGTAGTTGTGCAAGTTTTCACTCCCACCAGCAGTGGAAGAGTATTCCCCTTACTCCACATCCTCTCCAGCATGAGCTGTCATCAGTGGTTTTTGTTCTGTTTTGTTTTTTTATCTTAGCCATTCTTACAGGTGTAAGGTGGTATCTCAGAGTCGTTTTGATTTGCATTTTCCCTGATGGCTAAGAATGGTGAGCAGTTCCTGAAATGTCTTTCAATCATTTGAGTTTCTTCTATTGAGAATTCTCTGTTTAGATCTGTACCCCATTTTTAATTGGATTATTTGGTGTTTTGTTGTCTAGTTTCTTGAGTTCTTTGTATATTTTGGAGATCAGCCCTCTGTCAGATGTGGGCTTGGTGAAGATCTTTTCCTATTATGTAGGCTGCTGTTTTGTTTTATTGACCATATATATCCTTTGCCTCAGTTTCAGGAGGTCCCATTTATTATTTGTCAGTATCAATGTCTGTGCTACTGGTGTTATGTTCAGGAAGTGGTCTTCTGTGCCGGTGCATTCCAGGCTACTTCCCACTTTCTCTTCTGTCAGGTTCAGTGTACCTAGATTTTGATCTACTTGGAGTTGAGTTTTGTGCATGGCAATAGATATGGATCTATTTTTATTCTTCTACAGGTCAAAACCCATTTATTCCAGCACTATTTGTTGAAGATGCTTGCTTTTTTCCATTGTACAATTTTGGCTTCTTTGTGAAAACTCAGGTATTCGTAGGTGTGTGGATTAGTATCAGGATCTTCAATTTGATTCCATTGATCCATGTGTCTGTTTTTATAGAGGGAGCCTTTGGGATTAGGGAGAAACCTGATGCTAAAGGCTAAATAATATTCCTCCCTCCCTCTCTCTCTCTCTCTCTCTCTCTCTCTCTCTCTCTCTCTCTCTCTCTCTGTGTGTGTGTGTGTGTGTGTGTGTGTGTGTGTGTGTGTGTCTTAATCATTCAAATCATTCATACACAAAGTGGCATTAGTTTGTTTCTGTATCTGGCTGTTGTGGACAATGTTGAAAGTGGAGGGCAGGTGTCTTTGTCCCCTGGATACATACCCAGAAATGGTGTTGCTGGGTGGCATGGAGATTCTGTTTCTCATCCACCAAGGAGCTTCCACTTGTCCATAATGACTACACTCAAGATGTCCAAGAGTTCCCTCTTCTCCATATTCTTGGTGACAATTATATTCTGATATTTTGGCACTAAGCATCCCTGGCAGATATGAGGCGATGTGGCACTGTTGGTTGGTTGGTTCATTTTGCTTTTAAGACAGCATCTCTATGTCTCAGGCTGTCCTGGAACTCACTGAGTAGTTCAGGCTAGCCTCAAACTCATGATTTTCCTCCCTCTCCCTCCAAAATGACAGGATTATAGCTTGTGCCACCATGCTGAGCTCATTATGATTTTGATTTTTTTAAGTCGTACTTTTAAACAGCCTGTACAAATGGGATTTATCATCCCATGTTATCAAGAGTTCATTTTCATGGGATAGGGATTAGCTCAATGGTAGACTGCATCAAGCCTGAGGTACTGGGTTTGGTCCTCAGTGCCACCGCACACACACAGAGAGAGAGAGAGAGAGACAGAGACAGAGACAGAGACAGAGACAGAGACAGAATTTACACATATCTCAAAATCCCTCCTTTATGTTACTCAGAAACCCACCCTGGCAAACATGTAGCTACTCTGAGCTGATGAGCTATTGGATGACTTGGCTTTCTGAGCCTCATCCCAGAGCATCTGGTATAAGAGCTCCATGGATTATAATTTTTTAAATCTTGACTATTGGTGCTGGAGAGACAGTTCTGTAGTTAAGAGTGCTAACTGCTCTCGCAGAGAACCCAGATTAGTTCCCAGCACCCACATCAGGTGGCTCAGAAACCACCTACAACTCCCTTTCTAGGAGATCTGATGTCCCCTGGCCTCCATGCCATGGTACACATAAACCTGTGCACATACACACGTGTACACATATATTAAAATCATAAGTAAATATTTTATTTAAAAACTTGTTTACTATCCCTTTATCATTCCTTACCCTGTCAACACCAGAGACCAAGGTCATCCTCACCTGCACAGTGAGTTCAAGGCCATTTATCTCCTGGTATTTGAGCTACATGGGACTCCATCTCAAAAAAGAAAGAAAAAGAGAGAATTCAGTTTTGTTTGCCATCTATATAATGATTTCAGAAATACTAGTATATAGTATTTTAAAGAAATATTATGTAGTTTGTGTCTGGGTAAAGCCAAATGCATGGCTGTTTTAAATTTCTACTATCTTTGAGGCAGGAGGCAGAGGAAAGGGGAAGGAAGAGCAAGGGAAAGAAAGTCATTCTCCGCAAAATGAATCGTTCCTAACGGTAACTCAGAAGGTTCTGGGCTGTGAACAGAAAGCAGTGTTGGGGGAGGTTGGTGAGGGTGCAGAAAGTGCTGTTAACTGACTGCAGGAGGAGCAGCATCCTGTCGTTTTTTCCTGGGTTTTGAAAGCTAGCAAGAAGGGAAAAGAACAGCTTCTGCCTCCCTTGCTGGCAGCACATGAAGGGTCCTAGTGCCTTCCACAGCACTGGACTACACGTGTCCAAAAAGACAGCAGAGCCCTCACCTGAGCCCTAGCACAGCCCACGCAGGCACTGCTTCTGACTGTGCGTCAGCACCCCCCCCCCCAATGGGCATTGTCAGATGAGGTTTGCCTCTGATGTTTGCAGCTTGTGTGGGCTGATGGTGGAGACCTCAGAATCTGGGAGAGCTAGTGCACTTGGATGCACCTAGTGGTCCTGGCCTCCATCCCTGTGTTAACTAGGCCTGTCTCACGATGACGGGATATATGTATTGTTGGAAGCCTGAAACCCAATGTTCCTCTTTTATGTGAAGTAATCTTTAGAAACCTAATACTGCCTTTGAAACGTCCAGTGTGTTTAAATTAATGCAGTTTGGCTGGTTTGAAGATTGCAAATAGGTTAAGGCTAGATTCCGTTAGTAATTACTTTCTTCTATTGACAATAACTGTTTCTTTAGAAATGACATTAACATTCTACAAAAACACAGCAGTAATCCAAAAGTTAATGTTCTGTTCACTTATAATTATATTTAATTCATATTTATGAGTTCATGGGAGGGAGGAATAAGAAAGAAATGAGTTAAGAATGCTACAGGAAAAACAATGTAAAAGAAATTTTTTTCCTCTGATAGTCTGAAAGATGTTCAAAGTCACTTGGAGGAAGAAAAAAATAATTTTTAACACAGTTATATGAAATCATGTTTTACTAACTAATGCTGAAATTCTGTGGTTTTATGAATACAAATTCAGTTGGAGATTTTTCTCCATATTTTTCTTTTTCACTAACCAAAATACTAGCAGATTTATCACTGTGATTTTGACTTCATTAAGTCTGATCTAGTAGGGAGGATCCCCATCTTTAGACCAAACAGGATACGTAGCTTTGTGTTGTTTCTTCAAATTGTCCACAAAGCCTGATGTATTATTAATGAATTAATTTCGTGGTGTCGGAGGCCTGTGAATAGCATCGTGTGAATGGGCAGTTGCCCAGTGGGGCCAGTTTTGGCTGCTGCCATTTAACATGTGTTGGGCTATTGTGAAGTCTTACCCAGCCGTAGGACGGCGCTCATTTAATCCACCATGATGGGACCTTCACACCCCGAACCCAAGTTGGTTGCCAGGGTCAGCTGCTGTAATGATCCTGCCTGCTGTTAGTTTTCCCTAAACCAGGGGAGATGATCGTGTAAGAAGTGAAATGTCCTCAAAAGCGACTACAAACTGGTCAGCTTGGTGTTGGCCTCTGTTCCAGAATGGAGGCGGTGGCTGTCTTCCTTCCTCCTGGAAATGGAAGCATCTGGGCCCCTGAGATCCCTGATGTTCTGAGGTCCAGAGTAGCAGATGGCATTATGATTTTCCAAATCCTGGTGAACATTCTAACTGAACTTGTTCATTTCACAGTGTGTAGTTTTGTTTTGTTTCATATCTGCCCCCCCTTTGTTCCTCTCGTATTAACTAATTTTAAACTGATGCAGTATCTCCTTCAGCCAGATTTAAATTCCCTCCCTGTTAATGATTCTCTGGAGCCAAGTATAGCAGTTTCACATACAATCCCAAGCTTGCGATTGCAGATGATGGGCCTTTGGGTTTGGTTAAAAATGTAAGCAGATGCCACCCAAGCTCCTTCACCACGAGCCGCTGAAGTTCTGGTTTCCCCCTTATCCATAGCTTACAGTGCAGGTGGCAAATGGCAGTCAATTATGCTAACAGTCGAGTGAACATTCAGGAGGACACACCATGCGACACGGACTCCGGGTGTACAGTGAATTCTCAGAGTCTGACTTGATGGTGTTCTGGCTTGTTGAGTTTTCAGGACAGGACCTGCCAGGTTCCTTAGTTGAGCAGTGTGCGTATGGGTCTGGTGCCTTTGTGCATCTGAGGAATGTGTAAGAAGGGATCGGTCCTCCATTTCAGAACCCAGGGAGAGTTATTTCCTCTCCTGTTTTTGCTTACTATACCTTATGCTATGCTTTCATTTAAAGCCTTTCAATCAGCTCTTCTACAGTCAGAACCTGGTGAAGTGCCAGTTGTGTATATTAGCATGATAATGTGGGCCCTGACTCCAACATGTGTAGCTGGACTTTTCCTGAGGAAGAAAAGCTTGACCTTACCAGTGTATGGAATTCAAGCACTATATGGGGACAAGGTAAAACCACAGGTAGGAGTCGCTGAATAATTACCTCTAGACCAGCCTGAGCAGCAGACTTCCCACGAGGGTGAGCTCATTTAATGGTCCCTAAAACTCAATCTCGTGCATGTCAGTGGTCACGCTTGATTATCTGCAGCAGTGTTTTTATGAAATGCATTGGGAAGCCGCAGAGAGTGACGATAGTGGTGGGTTATACATTTGTAAATGAAACCCCATCGCTATGAGACAGAGTGTGCTCTTTGCTGCCTGCGTGTCTGAGCTGCAGGCAAGGGAGGGATATTGGGGGTGGGGGGAGTGCTGTTCACACAGGTACCTCTAAATGATGCTACTCCCTGTAGCTTGTAAGCAGCCCGAGACTCAAAATAACAAGAGAAAAGATGTTCGCTGCTTTGGGGAGGGAACCACTGCAGACACGGTTTAGAAAGTGAACCCACTTTCCAGTTCTGTTTTCAAAGAATTTTCTAAAACACCCAAGCTTTGCCGTATTTAGAAAGTCTCTATGTAAATATTTTAAATGACAGCAAAAGGTTCCTTGTGACATTGATGAGAAGCATATATCTCTGTTTTCACCATAATGTTGAGGAATTTCTAAAATGTATGTAACTGAAAAAGTATCTGTGACGTTAGTTTCAATTGCCTAAGATGAATTCCTTTAGACCTGTTCATTTGTATGGCCTGGGTTTTTATAAGCCATCTGGTGGTAGCCTTCTCCTGGCTAACAGCTGCTTCCCTTGACTGAGGGTTTATGGGAGGGGTGGGGGTTTCGATAGTGAGAATCCAGGCCTTTAGCCCTTGGTTCCAGGTCCATCTGAGACAAGTTAAATGAACTGCTACTGTCAAGCCAGGCCCAGCAGACAGAACTTCACACCAAAATGCCCACTTGTGTAATTTGTCACATCTAGCAACCCCAGACATGGGGTGACCCAGGGTGGAAATTGAATCATCCTTCACTCTCTCCACTCAGGCCCGATGTGGAGTCGGGTGGGTAGAGGAGGGCTCGGGGCTCCAGCAGAGCCTTCAGAGGCATCTTCTCCGCTGATGTCTTCACAAGCCTTGGTAATGCAGAGCCTGTTCCCACCCCAGTGCTGGCCTCGAAACACTCCCGGGATTGGGCAAGTTCATCTCAGCATGGAATAATGAATGTACTTCAAGTCATGAAGTGGCCATGCTCTAAATAAACTCTACATCTGACAGTTGGACGTTGACGTACTGATCTGCTGAGGCATGGCTGGGTTGTAACAGGGTAGCTAACCAGCCCCTCTACCTACCTGTCTCCCCCTTTCCTGGTTGAGTCATGACAGCAAGAAGTATATAGATTCAGACCTGAAGGATTTTTGAAATATTAAAACTTTACTAATTTCCCATAATCCTCCATAACACTGTGTTTGTTAAATGTGTGTGAGAGAGCATGTATGTGTGTGTATTTATGTAAGGTATGTGTATACATGTATGTGGGTGCACACATCTGTGTGAACACAGCAGCCAAAAGAGGTCACTGGGTGTCCTGCTCTGTCATTCTTTATTTTATTTCTTTGTGACAGGGTCACTCACTGAACCCAGAGGGAGACTGACGGCCAGGGAGTCCAGGTGACCCTCCTGCCCCTGCACCATTACCACATATACATAAGGTTGGGCATGCAGCTACATATGACCACATCCTACTTTCTGTGTAGGTTCTTGGGATTTGAACTCAGAACATCACATTTGCACAGCAAACCCTCTTATCCACCGAGCCCATCCACCCAAGACCTCAGCTACCCACTGCACAGGAAGCTTTTGGTTTATAGACCAGCTTTTGTCTGTACACATATTTAACAAAAGGGGGTCTAATTTTCTTCTCTTTTGCTGTTGGATTTTTATTTATTAAAGACAGGGTCTCTATATTCCAGGTTGATCTTGGACTTCCTAAGTAGCCAAGGATAGCCTTGAACTTCTGATCCTCCTGCCCCCACCTTCCAAGTGCTGGGATTGCAGGCATGTGCCACCACACCCAGTTTTTCCTGATGTTGTGGGTGTGACCCAGGGCTTAAAGCATTAGGCAAACGCTGTACCAGCTGGGTAACATGCCTGGTCCTCGATTTTCGTTTTTAAACCAACTAGGTTTCCTCCCCAAGAGAACACAGATTGTCCTGTGAATTCTGCCAGTCATCACACAGAGGGGGCTACCATCAGGAATGAACAGTGAGGATCAAAAACCAATTTGGGATCTGACAGCAAAATGCTATTGTGCCTGACCTGAAGCCACTGGAATTACAAATAGTCTTTGACCTAGCACCATGAGTAGAAATGGAGTGATCTAAGAGAGCTGTGATAATTAGTGTGAGCCGTAGGACCTAACACCAGCTCTGATTGGGCCAAGCCACAGGAGCATGAGACTTGAATTAAAAGACTTACCCTTAAATGTGGAACATGATTTAGTGTTGGCTCCATGTGATTCTCTAAAGTTAACTACTTCCTGACTTGTGCTGTAGCAACAATGTATCTCAAAATGGGCTATTTTAAAACTTAGGAAGCAGGCCAACATGGTGACACATGCTTTAGTTTGAGGCCAGCCTATTTTATATAATGAGTTCTAGGACAGCCGTGACTCTGGAGAGATCCTGTCTCAAAATAAATAAAATAAAACAACTTAGAAAACTTACTCTTCTGTGTGTGTGTAAGGAGAGAGGGATACAGGCACATGTGTATAACGTATTCACAGGATGCATATGTTGAGGGCAAAGGTCTGTCTGGCCTTCTATTACTCCTCCCTCCTTATTCCTTTGAGGCAGGGCCTCTCTCTCACTGAGCCTGGAGCTCACATGTTTCGGCTAGGCTAACAGCAGTCAGCCCTAATGATCACCCTGTGTCTATTCCCCTTAGTGCTTGGGTTACAGGTATTTGCAGGGCCACGCCCATGGGTGCTGGAATCTGAACCCCAGTCCTCATCTTTGTGTACCACTGAGCCATCCATCCTCCCATTAGAATATTTTACTGCATTTTATTTAACATTGGCCTTAGAACTCCCAAATAAAGTCAATAACCCCACGATTGTTTAGTTATTCCTCTGTCTTCCATGTGTCAATAAAATAAGATCTTTGTTTGAAGGGACTTCTGTTTCTGTGCAAGTAGAAATATTCAGGGTGCCCACACCCTCTTGTGCTCTCTGGGAGTGAGGCAGTTGAAGAGCAGAGGCTCACATGGCCTTTAATATAGTAGATGCTCAATTGAGACAATTATCGTATGACTGAGAAAATATGTAATATACCATTTGGAGCAGTACTTCATGTTTGTGACTGGCAGTGTGTGCATGAACCACCACATTGTTGTGAAAGTCCATTGTCTTTAATTCTGCGTGAATATAAAACTTAAGTCCTTAAAAATAATTATCTATCTTTTTTTCTAATTGTTACAAAGCAGAAGTCTAAGGATTTGAGCTTCCTAGGAATTTTTAATAGCCTTTTCTCTTTAGGCATTCTCACTTAATATAATTTTAGATTCACATGCAGTTGGAGACAATAAACATACCTACTTCCTCACTTACAATTCTCATAAGCCTAACACAACATGGCAACCAGGAAGCCAACATGGGCACAGATCAGGGTGCTGACTTTATTCAGATTTTACAATATAACTTGTGATTATTGGTGGGGAGCGGGTAGAGGGTTTTAGAGATAAACATTAATGGCACAGATCCTTCAAGGATTTGTTTTTTTGAGGCAGGGTTTCTCTGTGTGACAGTCCTGACTGTCCTGGAACTCAATTTGTAGACCAGACTAGCTTCAGACTTACGGAAATCTACCTGCCTCTGCCTCCCAAGTTCTGGGATTAAAGGCTTGTACCACCAGCGCCCAGCAAGTGACCTCTTTTTTTTTTTTTTTTTTTTTTTTTTTTTTGGTTTTTTCGAGACAGGGTTTCTCTGTGGCTTTGGAGGCTGTCCTGGAACTCCCTTGGTAGTCCAGGCTGGTCTCGAACTTACAGAGATCTGCCTGCCTCTGCCTCCCGAGTGCTGGGATTAAAGGCGTGCGCCACCAACGCCCGGCTTAGTGACCTCTTTTTTTAAGTCACTTGTTTCCAAAGCATTTTCTCACTTATGCTTTCTGTCTTTGGATACCCACCTTCCTGCCCATGTAGTCACAAGTGTGCTCATTGGAAGATTTGCTGTGTGTGTGTGTGAGCTGGCACCAGCTGTAGTTGGGATTGGGCGTCTTTAAGCTTCTTTCTTCTTGCACCTCAGTGAGTGTGCAGGTGTACGTACACACACACACACACACAGAGAGAGAGAGAGAGAGAGAGAGAGAGAGAGAGAGAGAATGCTTTTCTGCTGCTTGCCTTTTTTATGCCTGAGTACCTTGCTGACAAGCGCTAATAACAAAATACCCAGAGAGAGAGTCCAGTTGAAGTTGGCACACATTAAACATTCTGGACTTGTCCCTTTGCTCAGAGATTGTGCATAATTAATAATTAAACAGTTTCGGTTGTAATGGGTTGACCTTGCTGAACTGTTCATTACTCACAAGGCAAAGGCATCATTCAAACTTTTTTCCCAGTGTCCTTCGCTGTTCTCTGGTGTGCAGCCTGTGTTCGTTGTGTAGCAGAAGGAACTGACCAAATAGTTATGAAACCTCTGAAACTGGCAGACTTTCCCCCTGCAAGCCCAGAACTGCTTACTGAAATGCTTCATGGTGGCTGCTGTCATACAGCAGTTCCCTGCTCGGTGACAGTATCCAGCTTGTGTCCCTTACCAGGGCTGTCAAGTTGTTTGGGGGTTTAAATCTCAGGTTAAAGCTCTTGGCTAAGGTTGTGCCTACTCTTGTGGTCCAGACCTTCATGCTTAGGTGCTTACAGAAAGCTTCTAAAAAAGAAAGCCCTTAAGGTGACTTCCAGTGCCCAGGTCCCAAAGACTTGTGTTAACCATTCCTCCCATAGCATCTTCTTTACTGCAGTCTCTCAATCCCTCAGGATGGCTTTCAGACCCCTCTGGCTCCCTGCCCCCTTGATGGGATGCTTCCCCTTTTGACACACCCTAGGGAAACCAGAACCCAAATTTAGCGTGCCTGATTTCCCTCCTTCCCTAAAATTTGAACAAAATAACAAAATAGGCAGATTCCTGAAAGTCTTTCTCATCCTGAGCTACACTAACTTCTTATGCTATTTAAAAAAAAAAAAAGAACAAATGACTGGGCAGAGGTAGCACACACCTTTAATCTCAGCAGTCAGGAGGCAGAGACAAGCGGATTTCTGTGTTCGAAGCCAGTTGGTTCTACATAGTGAGTTCTGGGATGGCCAGAGCTTCACAGGGAAACTCTGTCTCCAAAAAAAAGGAGGAGGAGGAGGAGGAGGAGGAGGAGGAGGAGGAGGAGGAGGAGGAGGAGGAGGAGGAGGAGGAGGAAAACTGTGCTGGAAAGCATTTCTGCAGCAATGTAAATATTCTCAGACTATCTGCTCTCTTGTTGTGTTAGCAGCCTGCTCTGTGGAACACAAAGCTCTCTCTAAGGGCCACCTTTGCCTCTGTTTCTGTATGTGGTTTCCTCCAGCCACCTTCTAGCCAGTCCTCTGCTTCTCGGAACATCCTTTCTTGAGGCAGGCAAGAGACACGGATTTTAAAGTGAAGAAGGAATGTCTGGCGGCATGCACATGAGATGAGAATGTCCCCCCACACATCTCCGATGAGTGATTTCTTCCAGGCCCCACTGAGATGAGAATCTGCTCACTATGACTCTCCAAATTCAACATGGGCTGGTGTCTTCAGAAGTAAAATAAATTATTCACGGCTACCACCCGGTGTTCCATAGTTTTATAATATGAGGGACGTAACAGGCTATAATATTAGGTCTTAAATAAAATTAAACATCCATGCAAGGTGCTGCATGTCTCATTTCCCTTCTGCTGTGTTAAAATGACACCTTCATCAAACTGCCCAGACTCTGGTTCATAATTGACTTTCGGCATCCCATCTTGAAGCGAAGGCTACATTAGCATCATGTTTTATACAGGATCTTTATAGAAATCCAGTCCAGAAGTTTAACATTCTTGGTAAATATTCAGCCACATTAAGACACTAAGCTTTATTTCCCTAAATACTGGGTTTGAAAGCAGCTACTAGACAGTGTTTGGTGATGCACACCTTTAGTCCTAGCACTCAGGAGCCAGAAGCAGGTGGATCTCTGTGAATTCAGGGCCAACCAGGGCTGCAGAGTAAGAGCCCTGTCTTGTAAAATAATAAGTTAATTAATTAATTAATTAAGCAACTGGCACTCAGAAAGAGTACCATACACATACCCAAGAAAGAAAAGAACCATACAGGGATAATTAGAGGTGTATCTTCATGAATCAGATTCCGTAATGTTTTTGCATTTTTGACTTTTAATTACCTTCTCAGTCATGGTTGTTGAAGACACAAATGTCATTTCTGGGATTTCTTTGTCTTTTTTTTTCTAAGACATGGTCTCACTACTAGCCTTGGCTATCTGGGAAATCCCTATGTAGACCAGCCAGACCTTAAATTCAACAGATCCATCTTCCTCTTGAACACTGGGACTGAAAGTGTGTGCCAGTTAAAATATCATTTGACCCAGGCAAGATACATGCACACACATACATACGCACACAAACACACGCACCCACGCACTCACGCCCAATGACTTTCCTCAGAACAGACCAGGTCAGAAATTGGCACCTTGTTTTATTTTTGCTTTTCAAACCAATGGGAAGTCTGTGGCCATTTTGCAGTAGTGTTGAGGCTGGTCTGCTGTTATGGAGCTTGTGCCTTTTGAGTGGCCACTTATCCCGCTCGCTCCGTGTATTGCCTGTGAGTGATGCTTTGAACTTGATGAGCTTTTATTCACACCCCCTTCTCTTTGTTTTCTTTCCTCCTGGAAGGCTGTCTCTACTGATGACAATTTCAAGTTTGGAATTGCAGCCGTCCCCTCCATCTCGATGAATAAATTCAGAGGGTACACTTGCAAAAGCCAAGATATATCTTGTTCATCTCTCTCTCTCTCTCTCTCTCTCTCTCTCTCTCTCTCTCTCTCTCTCTCTCTCTGTCTCTCTCTCTCACACACACACACACACCTTTTTTTTTTTTTTTTGGCTGCCTTGGCCCCCTCAGTTCCTTTTGATTTAATTGTATTTTCCAGCAGTTTCCAAATTGTTTGAATCGGAAACAAAGCCTTAATAAGAGTTCTAGTTAATTTTCTGTCTTGTAATTACCGATCTCATTTTTCTGATAATTGGCCACAGCAATTATATGTATATTTACTAATCACATAGGAGGCTGTGCGGTTGTGTCTATCTGCCACCATTGATAATGACACGCATAGTGCAGAGGTGCTTTTATCTTCTTCTCCTTTCCACGACATCAAAGCTATTTCCTCTCGTTCTCCATAATGAATACATGCATGCATTTGACACAGTTGTGTGCTAGAGAAATTGTTTGGCTCCCACCAAATGCTGCATGCTCTGAGTTCCTAGCCTGCAGCGCTGGAAGGTTGTATGTAATGATATATTGCTCATCCAAATGGCCAAAGCACTCCAAAGCACAGTGAGATTAAAATAAGTCATTCCTTTGTTAATTTAAATAGGTGCATGTATCATACTTTGCAGGGCACTTTGTGTGGGGATGTCAGGGAGGGAAAAAAGGCGCCGAAAGGTATTTTTAATAGCAAATGAGAATAGATGAGAATGGAGTCATTTGCAGCTGCCTACTTTATGTGGCTCTCTTGTTCCAACTGTAGGCCTAATGAGATGACTGTTGAAGTACTCTGCAGTGTAATTTCATTACATCCTGAGCTGCCACGCTATAAACACAGCGGCGCTCTCTGTCACTCGTGGAAAAACTCCTAAATTCTTAAAGCCTTCCTCTGCGAATGGCAATGGGGTTCTCTCCCTGGGTCACGAAGCCCAGTCGTTTGTTGCCGTGTAGTTTTCTGCTCTTTCTGAGTTGCTCCCACCGCCACTCCCGGTTTTTTGCCTGGTTGCAGATGTGGGAGTTTCTCATTATGTCCCCAGTTCATGGGCTCCCTGACACAACAGTCACCCAGACTGGCAGAAAGGCTGAAACCCCTTCTCAGGAGACAACCCACCCTCTAAAGGGTATTACTTTTAAATTAAAACACAAATGCACTGTGCGAATATGCAGCAAGGGGCAAGCAGTTAAAAGCAGTCAGATATACAAATAAAATGTAAATAACAGGAAGGGTAAATAAATAGCAAATCCAGGAAAAGAAACAAAGGTCAAAACAAGAATAATTTCCCAGCTCTTTGTTAATTACAAGACCATTTGTGTGTTACTTAAATAATCATTAATTTCTCATTTACACTTTCCCTACCTTCCTTTCTACCCCGTGGCTATCATTGTCCTTTTTTCACCTCCCCTCCCTCTCTGCTCTCGTGTTTCTCACCATTGTGAAATGTGTGTGGCTTGAAATTTGGCATCTTTACTTGGCTGTGTGGAGGAGGGTGCTGCCAGTCCTTCTAATTGGATGAGGCCTTCCTCCATTGCAGCTCCTCTGTGAGGTGTGGGTGGAGGGCAGAAGAGGAAGAAAGAAGAAAAAGTGTTGTGGTGACTTTGGGTGACTTGTTTCCTCCTCCCTCCCAGGATTCACCAGTCCTTCCGCTTGGAGAGTTCTCGGAGCCATTCGTACATTTCATCACTCAGTGGTGAGTCCCCGTTTGCAAGCCCGTCATGCCCTCAATGTAAATGATACATGCCATTAACTCCGAGGCTCTGGGAGACCTTGTGACTCTCCCTGCTTCCTTTTGGAGATGGGAGGGACTTCTGGGCCTTGGGCAGCTGGGGCATCAAAGCCAAGAAATTGTTTAGATTATGTAAATGTTATGTACACAAAGGGTTGTGGACAAATTTCAGAGCCTCCCTCCACCCTGTTCCTTAATGAACTACTGAGAAGGGGATTCCTCCAACACAGACACTGTTGCTATCCTCTTTGGTTTTTTTTTCTTCCCAAAATATACATAATTTTATAGCCCTTATTGATAGACCTATGAAACTTTTTTTTAAATGTAACCTCAAGTTACCCATAAAACTGTTACTTAGCAGAAGCAGCTGTTTATTAATTCACCTGATTCTTAGTAAATAACTTGTCCTCGGGTATATATTTTAAACACAATCCTAGGGTCACGTCTCACTGAAGTTTTGTGTTAAAGAGACCATAGAGACCTTTGTTGAACCCACTACATCCTGGAGGAACTGAGAGGAAATCCAGGATTTTGCACAAGGGATCATTGGAGCCTCCTAGCACGGCCTTAGTGTTTTACCCTGAAGAAAAGGACAGTTTTCACCCCAGGGTTCTTTCCCAGCCCTCTGCCTTTTCCTGCGGACAGGACACATCTTTCTTTTACCATCTCCCAATCCTGCTGGTGTGGCCTCTGGAGGCCAGTTGCTCCCCTGCCCTCAGGCTCACCCAGCATGGGAATTACCCCAGAGAGAGGAGACAATTTGGGACACTGGAATGATGATCTCCAGGGCAGGAGGCAGGACACACCAACCATTCTGAAACTCCTTCCTAATTCCCTGGCTCCTCTCCATCCTTCACCCTTCCTGCAAGGTGCACAGGCAGCCCCTGCCAGAAGAAACCTTTGCTCTAAGGCGCTCCAAGGTGGTGTGGGTAGCTGCTCAGAGTCCTTGCTCAACTAGAATGTCTGTGCGCTGTCCCCTCCCCCCTCTCATGATCCATCTGATGGTTACACAAAAGTGAAACCAAGAAATATTCCTTAATATAAATGTCAAGCTTTATCACCTTTTTGACTGAGTGTAATATGTTACCTCTTAATGAAAATGTCTCATACGGTTTATATTCCACCAGAAACAAATGAGGAAGAAAATTTCCCCCAGATCTAAAAATTGTAATTGCTTCTATTTACTTAAAATACTTACATCATATTCTGTAGCTTTTAGAAACTATTTTTACTCCAAAAATCTTTTGTTTTCAAAGCATTCCATACTCAGGGAAAATGCTTATTAATTAAACACCAGGCTCGTGAGCTCTTGAAGCTCATTAAAACTGTACGCCAGAGCCCTTGTCCAGAGACAGATTAATCTCTTAATTTCCTATACAGCAATTCCTGAAAACACTGAGAAGTACATCATGCCCACTTTATGCAGAAATTAGGAAACACACTCAATTCTGGGCTGCCTGGAACCCTGGCTTTGGGCATCACAGAGGGAGGTTGGATTTCCAACATCCGCATGGTCTCTGTGTGGTCTGAGACCAACCTGGAGGTGGAGCGAGCTGCGCAACCAGGGAGAATAGTGCGAGAAGCTTTACCTCCCTCCCATCCAAAACATTAATTGGCTGTTATATAAAAGTTTTATGGAGACGGGGGAGGGATAACCTGTGTTGAAATCTCCACAGATGTCAGCCGAAACAGAAGTGATTGTGGGTAATAGCCTTGTTTTCCCAAGAGATACAGCTACTTTGGAATGTCAGATTAGGACTGTTACCAACTCCACTGGTGAGACAGCTTGAATCACTTGCTAATGGATGCAACATTTGAGAGGTGCATATGGTTATTTATAGAGAAGGCAAATGTCCTCGATGTCATTAATGGTTCATAGCTATGGTTCTTGTTTACCAAATAATCATTAAATCTCTCTATTTAAAAAAGTACTGTCAGCAAATACAGCAGTCTCTTTTTCATGACTTCATCTCACAAAGGCTCTCTACGTTTAGAACAAACGCAGCTACAGGTCAGCAGCTGCTCACAGTCACCTCTGTACCATTTGTGGTCCCCATCACGTAGCTGAGTACATGCAACCACTACTAATTATAGCTACTGGAGAGAGGACAGGAAAGAGTTTTCATGACGAATGTCGGTCTTTTAGGGGCTTAACAAAACTTAACTGTCTTACAACTGTGAAATGATTCATCACCTTGCATTTTAGCTAAAACAAATGCAAGTCAAGAAGATGTGTAAGGAGCCATCTGTGGTCCTGTAGCATCATCTGTACTTCTGGCCTGTATTTACAGCTCATCATTGAGCACCACAACCAAAGAGTGTTTTCTCGTGTGACTTATCACCATTCTCTTCTCCTTCTTATCCCAATGACCAAAATAGAAGTTAGTGTTCCCTGAATTTCAGATTGAAATAAGTTGGCAACTGAGGAAGAGAATATGGCTGCTCTTTCCACGATGATTTCAAAAATAGAATTACAGGACTAGAGGCATGGATGCTCAGTGATTGAGAGCACTTAATGCTCTTGCAGTAAGTTCCCAGCACCCACCACCTGTAACTCCAATTCCAGGGGATCTGACACCTCTTCTGACCTCTGTGGGCTCCAGGCTCGTGCAACACATACATACAGACAGGCAAACTTACCTTTATTTCAACACTAACTTTAGTAAAAGAATTCTGATTCACGGTATCCCCAGAAGTCTGGCTCTTGGCCAGCATTAGATGGGGAGTGTGTGTTAGTACTTTGGACAAGCATTGAGATGTTGGTTTTCTGTTGGCTTAGTAGCACACCATAATCTACTGATATTTTGACTACCACCTGCAGCCGTCTGCCACAGTCACCAAATGTAGGTTTTAACTAAGCCTCTATCATTCTGTTACCAAGAAAGACTCAGGAGTCAGATGTTGGGGTGAAAACCTGCTAGATCAGAGAAGCTGAGAAATAGCCAGCTCAAGAAAAGTGTCTCTCCACTAGTCACAAACCAAAAAGACCCCTGAACCTCTAAGTCCCTCCCTGTTCCTTCCTGTGTCTCTCTCTATCCACATTCCTGGCTCCTCTGCCTTCTCTATGGCTAGTTCCTGTCAACTAGCCACTGACTCCACCCCCTGATCCAAGGTTAACTTTATTAACACAGTCTCTGAGTTTCGTAGTGTTATCAAATATCCCGCAACATTTTACAAACATCCAAATTCCAGCAGAAAGGGGTGTAAATTAACAGTAAAAAAATTACCAATATGAATGAGGGTCTTTTGTCTTCCTACTGCAGCATGAGGAAACAGCCCAAAGAAAGACCAGCACCCGAGGAACTGATGGTGAGTGAAATCTTCTTAGGTGGCATGTTAGAGTTCTTCAGATCACCGTTTATGTTCAACATTACAACAGATTCTGACTGGAGATGTAGTTCCCTTGGTAGACCACTTGCCCAGCATGCTCAGAGCCCTGGAATCTGTCGACAGCACCTGCTAACCTACCCTGGCTGCTCACACCAGTGATTGTGGCATTTGAGAGGTAGAAGCAAGAGGAGCAGAAACTGAAGGGCTAGCCTCGGCTATAAGTGAGGCTACCCTGTGATACATATATCTGCCCCCAAGCCCTGCCTCCCTAAAACCTGGACATTTAAAAAATCCACAGGCTAGAGAGTCAACATTATTTACCTCATTGGGTAGGGTTTTTCTTATTTTCTTTCCATGCTGGAGACTGAACCAGGGAAGGACTCCTGCTGACCCGATCCCCAGCTCTGGATAGGTATTTCAGAAGCTCAGACCCTGGGACTTAGGTCTCACTTTTGAAAATTAAAACGTTCCACCATTTCGAAGCTTCATGAAGAGCTCTCTTCATCTGCTTCACTCAGGAATCACAATTAGTGCATTTGCTGTTACTGCCTTTCAGAAATCCAGGGCTGGTGACAAAAGACAGCAAGAGAAGTCTGTAGTGTGTAGTGCGATCCTCCAGGGAATCGTGATGTAGCATGGGATCTTCTTGATTCACCTAGAATGAAATGAGATCAGTTTACTGTGAATCTGTGGTCTTTCCTCAGAAACAGAGACTGTGAGGTTGTTGGAAATGTGTTCTCGACTTCAAGCTTGCTTTGATTCAAACGACAGGTTTTACTCAAGCAGTAAAAGGGGCAGAGATGGTCCCTTTCAATTCCCAAATGGTCGTTCATTTACTACAGAGTGTTGATTTGAGGGTTGGAGCTGTTAGAACAGCACTAGGCGGAGTGAATACAGCCTACTGTGTCCTGCACTTGGTATTACTCCCTGTCTTCAGGTGACTGCAATCAGTCAACCATGGCCTCTTTAAACAAGGAGTAATTTTACTCTTCTTGGTTAAGAGGGTTTTGTTCCTTGGATTTTGTTCTAAGCACCCAAGTTCTGTGTACAATAGAGTCCATCGTCACAAAAGGCATGTCCCTTTGATGTCACTGACAGGTACATTTCTATTTCATGGCACACTGGCACACTGGACTAGGTCTCACTTTTTTTTTGTTTGTTTGTTTGTTTTTCGAGACAGGGTTTCTCTGTATTGTTTTGGAGACTGTCCTGGAACTCACTCTGTAGACCAGGCTGGCCTCGAAATCACAGAGATCCACCTGCCTCTGCCTCCCCAGTGCTAGGATTAAAGGCAAGAACCACCAAAGCCCGGCAGTTTTTCTTAAAGGCATCAAATTAAGAATTCATCCCCAAAACCTTTGCAATTTGTAACTGTGGGCCTTATGTCCAGGTCTCATGTTTTGTTTGGCTTGCTATTTAAATGGTTTGAGGTTTTTATTGGTTATTTGTTGTTGGGCTTTGTTTGCTTGGTCTCTGATGGTTTGGGAGAGCTTGTAGTTAGTCACATTTGAGAAAGCTTGGAGCAGGTTCAAGAAATGGAGTCTCATTTACCTGGTCATTATTGTGCTATGGCTGGATAGCTTGGCTATTAAAACAAAGAAAAGGGTTTCATAAAACAGACACCTATGTGCAAGTTCAATGCTCGAGTGAGCTGGCCACTTAGAAATAAAACATCTGCAATTCATGTGTGCACCGGTAAATGCATGTGGATGTTTGTGTGAGTGAGGAACACCCCATGAGGGTAGGGTTACAAGTCCTAAAAATAAGGGTAAAAGTAGGCACAGCTTTTTAATCACTTAAATGTGCTGCCCCATCTTTTTAATTAACAAATATATTTTTTAACAAATAAAGAAAAATAAAGTCACATGAAACACTGCCCTTTCTTAATTTTCTATTTAACAGTATTCACTATTAAGATTTTGGCAAAATTTATCCTCAGAAGTATAGCAGAAGGGAGGCAAATCATTGTTTGGGCTGGTCGGTAGTGGCACATGCCTTTAATCCTGGCACTCAGGAGGCAGAAGCAGGAGGATCTCTATGAGTTTGAGGCCAGCCTGGTCTACAGAGCGAGTTCCAGGACAGCCAAGGCTACACAGAGAAACCCTGTCTCAAAAAAATTAAAAATTAAAAAAAAACTTGATGAAGAGGGAACAAACAATGGGGAGGAAGCCACAGTGGTCAGGGTGATGGAGACTTGCCTGTCTGCTTTTGGTTAAAAGTTGGACCCAGTAGGGAGTTGGAAAGAGAATAGGCTGTCCCTTGTCTTGAGCCTGAGTATCATTCTAGAGACCCAGTCTTAAGGAACCATCTCTTTACTCCTTGTAACATATTAATAGCTTTAGTTTTCTCTTTTCCCCCCTCCCCCTCCCCCCCCCCGCCTACAACCTATTTGATGGTGCTCCCATTTGAAGACAAGAGCCTCCTCTGGAGTACAAGAGCTATAGAGCTCATTTGTCACTGGGTGGGAGTGGAGGGAGCTGTGCCTTTTTATAAATGGGGGCAATTTGTCTCCTAAGTACAGTAACCCCAGCCAGCAGGGTGCCAGAGAGGGCTATACTTGAGCTGTGTCTGCTTCAGGGCCCACAGAATTGTCAAAATTTCCCTGTAGGTCAGCAGCCTCCAAGTCACAGGAAGAAACTCTCATATGTACTCCAGGTGTGGTTGTGACTGGGTGGTCCAGATCACTCTGGACCCAGGATCTGGCCATGCACACAGCAGCATTCAGACTTTGTATTTAGTTAAATAACCTTTCAGACCCAAGTACCCAATATCGAGCTTTAAAAACCATTATCCTTTAATCCTAGCACTCAGGAGGCAGAGGCAGGCAAATCTCTGTGAGTTCGAGGCCAGTCTGGTCTACAGAGCAAGTTCCAAGGCTATATACAGAAACCCTGTCTCAAAAAAAAAAAAAGAAACAAAGGCAGGTGTCAGGAGGTAACTGGCCAGCAGCCTCGCTGAAAAGGAGAGCTTCAGGTGAGAGACACTGTCTCAAAGGAGTAAGATGGAGAGTGATGTTCTTCTCCGGCTGCATATGCAAGCACACATGTACACCCCACACAAGCACACCATGTACAAATATTAAAAACTTAAATAAAATTTAAAAGTGGAGCGTGGCATGTACCTAAGATTCCAGTGCTGGAAGTGAGGAAAGGAAGCTCCTGAGAGGGGCTCGCTGGCGAGCCAGTCTTGCTAATCAGTGAGCTCCAGCCTCTCTTGCCAATCAGTGAACTCCAGCCAATCTAGCCAATCAGTGAGCTCCAGCCTGTCTTGCCAATCAGTGAGCTCCAGCCAGTCTAGCCAATCAGTGAGCTCCAGGTGCAATGTCTCAAAAAATAAAGGTGACAGTGATAGAAGAGGACATCCACTGCCAGTCTCCGCGTCCACAGGTTAGGCACCCTCTCACACCTGTGCAGACAACACACAGATAATAACACGCTCAAAGTTTTCATCATTGACATCTCTGTTCTCTCCTGAGATCACAGAGCCTGGCAGATAAGCAAATTCAGATATTTAAAGACCACTGTGAGCAGAGTCTGTGCTTGTCCCAGCAGCTCCTTCAGGGGACAGCTAACCATACAGGTAGAGTCTCGCAGGGGAGAGGGCAAGTGCCAGGCCGACCACAAGGAAGTAGCAGTTTTAAAGGAGCAACATGAGATGGGTGGGACTCACCAGAGGGTTAAGGGAAATGCTGTGTGGAGAGGGTAGTGTGTGAAAAGCACTTTTGAAGGCTGGGTTGGACTGCGTTATTTTCAAGGGGCCATTCCAGGCTAACGACGGAACAGGCAAAGCACCCATGTGTGTACACCCCACACCTTCTCAGAGCAGTGGAAGCCTCTAGTGCCTGCTGGCACAGAAACCCCTTTGACCTTGGCCTGTAGACTTCCAAATCCACAAAGGTGGAGTTCAGTTGGGCAGTATATCACCAGCTGGGCAGACTCTAGCGACTCCAGTGTTAAAACAGAAGGGACTCACTCTGCATCAGAGCAGCACAGAACCCTGTCTGTGTAGACCCTTCTGCTTGAGTAAGTGCTCTTGAGTTGCACATCCTGTTCAACTGCAGGGAAGTCATTTGTGCTGAGGGCAATGAGGTTTCTTCAGCCACCAAGAGCCTAATACATAAGTCAGGAGTCAGCCTTAAACCCCAGGAAGTAAAGGCAGTCGTGAGCTTTCAGAGTGCTGATGTGCCAGCTCTCTCTGCTCCTGTAGTCTTGAGTCCACGTGTGAAGAACCAAATGATGCTTCTGGGCTCTGTAGCCTTGTACCAGGAAACCTTGACAGAGCTTCCAGGCCGTGGAGACTAAGGAGGTGGAAGACAAACCCTTCAGCAGGCGTCAGACAGCCAGTCAGCTTCTGGGTGGGACTTGAGAGGAGAGGGGGAAACACTACAAAGGTGGTGAAGAAATTTCCCCATCATGCATTAGATCCTTAAACTAGAGCGCAGAGGGGCAACTTGAGATGGGAGTTCAAGTCTTATTTCGCTATTCAAATTGTATGTTTAAATGTTTAAAAAGAAGCTAGGGTGCAGAACATTCCTATGTAAACAGTTTGCATCTGCAAACCACAAAGAATTGCATCTAAAGCAAATGTTTCCTTTTAGGTTCTGTGGTAATGAAGGTCAGGCTGTGATTTGGCAAGGATCTGAGCCACAGTCCTTCCCTGTATCACCCCGAAGCAATGACTTTCCCTTTCCATGTCAGCATGTTTGTCTGCAAAGCCAGGAGATGTAGTGGATCAGAGGACCTTGACCAGGGAAATCTGTGAAGAGCCTGAGATCACAGGCAGAATCCTGTGTTCATGTGCAGATTTGCATTTCTTTTTTCCTGAAAAGAGGAATTCGTAGTTGTCACCAGCTTTTCAAAAGGACTGTTGACCCTCAGTGACTGTTCAGCTCCCAGGCTACCTCCCCAATTTGCTCTTTCCAGATTCCTGTCAAGGCCAGACAAGCAGCTCAGGAGGAGCTAGTCACTCACAGGGAGGGTGCTTGCTCAGGGTGGGGGAGGGAAAGGAAGATTCCGCCCAGTGGGACTCTGCCAGGCTCCCACCAGCTGTCAGGCAACCCTTTAACCTCCCAGCCTGTCCCCAGTGAGGGTCATCAGTCAGGAGCAGGCGGATGAGGGCCACAGGCACCCACAGTTACAATCGGGGCTCAGTGCCAA
The DNA here is from genome assembly GCF_017639785.1 of Mesocricetus auratus. Classification (NCBI taxonomy): domain Eukaryota; kingdom Metazoa; phylum Chordata; class Mammalia; order Rodentia; family Cricetidae; genus Mesocricetus; species Mesocricetus auratus. Next base: position 3,230,495 of record NW_024429267.1, on the reverse strand, counting down.
AGATCCTTCCTTAGGTGCATTTAGAGCATTTCCTAGCGCTTCCCGAGTCTAAGCTCTATTTAATGGAATCTATGCATAGTAAGTAATCAGGTCAGAAGAAAGCAGCGTCCCGGTTTGAGATCAATCGCAGGCTAATACTTTATCGAGGCCACTTTATTATCTCACGCTGATCTGAATCCATTCTCCTCCTCCTTTGTAGCAGGCACTTGGGCTGTGGGAAAAGTACGGATCCCATACATATTAAAAACATATACCCATTCTATCTGTATGTAAATGCGTGAGGCACAGCTGGATATTGCAGAGGAGTTTGATTTACTAATAGTTATTATCTGTTCTCGCCATTCAGTGGCAGAGAGAATTTCAGAAAAACAAGCTGGCACAGAAATTGTCTTTACGCTATTACTATCCTGCTTCGGTAACTGTTTAAAAGCATGGGTTTTCTCTGTAGGTTCTAATAATGCCTGTTGTTTTGTGCGCTTCCCGGTGTATCTCTCTGTGCATTCCAGAACAGGGTATCCTGAGTTAGCCTCTCCCCCAGTTTGGTTTTTCTGTTCCTGAGAAGCAACCTGGGGCTCAGTTTGCCATTAGAATGTCACAATTTGCTTAGGAGCCACGTAAATCGTGGGGTTGGATATACAAGCAGGAGTGGGCCTTAGGGGAGGGGTTCGGCCGTAATCACAACAGGGTTTTTGGATGTTCGATTCCTCCACCTGATCCCAGCTGCAAACATGAAGGCCTCAGATTTCTCCATGAAGGCTTTGTGTAGGAGGGGTGGGAGTGTTTGGGGGCTAATAAACACCAAACTGCTCCAGAAAAACCTGTTTAAACATTTAATTACTTGCAAAGAGATGTTAACTTGTTTAACTCCTCTAAATTAAATTGTCACTGGTAGCTTTTCTGTTTGCTTGAACCTGATTGTAATTACATTTTCAAATACTGTGGTTGGTTATTCTCTCAATTAATCAAAGTGTATAATAAATCAGACATCTGTATAGTTCCTTTCAAAGAGCAAAGGTGCACCGGGTTAGACTCTGGTCCCTCCTGCACTCAGGTCCCAGCATGACTTTGGGGTTCACACACATGTCTTTGCTTGCCATGAGACACAGACCTTCTGATCACCAGCAAAGGCAAGATGCACTTGGAAAACTAAGATTATTTTTATTCTGCTATCTTAATAACAAGAGCATTCATTAACAAGAAAGACCAAAAGGAACGGGGTGACCAGGGTTCCGTGGAGGCAGGTAGAGGAGCTGAAGAAAGGCAGAGAACAGGAGGTCCTCTGTGGTGGACACAAAGGTGGGAAGATGCTGAGCTTTCTGGAAGCTCAGAGCCCAGCCTGTCCACACCCTACTGAAGAGGTTGAAGGCCAGAAAATGCACATTTCCATAGCCCCCATGGGTGCTCGAGGACCGCTGTGCTGAGGGAAAGCTATACTCTTTTAAATACCCGCTCCTCTCCCTTCCTTGAGGTCCGCCTCAATCCCAGTCCAGAGTTACAGACCTATACCAACATTCCTACCACATACAAACCTGTTTGCAGGATGTTCCTGAGTGTCTGACTTCATTTTTCCCTTGGGTTCTGTACTTTGCCCATACACTCATTAGCTGTGATACCCAGAATTTACAGGCAAAAGTCCTGACGAGGGCCCCTACAGGCACAAAAGGTATTTCTGGCTGGTGGTGGCTCCAAACAGGGCCCAGCTAACAGCTGTGCCATCTCTTTTTCCTCCTCAGCTTCTAAAGGCCATTGGAGTAATGCTTATGTTTCCTTATGCACAGGAACCCTCTAGTGAAACTCACGTTAGCATTTTAACTGCATGTAATCACAACGCCAGAGTCACAGGCTGGGTGCTTGAGACAGCACTAGATCAGTCAGCTTTAATTTGAATTTCTGATGCCATGTTAGCACTTCAGCAAGACGAATTACAACCCTAGCAAACAGTCTTCCTTCCTCCTTAGATGTGACCGCTATGAGACCTTAGGAATAAACACATGTATGTGTACATGTGTGTTTACAGGTGTATATGTATTCTTGTTTGTGTGTTTTATGCATGCACATGGCAAGATACTGATGGAAATAGCCTAGCCTTAGTCATGGTGATCTGACAGTTCTCATTTCCAGATGAGGATAACTCCCCCATCCTTCAAGTCAGATCCCTTTCTCTTTTAATTACGTGTATGTATTTGTTTGTTCGTTCTTTGTATGTCCAAGTGTCATGGCACATGTGTGGATGTCAGAGAACAACTCTTCAGGGATCACTTCTCACCATGTAGACCATGGGGATTAAACTCAGAAGGTCAGGCTTGGCAGCAAGCACCCTAACCACTGAGCCACCCTATGGCTCCAAGTCTGGTCTGTTACTATGGCTAAGACTTACCTGTTTGAGCCTGCAGTCTGTCGTGGAGCTGTCATCTTCCCAGCATCTCACTTCAGGGCACAGTGAGGTATTGCAGTCATCACCCACAAAGAGAGGGGATGCCTTAGTGCAGGAGGAGGAATGGCTGACCTCTTCCCTTCATGTCGAATTTGCTGGAGGCTGTGGGAGCTGCACTGTTGCCCACAATCCCCTCCTTGAATGCACTGAGATGCCTGAAGGTTCTGCTTTTGGGTGTCCAGCCGAGAAGATGGCCCTGTTCCTTCTCAAGGTCTGCTGCTTTTACAGGTGTACCCCTGGCAGGGCTCAGTCCCCACTCTGAGCAGCACCCGGTGACACGCTAATCTGTCCAGAGGCAGTCAGTGTGTGCACAGTCAGCCCTCACAGCTCGACACATTCAGCTGAGAGGCTTCGATAAGACCTGTGAGGGCTCTAACTAGACTGAATATCCCCAGCCCTTTGGTCAAGGAACAAACACGTTTTTGTTTTGTCCTTTACAGCCCTCTGGGTGATTAGAAGGGGCAGCCAGAGGGAACGCTCACTGTTTAACAAAACTCGCTTTTTTTCTCCAACTAGATTGCAAGTCTGCTGAAGGAAGAGCATGGTCTCATAATTCAGTGCCCATCTCAGGCCTTGCCTATCAATCAGACTAAATGCTATTGATCATTCTTTGCATGCACCATTCTCGCTAATCCAGTCAATAAACGCTGCTCTGACAGGAACAGCTGGAGACAAACAGGACACGTCCCCAGAAGAAACTCTCCCAAGGACAGGCAATCCCTGGAAATTATGACATACCCATACGATAGTACCTGGTCTGGTTAAAAGTTTTTGTCTGACTCCCTGCTGGGAGAGCTCATTCGGGTGGGTTCACAAGCCAGTGGGGCCTGGTCATCAACAGCAGAGCAAACAGTGTCTCATCCTATCCCTGAGGTGGGAACAGCCCGGAGTGCTAAGCAGGGGTTGCTCCACGCCACTGTCATTCCAAATCAAGAGATCATTCTCAAGCTAAGGCCTAAAGGAGACCTGCTGGCCAGCACCCTCCTCTCCTGATGAGATAATAGAAGGAGAGACCCAGGTCTCCATGGTGAGCACACCACCCTCCTGCCTGTGCTCACAGGAATAGTGTCAGGTTGCAGAAGCCCAGAAATGGTTGGCTGTTGAAGCTACAGAAGGATCTGAAAGCCAGTCCCCAGGACTTGGGAATTGCTGTTGAAGATAGCAAAGTTGTTTTCCCTGTGAGAACACACTGATAAATAGATGCAATTCTTATCAATTATTAATGCATCTAACCAGGAATGTGAGGGACTGGGGAAAAAAATATGAGAAGCCTCCTGTTTACAGTTGTAGCCAGCTGGATTTGTTTAATGGGTTGTTTGCTTTTTAATTTGTAGCAGTTTTGAGCGAGACCTTTGGGGACTGGGAGTCTTACGATTCAGATACAGTTGGGGAGGGGTGCTAAACCTGTCTGCAGATAATTTGAGGTTCGCATGGCCATTTAGAGACTATAGAAAGACAGTGCAGACATTTGGGCCTCCCATCCTCTATTTAATTTTCAAGATTCGAATTAAACATCAGGCCCCGGTCTACCGAGAGACATTTGCTGGCGCATGGACTAGTTTCTTCCCTGTATCCTGCTTTACCATTCCTCTGCTCTCTCCGTATAAATGGTCACTGATTCTAAAGCCGGAGAATAGGAACCCTTCATTTATTCGAGCAAAGGTTCCCCTGGCACAAATAAAAATGGAATTTTCAAATGTAACCCGATTAACTCTTAATTGTACACAATAGCCTGTGTTTGTCTTGGCTCCCTAAGAAGGCTTCGGCACGACCTGCATCTCTGGCTAAAGTTGCCGGGGAGGGGGATTCAATTAATAGCAGGACTTTCTAATTGTGGGATCGGTGTGGAGTTGACAAAAATTTGTATAAATAGGGTACATTTTTCTACTTAAGAGGGCTGTGCCGAGACGTTTTTTAATTGGATTTTCATGGTGATTGACAGCATTTGATTATGACAGTAACTTTATTTGGCTGGACTGCTTTAGCCTCTTGTTCAGATTTCCCATCAAAGCTCCTTTTCATGGCTCAGTCCCCAGTGGAGCAGCAGTCATTGTGGAGGAAGCCTTTTAGCACCTTTGTTGTCCTCCCTGGTGATGATTGGGCCCAGCTGGTAGTAGATAGGAAAATGGGCCCTTCACAAAGAGGCTGCATCCCCCGCCTCTGTGGCTTCAATAATTCTAAGAGCCCCCCAAACCTGTTGAGGATTAGAAGTAGCTTTAGATGTGAAATGAGTGTTAAGTATTAGTAATCGGGAGATTAGGGCCCCAGGGACCATGAGAGATAAACAACCGCAATTAAGGCAAATCTGCCGATGTAAACAAAATTTAGCAAAAGCAGATGCCCTCGCCATTTTGGGGATTGATTTGAGGGCACCAAGGAATCGATTTTTGTCTTGTTTACACTTGCAGACCCCTGTGATATACTGGAAGGCTAAATATTTCATACCGCCTGATTTTAGTTAATTTTTTTCCAGCGCCTCACAGTAGGCGCCTGTCTTCTCACAGTGACCAGGCCTGAGTTTATTCAGCACTCACAGGGAGCAGCTAATTGTCTATGAAGGGCCCCCGTGTTTAAATGGGCTTGACAGGAATTTAAATTTTGTTTCAATCAACCCCTGTGCTCACAGCCTGCTCCAGCTTCTAATTTTTAAATTAAACATGATTTTTTTTTAAGCCACAGCCTTGCCTCTGGAATGCTCTCCCTCTAGCTTTCGGGAGGCAGACCGGCAACCCTAGATGCTGGCAGATGCTGGAAAGGTCTTTCTCCAGAGCAAGTCTGGCCCCCTGTCAGGAGGTCTGCAGAGCCTGGGCTGGGTTCCTGAAAAGTGGGTTAAGCACCTGGAGGCAAGCATGGTGGGCTTTGGGGGCCAGTGAGATTATAGCTTCCTGCACTCGTGGTACAGGCTGTTTCGGAAGCTTTCTCTGCTGTGGAGGTACAAAGAGAGAATTCCAGTGAGCACTCACCAAGTTTGTGTCGTGAGCCCCAACTCAGTACACAGTATCCCAGCCAGCTATGGGACAGGGCCTCAGGTGGACCCTGGGTCCTAACTCAACTCGGCCTGCAGCATAGCAGGAGAGATGAGGATAAATCAGCCGCTCCTGACAGAATTGACAGGGGCACCCAACCCTCCCTCAGACACATACCCTCACCCCTGTTCTTTGCCTCAGCCGCCAGTGCTGACAGTCTCTGGGTGTCTGCAGCGTTGTCCTATGCCACAGCCCACTCCCCAGCCACATGGTTAACTCTCACTCAGTCACCAACATTCAGCCCCTGTTCCCTCCAGGCTGCTGTGGTGAAGGAAGTGCCTTTCTCTAGCATGTTCCCTTCCCACTGTAGCTGGTGATAGTCGTAACCCAGATAAGTCCCGTTTATCACCCTCTTTGGTTCTGTAGCATCTAGCCCAGCCTGAGACCAACACTCAACAAATGGCTACTGAGTTGAAATAATAGGAATTTATTTGATGGGTAGAATGAGTTCTGAGAAGAAAGGGTGTCCCTTGGCCCTGGGTATCTGAGAAGACCTTGTGAATGGAAAGGCCAGTGAGCCAGGCCTCACAGGACAGGGCGGGTATTTATGTACAGTCATCACTATCTACACACACATGTGAAACACAGCTCAGCTCCTAAGGAAAGTGCCACTCTCTGATATCCCCACTGGTCAGTGTTGCTACCTCAGTTTATTTTCTTAGGACCAGCTTGACAGACATAAAAGTAATGACTGCACAGAACTTTGTGACTGTGATGCATTAAGGAAGAATTGTGATATAATATGTGTGTACTGGTTTAAAAAGTACGTGTGTATTTATGGGCATAGGTTTGCAGTCACAGCTGTTTTAAGAGGCTGAGGTGGAAGGCTCTCTTGAGTCCACAAGTTTGAGATAGCCACTGTGACACAGAGACCCTGGCTTATGAAAACCAGATTGGAAAGAGGTTATTCCAAGCCAATGACATCTTTTAAGAACAAGAATTAGAGCTCTTTCTCCCACACCATTGTCTCGTTTTACCTCCACGGGGATACTAAGGCTTACTCCGCAGTGACGCATGCAGCAGGCGGCTAGAGGTTCGCCCCTCGCCTGGAGTCCCACACAGGGAGGAGCACAGAGCTGCGCTATGCCGTACTGCAGAGCTGTGTCTCCTGCCCCTGCATAGTAGTTAGCTGGGGGTTACGGTGGGACTTCGGACAAGTGACTATTCCAGAACAAGGAAGTATAAATATTCCACAAAGAAATACGTGAGACTACTAAAGCGGGTTCCTGTGCATCTTCTGCATGCTTTTCCCAGCTCACTGCCATGGTCCTTAAATGCTTCCACATCTGCAGGACTCTGAGCTAGGCCACAAGCAGGTCTGCACGTGCGCAGCCTAGGCCTTGTTGGAGCCTGAATCTTAGAATAAAGAGCACAACAGGGAGGGAGACTGGAACGATCAGCTGCCTTCACCAGATCTGCTAAGTGGTTATCAAAAGTGAAGCCAAGAGCACTTGAAGGTTTCATTGTTCATTGGTTCTGGCAACCTGTGCCAAAAACTGAGGGCAGAGTTTGCCCTGCCAGTTCTCTAGTCAAAACTCTGTTACTCTCCAGACCCCAGTCACCATTATAGAAATCATTGGTTCCCCTTGGAGAGGCTTCCGTGACCCAGCTGACTTTACTGAACACATACTAAGTGTAGATACAGATTAACGTGCTCAGAGTATAGGTGGTGGACAGTGTGGTATCTTATTGCTTCTTGAGTTCAGCCACCAAGCAGAGGAATCAAGCCTGAGAGCATTGCTTGAAGCAACTGACATTTCCTTGTGTCAAAACTTCTCTCTGTGGGAGAAGCCACGTGTTATCTTTCACTGGGATCTAGCTTCTAGATCCTGAAGTGTAGCCACGTGTTAGCTTCTAGATCCTGAAGTGTAGCCACGTGTTAGCTTCTAGATCCTGAAGTGTAGCCACGTGTTAGCTGTTAGATCCTGAAGTGTAGCCACGTGTTAGCTTCTAGATCCTGAAGTGTAGCCACGTGTTAGCTTCTAGATCCTGAAGTGTAGCCACGTGTTAGCTTCTAGATCCTGAAGTGTAGCCACGTGTTAGCTTCTAGATCCTGAAGTGTAGCCACGTGTTAGCTTCTAGATCCTGAAGTGTAGCCACGTGTTAGCTTCTAGATCCTGAAGTGTAGCCACGTGTTGGCTTCTAGATCCTGAAGTGTAGCCACGTGTTGGCTTCTAGATCCTGAAGTGTAGCCACGTGTTAGCTTCTAGATCCTGAAGTGTAGCCATGTGTTAGCTTCTAGATCCTGAAGTGTAGCCACGTGTTAGCTTCTAGATCCTGAAGTATAGCCACGTGTTGGCTTCTAGATCCTGAAGTGTAGCCACGTGTTGGCTTCTAGATCCTGAAGTGTGGGTGCTCCGAGCCAGCCACTTGAGTTGCACGACTGTAAGAAGCAGAGCCAGTGCAGCCCCTGCAGCTGTCCCAGTAAAGACACCAAAGAGTCTTCAATAGTGTTTGTTAAATAAATGACTTGAAACAAGCCAACAGTCCTCGGTAGAGCTGGGCATGGGCCACACAGCTGTAACCCTAGCACTTTAAATAGCGGCAGAAAGGATCTGGAACATAGGTCGTCCTCAGCAGCACAGTGAGTTCCAGGCCAGCTTGGGATACTGAGAGCCTGTAGACACCAAACTGGCAAGAGCTTTGAGAGGCTTGTAAACAAAAGAGTGGGGTCACATCCCTGTGGCCTCCCTCTGTTGGTGAGACAAGCGGCCTGGTAAGCCAGAGTTAGACATCCAAAGCAGGGTTCCAGTACAGGAACTACCTCTAGAAAAGTGGGGGCCCCACTGTTTAGTTAGCACATCTGTAAAATGGGAGAGGTGGGGCCAGCAGTACAACTCAGCTGGCGCAGCACCTGTCTAGCAATCACAAGGCCCTGGGTTTGAATCCCAGCACTCGGGTAATGGAAACAGGAGGATCAAGGAGGTCAAAGTTATCCAAGGCTATACAGCAAGTTCATGGCTAGCCTGAGCTACATGAGAACCCGTATTGAGAATAATAACAACAACAATAATAAATTTTAATGGAAATGATAATGCCCATGTCATAGGGTTACATTTTGCTGTGAACGTCCAGCATAAGGTAGAGTTTGTGGAAGTATGTTTTTAAACAGTTAATTGCTTGTCATGCATAGGTCTCATGTAGCCTCATCAGGTTCTGATTTTCACATGGAAGATACCTGGGCCTCTCCAGTTTGTAGCTTCTTGGACTTGGAATAGGTACAGATATATGGGATGTTTGCAGTTAACATCTGCTGGTGTGGCAGTCTCCCTGGCGGGGACTGGTGTGCTGTTGCTCCCCACTGGGGAATCTTGACTGTTTGTATCCATTCCTATCAGCACTGGGAAGTAATGAGCCTGTGATTAGAGGAAGTCGCCAGAGGACCAGTGAAGTGTGTGTCCAGGTGCAGAAAGAACATCAGGACTGTCATCGTCCTCATGAGCAGCCAAGGCACACCCATTGGTGACATTCAGAGAAACTGGACAAGCCGCCCCTTCCCTTCTTGAGTGGTGTATGGTTGTCAGGGCCATGTGGCCGAGGAGCTGCAGTGGTCAGGGAGAATGCTCAGCTCCATCCCAGCCTCGAAGGTAGAAAAGTCGGCTAAGTTCAGGAATCAGAAAGTGGTGGGGCAGCTCCCCCACACCCACCCTCCTTTCCTGCCTGAGTTCCACAAAGATGACTGTATGGGGGGGGTTATGTGTGCACATGTGTGTGGGATTGTAATGTGGAGGCCAGACTTCAACCCCAGGGTGTTTGTTTGCACCTGTGTGTGTGGGATTGTAATGTGGAGGCCAGACTTCAACCCCAGGTTTCATTTCTTGGTGTCCAGGTTAGTTTTATGTCAGCTTGACACAAGCTGCAGTCATCAGAGAGGAGGGAGCCTCAGTTGAGAAACGTGTCCAGAAGATGAGGCTGTACACAAGCAGGTGGGGCATTTTCTTAATTAGTGATTGGTGGGGGAGGGCCCAGCCCATTGTGAGTGGGGCCACCTCTGTGCTGGTGGTCCTGGGTAATAAGAAAGCAGGCTGAGCAAGCCATGGGGAACAAGCCAGTAAGCAGCACCCCTCCATGGCCTCTGCATCAGCCCCCGCTTCCAGGGTCCTACCCAGCTTGAGTTTCTGTCCTGACTTCCTTCAGTAATGAACAGTGCTGTGGAAGTGTAAACCAAATGAACCCTTTCCTCCCCAAGTTCCTTTGGTCATGGTGTTTCATCACAGAAACAGGAACCCTAACCAAGGCACTTGATTTTTTTTGTTTGTTTTTGTTTTGAGACAGGGTATCTCACTAGCCTGGAGCTTAACACCTCAGAGACTATCTGCCTGCCTCCTGCCTCCCCAACACTGGATTAAATGTATTTGCCTCATCCTCTCTCCCCCCTCCCCATTCTGGGGATGGAATGCACTCCTCATGTTTTACAGCAAGCGCTTTGCCAACTGAGCAATCTCCCTAGCCCACAGTGTCACTTTTAGATGAGATTGATGTGTGTGTGTGCGCGCGCGTGTGTGTGTGCGCGTGTGTGTGCGTGTGTGTGCGCGCGTGCGCGTGTGTGTGTGTGTGTGTGTGTGTGTATGTGTGTGTGTGTTCCTTGCTTAGCATAACCTGACATAAAGTAAGTGCTCAGTAAATGGCAGCTACTTGACATTGTTATCACCATTGCCATTAAAGAGTTGAGAGAAAACAGTGCAGGCAGAGTCCAGAGGTAACAGAAGACAGTGGGGAGCTCACCTTGGTCCAAGTAAAGATGACCTTGGGCGCGTTGTGGGTAACCTTAGCTGGAGTAGACTGACCCACCTGGGAGAGCCTTCCAGAGTGGGATAGTAAAGCAGGCTGTTCAGAGAGGAGTGTCTGGACAGACAGGGAGGCAGCCAGCAAGAGGGACAGAAGGCTGGGTTCTGTTGGCTGGAGTAGAGGAGCCAGGTTCTAGCCCAGAACTGATCTTCGAGCAAAAACTGTCCTAACCCTCTATGTCTTTCCAAAATCCCTAACCAAGAGGACCGGAAATGGAGCTCGAAGCCTGTAGCCTCTTGGCAGCGTGCCATTTGTCTCTCTGCTTTTCTCGGCGTCCTTTCCTTCTGTCAGGGACATCATTACTATGCTAATCTTCTGGCCATCATTTTAACACTGACCCCTGCTAACCTGCCTTTGCAATTGCAGGGACTGTGTTTGACTTCTCTAAAAGTAACCTTAAATTGTAGTCTTGTAAGAATTCCAAAGCTGTACCCTTCACTCCTTCATCTAATGAGGTTATGACCAAATGCTCATTATAATTGCTTTAGACTCCTTTTAATTTTCAAGCTTATTAATCATAAGAAGAGTTATTTAAAATTGCATAAATTAATCTTAGATTAAAAGCCCATCAAAGCCTGGAAACAATTAAGAATAAGTAGGATTTCCCTGGGGCAGCAAGTTTTATTTTAATATTGTAGTCAGGTGGATATCAGAACCTTGAAGTATGGTAGTGATTAATGTATGCAAAATTTAAATGAGATTTTTTTAAATGGCAAGTCTAAATCACTTATTGACCTAACTGTAGGCTTTAGCCGCATTGTCTGTCATATGTTGAAACTGTTTACTAATCAACATTTTAATTACCGTGTGTGCTGGCAGACCCTAGGACAAACAAAATCCAGCATTTCATATTGTTGCCGCCAAGTCTCTCACCCCCAAAATATCAAGAAGATGGAAAGATGGAGGGCTGAGGAGACCACTTAGCCCTCAGCACAGCAGGGGCTACCAGCAACCTTCCCACCTAACACAGTGCTAAGTGTCCTAAACACTCTATACAAGCAGTGTGTATTCTTTGGTCCCTAGGTCTTCTCCTTGTTTATGTTAAGGAGATAGATGTTTCCAGAAAGAAATCTGATTGTCCTTCAGCCAAAGTCAGAGCCCTGGCTTTGCCCAGCTTCCCTGTCCTCCATTGTCCATCACTGTCACTTCTGATGACCCAGGAGGTGCCTGGGAAGCTGCTGTGAGTTGGGAAGAATTCCTGTATGCTTTAAATATTGGGGCTCTGGTGAAGAGGAGGTCAGTAGGAGGGTCACCTAGAAGGAACTATGTCTTGTGGAGACTCGAGTTCCACTTCCCTGAAAAGGAACCTTGTGGCCAACTCACTGTTGATGTTTGTGAAAGTTCCATCATGGTCAGACAAACAGGGAAAGCGTCCAGCACAGGAGATGGGGAGGTTCCCAAGTACAGTTCCCAAAACTAGATTGTAAATTGTTGTTAATGCCTCACCGAGGACAAGAAGCCAGGCTCTTCTGTATCTCATCCCCAGAGCTGACCACCAGTGTATATCCTCAGGCTTGAATTCTTTTCATTCTTCTCTTTGCTCGTTGGCTGTGCATGTAGATCCTCCTACATCATCAAAAAGTCCTTGTTCTTAATGAATACTTGGTGTTCCATAACGGGGATGTGCTGTGTTTATTTAAGCAGAACTCTGTCCTAGAACTTGTTAGCTGTTACTGTATTTTTACTATTAAGACCATGACTCTCAGACTGACAAGATAACTAAGTGGGTAAAGGTGAATGTTGCCAAGCCAGACTACCTGAGTTCAGTCCCAGGGCCCCGCCTGGGATAAGCAGAGAGCCAACTCCAGCAGGTTCTCCTCCGTCCCCTGCACGGTGCCATGGCATATGCATACATACATCCAGTGCATTTAATTTCTAAAATAATTTATTTGTATTTTATGAACATTGATGCTTTACCTGCATATGTGTCCATGTGAGGGTGTTGGATCCCTGGAACAGAAGTTGTAGACAGTTGTGAGCTGGCATGTGGGTGCTGGGAATTGAACCCAGGTTCACTGGAAGAACAGCTAGTGCTCTTAACTGCTGAGCCATCTCTCCAGCCGTACTTTTAATTTTTAAGATGATTGCTTTACGTACATTTTTAAAACTGGATATATGTGAAATGGGTAAACTAAACTCAAAGGCTTCACTTTTTTTTTTTTTTTTTTTTTTGGTTTTTTTCGAGACAGGGTTTCTCTGTATTGTTTTTTGGACCATGTCCTGGAAATCGCTCGGTAGACTAGGCTGGTCTCGAACTCACAGAGACCCGCCTGCCTCTGCCTCCCGAGTGCTGAGATTAAAGGCGTGCGCCACCACCACCCGGCTAAAGGCTTCACTTTTAGAAATAAAGGGACTCAGCCCCTGCTTTAGCAGCCATGACAGGCTACAGAAAAGACACATAGGCCTCTGATACAAGGATGACCTCCTGAAGTCTAGGGCCAAAACTGAACACAAAGAAACTCCAGAACCACCACCCTCCCCCCAGATACTTGGTTCCTGTTTCTTTTGGCCACAAAAGAAACTCCAGGGGAGATCAAAACCTCCCCTATAATCTCCAGGATATAGTTCTGAAAACTACTGGTGTCTATGTACAACAGGCCACCTGCAAGTAACAAGACAATGCCATAGAAACCACAGAATGTTCCCTCTTAGCACTGACCAATGAGAATAATTGGTACACAGGTATTCCATGCCAAAATATGACTTTGAGAAATGCTCCTAATTGTTCCCAAATATCAACCAATCAGAAACCAACCGGTACCTGCTGATGTAATCCTGTAACTTTTGTCTTTAAAACTAGCAGTAGACAGGGAACTTCACTCCCTTTGGAGGCTGCTGTGACAGCTAGCTAGATGGGGCCCCTGTCATGGGTAGATGAACAATTAAAACCTTGCTTTTGCAGTTTGGTGTATCTGTCTTCCTGGTGGTCTCTGGGGACTTTGCAACTTGGGCACAACAATATGAAGCCAGTTTCCTTACCTCATCTGAGATAAATTATAGCCCATGTCTGCCTTCTGATCAGTGGTAAAATGTCTATTGTTTGACTGGCATTTCTTTTATTAAGTTGAGAAATGAGCAGTTTTTCTTGTGTTTGTTGGCCAGCTGTTTTTTGTTGTTGTTTATTTTGGTTTTTTCATTATTTGCCATTTCTCTGCTTGGATGTGTTGCCATTTTTCACATTTCTGAGCCTGACTTCCCAGACTGGAAAATGAGAGTATGGACATGTGGCTGCCGAGGCACCTTCCCACCCCTGCAAGATCTGTGTCCCCTTGAGGCAGTTTTCCCACTACCAGAGGTGTTCTCTGCTCTGGACCTTGCTGAGCCAGCACTGAGGCTGTGTAGCCACTAGCTGGGGTACAGTAGTAGCTGGGATACACAGCAACACAGTCATTTTCTTCTCTCTTTGTTCGGTGTGTAGCTTCCTTTTTTCAAAAGCAGGCTTTGAAATTGCAAGGCAGAGCTAGGACTGAACTTGCTTTAAAGCTGTCTGTAGATATCAGGAATATTTATTTTCTCTATTTGTTTTAAGCCTGGAAAGACTGTGTGGTTTTCTCAACACTGTCCTGATGGAGCCCTGACCAGCAACCGTGCAATGCCCCTAGCCCTAATGTGCCATTAATGATAGGTTAATGTACAGTATAATGTTTTTGGGACTATGGGTTCATTACACTTCTGAGTGTGAGGTCTTTCCACAGAGCGCCCAAGGTCCCATTGCATTATATCATGCAATAAAAATACCCTTTTCATATCACACACTAATAAACTGTATTTGAAATGCTGTCTGAGGGCACTGCAGTCTTGTCTGTAGGCTGTTGGTAAGTGCAACAGTTGGATTCCTTGTTTCTATTTTGTGCTTTTCTCACATGGGCAGCTGAGCCCAGGAGAAGTCAGCTTGGCCTTGTTTGACATGAAAACAAGTTGGTTCTTTAGGGCTGAGACTCCAGGGGCAGGTCTGTGCCTCTAAGTGACGAGGGGCCTTCTTACTTAGAAAGCAGAGTCCCAGACCCCACAACCTGTGTGCCTCTGCAAGGTCAGCAGGTCATGTCAAAACCTGGTCTAGTGTCTACCACACTTAGCATGGGTGTTGGGTGTAGTACCTTTCCTTGAAGAAGACTGCTAAGTGCCTCTTGACGTCACAACCTCAGGCTTGGCCTTGGACAGCTGGCACTGACTTTCCCACCATCTCCCTGTGACATGGGTGTGGGACTGTTCCTGTACTTTATAGGCGACAGTGTTCACAGAACAAAGGCCTGGGACCCACAGCTGGCTTGTTCCTGGCCGATATAGCCCCTCTTTAGTGAGCACACACACAGCCCTCTCCAGATCATTGGCTGTCATCAGAAATGATTTGGAAGCTTGGGCTCTTTAGAGGAGGACGTCTTCCTCCAGTGAACAGAACAGCCTCGGAATCAAAGATGGGGCAGAGGCAGGGATCAGATGACTTCATGGCACCTGCAGCACCTATGTTAATGTTTCTCTAGGGCAGATGTGGCATCTGTGACTTTGGTGGGCAGGGGAGTTCTTTCTACAGGTTGTTATCAAGCAGGAGTGGTGGGGAGCCGAGAAGCTGAGGTTAGGCACCAGCCAATGAGATTTGAGCATCACCATCACCAGGATGATGCAGATGCAGGAGCTCTGCCTGTAAAAGAAGTTAGCATTCATTCATTCATTTTGTCTTTGTCTGTTATTAGCTACATAATTCAGGAGCTCCTTATGTATCCCAAACTGACCTCAAACTCATTCTTCCTCTCTCTTCAAGTGCTGAACCATGCCTGGTCGATAGAACTTTCTGATGGGGTCTTTTATGATAACATGACCTGATGTAAGTCATGTGATGTTGCTACATTAGAACAAAAGGCACAGATTTGGAGCCTTCTCCACTTCAAATCCCACACCCACCTTGGCCAAATCAATTAGCAAGCCTGAGCCTAGTTTTCTAACAAACAAATGAAACAGAATAGTAGCAGTGCTGTTAGCTGGGTAGCTGTGAGAATGAACTTGACTACATTTTGTGGAATGAACACTTGCCCAGAAGCCACTGCCTGTAAACATTCTCTACAAAGCATGCTTAGGCCATGTCATCACGGGAATAGCTGCCCCAAGAACAAAGGCCATGAAGGCAGAAAGGGCCACTAATCTGGGACTGGCAAGGTGACTCTGTGGGTAAAAGCACTTGACCCCAAGCCTGGTGACCTGAGTTCAGTCTCTGGAACATTCACGGTAGACAGAGAAAGCTGACTCTTGCAAGTTGGCCTCTGATATCCACATATATGGCATAGCATGTGTACACACATGCTCACACACACACAATAAATGAATGACTAAATAAGTAAATAACTGTAATTAAAAATTCCAGCACTCTGGAGGCAAAGGCAGAGACAGGGTCTGTGCTCACCTGTGTGGGGAGGGGGTGGTGGGGACTTGTGCATCCTTCTATATTCCAGAACTCTGGGAAAGGAGGGTAAGAGCAGAGGGACTGTGCTGAAGGGCTGACTTGTCTGGGAAGCAAAGATGATGATGTGAGGATGAAGAAGCTGAGACCCTCCCACAAACCTACACTCTCACACTCCTCACACAAACCTTCTACACCTCACACACCCTCACACACCCTCACACACACCCTCACACGCCCTCACACGCCCTCACACAAGCCTTCTACACCCTCACACGCCCTCACAGGCCCTCACACACCCTCACACGCCCTCACACGCCCTCACACACTCTCACACGCCCTCACACCACACAAGCCTTTTATACCCTCACACACCTCACACAAAGCCTATGCCCTGAAACAGCTGCTGGCAAAGTCCCCTTAACATTTTGAGAAGAGTACCTGGATTTCAACGAGAATTTTGTTTTCTTTTAAGGGGCATGAAGATGGGCCTTTGTTTTCAGATGTGGCGCCTTTCAAACGCTTAGGTGGCCCTCTCAGGGGTTAAATCTGTCTTTGGGGCTACAAGGACTTGAAAAATGCTACCCTGTATCAAGAAAACCAGAAGTGACAAGTTCATTTAAAAAGCCTGGTTTGTCATTGTTTATCTAATTTTCACAGTTGACACAGAAAATTAAAGCAGCTGACACTCACTCTGGAAGCTCTCTGGCTCCTTTCCCTGGCCCTCTCTACCTGACCTTGCCACCACAAAATGCTCCAAAGCCAAAACATAAAACTTCCCACTGAGATTCTGAGCTGCTCTGCAATGGTTCCAGGATTATGTCAGAGGTGTCATCCCTAATGTTATTAAAAAACAAGATGAGGTTATATATCTACTCTGGGAGATGTTTCTTTCTCTTTCCCTCCACCTTGAGCATAAATCTTAGAGGTAACCAAACTCCAGAGGAGGCCAAGAGCAACCTGGGCCCTAAGTGCCCCATATGTCTTTATTGAATTTATAGGATGGCAAGTCTCTATGCACCTGTGACATCACACATTTCTTCCTAGAGAATGTTCCAGAAAGGCCATGGGCAAAGTGATATCTTTTGGTGTGTTTAATATTGGTGTTCCAACACTCATGGTGTCTACTTCAGTGTCGCTAGTGAATGAACTGTTCCACCCCAGGAAACTACCCAGATAACTAAAGCAATCCCATGTAAGTTCAGGGAGGGAGAGGGAGAGAGACAGAGACAGACAGACAGAGAGACAGAGAGACAGAGAGACAGAGAGAGAGAGAGAGAGAGAGAGAGAGAGAGAGAGAGAGAGAGAGAGAGAGAGAAGGAGGGGGGAGAGAGAGACTGAGACAGAGATGGGGAATGAAAAACTACATTTTTAAAATTTTTAAATGTAGGGGCTGGAGAGATGGCTCAGCAGTTGAATTCAGCAGATGACCCAGGTTGAATTCTCAGCACCCACATGGCAGCTCACAACTGTCTATAACTCCACTTCCAGGGGATCCAACACCCTCACACAGAAACACATGCAGGCAAGACACCAGTGCACAAAAAATAAAAACAAATCTTTAAAACTATTTCTTAGATGTATCACACACTCCTCTTTAAGGACTGCGTGTCTACACTTCTGGAGTTGCCTTCTTTTATTCTTTAACTCCTTTACATAGGTGCTTGCCGTTGAGCCCTGCAGGGTTCTCTGTTACCTCAGAGGACCGTATGTCCATGGCTGGTTGACCCAGACCAGTGTTTTGGTTTCATCCTCACTGTGCAGTGTGCTAACAGGTACTGCAGGGCTCTGGCCCTGCTCTTCCCTCTGAGCCACCCTTCCTGTGTCCTTTTGTATTTGACATGTCTTTGTATTTGAGACTGAAGAAGGAGAGGCTGTGCTTGTGACAGGTAAGCCTCCGGGGTCTGTGGAGGTGGCAGAGAGGATAAAGTGCTGTGACATGAGCTTGAGGACCTGGGCTCAGATCCCAGCACCCACTCAAAAGCTGTCCCAGCATGAGGGAGGCAGAGGCAGGTGGATCTCTGTGAGTTCAGGGTCAGCTGGTCTTCAGAGTGAGTTCCAGGACAGCCAGGGCCACAGAGAGAAACCCTGTTTTGAAAAACCACCTCCCCACCCCACCCCCTAAAAAATAAAAAAGCTGGGCATCACGGCCTGTGCATCAGTAATCCCTGCACAGGGGAAGCAGAGATGACTGGATCCCTGGGGCTCACTGTCAGCCTTCTAGCCAAATGCATGAGCTCCTGCTGCAGTGAGAACCCTGTCCCAAAAATAAGATGAACAAGATGTCTGTGTGCGTGCGCACAGGCACACACACACACACACACACACACACACACCAAAAATAAAAATAAGTCTTCAAGCAAAGATAATTGGCTTGATTAATGCCTTGAGGAACTTGATACAAATCAAAGGTTTAAATTTTAGTCTAACTTCCAGATTCGTAGTCTAAGGTGAGGTATTAAATTAAATGACAGTGGCTGTAGACTGCACAGCAGCTATAGATCTGGAAGCAAAAGCTGTCTCACTTAATAAAATTAAGCAAAACAAATTGTGAGAGGTAGTATGATCCTTTGCTCTTAAGTTAGTAATGAGGGTGGATGTCAAATTGTTGAGGTGTTGTTATTTTCTGAGGGTACCAAATAGCCATATGCTAAAGAGGGCTGGGGCTTTGTAGCTCAGTGGGCAGAATGCCTGCCCAGCATTCATGAGCCCTGAATTCCACCCCCAGTATAAATAAAGCTGAGCACAGGTTACATGTCCATCATCCAAGCAGAAGGGAAGTAGAGACAGAGGATCAGAAGTTCAGGGGTATCCTTGTCAATGTAGTAAGTATAGAGGCCAGCTGGGCTACATGAAACCTCTCTAAAATGAGAGAAGGAAGAGAATGAACATGCCAAATAAAAAGCCCCAGGGCTCTGAAGCCCAAGCATAGCTCAGCCCTGGCACCTTCACAAGGAACTTGGCTGAATTCAAGTCTCTTGGAAAAGCAGAGTGAGGTGCTTATATGCTTATAACTAAGTCGCCCCTTTGCCTTCCTTAACAGTGAAGCAGGCACACTGAAAGCAGTCCTGGTAACCAGATAAAGTGTACCCGCTCCATCATTCATCCCATTCATGACCAGCTACACTGTCTCAGAACACACAGGTCACCCACTCACAGCCACAGAAGCACATGGGCTTCTTCAGTGTTACCTTACAAACCACTGTGAATCAGTAACAGAATAGCTAAGTACCACAAGTTCCCTTACAAACCATTGTGAATCAGTAACAGAATAGCTAAGTACTACAAGTTCCTTGTGTTGTAGTTTAGAAAATACTGCTCAAGGCTTGATGATTTTTATTTGCCGCTGGGCCATAAAATAATCTGAACTTTCAACCTGTTTGCTTCTTTTCTCCTAGACAGACATTTTTTTATGGAAAGGGAAGTACAGTTTTGAATGGAAAATAAAACTGATTCTTTTCATTTCTTTCTTTAATACAGGGTCTCACTATATAGCCCTGACTGTAGTGGAACTCATTGTGTAGACCAGGCTGGCCTCAAACTCACAGAGATTCACCTGCCTGTGCCTCCCCAGTACAGTGGGTTTTTTGGCATGCGCCACCACGCCCAAAAACTGATCATTCTCAATCCTGTCTGTTAAATGCAAGGTCTGAGTTGGGCATTTCTTGTTCTTTTGTGAAGATTTAGTTTTGCTGTTGTTAGTTATGTTCATGTCAAGGAGTGAGGCATTTCCACCTGAGTGCAGGTGCCCAAGAAAGCAGAGGAGTTGGAGGTGAAGGTACAGGCAGCTGTGAGCCCACCTGACAGGGTTTCTGAGAACCAAACGGGGGTTTCCTGCAAGCGCAGCCAGTGCTCTTAACCCTTGAGCTGTCTCCTCCTCAGTCCGTTACTCTCTTTGTAATATTGCAAAGGGGCTGCTCCACCCTGATTCCCATACGCACAGCCCCTGTGTGAGCCCCCAGAGTCTGCAGCACCAGAGAGTGACAGTAGAAGGACAATTGAAAATTGTCCACTTTTATTTCAGTCTTTGTGGCCAGTTTACAGTTTACCTCTTCTCCTGTTAAGAAATCTGAAAGGCTGTTAGTGAGGTGGGTTTTAAGCAGATAGCATCCCCTTAATTGGACATTTCTAAAAATAAGACAAGACAGTGGTTTTTGAAGTGCTTTGAAAAGTTCAGAGTGTGCTTCTGGGGCTGGAAACCCATGACCAGCTCTGGGAGGTGTTTCCATCAGTGCAAATGGGCACCTTGCCCACCATCTCCATCCTCAACTTATGCGCACATCTTTGCCTCGTAGTCATATCGATGTATCTCTCCTTCCCTCCCTCCCTCTCTCTCTCTCTCTCTCTCTCTCTCACTACTTCCCTTCCCTTTCATCTTTGCTTTCTCCCATTTTTTCTGTATGACATTAGGCAAAGGGGTACTGAGTCAGGGATTGGCTGTGTAGCCCATGCTGGTGGCTCTCCCATTCCCGCCCCTGCCTCCTGTACATTGAGGTGAGCACCACCCTCCTCCCCACCCCCATCCCAGTCAAAATGTCCTTTAGACATGGTCTGCAATTGTTATTCCCCTTGAGCAGGCTTTGTGGCTCTGCCCTGATATTTATTTGTGTGTCTCTATGAATTTCTCAGCTTCTTTGCTAGTGTTTTTGGAAAGCTAGTGTTTTATCACAGTGCCCATTTTTCTGTCTTCCCTGTCTCATTCTTACCTTCAACATTATCTTGCTTCCCAGGATTTCCTTTTTAATCTTTCATAATCTTTTGGGCACTTAAGTATTGTTTTAGCTGTATCACGCAAACATATGTGTGAAGTATTTTCATTGTCAGTCAGCTCTTGAGGTCTCTTGAGGGATCCTGGGGATGTCATAATGATAGGACCTCAAGCTGGGAAATGTCTTACCGGCGCGCTCCACCTCCACCTGCTCATCGTCATCCGTGTGAACTGCAGACTGAGCCTCAAGCAGTTGGGGTAGGCCCTGTTTGCTTTGGTTTGGTTTGGTTTTGTGGTACTAGAGGACCTTGCACATAGTAGGCAAATGCTTTCCCACTAATCCTAGCCCACACCATTCCATTTTTAAGTACATGTTCCAAAAATCAGAAATACTCCAAAACTCAGAAGTTTTTAAGCACAGGTGTGACACCACAGTGGGAAACTACACATGGCAGGTCATATTACAAAACATAGGCATGACTGCCATGCCTGCCTAGTGAATGATCTGTCCATTCGTTTAGAAATTACATTCTAGCTGGGCATTTGTGGCACATGACTTTAATCTCAGCACTCGGAAGGCAGAGGCAAGCAGATTTCTGTGAGTTCAGGGCCAGCCTGGTCTACAAAGCGAGTTCCAGGGCAGCCAGGGCTACACAGAGAAACCCGGTCTCCACAAAAAGTGGGGGAGAGGAAAGAATTATGTTCTAATTCTAGTATCTAGTTGATCACCTACATTTTTAGCCTAAGTTAGCAAAGCTTAACCACTAAATGCACCACAATCCTCAGTGTTTGCACCTATGTGGGGGAATTTTCTGTCCCACCAGCTAGCTCCCAAATAACCACACAGAGACTTATTATTGATTATAAATGCTCATCCAACAGCTTAGGCTTGTTACTAACTAGCTCTTACAACTTAAATTAACCCATATTTTTAATCTATTTCCTACCACATGTCTGGGTACCTCCCCTCAGTACAGCATGCTCAGCTTGCCTCTCCTGGGTCTCCTGGTGACTCCGCCCGTCTTCATCCCTGCACTCTCTCCCTGTCTGCAAGTTCCACCTAACCTCTCCCTGCCTAAGATTGGCCACTTAGCTCTTCATTAAACCAATGGGAGCAACACATCTTCACAGTGTACAAAAAGATTATTCCACAACACACCTGTCTCTTTTTGAGTTGGGGTGTGTGTGTGTGTGTGTGTGTGTGTGTGTGTGTGTGTGTGTGTGTGTCCATGTTCCGGTGTGTGCAGATGTGGGATGTGGAATCCAGAGAACAGCCTCAGGTGTCATCCTCAGGAGTCATCCTCCTTATGTTTTGAGACAGAGCCTCTCAGTAGCCTCAAATTCCAGGGATCTACCTGCTTGTCTCTGCTCAACCCACCTACAACCATCCCCTCTGCTCTAGTACAAGGCCCACTGTGCCTGGCATTTTTACATTGTTTCTGGGAATCACACTCAGGTCCTCATGCTTGTGAGGCAAGCGGTGTTACTGGTAAGATATCTGTGGCCCTCTTAACTTGAATTTTAGGTAGGTAATTTCAGCTGTGCTACAAGAAGCAGGGGCCAAGAGAGCATTTCCCACTCATAAAAAATAAGTCAGAGGTGTGTGTGGATGTGTGTGCTGGTGCAGGTAGGTGTGTATATGTGTGATGCTGGTTATTTAACCTAGGGCCTTGTTTGCCAGGCAAACACTCTACTGGGGCACTGTATTCCCAGCCTTCATTTAACTTGAGGTGGAACCTCACCAAGTTAACCAGGCTTGCCAAAAACTCAAAACTCACTCTGTAACCCAGACAAGCTTTGAAATTGTGATCCTCCTGCCTCAGCCTCCCAAATAGCTGGGGTTGTTAGGCCTGTGCTGCCAGACCTGGCTCTAACATAGGCAGCTCACAAACCCCTGTGACTCCATCTCCAGGGGATCAGACACCCTCTCCTGGACTCCACAGGCACCTGCAGACATGATGCCCACACACCCACACATAGACATACACGTGTGCACATACTTTAAATTAATTTTAAAGGAATAGCCAGAAAGTTTTATTTCAAGACTTAGCCACTGACAGTATGCACCAAGTGTTTACATAATCCCTTGTGGTAAACACAGAGTGCAGACAGAGGTGTGTTGAGAGAATCGATGCAATGGGGAAACAAATATTTTTATTAACAGGAGAAAGCACACACAAGCTGGGAAAATCAGAAGCGTGGCAGGCTTCCAAGAGAAAGTGCTTTTGCTTTTGCTTTCCTTTTATCCTTACCTGTGTCCATACTCCTGTCCAAGGCCCTTTGGGCGTGGACAATATTGTGGACTCACCCCTACAGAGGTACTCAGGGCTTTAGAGCTGATGCTGTGAGACAGTCAGCCTTGGCCGCCCCCCCCCCACCTCACTGTCACCTGGCTGGTCATGTGCCTAGGCTCTGATGATGTGCTCACATGATTTTATACGTGGGTACAGTCAAAGTGGGAAGTCACACCCTGAGTGTTTGCAGATAGCCAGTGCACCACACAGCCCACACATCTGAAGTCAGCAGATGATTTTGCCCCTAAGACCTGCAAACAAACAACATCATGATGCACGGTGTTCATTGTGGTCCTTTGAATTGCACAAGGCTGAGCACATGTTTTTATTAGTTGAGTTTTTAAAACATAAAGTATCCTTTAACAGAATTAGAATGAGACATCTCTAGAAGCCAGCCTGCAGCACAGCCTGTGGCCCCACAGCTCAGAGTCACAGGCTGGAATCCTCCAGGAAGATGCCCAAGGTCTACCAACAAGCCTCACAGGCCTCATGAGGGCAAGTCAGGAACCCTCTCCAGGCACCCTGACTGCCTTTTATAGGTGCCTGCCTGGCCGCTGGGCAGCCCTGTCTGTCAGGCTTCCAGCAGCTTGTTGGACTCTGCTAATCTGGAGAATGACTAAGAGGCCTAGGCTGGGTCCTGGCTGTCCTGGCCCACCTAGTGTCCCTGGCGGAAAGATGAAATCTGGATCCACCTCAGCTGAACACAAGTTTCTAAGCGGGACGTAGCCAGCCAGCTTTGTTGGGGTTCTTTGTGGCTAGCGCTGCCGCTGCCCTGCCAGAGCTGTGGATCAGACTGGAGTTAGGACCTGGTGCTCAGCAGACAAGGACACCGTAGGAAGAGTTAGCTGCAAGCGTGTGTTCTGGGGAGAGCCAGACAAGGTCCACAGAGGGAGCTTGTGGCTGTTGGTAGCCGGGGTTTCCGATGGTTCCTCTGCCCTGGCCTCCAAGTCTGAGAGCCAGAGAAGCTGACATCAGCAGGCAGATGACGTCAGTCCCCCTGCTCTGAGGCCAGGCTTTCCTGCAGGCAGGCTCCATGCCTTCCACCCCAGCCCACACTAAAGACAAAGCAGGATGTGATCCAAGGGTTGGACTCTGGAGACAGTGAGAAGAAAGGTTTAGCTCTGTGACCTTAGGTGCATTAGTCTTCTATGTCTTGTATCCTCATCTGTAAAATGGGAATGTTAATATACAGTGTAGTTACTGAATAAATAGTAAATGTTTGGCAGTGCCTGGCACACAGATCTCAGTAAGGAGAATATAACTAGGCTTTTACCCACACTAATGTCAGTGTGTCAATGCCTGAAATGTACAGTACTCTTTAAACAAAAAGGATAAAACTGACTGTGCCCTACCTCAGAGAGTACCAGAAGGCAGGCAAGCAACATGGATAGAATGCCCGAGTCTTAAATCGCCCTGCTCTCTCCTTGCCCTGCTCCAGTTTCTGAAGCCTTAGTAGTAGAAGAGTTCTGTAACAGCTTTCTCTTGGGCCACAAACCAGCTCCCAAATCATGACACAGAGACTTAATATTTGCTGTGAATGCTTGGCTTTATCTTAGGCTCATTTCTGGCTAGCTTTTTTTCTTTGACTTTAATTATCCTGTTTTTTTCTCTTCATCTATGTTTTACCTCTGGGCTTTTTACCTTTCATTCTGTGTCCTACTGGCGCCTGCCTAGCTGGTGGCTGCCTGGCTGGTGTTTGCCTAACTGGTGGCTGCCTGGCTGGCTGGCCCCAGGCATCCCCCTCTCTTTCTCCCTCATTTTCTCCTCTCTTCTCTCCTTCTCTAGAGCCTAGATTCCTCCTCCTACTTATTCTCTCTGCCTGCCAGCCCTACCTATCTATCCTCTGCCTAGCTATTGGCCATTCAGTGTTTTATTAGACCAATTGGGTGCCTTAGGCAGGCATAGCAACACATCCTTACATAATTAAACAAATGCAGTATAAATAAATGTGATATATTTTTACATTGTTAAACAAATGCAGCATAAATAAATATAACACATCTTTACTAAACAAATGCAGCATAAACAATTGTAACACGTCTTTACATACTTAAACAAATGCAACATAAACAGATGTAACACATCTTTACATAAACAAATGTAACACATCTTTGCCTAGTTAATGTAACATTCCACAACAGAGTTCAAGTTAACTATGTACAAATGCAGAATTGCCAATGCCTATACACAGTGAGGTCTTGGTGAGTAAGGGTGGATACAGGTTGCAAACACACACATATCACTTTCCTATACCACAAGCATGTGTGGAGTCCTGTTGCAAATCATATATCATACCCGGCTCTGTAGTCCAGGCACAGGTTCAATTCAAATATATGGTGTTCCTTAGCAACATTACACAGGGAGGGGAGTGGGTACCCCAAAAGGTAAATTCTTATATGGCAGGAAACTCAGAGCCCAACTAATAGCAGACAGGGGGTTTTCACTGAGCAATAGACTTGGAATCCAGAGACTGGGTCTCAGGTAGCACTTACCATCATGACAGGCAGGCTTGGAGCCCCTACCCTACCATACAACAGCTACACCTGTGCCTTTCTGAGGCTCCGCAGGGCCTGCTGTCTCTCCTGCAGGAAAGTTCCCATTGCAGTAGACCAAGTGAGCAGGAAGCAGGGTGTCAGCTGAGAGCTGGGTCATCAGAGACCAGGAGCAGGCTGGGGGTGGGGGTCAGACAATCCAGCTCTTCCTGCTCCTCTTTGGAGGGTGTCTGTAGCGGGTGATGCTAACCATCTCTGGTTGTTGGCTCATCTTGCTCGCTCCACTGCCCTGCTTTTGGACACATCCTGCCTCTTCAAACCCTGATCTTCTGCCTTTATTACATCTTTATCCTCTGTGACGAAGTACACGTTGCAGAGACTTAAGCCCCTGCCAGTTCGGTTGTTGCATTTGGCCCTGAGAGAACAGGAAATAAGAGCTCCTACTGCCCGGTAAGGAAGCCAGCAAGATGTTGCACAGCTCCTGCCAGGCTCTGCAAACATGTGTCTCTCCTACAGTTCACCCCCTTATCTGCCTTTCAGCTGCATGCCTGAAAGCAATCAGCGTCCACTGCAGACAAAACCTGTTGTCAAGGTCTCTTTCTTGTGATGTAAGCGCCAAGGGGAGGGCACGCCTCATCAGTGGTACACAGTGATGGGAGTCAACTCCCAGGCCGGGTCAAGGAAGGGCACAGAACCAGGAGGCCAGCAACTTGCTGGTCCCTCTACTTCCCAATTCTCTCTCCCAGGGCAGCCAGGCAAGGCTGCCCGCCATGCAGCTATCAGCGGTTGCTGGACTGAGGAGGAATGCCTCCGCTCCCTCCTGCAGTTCCACTCTGCCTGTTCTCAGACAGATGATAACCGCGATGGAGCATATGGCCCCAAAGTCACCCGGCATTCTGGGAAAGTGACACTGTGTTACCCTGGGCTTGGGGGGAGGGGCCCATCCTCCTGAGCACAGCTTCTGTCTTTGTTCTTCAGAAGGGTACAAGGTCGCCTCTCCCAAGTCCAGAAAAGAACATGCATGGGAATTCAAGAAGGGTGTTCTCTATCTAGGCAGCCATTGTAAAAGCAGGCAGAGGCTGGGCACATTTGAGCAGAAAAGCATATGGAAGCCAAAATGGAGTGCCTCTCATGTCACCCCCACACAGGCCTGTGTCACCCACAATTCCCCACCAGCCTGGCTACATTTCCCCTTTCTTGGGGTCCTATGCTCTTGTCTGAAACCCACACAGTATGCCATGAGGAATAATAGGGTACCCAGCTACGTTTTAGGCATAGCCCTGTGCCCTCAACTGGACACAAGCTCCAAAGACCGTTTTGGTGTTTTTTTTTTTCCACAAACAGCCAGGCTGGAAAGTGTTCCTTCCTTCCCATCCCTCAAGCTCCACCTGGTCCTCTGCAGATCCTGGTAGATGCTGGGTCCAGGACTCAGTAGACCCAGCCCCATAGCTATGGGGCAGAAGATGTATTGAGGTTGTCACTGGCACTGAGATATCTAGCATGTTCCCAGGTCCCAGGTACACTGGGAAAGTAGATCAAAGTCTTGTGAACCAAAAGAGACAGTCTGAGAGAGCCTCAGAAAAGCCAGGGTGTAAGAAAGAGGCAGCTGGAGGGGGAGGGAAGCAGGAACTTGGGGGTGAGCATCAGGGTCCCTCATCTCCCTGTCACTCTCCGTAACTCCCCAGGGCCTGTTTTCCATGGAGGCTACAAAGTTTCTGCTGAAAATCTTTGATCAAGGAAGCTACTTGGTGAAGGGAATAGTGCTTTCCAATCTGGTTCCCACAGTGGCTCTGACAGCCCTGTGGCTTGTTCCT
Source organism: Mesocricetus auratus (assembly GCF_017639785.1). Taxonomy (NCBI): domain Eukaryota; kingdom Metazoa; phylum Chordata; class Mammalia; order Rodentia; family Cricetidae; genus Mesocricetus; species Mesocricetus auratus. Next base: position 3,203,547 of record NW_024429267.1, on the reverse strand, counting down.
GATTGCTTCGGGCCCTCCCTGGAAGCCCCCAGACACCCTGAGATTGGGGATGTCAATCTTAGTGTATCAGGACAGAGGGGAGGATGCTGGCTAAATATAACCTGACCTGGCTGTGGGCTTAAGTAGGTTAGAACAGGAGATGGACCACATGGAAACAAAGCTGGGCCCTCCAAAGTGCGGCCCTCTGCGCTGAACCACCACACCCCTCAGCACTCCTCTGCCGGCCACCTTCTCCTGGAGGCCACCTCCTCCTGGAGCATGGTATCTGTGCTGCAGACTGAGTCACTCACAGGGGGCCAGGAGACAAAGGCGGAAACTAACAGGGATTGACAACGCCTCTGACAACACGATCCTTTGCTCTCTGGGCAGCAACTGGACCAGAAAGCTGGCCGCCTAGGGACCAGGCCTTGGCCTAGTGGCTATGGCATGGAACTGAGCTGGGAAAGGAGCAGGCAGAGCGTGGAGTTAAGACAAGCTGTACCTTTAAGCTTCCTAGGGAAGGTCTCAGATGCTTCCTGGCTTCCTCTGCATAGATCAGAGGACAGCTTTCCAGACTCAGTTCTCCACCAACCCCATGTGGGTCCCCAGAGATCAAAGGGTCATCCAGGCTGCTTTCAAGTACTGTTACCTGCTGAGACATCTCAAGACTCTAGCCTGCCTTCTTACCATGTAGAGTTACAGAAAAAAAGAAATCAAGTCCAGGCTAGAACACACCTTGGAATGCAAACTGAGATGCCTAGCTGTTTTTTTTTTGTCTGCCTTTTTAAAACAAGGTCTTAAGTAGCTCAGGCTAGCTGTGGATGATCTTCAACCTCTGATCTCTTACCTCTGCCTCTCCAATTCTGGGATATACCAGCATACCTGGTTTATATGATGCTGGAGACCAAACCCAGGGTTTTGCAAATACTCTACCAACTGTCTCAGCACCTGGCACCTAGCTTGGGGACTGCTGTCACACCTACTGTTCTTCCCCACAGGGTCATCCGTTCATCGTGCAGTTCAATGATGGAAACTCCACCGTGGTGTCCATGTGGGTATGCAGAACACTAGAGGAGAGGCGGAGCCAGCAGGGGCCCCCATGAGACCTCAGCATGACACTGACTACCCAGGACCAAGGACCCAACAGTCTGACCCCTCTCTATCTGCTGCCTGATTGGGAAGAGCTGCACTGGGCCCAACCTTCTGCTTTCACCTCCTACCCTACCTAGGGAGCCCTCAAGAGAGCCAGCCTCTGCTGAACCCTGAACCCCTGGGGGTGGGGGTTGGCAATGAATGTGGCAGGTGGAGATGGTGCAGAGAGGGTGGGGGAGGGGATGGGGTTTTAAGGATAGCACCTCCTCCTGCCTCACCCACTATGTTTCCCTACTGTTCATTGTAAAGGGTGAGGCCCTATCGGCAGCACTGGTGGGAGTAAAAGTGTTATTGTTTTGGACCAGGTTTGTTTTGACAAGTCTGTCATACACATCCCCATTTGTTAGGGACACCTGCAAGATCCTGTGCATTTCCTGTAGCTCAGTGTTGAGACCCATGCCCCAGCTCAGCTGTCACATGAGAAACCAGGGTTCAGAGGTACCTGCACCAAGTCCCACAGCAAGGTGTACTGACGTCAGGTCCAGACCGCAAGCCTCGGGTCATGGTGTAGTCCTCTCCCGGTCTGCAGCTGGCTACAGGTCCAGCAACAAACCAGCACCAACACTGGTATAGCCAGGAGCATCTGAGAAAGAAACTGGACACCAAGAGTAAGGTGCAGGAATTCAAAACCCTTCCTCATACCAGCTACCAGCCCCTCTGCCCCCAGCCCCCCTCACCGCCTGTGACCCAGGCCACTTGAGGTAATCTGCAGTCACCTGGAGGAAATGTGGCTGTCCCTCTTTTGCAGCAGATGGAGGGAAGCACTGAGAAGCCAGTTGGCACCTGGTCTAAGAGACACACCCACGCCCCACCCCTACCTCCCTACCCGCCCCCCCCCATGCCCAACCGCAAACTCCAGTCCCCATCCATGGCCTTCTGTGCACTGCTGTATCATTTCAGTGACAGTGCCTTCCCAATGCCCAAGGAAGTGTGCTGGGGGACCTAGGTTTAGCTGTCTACTCTCTTACTCCCCTTTCCTCTATTCCATCCATGTTTGAGGACTTTTCTCTCCTTTTGGGTAGCACCTGGGACGGAGCCCAGGCCCATGGACATGCTCAGCATACCTCTTGCCTAACCACTACAGCAGCGTCCCCCAGGCTCCCATCCCACCTCCACTGAAGGCAGCCCTCCCCAAGGCCGCTAGGGAAACCTGTTAGGATGCCATGAGGAGTTGATCCTGACTTTCAAAACTTCCCAGGCCACTCAGAGCAAGCCAAAGGGTAGGCCTGTGCCTGCAGCCTTCAGGAGATAGAGTCAGGAGGATCAGGAATTCACAGTCCTTCTCTGTTAAAAATCAGCCTAGACTACATGAGACTATGTCTCAAAAAAAAGGGGGGGGGGAGATGGCTCAGCGAATAAAGTGCTTGCCTCCCAGCATGAGGACCAGAGTATGGACCCCCAGAACCCATATAAAAACAAGGTAGGTGTGGCAGCCTGCCTGTAATCCCAGGCCTCAGGGGACAGGATCCCCTGGGCAAGACTGGCCTAATCGGTGGACTCCACAATCATCAAGAGATCCTGCCTTGGTAAATAAAGTGAATTGCTATAGGAGAAGATACCTGATGCCAACTTCTGACCTCCAAATGCATATGCACACACAGGCATGCACACCTACATACACATTTACCCACATACATGTCAACAAGCATGTGTGTATACACACCACAGGTACATACACAGGATAAGGGAGAGGGGAAGGGAGGACAAGCCACAGATCCACACATGCCTATATGACCCTGTGACATTATCACCAACGCCAACTCCTGTTGCCTCCAGTTCTGTTTCTGCTGCAGCCACCTCAGGGCCAAAGCAAAAGTCACCAAGTGTTCACACTCCCTCCATTTTATGAAGACTACATCTCCCAGAAAACCCCTGTTTAATAGGAAGCCATGGGGTTAGGTCTTCTCAATAACATGAAGGTGAGCAAGAAACCTCAATTTCAGGTCCTACCCATCTCCATCCTCCTGACAGGAAAACAGACATCTGTAGAAGGAGGTGGGAGGTGGAAGAGTGTGGAAGGACCCTGCACCTCAAATTCACTGCATGGGGGACACCTGCAATGAGCTATTAAATGAGCTGGGCCTAGATGTCTGTTTGAGCTTTCATGTTACTTGCAGTGTGATGCCGACTCCTGCTGACCTTTGTTTGGCGAGCCTGGCAATCTCTCCCACCACTGTCTACGTGACCCATTTCTCCTTGCAGTTCTCCACTCAAATGGCTTCCCAGAAAGACCTACCACCCACACCACTGGAACACAGCCTGTCACCTTGCTTCCAGGACAGAGCAAGAGATCCTGCCTTGGTAGATAAAGTGAGGAGGGGTCGAGGAAGACACCCAGTGTCAACTTCTGTCCTCCACATGCACATGCTCCCAGGACTCGGCTGTCCCTCCGTCTCCTTGGCAACCGTGATGAGCCCATTATTTACTTACACCTTCCCATCCTCCATTACAATGGAAGCTTCACCAGCCAGAGGCTCTGGCCTGCTTTTCACAGACCTAGAAAAACAGCCTTGGCTAAGGAGGTTCATGACAAGCATTTGTTGGCCAAATGGCCACCATGGTGGAACTGTCATTCACAACCTGTGCTCTGTCCAGTGCTGCATGGATGGAACCTCATGTGAGGCTTCTTTGTCCTTCCAGGGAGAGGCTGTATGGTTTTAGTGACACTTCAGAGGGCTGGCCTGCAGCTGGGCCAGACCTCAGTGTGCATGTCATTGAGCTCATGCCATCGGCCAGGGCCTGATGCAGTCATAGAATTTGATGAGCTCCAAGCCTTAAAGACATGCACCCTAGACCAGTGCCCAGGTCAAGATCTGTGAAGAGTGTATAAGGTAGGCTTTCCTAATGAGAGGAGCTCTGTAAGAGGGGCACCTTGACCCTGACCACCCTAAAACCTGAACTAGCTACCAACCAGACTTAAGGTTCAGCCTTTTTCTTTGAAGATGCATCAGCAACCATTGTCCCCCAACCCCAGTTCAGCAGAAGTGAGTGGGGGCTGTTACTGGTTTTGTTGTTGACAATTGGTGATGGAGGGGTGAATAGGGTTTCATATAGTCCAGATTGGCCTTCAAATCACTGTGTAAAGATGACCTTGAACTTCTGGCCCTCCTGTCTCCACACCAGGAATAAATCCAGAATGTTGAGAATTACAACATGTACCACCATACCCACTTTTCTATAATGCTGGAAATTGAACCCAGGGCCTCAGGCATGCTAGGCAAGCACTCTACAAAATGAGCTATCTCCATCTTCCATCTCAGCAGAAGTGAAGGGAGAGTGTAGTCATTGCAAGTCAAGTTGTGTTCTTTGAACTTAGTATCAACCTGGTTAATTTCCTCCACACTCCCTGAGATGGACAGTTGTAAAGGGAAGCCTTTTCCTTGAGAGAAGCCTTCCCGCCAGCCTGGTTCCAGAGCCGCATCAGTCCCAAATAAACACATAGGAGGCTATATTAATTATGAAGCTGTTGGCCTTGCTTGTTTCTTACTGGCTAGCTCTGACTTAAGTATTTATCCCATAATTGTTAATCTAAATATCTCTCTTACCGGAGAGGTTTCTGGGCTTCCTACTCCATGGCATTACATCTTGACTCTCTGTCTTTCTCCTTCCCAGAGTCCACCTGGTCTCCTAGTCCCACCTATCTTGATTCCCTATTGGCCAGCAGTGCTTTATTGACATATACACAGGACTTCCCCGACAGACAGTGGTATTACTCTTCTGCCCATTTCACAGATGGAGAAGCAGAACCATGGAGGCAGAATGACTTGCCCAAGGTCACCAACAAGTAAATAGAAAATTACTGTCTGACACTCACTCTTAGCTAGAGTTCCAAACCAAGCTCTAGCACCCCACACGCCAACACAAAGGTCCCTGAACTGTGAAGAGCAGACAGTGTGCTCTTGAGCCTGGGATCTCAGTGGAGCCTGGGATCTGCTCTTGGAGCAGCTCACCAGAAATGCTATGTTGTACCTCCCATGGCACTCTGAGCCAGACCTAGAGACCAGGACCAGCCTCACACAGAGGCTGGCTCTCAGTTTCCTCTTGTGAAGTGGCTTTTGTGTCTTGGCAGTCTTCTCAGGCCTCCTGAACAACTCATGAACCATGGTCCCCTGTGGGCGTCCCCCGCCTAGAATAACAAGCACCCATCGGCACACACCCATCTACATGCACATGCCTGCATACACCTATCCACAGACATACATGCCTGCATGCAATCCCTTACACACACACATGCCTGCATGCAATCCCTTACACACATGCCTGCATGCACCCTTACACACACAAACACATACACACACACATGCAATTCTATTCAGTTTGGGGACTCACAGGACCCTGAACCCCAGAGTCCATGACCCTATGCTATGGTGCAGCCCCTTACATGCAAGTTGGACGGGGGAAGAAGGTCAGAGTAGGAGGCCATGTGGAAAGGGAACAGAGACCCTGTCCCATGGACCAAGTAATGGGAACAGGAGCACTCTGAACTCACAGCAGCTTACACGGGGTCCTGATTTCATTCTTTGGGTCAAGGGGACCCCTGAGACTGGTCCTGGACCAAGTCCACATTGAGGGGATTAGAGGTTTTCAGTTCATACAGCTGGAAAGTTCCATCCAAAGGTGGGGTGGGGTCATGCAGGAGGGTGGCAGAGGCCAGTGTCAGGGCCAGGCACTGTGGCCGAGGAGCACAGACAGGTAGGCAGCATCAGGGAGGCCTGGCGAGAAGAAGCAGCCAACATCTTAGGATGCAGGCCCGAAGTCTGATCCTGTGGGTAAGGGCCTGACTGCTGGAGTGTGGGACAGGGGACAAGACCAGTGCCCTCAGTGGCATTACTGGGTTGTAGTGGCACTGGCTTTATCAGCCCTGCCTTGGCAAGTATTACAACTTGCTACACCAGGGAAGCTTGTAAACTGGCAGGCTGGCAGGAGAAGGTGGGGACTGGCAAGGAATGAGGCCACTTGGGGAGGCCAGGTGAGGTCCCACAGATGGCCCAGGCTATCACGAGGGCACTGAAGATGTGGAACATGGAAACCAGCAGAGCCAAGCCTCATAATGACAAATTTTCTGCTGAACAACTACAAATATTCGCTGTGACTTTGGACACAGTCTGGAAAAGACTTTGTTTCCTCCCTTGGCGGGATCATTTGTCTTGTTTTGAAGCCCCGAGATTGCAAGCAGGAACTTACAGACTAAAGTTTGTCTTAATTGCAGTGGTGTCACCACCTCTCTGGCAGATAACAGCACAATGAAGGAGTCGATGGGGCTGAGCCCTCCAGGTCCTTCTTCTAAAGTGAGACAAATGTCCCTGCTTTGAGCCCAACAGTCCATCGGCAGCTCTGTCATTTATTTATCTCCCTAACAGCTTGCATTAACTTGCAGGGGATAAAAAGTCTCTCCTGCCTGCAGACTTAGTTAAAGGTGGCCAGTCTCACTGTGTTGCTGGACCCTCCTAGGAGTTCATTCTCTCTGTCTCCCTCCCCCCACACTCCACTTCTTGGGGAATTGGGACAGTGAGAGCAATGGCCCAGGTGCGGAAAGGAGAGTCAGATGCCAGGTGAAAATATCCTTAGAAAGGGGCTGGGGAGATGCTCAGAGGGTAAGAACACAGCTGTATACACATGAGGACCTGGGTTAGGATCTCAGCATCCATGTAAAAACCAAGTGTGGCTGTAACCCAGTACCACAGGACCACAAGGCAGACACAGGATCATTACAGCTTGCTGGTTTCAGCGATTCTGGCTGACTGGAAAATGGTGAATTCCAGATTCAGTGAAAAACCTGATGTTCTCTTGCTTCCACATATACACACAGGAATATGTCACCTGCACAGACATAATCACAGAAACATAGCAAACACATACTCACATACTCTATGCATATAAGCAAAGTTCTGAGAAAGAGGAGAAATCCCATCCGTTTTCTACTGTGGCCTGAGCATGGCAAGCCACCTTCATCCTGGTCCATTTTGGTCCTTCTGGCTCCCTGAAAGGGCCTGGGACAGCACCCCTACCTCAGTATCCTTTCCACGAGACTAACGCTAATAACGTTCCCTGACTGTGCCAAGCCCTTGCTGCCTTGAGCTGCTCCATCAGCCTGGGACAGCTTAGCTTCCCTGTCTTCATCCTCCAGTCCCTGCTACAGTGCAGTTCCTCGGGAGGCCTTGGCACCTGGCCTGGCCTATCTCACCTGTAGTAGAGGAGCCCTACCTACGGGGCCTCTCTCCCCAATAGCCACGATGTTTTGTGCTTAGCTGTTTTCTCACACCAACTGCCTAAGGCAGAAGCTGGGAAGAGTCACCAGCTGGAGAAACTGAGGTTAGACGCAGGTTGGTGCAGCAGTTAGGGTTGCAGAGCGCTTCTGCCCTGCCCCTCTAGCCTCCCCAGAGGCACTGCATGTGGCACTGGTGTGGCAGGACTGTGGCTGATCTTCTCCCTGGACACCAGCCTGCAGTTTCAAAGGTAACAGGATCTATAACAAAATGTTATTTGGGAGTATTGTTTCCTTTTCTATTTTCTTGTCTTTTCTGTCTTTTTTTCACTACCTTTTTTTCTCACGTATTTCCCCTCCCTCTACTCTTCCCAATCCTCCCCTATGCTTCCCCTCCCCCCAAAACCCACTCTTCCTGCCCCCCAAAAAAAGCAGGTCCGACAGGGGTATCAGCAGATCCACAGAACATGGTATACCAAGTTACAACAAGACTGGGCACAAACCCTCATGTCAAGGCTGACTGAGGTAACCCAGCCAGAGGAAAAGGGTCCCAAGAGCAGGCAAAAGAGTCAGAGATACCCCCACTCCTACTATTAGCAGTTCCAACAGAAGACCAAGCTTCACAACCATACTGTGTGACTTTCTGAAAGATGGTATTGCTATGAAGCCCCAGCTGGCCTTGAACTTACAGCAATCTTCCTGCCTCTACCTCCAGACTGCTAAAAGTACAGGTGTGCACCAGTCACACATATTATGTTTTTAAACTATTTTACTCCTCCCGGTCAGATCACATGGGAGACGCAAATTCCAAACGGAATCCTCTTCTTCTATCCCAATGTCTCCATTGGGCAGTAATGGAACAGAGCTCTGGAGGGAAGAGACTTGAAGTCATACAGCCCTGGATTCCAGTCTTGCTTCCCCTCGATTGATTTCCCTGCGTGAGTGCAGGCAGAATGCCTAACCTCTCTGGGCCTCGATTTCCCTGTTGGTAACATGAAATCATAATAGTTTTTGGAGGTTGGTGATGTCATTGTCAAACCATCCCTGCCACACATTGTGACATTCATAAACAAACTTCTAAAGAGCCAGTTTCCCTAGCTTCCTCTTACCAGGTAGCACTGTGCCTACATACACAGACCCACACAACCCATCCATATGACAGCCCCCACAGTTCCCATCTTCCCTAGGAGAGGGGGAGCTGCCCCAGCAAGGACCTTCCCTGAAGGTGCTCAGGGGCTGAGATTATCTGAGCTCCCCTCACTCTCCCCCCCCAAACCCTTCCTCCCTTCCTCTGCAGCCTGGGCCTCTCTTGCCACTCTCCTGTGCTAGTGCGACTGAGGAGGAGAGGGGAAGCTGCTGCTATAAAATGGGGCTACACTCTTGATGGCCTTCACTCCAGTCATGGGGATGAAGCACCTCAGTCACCTCATATCTAAAACCCATGCCCCACCTGGGACTGCCCAGTTGCTCATTGGAAATATCAGCAAGGCTGGTCTACATCTCTTGGGAAGGGAATGTCCTTTCTTCAGACTAGAAAAACCAGAAGGGTTCTATGACAACCGAGGGAATGATCTACCCACATGCAGAAAAATGAGTTTGGACCCCTACCTCACATCACACACCAAAACTAACTCAAGATTGGTGGAAAGTAGACCAAGATAAGGAAGATGAAACCATAAACCTGTCTGAACTGGGAGGCAGAGGCAGGTGGAGGCCAACCTGGCTACAGAGTGAGCTCCAGGACAGCCACAGATAAGTAGAGAGATTCTGGCAGAGAAAGGGGAGACAGACAGACAGACAAACAGACAGACAGACAGAGACAGAGAGACAGAGACAGAACAAAAAGAAAGCAAGAGTAATTCCTGTGGCAAAGTTATTTGTAATTGTGTGTGTGTGTTGCGTGTGTGTGTCTGCTTGTGGGTATGTGCCTGTGAGTGTAGGTGCTCTTGAAGGCTGAGACAGAGTTTTAGATTCCCTGAAGTTGTAGTTACAGATGGTTGTGAACCACTGTGTGGGTGCTGAGAACTGAACTTAGATCCTCGGCAAGCACCATCTCTCCAGCCCCTAAAGCCCTCTCATATATAATGCCAAAAATAAAAATAAAAATAATAAATATCATCAAAATTTTAAATGTTCATATTTCAGAGAATGCCATTAGAAAAAGCCTGGTGGGTCTCCAGTACCACAAAGGAAAAGTAAGAGGAAAGGAGTAGAGTGTGTGGAAAAGCCAAGTCATACAGTGAGAAGTGACTGCCACTCACACAGCTGACAAAGGACCTGTTTACAGAATGCCTGGAGAACTCTTACAGCCAGGGAAGGTGATGTAACTTAGCAGGTAAAAGTGCTTGCTGCCAAGTCCAACAACCCAAGTTCAATTCTTCAGAACCCAGAAGGTGGAAAGAGAGATCTGACCTCCAGAGCACATGCTAGTACACACACACACACACACACACACACACACACACACACACACACACACACACACCACCTCTAAATAGATAGGTGTAAAAAGGCCTGCAGTGGCCGGGCGTTGGTGGTGCACGCCTTTAATCCCAGCACTCGGGAGGCAGAGGCAGGCGGATCTCTGTAAGTTCGAGACCAGCCTGGACTACCAAGCAAGTCAAGTTCCAGGACAGCCTCCAAAGCCACAGAGAAACCCTGTCTCGAAAAACCAAAAAAAAAAAAAAAAAAAAAAAAAAGGCCTGCAGTGTCACCAAGAAGGCAGAAGCTCACCTGTGGAGAGATCACTCTGCTCTGCCAGGAATGCCTTGGTCAGGAGCACTAGCATCATGATTCCTGCAGAGCTCCCTGGATCATTTGTACCGGAAACTTAAGTGTCCAGCTGGATGATGCTTTGCATGCATCTGCTAATTGGTGTTTGTTCTTTTGCTTGCTACATACTTAATAAACTCACTCATTCAAAACCAAAAGTATGGCTATCATAGATAATTCTGACAGAGCAGACATTGTCTAAAAATATGTAGAACTTTTTGAGGTTCCTTAAAAGGCAAACCATACAGTCACAAGACCCAGAAAGTCCACACCTAGGTATATCCCAAGAAAAATTAAGACATGAATCACACACAAGCTTACACATCCATGTCCATAGTAGTGTCACTCAGTAAAGCCCCAAAATAAAAACATTCCAAATAACCACCAAGTAAACAAAATGTAAGATCCATACAGCAGGATATTGTTTGACAATGAAAAGGAATGGAGAGCTGATGGGTCATCTCAGTGAGTATATGTGCTTGCCTGCAGGTCTGGTGATCAGAGTTCAATCCTGACTCTCATGATGGTCCCCTGACCTCCATGTGTGCATCTTGGTGGACACAGATGCATGCCCATACAATGAATGAATGAATATAAAGTAAAAGAAAAATTTTAAGGAATGAAATTCTGATACATGGTATAATGTAGATACGCTTGAAATCACCATGTTAAGCAAAAGAAGCCAGTCATGAAAGGGCCCCACACTATCATATTGGCTCCATCTGCATGAAATGTCCACCACAAGCACTCCTACAGAGACAGAAAGAAGACTAGAGATTGTCTGGGTCTGAAGAGTGACATCTGAAAGGCATGAGACTTCTCTTTGGGGTGATGGAAATGTCTTAAGGTAAATGGTGGTGACGGTTGCACAGTGCTGTGATATGTGAAAACTTGATGAAATGTTTGCTTTAAATCACATAATTATGTGAATGGCATATTGACTTTGCTTCCCTGGGATCAGTGAGCCCATGTTGAACTATTGACCTACAATCCCAAACATTCCTCCAACTCCGGTGGCATCTGGTGGTCTACCCAGCACCTGGGCATAGAGTCCCTTGGCCTATTCCAGAAAGGCAGACTGGAATCCAAAGACAGTCCTCCAGTGGGTCTCAGAGAAGGGGAGGGCTCAAATGTGCTGAGGAACCATTTGAGGTATACTTACATGGAATGGGAACTAGGGAAGAACTCTAAAATTTAGAAAGTACCTCCAAATTTTGCACTCTAGGCACCTCCCTGGAGGTCCCATACCTGGCTATGTGTTACACACCCAGTGACTTACTCAGTCCTTATGACATCTCTACAAGGCTCCATATCAATTCTCTACAGACTCAGAGTTCAACAGTTTCTTAGTTACCGCTCTACTGCTGTGAAGAGACATCATGGCCAAGGCAACTTCTGAAAGAAAGCATTGAATTTGGGGCTTGCTTACAATTTCTGAACATGAGTTCATGACCGTCATGCCAGGGAGTGTGGCAGCAGGCTGGCATGGTGCTGGAGAAGTAACTGAGAGCTTACATCTGATCTACGAGCAGAAGGCAAAAAGACTGGCCTGAACTTTTGAAACCTCAAGACACACCTCCTCCAGCAAGGCCACATCTTTCAGTCCTTCCTAAACAGACCACCAACTAGGACCCAAGCATTCAAGTATGAGCCTATAGGGCCCATTTTCAACCAAACCACCACAGACAGTAACACACCAGGTCTTTTTTTGTTGTTTGGTTTTGTAGAGAATGGCCTAGAATTCACTTTGTAGTCCAGGCTGGCCTTGAACTCTTGGCTCAGCCTCCTAAATGCTGAGATTATAGGCATCCACTACCACTCCCAGTCCAGAGCAGATCTTGCTGGTTTCAGAGTCTGTTCTTCCGGCAGCTTCCTTAGGAGACTAAATTGAGGCACCCCTGGGAAAGGTGTCCCTTGCAACGACCAGAAGTTCAGCAAGCCTTTAGGTGTCTTGCTCCAAAGGCCTTGCCTGAGTCCTCATGGAAGATGGGAATCCCAAGACTTTTAAACAGCGCCTGGGAGGACAGACCTTCGTTATTACATTGGGCATTAGACCCCTTAGAGCTCTCACTGTCAAATGTTGCTTATTCAAACATGGTGAGTACCTACTATGTTCCAGGCTTTGTTCCATGGACCTTGGTTACAACAGGGAATGTTACGCTCCAATGTGAGAGACAGAAAACATAGGTAAGTCAATAAAAACCATTAACCTACTCATGGGCCAAAGATGAAAACAGATAGCCAGCAGCAGCAAGCAGTTGTAGGGGAGAACCTGTCTCAGGGAGGGAGAAGTTAAAGCCCCCTGCTTTCCTGGCAGGAGCCTCCGGGCCATGCTGTTTTTCTGGTGTGTTTTCTTACATTGGACTAAACTTCTAAGTCCAAAGAATAGAGTCTTCCAAATCAAAGGAGAAGCTGGAGCAGCCTGCACGGGAACTCCTCTCCCAGGGTGCCAGCTGGACTATGGGCTGGAACCCAACCCAGAGTCCCGAGGAAAGGGAGAGTCCCTTGGGAAAAGTGCAGGCTAGCCGGCTGCTTCTATACTCCTTCGGTAAGGACTCGCCAGAGGCCTCCCAGCTTGCTGTCTGCTGGGGCAAAGGAGGCCATTCAGAATTCCTTCCTTCCTCCCCCCAGCCTTGGTTGCATCTCTAAGTGTAGAGGGAGCCTTGGGACCAAAACCTCCAGACCATTTCCCAGGCTTCCAGGCTCTGTTCCTCTCTCCCCAAGCTTAAACACTCTACTTGTAAGCAAATCACGCCCCCCCAGCTCAGAATCCCATCTGAAAACTGCTCACAGAGGGGCGTCTGGGAGGAGTCCCCGAGAGCCTTACACTGGCCAGTGCCCACCAACCAGAGACAAAGTCAGGTGTGTGGTCCTCCTGTAAAGAAAGATCAATGGAAGAATCTACCTGGGACCAAAGTCTCGTCCGGCAGTTTCCTGCTCTCTCCCTTGTTACCAATGAACTAGGCTTGCGTGAGAACCTGGAGCCTGAGAAGAGACTGTCTTGTGACCTCAGTGACACCAAGAATGAGGTGGGCCACAAGCACTTCTGTGGCTTCCTCCTCTGCCAGACCTCACTCTTGTAGGGGTACAGCAGGCCCCGCCCAGCTGCCTTCTCTTTCTGAGGCCAAGGCTGAAGAACTAAGCTGGGCTGTATCTGGCCATTGGACTAATATCCAGATATTAAGTAAACAATAAATTAGCAAAACTACAAGAAAATTCTACAGCCCTATGCATTTGGCAATCATTGAGTGTTAATTAGAAATTCATTACAATTAAAACCCTGCCTAAACAGGGCCTGCGCGCCTTAATTACATCTGATTTTTAATTCAGAATACGTGTTTACACAGAAAGCGCTACGTACCCCATGATTATCCCCAATCCTCTTTATACTGTACTAATTATGTAAATTAAACCTAATTAACTGACGAAAACTGCCGTTAATTCAACTGGTAAAAGATATGTGCTTGAGACGGAGGCGCGTCAGCACAGCCCGGCCCAAGCCAGAATCCGAATGGGCGCTAGAGGCCCGGGTCCATGTGGACCCGACGCCGGAAATAAGGGACAGCGCAGAACTGATGAGGGTTGAGGAGAGAGCACAGTCAAGAGCGGATAAAAGAAACAAAACCCTAATAATAAGAACTGGAGAGAGATGGGTCAAGGGCAGCAACTCCCTCAAATTCCCCCTGCTCTCTGGGTAGGGTCGCAGGACCCAGAGCCACCACTGGGGGGAAAATGGGGGTGTCACGTGCGCATCTGAACCTGAATTCCAGTCCCAGCTCTGTCCCCCCATTGGCCTCCCGAGCTCGAGCAGGTGACCTGGGCTTATTAGGCATTTTGCTGCACACCCAGGCTGAGGCTGCACATTCCTCCCCGTCCCTTCACCTAGCCAGACCCCCTCTGCAGAGTGTCAGACAGGGCATACTGGGGTAGCTCAGCCTGCCTGTCTGTCTTACTGACTGAGGAACCTGTCTCAATGGGCTTCCAGTTCCTGACTCTTTTCCTGTGAAATGGGAATAAAATTCTCGGATGGTGGCTGCTGTGAGAGCAGGCTGGCAGATCTTAAAATGTGGATGGCTGTAGTATTCGGAACTCGGCTCGAGCTCGGAGCCCCGGATAAGTTCTCCAGAAACCAGCCTCAAGTAACGGCGATCCCCAGCCTTTCCACCGGCCTTCCTTAGAGCTTAGCTGAAACTGCCAAGAAGAAAACTAGGTCCGGAATGGGAGCTGTCCCAAGCTTGGTGCTGAACAGGGAGCCGAGGCGACTCTGGTAGTCCACTAGTGCAGTAGCCCAGGCTTAGGACCCTTTGTATGAGAGGTCCCCAGGGCCTCTGCCTCCTGGCTGCCAGGACTGACTATAAGCCAGTCCCCGAGGCAGTATCAGCCCTGGCAGTACCATAAAGGCAAACAGGCAGGTCCCCTCGGAGGGGGACTTTTCGTTCTTCCCTTCCTACTCCACCACCCTGGGGGCGCGGAACTTCTCGATCGTTTTCACACCATACCGAATTCTGAGGTTGCTTTTAAAAAATCATTAGGATTCTAGGAATAATTACCGAGTGGGATTGTAATTATGGGATGGGGGAGTCTCAGCTGAGGGAGGGGAGATGAGCAGGGTGGGAGTGCTGAGGGTCACCTCTTGTACTGGGACAGAAAACAGGCCGTTTGCCTCCGAAAGAAGGCAGAAAGGTTGAGAGCGGAGTTGGAGTGGGACAGAGGTAGCACCTGGGAGAGATGCCAGAAGGGGGGAGCCGAAAAAGAGGGCCTGAGCAGGCTCCGGGCTGAAGAAAGTGAGAGGCGGGGAGAAAGCCAGAGAGAGATAAAAAGCTGATGGAGGGGAAAGCGAGACCTCCATCTAGAAGAAACGGAGCCTTCAAACTTGTTTGAGAGGCTTCAGAGAACAGGCTGGGCACCTGACCCAGGCCTGACACCTCCCTTCTCCGAGGGCAAGGCCTGAGCCATCTAATTGTGCTCCAGGGTCCTTTCGTGGGGTCTCCTGGAGTCAGAGAGAAAACAGGAAAGAGCAAGTGAGAAGCGGAAGAGAACGGGAATGAACCCACGGGAGCTAAAACACAGGAGAAAAGAGGACCCATAACCCAGAGCCAGAAGGAAAACAAGAGGGCGGGGGGGGGGGGAGGTGAGGGCGACCCCGAGCCGCTACCCGCGGAAGATTTATGGAGCAGCTCAGGTTCCAAGGACAGGCTGCACTCGCCGCTGCTGCCACTGCCAGTAGCCGCTGTGGCCGCTGCGCCCCCTGCCCCGGCGGCCCGCCGCGCCCCGGGCCATCCTTGCCATTATTAACTTCTGTTTGATTAGGGTAATTGTTCAAAGTTGGGTTGGACAGTATGATTAATTACAGTTTAATTAACGTGTCCATTAAGGACACTTAATGCCACGGGGGCAGGAAGAGGAGGTGAAAATGGCCGAGGGGGCCCCCAAAACAGGCGAAGGATGTGTTACTAGTAACTCATGGATTAAGATGAAAAGAGACCCGATGTAAGGAAATAAATGTGTGTGTGTGAGAGACAGAGACAGAGAGAGAGAGAGAGAGAGAGAGAGAGAGAGAGAGAGAGAGAGAGAGAGAGAGAGAGAGAGAGAGAGAGAGAGAGAGAGAGAGAGCAGCGCTTTGGGGTATAGAGAGAGTTCCAAGGGGTGGTTTCCCGCGTGTCCAGAAAACGGACTTCTCACCACTAGGAAACAGCAACCATGACCCTGTAGTTGACCTCACGCCTCCCCCAGTTATGACTGAGCTCTTGCTTTAGGCCTGTTAGAGATGATGGGCGATACTGGAGTTGGGGCACAAACCCAGTTATTCAGGCCCCTGCCCAGTGAAGAAAGAAGGAAGGTGACTTTCCGTACAGTGCATTCCAGCCTGCTCCCACAGTCCGGAGCAGTGGGGGAGCTGCACTGACCCCTTCCCGGCTGCACTCCCCAGTGCTCAGTGCCCTAGCCGATTCTTGATCGCCACTCCCGGTCTCCAGGGCCACTCACAAAGGCACAGTCCCTGCATCAGGAGAGTGATGTGACCCTCCCCACTCCCTTTTCTTTTAAGTCAACCCCAACTCCTTCACTCTGCCCGGGCCTGCCCGGCTTGCGATACTTTGCCGGCAAGGGCGATCTTCGGACCCTCAGCACTTGGTTCTGGGGGAGGGGAGCGAACTTTCGGGTTCCCCGGCCCTTCCTCCCTCTCGACCTTTCTAGCTTGTACCGGGCCGCAGGTGCGAGCTGCGGGCCGCAGGTGGGCGCCGCTTACCTGGGGCGCACAGGCCCTGGGGCTGAGGAGAGGCGGCGGGCGCGGCGCGTGGCCCGCGGGCTGGCTCACCCGGGGAGGGCGCGAGTAACTGCGAGGGGTGGTGGGTGTGGCGGCCCGGCTCGCAGCTGTCAGGCGCTCCAGCCGTGCGCTGGCCTCGCCACTCCCGCCAGTGACTGCGACCGTACCCGCCGCCGCGCCATGAGCTCAAGGCTTCGGCCTCTTCTTCGGGCCAGTCCCCGGCCTCGGGGGCATCCGTTCCAGGCACCCGGCTCCGCTCCGGGGACCCTGGCGCCCCACGCCTGTTGAGAGCGGGAGGGGCCGCTGGTGGCAGCGCGGGGAGCGGGGTTGCGCGGCTGTGCGCGCGCGCGGGGAGGGGCCGCGCCGTCACCCGGAGAGCCCGGCGGATCCCCGACTCCCGCCCGCTGCTCCGCCCGCCGCGCACCTCCGCTCGCCGGCTCCAGCAGCCGCACGGTGAGTACCCACGATCGCGAGCCCGCAACCCCCGCGCCAGCCGCCCCAGCGCTTCTTTCGTTGACTTCTCATTTAGACTCTGTGGCTGTTGTTTTCTATTCCACTAAATGACTCCACAGCCTCACTGTCACCGCTGCCCGCCTCCCGCCTCCTTACCCTCGCCAGGCTCTCTCTACAAGCACCGGGAGCCGGCCAGGGGTTCCCCCAAGCTGCCCGGACCGCTGTTTCTTGTGACTAAGTGCGGCCCTTAGCGGGTTCTTTCTCCTTTGGCCCTCGAAATACTGTTTCGTTCCTAGGGCTCCCCACTTCTCCGGGTTCCAAGGCCGGAAGCCCTCTGGGAAAACCCCTTGGGGACTCAGGACCCCAGCTTCAGGTGGACGCTCCTGGTTTAGGGTGTCCTCTTCACTGTATGCGGGCGGGTACATTTGCCCAGAAAACCAAGAAGCCATCGTCATTTCCCAGAGCTGCATGCCCCCCAGCCACCTCCAGCAGCCTGTCTGAGAATCGTTCCTGGGATGCCTGACTTGCCTTGTTGACCCCTCAGCCAAGGAGTTAGAACAGTGGTTTGTTTGCTCCCTAAATGTTACAGGGACTTCAGTGTAAAGGGAAGATCAACTTGCTTCAGTTTGACTGCAAGAGGTGAAACAGATAATAAATAAATTGATTGATACTTGAACAAGATACAAGATAGATGGGCAGAAGAGGGTGAGCTGGCAGCGACAGACAGCTCAGGGACAGACAAGATCGACAAATAAGGAGAAGCTAAGCAAATACAGAGGGAGGGAGAGAGACCAACAGATTAAAGATTTCGGGTTCTTTGATGAAGGCTTTGGAATTCGAAGCCCCATTAGGTTGAAGTTGCACCCCCCCCCATGGATTTGCCTTGGCAGCCAAGTTCGGGGAGGGAGATCTGGGCATTGGAACTGGCTGCAAGAGTGCCTGCAGCCGTGCAGTGCTTTGGGTTGGAACTCTGAGTGACTAGGCGACCTAGAAGGCCCTAAATATCAATTCCTGGGTCCTCCACCAAGCTAGTCTGTGGACACAGCTTCCTCTCTGCCTCCTCCGGAGATCAAAGTGGTGGACCACCAGCAACTTTTTATGCCTGGAGTTTTACAGTGGCTTCCAAGAGTGGCCAAGATTCTTTCTAGCACATCTGAGCTGGGATATCAGGGCATGAAGAATAATACTCCAAGAGGAGACACCGTCACAAAAACGAGCATTACAGAGTCTGGGGAGCCTGTGTTTGACCTGAGGAAATTAGGCATATGTGAAGGAGGAAGGCTCAGGGAAGACTGTTTTCAAAGGCTAAGAAATGACTCTGGAGAAACCTCTATGACAACCTCTCTGTCCCAAGCGCTGACCCAGATGGGAGTCAGCTTTAGTATGAAATGCAGCTAAAAATGCAGAAAATGTGGTTAAAACTGTGATCTTGGCCCAACTGATGGCTGGGAAGAAAGCGTTTTGGTAAATCCAGCTGGACACTTTCTGCTCAAGGGACACGGGGCCCAAGGAGTCAGAAGAGAAGTCCAGATTCGTGCAAGTCGGTACTGTTGTCTCTGGAAGTCGGTCATCTTGAAGCTAGGTGCAGTGGGGCCACCTGAGGTCGTGTGCAGGTGACAAGCTTTGGAAAGGATAGGGTTCAGCACCGCGAACAGCGGTGGCCTCTTCCTCTTAGGCTCTTCTTGCTCTTCTTCAACCTCTGCCCCTCCTCCTTCTCTCTGCCCCCACCAAACTACATCCCATAGTTTGGTGACGGGCAGTGACTGCCCCTCCCTCGCCTCCACCTCTCCCCTCACTGCCCCCTCCCGCACACGTGCATGCGCGACTGAGCAGAGGGGGCCTCTGGTCCCCAAAGTCCGGGCTTCAGGACCCTGTCGGACAGGGAAGGCTGCGAGGTGGCTGAACCTGTGTGCCGGCCGGAAAGCCTGGATTTGGCTATGGCATTGCTGTGTGGCCTTGGGCAAGTCACTCTCCATCTCTGGGTCTCACTTCCTTCCCAATCTGAAAACAAGATTGGATTCCTGGCAGCCCGGGCTTTCCTGCGGTTTCGATTTTCCCTTTTCCTCTCTTAGCCCCCGGGTGCTTTTGTTTCTACTCAGACACGGATCTGAATAACAAAAGGGGCCAGTCCAGGGTACGAATGAGCTGGGACTCCCCACTACCAAGTAACCCCCTCGCACCCTACGCGTTGCGCCCCTCTGGGCGGGCCTGAACCGAGGTAGCGGGCGCTAAAAATGGCTCATCTGCTCTCTGCTCTCTCTATTTCGCAGGAGCGGCGGCATGGAGGCTCTCACCACTCAGCTGGGGCCGGGGCGCGAGGGCAGCTCCTCTCCCAACTCCAAGCAAGAATTGCAGCCCTATTCGGGATCCAGCGCTCTTAAACCCAACCAGGTGGGCGAGACGTCGCTGTACGGGGTGCCTATCGTGTCGCTGGTCATTGATGGGCAGGAGCGCCTGTGCCTAGCCCAGATCTCCAACACCCTGCTAAAAAACTACAGCTACAATGAGATCCACAACCGCCGTGTGGCCCTGGGCATCACGTGTGTGCAGTGCACGCCGGTGCAGCTGGAGATCCTGCGTCGGGCCGGGGCAATGCCCATCTCCTCTCGCCGTTGCGGCATGATCACGAAACGAGAGGCGGAACGCCTGTGTAAATCATTCCTGGGTGAGCACAAGCCACCCAAACTGCCCGAGAACTTCGCCTTTGACGTGGTGCACGAGTGCGCATGGGGTTCTCGGGGCAGCTTCATTCCTGCCCGTTACAACAGCTCCCGTGCCAAGTGCATCAAGTGCGGTTACTGCAGCATGTATTTCTCACCCAACAAGTTCATCTTCCATTCGCACCGCACACCCGACGCCAAGTACACTCAGCCCGACGCCGCCAACTTCAACTCGTGGCGTCGGCACCTCAAACTCAGTGACAAGTCGGCCACCGACGAACTGAGCCACGCTTGGGAGGATGTCAAGGCTATGTTTAATGGCGGGACGCGCAAGCGGACCTTCTCGCTGCAAGGAGGCGGCGGAGGCGGCGCTAATAGCGGGTCTGGTGTTGCAGGGAAGGGCAGCGCTGGTGGAGGTGGAGGTGGCGGTCCAGGGTGCGGCGCAGAGATGGCCCCAGGCCCACCGCCTCACAAAAGTCTGCGCTGCAGTGAAGACGAGGTGACTGGGCCTCCCGGGCCACCTCCACCGCATCCACAGCGTGCATTGGGCCTGGCGGCAGCAGCTAACGGCCCTGCAGGACCTGGAGGGCCTGGGGGCAGCGCGGGAGTTCGCAGCTACCCGGTGATTCCAGTGCCCAGCAAAGGTTTTGGCCTCTTGCAGAAGCTGCCCCCACCTCTTTTCCCACACCCGTACGGTTTCCCCACAGCCTTCGGCCTATGTCCCAAAAAGGACGACCCAGTGTTGGTCACCGGAGAACCAAAAGGCGGCCCTGGCACCGGGAGTGGTGGAGGTGCCGGCACTGCCGCGAGTGCCGGTGGCCCGGGGACTGGCCACTTGCCCCCGGGAGCAGGGCCGGGCCCTGGCAGCGGCACTATGTTTTGGGGACATCAACCTTCTGGCGCAGCCAAGGACGCAGCGGCGGTAGCTGCAGCAGCGGCCGCCGCCACTGTGTACCCGACGTTTCCCATGTTCTGGCCAGCTGCCGGGAGCCTCCCAGTACCGCCTTACCCTGCCGCACAGAGCCAAGCCAAAGCCGTAGCGGCCGCGGTAGCTGCTGCTGCGGCGGCGGCGGCGGCAGCTGCTGGCAGTGGCGGTCCGGAGTCTTTGGACGGTGCTGAGCCAGCCAAGGAGGGCAGCCTCGGTACGGAGGAGCGCTGCCCAAGTGCTCTATCCCGCGGGCCCCTGGATGAGGACGGCGCGGACGAAGCACTGCCTCCGACCCTGGCCCCCCTGCCACCTCCGCCACCACCACCTGCCCGCAAAAGCTCCTACGTGTCAGCCTTCCGACCCGTGGTCAAGGACGCAGAGAGCATCGCTAAGCTCTACGGCAGCGCGCGGGAGGCATATGGCTCCGGGCCTGCTCGTGGGCCAGTCCCGGGCACGGGGACCGGAGGAGGCTATGTGAGCCCGGACTTTCTGAGCGAGGGCAGCTCTAGCTACCATTCTGCCTCGCCCGACGTGGACACCGCGGACGAACCTGAGGTGGACGTAGAGTCCAACCGCTTCCCCGACGAGGAGGGCGCCCAGGACGACACCGAGCCCAGCGCACCCAGCACGGGAGGTGGCCCAGACGGCGACCAGTCCGCTGGGCCCCCATCAGTCACATCCTCAGGCGCAGACGGTCCCACAGACTCTCCTGAAGGCGATAGCCCTCGCCCTCGCCGCCGCCTTGGGCCACCGCCCGCTGGCAGATCCGCATTCGGGGACCTGGTGGCCGATGACGTGGTGAGGAGAACTGAGAGGAGTCCACCAAGCGGCGGCTATGAGCTACGAGAGTCTTGCGGGCCCCTGGGAGGCCCCGCGGCGGCCAAGGTGAGCCTGGCTTCCCACGGGTTGCGCCTGCTCCCTTACTCCAATCTGCCCGGGTGCACTGCAGCCGCGGCCGGGTGCAGGAACTGGGGTTTTGTTCTGCTCAGGCACTGGGGCAGCAGGTCCCGGTGGCTCTTCAAAGCCCCAGTTTAGGGTGCGATGTGGAAGGGGACTCACTGGGACCCCCGGGCTGAGGGATCCGGAAAATCCGGTGGGCAGGCCCGAGAAAGAGCGAGTGCGTTTTGGTTTTGTTGATGGAGTGGGTAAGAGACTTGCAGTGACTGCTAGGCACCCGGAAAGAGAAACAAAAGAGGTCCAAAGGAAGAAAGAGGAGGATAGAAAGGGACCCAAAATCAGAGAAAGGTGCCTTGGAGGCCAGGCCCAAAGTGTGCCTGCATGCATGAGGTTGACACCCAAGGAACACCAGAGAGTAGGGAGAGAACAGTCTCTTGTCAAGAAGTCTCTAGAATCCTCCACCATCCTAACCAACAGTTTTCTGAGTCTTTTCAAACTCAGGCCTAAGGAACTAACTGCACAGCTCTTGGCTGGAAAACCTAGACTTGCGGGGCTCTCTGATTGACAGGAACGTGGCTGAAGAGTGAGTTGTGACTAGGCCAGAAAGGGTTGGCTGTTTTGAAAGTAGATGCGCACACCTGTACATTTACATTGAGTTGTTAAAACAGGGATTATTGACTGTGTGAGAAAGGCATCCTTTACACAGAGAACGACCGGGGGGGGGGGGGAGTAACAGAAAATGAGGAGAGCGCTGAACGTGGGGGTGACTTTGAACAGTCGTGGTTTGAGAGACCAGCTTTGTGTTTCAAGCAATTTGCTCGTGTGTACCAAAGATTATCCCAAATCAACAAAGGTGTGTCATCCCCGCTCTGGGTGCCCAGGCCTACAGAGCCCACTGACCTCCCAACCCTCTGGCCTTCCTGTTGGCTGCGGGGCATGGGTGTCCCCCTAATCACCTGTCGTTTTCGGCCGCCACAGGTGTATGCGCCTGAGAGGGACGAACACATGAAGAGTGCAGCTGCGGCGGCGCTGGGGCCCGCGGCCTCGTACCTCTGCACCCCGGAGGCCCACGGTAATGCCTCCCAGGCAGAGTCCTAGCAGTACAGGGAGTGCAGCCAGAACCCAGGGCCAAATCGAGGAAGGGAGGGGGCGAGCAGACGGGGCGGGGGGCTGAAAGAAAAAGAGAAAAAGTGGGAGAAAGAAAAACAATAGAAGAAAGAGGAAACTGAACTCCCGTGCTCCGTGAACAATCAGGACCCATCCTCCGCACTTCCACACGCGCACACACTCCAGCACACCTAATCGGAGATTTAAACCTTTCGAAAACCTACACCTCGCAGGCATCTCCTTCAGGTCCTTTCATTTATCCAGAAACACGCTCAGCCTTAGACCTCGTGGTTGGCGAGGCCTGATCTGGGCGCGGGATGAGAGCTTTGGCTGTGCGCTTGGGTACCCCAGAAGCTTGGCGTAGCTGCGGGTCCCAATCAAGGAGCAGCCCTGCATTTGTATTTAGGACCAGGTTGTTAGCAGAGGAAGAGCGGGGCGGGCGGGGGGGTGTCAGGGGTGCGGGTGGGCAACAGAAATCCAAGCAGACCTATGCAGCCGGGTGCGGGACAATATCCCCCTAAACCACCAACACCAGGAAGGTCACCCTTGAATTGCGATCTCCGCTGGAGTCGCGCGGACAAACCCGGCAGCCACGCGCGCTCTCCCAGTGCCCCAGTATCTGTGCGCGCAATGTAGGTCGCTTGTCCCTGGTGGGCTCAGCTGCTTGTCTTGATCTTTTCCTGGGGGCCAGAGGCTAGGGCGGGGGCGTGAAGCTGGGATGGAGCAGATCCTGTGTATGGGGAGGGGGTGCGGGGCACAAAGCCTCAGGGCGCGCGCCTGGGCGCACAGCCGGGAACCAGAGGCGGCCACGACGTTTTTAATTAGGGCTTGGGCGCCCCAACCGAGGCCGCTCTGTAGTATCCGGGTCACGGTTTCTTTGCCTCTCCTTGAAACTCAGCCTGCCTTTTAGAGCCAGATAAGGAAGACAATCACTCGACGACAGCCGACGACGCGGACACTAGGAAATCCTTATCAGACCAAAGGAGTGTCTCCCAGCCAAGCCCTGCAAATACAGAGCGAGGTGAGCCCCAACAGTCCTCGATCTCGCTTGCACCGGTGATCTTGAGCTGAGATCCAACTTATCAGGGTCACTACAGGCTTGGAGGAAGGTTTTAATCGTAAGGAAATGGTGCCATTGAACTGATAGTTAATGTTGTGGGGGAGGTGCAGGCCGGGTTTCAGGTCTTATTTCTTCCTAGTTGGATTTGAGGGTCTTCTGAGAAAGGGAGGGAGTCCCTGCCAAAAGGAAAGGGAAGGGGGACCTCCTCATTCGCCTAGAATAGATCAAAGGGTGATCTATTCTGCCAGGGTTCGTCTTCCTGAACCCACTTTCCTTCTCCCCAAGTTAGTGTTTTGGAAGGTGAGAACTCAGCAGGTGTGGCAGAGGTCCTTAATTTGGCAGAGTTCCCAGGCTCTCTCCAGGACAGAACCTCTCTTACCTGTCCTTGTATCCTAGGTGAAGATGGGCTCACTTTGGATGTCACAGGAACTCAACTGGTGGAGAAAGATATAGAAAACCTAGCCAGAGGTGAGGATAAATCTGTGAAATGGAGCTATGAGGTGCTTGAGATAGACGGGTCCCTTGAGAGGGACTGTAGTGGGTGTGTACCAAAGGTATAATGCGGGAGAGGGTATCAGTTTTCATTTCACCCAGTGCAAAAGACAACCCTCTGGATGCATGGAACAGAGGCCCATGTGAGACTAGGGTGAGTGGACCAAATCCCAGGAAGTTTATTGGAATTTGGGTTCTCACGACCTGCCTCGGAGGGCTCAGTGAAAAAGAATGGGCCTTGATTTTCAGAACTTGTAACTGGCGAAAAGTTTGCGTCTCTCTAACCCTATGAAAAACAGAACTTTTCCTGAAGAACAAGATGGCGGGCAGGTATTTGTTTCAGGACTGTGTCAAAGGCTACTTTGCCCTCTGGGATTAATGCAACAATGTTGGAGCTCTTTTGCAGAGCAGCTCACCCTCCTCCTGCTGCTGTCTAGTCCCACCTGGAGATGGCTTTAGGCACACTGGGACAGTGGTCTTGAACTCCACTCTGGTCCTCCATCTTATATTCCCTTGGGAGGACCTAGATACTAGTGGTCTCCTGTTGGGGGTAGCTTACCCTTCCTCTCCACCAGAACAGTCTTCTAGGGGAGTTGACCTGAGCCTTGCCCACACAGGCCAGTGGGAGATCTTAGGAATTGGGCCTGGGATGGGGGGGGCAGTGGTCCTCCAGTCTTCCTAGTTGCAGATTTTACAGGATATGCCACAACTTCAAAGCCACCCCTTGAAATCGTAAACAAACTTTCTGTGTATGTCTTTTTCTCTAGGAAGGCTGTCCATGGATTTGATCAGATTCTCCCTGATTTGTTTTTAGAGGGGAGGCTAGATGTCTCATTTGAAATGGGGAATAGTGTTTTGTGGGTCATCTTCTGAATTGGGGAGTTAGGAGCAACTTAAAGCAGATGTCAGGCTCCAATTACTTCCTGGAGCCACGGTCCAGAAATGCAAAACTAGTTTCTACCCTCTTGAATTTGAATATCCTGGGACTATTCCCTAGGGCCCCAGCTTCCATCAAAGTCTTGGAGTTCAAATGAGAAATAAAAGCCAAAATGCTGAAGGCTTCTGCTCAGGTGTCAGGACTGTTGGTCAGCACAGAACCTTGGCCTGAATCCTCTGGATTTCCTCATTCTCCCTTTACCTGTCTCCCTTCACAGAAGAATTGCAGAAATTGCTTCTAGAGCAAATGGAGCTTCGAAAGAAGCTGGAGCGGGAATTCCAGAGTCTCAAAGGTACATATTTTCTTCCCCACCCCACAACACCACTTCCCGAATCTGCTCCCAGAACTGGGTGCAGACTGCAGCAGCCACTTGCCCCAGGGGGGAGAAGAACTCCTAGTTTCCAGCTAGGTGAAGGACTGGATGGGGGTGGGAGTAGGGGTGAGGATGGGAGGGAGCGGGAGTAGAGCTGGGAGAGGAGGCTGTGCTTAACAGCTCTCACTTAATCAATTTGCACAGATAATTTTCAGGATCAAATGAAGAGGGAATTGGCTTATCGGGAAGAAATGGTGCAACAGCTGCAAATTGTCAGAGGTAAGACGGGAGTCAGGTGAGCGCATGCACCACCGTAACTGCCTCTCGTCTGGCAGGAGCCGCAATGTTGGCTCAGTCATTTGGATTTAAATTGAAGGTAATTTAACAATTATTTTTTTTATTTAATATCCTTTGTATAGTCTGATTAGCCTCAGAATGGCAAGCGAGCCCAGCAAACGGCTTGCAGGCATCATTACATGGAGTGATTGAACTTCTTAGCGCGGCAATTTCCATGGTTTCTAAATTAAAAATCGAGGCGTAAAATTACCTGGGAAGTAATGCCTAAGTTTGCTTTAATTTTGGTTAGATCCGTCTGCCTTTAAGCGCCATCGCAGGCCATTTCCTTCCCACCCCCAGCCTGCAGTTTGAGGTGTTAGAGTCCTCTTCTCAGTTTCCGGAGTTAGTTCTGCCCGGGAGAGGCTGTGGCCCTGGTCGTGACCCGCACAGTCTGGTTGGAGAATGGTCTGTGTTTCCTCATAGCTCTTTCATGTCTTCCAGATACCCTATGTAACGAACTGGATCAGGAGAGGAAGGCGCGCTATGCCATCCAGCAGAAATTAAAAGGTGTGAACCCAGAAACAAAGATGAATGGGGGGCGGGGTGTGGAAATGGTTGTTGGATGGATGGATGGATGGATGGATGGATGGATGGATGGATGGATGGATGGGTGGGTGGGTGGGTGGATCGATGGATGGATGGATGGATGGGGTTGTAAGAAAGGAGGCCCAGACCCACATGATCAGAAGGAAACTGGGAACTCAATGAAATGAGGGAAACTTTCCATAACTGTGAGGTAGGAAGAAAGAGCCCCTTGAGCTCTGAGCATCCGAAAATTTGCTTTCTAGTCTAACCCTGATTTTAGACAATTAGACCTCTTTGTGCCTCAGTTTCCTCTTCTGTAAAATGGGGCTAATTGACCTGAGAAATGGTTCTAGTTGGCCAGGGTGTCACTCTTGCCCTCCTACTTCTCTTTGGCTCCACTGAGAATTTCTGACCTTAAGACTAAATAGGGCCTGCGATGGGGGGCGGGGGCTGGTGGGGCTGGTAGTGGGCCAGTGAGGCAGGCTAGGTTGCCAACGTGGTTGGTGTGACTCTCTCTCCAGAAGCTCACGACGCCCTCCACCACTTCTCCTGCAAGATGCTGACACCCCGGCACTGCACCGGCAACTGCTCCTTCAAGCCCCCGCTGTTGCCCTAGCGCCGGCTTGGCCGCTCCCACGCGCCCTCAAGCCATGCTGCTCCTTTCTGTAAATACCCGCTGCCGTGGCGGCCCAGAGCGAGGAACAAGCCATTAGGACCCGACCGTTGTAAATACAGCCGCCTGCCCGCTGGTCCCCATCCGGGCCCGGCTCGGTTTCCCACTGTAAATATTGCCTCGCCCCTCCTTTGAACTCCAGGGCATCAGACCTCAAGGGGTAAACTGGACCCACCAGGGAAAGAAACGGGAGAGGGGAGAGCGCTTTCACACACACCCCACTCCAGCCTGAGTAGGTCCTGGGACCCGGATTGTGAATACAATGTAGCATCTTCGCTGGCTGCAGCCACGCGCTCCCCGTCCCATCCATCCACTCTGAAACTCTCGTTCCTAAAACAACGTGGCTATGTGCAATGGATATAAACGGACTGTGAGTCTCTTGGTTCAGTATTAGGTTCACTTTATTTATGCTGTAAGTTATTTTACTTTCCCCGGACCCCCTTTCAGTCCTCATTTTGCATTCATTCCTCTTTGGATTTTGCTTTGTGTTTTTTGTTGTTGTGTAACATAACAGCACTTTAAAAGGGCGACAACTGACTCACGAGAAGGTGACCATCTTGAACCTATTTGGGGAGACCTGTATCCGTGACTTTTGTTTTTAATAAAAAGAAAAAAATCTGTCACTCTTTGGGGCTGAGGAGTTGCTAGTGTGCCCAGGTGTTGGGGGGGGGGGTAGGGGAGGCTCCTTAGGTACAAGTGCAGATGAACGGTCCGGGTTAGAGCTGCTGCTCCTGACCTCTCTACTGACCCACCTAGACACACCCGATTTCCCCCCACAGGCCTCTGGGGCAGGACCCTCCTCTGGGCATAAGCTAGAGAAGAAAACCACCTCCTGATCCCTTGGGCAGTCAGTGGTCCTTTATTTCCCAAGCTTTGCTGGTACAGCGGGAAAGTTAACTTTAGTCTCCTGTGTGTGAATTCACCTGCGTGGGTGGGGGGTTGAGGGAGTATTCAGCAAGGGATCCCAGGGTCAATTGCTTGCTGATGCGGGTGTAGACCTGACCCGGGAGCGCTGGCCGGGTGGGGGTAAGGTGTGAAGGACAGATAATAGGAAAAAAAAATGAGGAGACTTTGGAGAGTTTGAGGTCGCTGCAGAGACAGTTGCCCTGTCACGGGCCTGTTGCTATCCGGGAAGGAGGGAGCACTGTCCTCATTTTAATGACCTCTCCCTCCTAGTCTTTGCAACTAGAGGACCCCAATGAGGAAAATGAGTCCTGCCTGCTGGCCGCAAATGCAAAGATTGGGACCCTCCCTAGGCTGTGTGTGTGTGGCCCAGGAGTGTGAAGCCTCACTTAGTGGCTGCTAGCCTCAGTTTCTGCAAGGCACCTGCTGGTTGGGACACAAAAAATAAAGTATAGGGAACATGCCCCTCCCTCAAGCAGTGTGTAGGACAGAATGGAGAAAGCAGGTCCCCTTCGATTTTTCAGCCCAGAATGGATTTCATGCCGGCCTCTGGCTAGCAAAGGTCTTGCGTTGAGTCCTTTATTTTTTCCAGGGCCTCGTTTTCAAACCTCCATTAAATGGCATTCGTTTGTCTATGCCCTGAGGCTCCAGGAAGCCTCCAAGAAGGAAACCCATATGCAGGCCGCCACCAAGACTAGCACCCCAGGCTAGCTCCAAGCACTCTCTGGAGGACCTTAGAGGGCCCCGAAGTTCTCCGGAGTGTTTTGGGCCGTGAGCCTTAGCTACTCGCACCAGTGAGTTTCACTGGAGGCCTCTTGGGGTGCCTGCTAGTAGCTAGACACAGTCAGGCAGTGGGGAAAGAAGCAGATGCTGAGTCCCTCACTCGGCTGAGGCCAGTCCTGTGCTGGGGCTGCGAACGAACCTTCAAGCCTGGGATATGGCCAGTGCCACATCAGCAGAGGATGGTCTGGAAATAAGGGTGGGGAGGGTTCCGGGTAAACTGCGAGGCTCCACCTTGCTATCCCCTCTCTGGAACCCTCCGGGGGCCTGGAATAGTTCACCTACGGGAGAGATGAAGAGGGCATGCTTACCAACCCTTTCACGTCTGGGCTGCACCCATCTTGAAAGTGAGATCTATGTAGGAAGTGACTTCCGTTCCCAGGGCGCCCCAGGGACAGAACCCCAGAGCTCACGCAGGCTTGCAGGTAGCTTGGCGTTTCTCAGGGCCTATAGGCACAGTTGGAAAGCGCACAATCCTTTTCTGTAAAATGGGCAGGGCAGTTACCACCTAAGAAGGTCCGTGGTTACACACCAACAAAGGAGACTGGTGAATATTCCTTTCTCGCCTTTCCCTCCAAACTTCCTCAAAACTGAGAAAAGTATACAGGAACCTGAGTCTGCCCAAAAGGGGAGCCTCGGGTGGTACGGAGTCTCTGAGGATTGGAGGTGTAGGAGGATCCGGCCTAGAAAGTTCCGTTGCGTAAAAAATAAAAACAAATCACAAAAAAACAAAAACAGAAACCCTCTTGGGCTCCACATCAGTTGGAAATGGCTTGTTCCTCCCCCCCAAATGTTAATAACCAAACGATTGGTATGGATGTAATTATCAATAATTATACGAATTATTGCTGATTGCGGGGCTCGTAGCTACTTTAATTAGCTTACCAGATTCTAATTAAGTTAAATGAAACATTAATAGAGAAAATATGCTTTAAAAAACACCCAGGATTTTTAATGTCTATTTCTCGCCACAATGTTGCCACCTTGCGACGAACTCTAGGCATTACCAGTCAGCTCGCACGGCCCAGACTCGGTTACCTTCGCTCTAGCAGAAAAAGTGTTTTTGCAGAATTATGGGAGACTGGGCAGAGAATGTGTCACAGATTTTTCCCCCTGGTGTTTGGTTTGGCACCCTGTCCCTCGAGTTCTCCACAGGACTCTGGAGTTGGAATACAGGTAAACATGTAAACGTGCCCCTTCCACCTCCCCACCGCTCCGGCCAGAGGAATTCCATCCCTTCCAGGAGCCGTGTGGGGGAGATTATCCCTCTCCACCAGTACGGCAAGAGACTGAGTAGACAGATTATTTTCTGTCCTTGAGACACGAGTAAATTGCTTCCCACCTCCGCTTCCTGTGCCAATAGGCAAATGGGTTCCTCACCTCCTTGGTCATAGCTAACATCTGTGTTCTCAGGGCTCCGGGTTCCTGGGTCTAGCAGTGCACTCGCCTCCTCGTTATCCTTGGTTGAAGGAGTCGGCTCCCCAGGAGACTGCAAGTACCTCCACAGCTGAGGTCACACCTTGTTTGTCCTTGCCACCTCAACGGTACACCACAGGCACAGAAGAGCCCACGTGGACGTCCACGTGAAAGGATAGTTCATCTAGGTGCCTGAAATGTGTGAGGAAAGGAATCCCCAGGTGCTTCTGGACAACAGCCACTGAGAAGCAATTATGCTCATTTACATAAGGTTAATTAAACACAAGCTTGCTGCTCACAAAGAAGATTCTTCATCAATAGGATTAGTGTTGGGGTAGGGTGTCAAGTAATTTATTGTCAACCTAGGAAAGGAAAACCTTCCTTCTGTCCCAACTGTGTCTCAAAGACACTACCTCATCCACACATTCCCGGCTACCTCTCCATACACTGTAACCTTGGTCCTCTGCAGATGTGCAACTCCCACCAAGAGTCCAGATCACCAGCAGAAGCAAAACTGCACTGCTCACCCTCTCCATGCTTCCATTCATTCTAAACAGCCTCACCTGTCCCTCCCCCCCCCAGAGGCCACAGTGCTGTGCTAAGAGCACAGATTCTGTAACCGCTGTTTCCACTGCCTCCCTGTGCAGTATGGGACCTGTTGTTGGAACTCTGTGTTTCTGCTTCATCCATAGCATGACATCATACAACTAGTTTGTACACATAGTAAGTAAGCTAATGCATGTAAAGCCTGGAGGGCAGTCCTGGAAAACAGGAGCTGTTCTATCTGTGTGTGATACAATTAGAGCTGGTGTATCTGTGTGACACAATTAGAGCTGGTGTATCTGTGTGACACAATTAGAGCTGGTGTATCTATGTGTGTTACAATTAGAGCTGGTGTATCTGTGTGTGTTACAATTAGAGCTGGTGTATCTGTGTGTGATACAATTAGAGCTGGTGGATCTGTGTGTGGTACAATTAGAGCTGGTGTATCTGTGTGTGACAAGGCCACTCCAGTGCATTTTCCAGTCTGAGGCCCTCCACTTCTCCAGGGCTCAGGAAAGGAGACCTTCGGGACTTTCTGGAGACACTTGAAAGCAGCCCCTTGGAAAGATATCCTAAGGTACCAACATTGGTTGGCTACAGGTAGCCAGTGGGACAAAAGATTGAGTCAAGTTCTTCGATCAGATCAAGTTAGAGCAGAGCTAGGAAAGGCAGGCAGGACTTTAGATTTTTCTCGAAGGACTGCATGCCCCCAACAGAATGAGGGGACGTGTGAAGAATTAGGGATTTCCTCGGAGCAGCTGGGTTGCTATACCATTCCATTCCAACATAAACGGTTATGTCAGTCCTTACTATAGGAGGGAGCGCCACACTAGTATCCGTAGTTGGTAGCACTCGGGAGATAATTTAAAACTGTTGACCCAAAGAACGGGACATCTGATTCCAACAGAATTGTCCTCCAGTCGGTTATAGGAAGGCTAAGAGCCGAGGTGCAAGGACTCCCACAGATCTTGATTTGCCGCTGTGATCAGGAAAGGGTCTTGCCACCCCGATAAGCGAAAACAGAAATAGTTACGGGATGGACCGCTACTCCGCAGCCAGCGGGTGCCTAAGGAGTTGGCCCAGTCCGCCCCATCTTCGGTTCTGACCACAGGTGTCCCTGTGGGGAGCCCCGGCGCCACTGGCATCCCAGGGCTCCGGAAGGGCGAAGCACAAACACCATTTTCCTTTGGGGACGACATGGACAGTTCAGAAATCATTGAGTAAGTCAGCCCAGGAAATCTGAACCTGGGGAGGGCGGTTCTTCCTTCTTGGTCTTGCTAATTAGAATTTCTGTATTAGTTGTTTATTGATTATTTGGCGGTTGAATAATGTGCGGACCAGGAAATTCTGTTTTCACAGTCAGTGTCTCTTCAAAAGTATCAGGCCTAGTTTTCAAACGTCAGCAATCTCGCCCAGGTGACTCTACGTCATTGCGCTTTGGGACCTGGAGTGAACAGCTTTGGTGAGCCGTTCCTTAGTGAGGAGGGCAGCAGAGACAGCTGGAGCCAGGTGTGGTAGCCAGGTCTGTAATCCCAGCAACGGGAGGTGGCGGCAGGAAGGTCCAGAGTTTGAGGGTTTCCCAGACTGCATAGCAAATTCGAGGCCAGGGTGGGATGCGTGAAACCTATCTCAAAAACAAAATAAACCACAGACTGCGACTGAAGCCCACGGATAAGGCACGCTGCTAAGAGATGGGTTTTCTAGGCCCCTCTTCTTATTTCTTTCTTGAGGACTCTAGTTCCATTGAGTCAAGCAAAAGCTAAAACACGTGAGGAATGTGCAGGAGGTTGTTGTGGACGTGAAACTTAAAAGTAGAAAGAAAAATATGGAACGCTTCACGAATTTGCGTGTCATCCTTGCGCAGGGGCCATGCTAATCTTCTCTGTATCGTTCCAATTTTAGTATATGTGCTGCCGAAGCGAGCACAAGTCTCGTTCCCTCTCAGGAAGTATATAGGGTCAAAATTGTTAAATCTTTTACAGTTATGGTGAGAATCAAGTAGAATGTTTATACACACAATCACTTTATAAATTAGTGCCTTCTGAATTCTATATTGAGATTTCCTAATTTTTAGTGTAGATGTAGAGTCAATTCCGTTATGCTCGCAGCTTTCTTTCTACTTTGTATATGCAAATGAGGGAACGATGGGAAACAGACCTGTTCCGGGCGGATCTGTGCGCGGCCCCGTAGTCACAGTCCGCCACGTGATGCGCGCTGTGCACGCGCCTGGCCGCGCGGAGTTCGCTCTGGGGTCCTTCAGCTGCCGCGCAGTGTGCCAGTGTATCCTAAGGGCAAGGCGCCAAAGTTTCCACCCACTTGGAAGGGGGGGACAAAGGTTGCCTGTGGCTCATCAAGTCGGCCTCGCCTCGGATACCCCACCAGTGACGCGGCTGCCCACGGTGGCCTGTTCCGGGTGCATGGGGTGTAGGAACTGCCTCTGCCTCAGTTTCCCCCCGGCTTGTCGAAAACAGCGCCCTACCATTGGAGCCGAGGGAAAGAGGGGTGTCTGTTTCGGAACCCAGACTCCGAGTGTGGCCGGTGACTGGCGGTAGCTGCGGGGAGGGCACGCTCTAGCTCCTGCGTTTTCTAAGGGCCAGGGACTTTAATGGGTATAGTTCCATCCCACTTTGCAAGTTAGGAAATTGAGGCTCCCCGGCAGGTTAAACCAAGTGGTCCTGCGCGACGTGAAAGAAGTTGAGATTTGGATGCAAGCCTTATTCAGAGGCGGGTCTTTTCTGGCACACAGCAGGACACTGAAGAAAGAGCAGCCCTCCCCACGGTTCCGGGTCATTAGACTTTGTCCCCAAGTTTAGTCTGATCTTTCTTCTTGGCTCTGACAAACCTGGAGCACCGACATGTCGCCACCCACTCTTTAGGTGAGAGAGTGAGCACGGAGCTCAGGTGCCAGCAAGGGAGCCAGACAGACACGCAGTGAAGGACTTTGTCGGGGTGTGTATGTCACTGAGTGACCGCCCCTAGGGTAGGCGGCCACAAGAGGAGGAGACCTTTGAACAATGACTTCATACACGAGCAGCCCCTAGAGGACAGGGACGGAGACTCCCAGGAAAAGCCACTGGGGTCAGTAGAGCTCACCAGAGCCAGAGCCATAAGGGAGCCACCAGAGAGGCACTAGGGACTAGCGCACAGTGCGTGCGGTTAGACAGAAGGACCCAGCCATCCGCTGTGGCAGAGAAGCGCCAGGCCTGGCTTTTGGAGCTGAATCCCCCGCCTCCCTACCTGCTTTCAATGAGATGGAAATCAGGTGCAGGCTGCCCAGCTTCTCACGTGACCTCTTTCTAAATAAGCAGTAAGCAACTGCAAAACTCAGAATGCTAATAATGGCCTATATTGAGTGAAAAGAGCTAATTTGGGCAATGATGTTTCCCTCGGATTTACAAAAGGGAATTGCAAATAACGAAACAGTAATAGCATTGATGGGAGACGCTGCTAAACTTCGATCAGCACCCGCGTTAGTTATTCACGTATTTAGAAAGTGAGCCTTTTCAACACAGTGGCTGCGTACACACATCACGGTGACAGGTAGAGCCGGTGGGTTCATAACTACCTTAATGTGCAAGCCTGCACTGACAGACCTAGCTCTTGTTCACCGTTCCAGGCTATTTTAAGCCAGAGTGGTCTGTTTGTTTGTTGTCTGTTTGCTTTTTCTGGTCCAGAAGCAAAAGAATCTATCCGGATTCTAGTTGCATTCTTTCTGGCTCTAGTCCTGTTTTAGCTTGAACGAAGACTGTTTGCTACTAATGTCTTGTTCAGCCTTGACATGCTGCGCTTGTGTAACTGAAGGGCTTTCCTGAGAGAACATAATTAGCAAGATGTTAAGAATTCCGAGATGGCTCAGTGGGTAATCAGGCTGATGACCTGAGTTTGATCCCTGGGACCGGCATGATGCGAAAGAAACAGACTCACTCTCACGAGTTGTCCTCTGACCTCCACACACATGTGCTATGGCACACACCCAACACACACACACACACAAAATAAGAGGTAATAAAATTTGAAATTCTGATATTATTTTTGTATCCTGCTTTACACGGGTATGAATATGGTGGTCATCCTTGAGGTGTGACAGCCCCAGAAGGGCCTGCAGGAGCTACTGTAGACCTAGTTCTCAGGCCTGCTGAGGAGAACAATATTCCCCTCAGCCTGGAAGGCCTAACATGGAAGAAGGTGGAGGAAACTACTGTGATTTGGGCCTGAAGTTTCATCCAGAGGTGGAACCCAATGAAAGGAAATTTAGCCACAGGGCACCACCACTCCTGAAGAGACGAATGTTTTCCTCCTGGAACTGAGTTACTGCTGTGCTGGGACCCGCAAAGGGCTGGATTATTTACCATGAGACTGGTTGTTCTGCAGTTTGGTGTCCTTGGCTTCCTCTCACCATGTGACTTTTACTGCAGACCTGCTAAAGGCTGCTGCCCTCTCTGTGGTGATGTACCCAAATACCTTCAGCAAAGACCGAGCAGATGGGGCTACCCAGTCGTGGACTTGAACGCTCCCAAACTCTGAGCTGTATAAACCTCTCTTCTGTACAGATAGATTCTCAGCATCAGAAAAGGGATAATGGGTGCATGCAGGAGATAGAATGGATGTGGTATGAGGCTGGAGGAGAGGTCACATGAAGGAACCCGTTAGGGGTGAATCAAGTGGATCATGACTTCACAGGAAGTCCCATTTCCCCAGGACACAGGCACTAACTCGGAGGAGTGTGGGTGTTGTGGAGGACTGGCTTTGCCAGCTATCTTGGATAGAGAGCCCCTGTGCCCTGGATTCAGGGTCATTGACCACTCTGCAGACCTGAGATGACCTGAATGTGGATAGTCTTCGCTGAGTGTCTTGGCCTGCAGAACCCTAAGGGACAAGGTATGGTGACTTGGTCCTGTTGGGGGTGGGGCTTCCCCACCACCTGAGTGAGAGAATGCAGACCAGGTTTGATTATTTTTTTTTGAGACAGGGTTTCTCTGTGTAGCCCTGGCTGTCCTGAAACTCACTCTGTAGCTCAGGCTGGCCTCAAACTCAGAGATCTGCCCGCCTCTGCCTTCTGAACACTGGGATTAAAGATGTGCACCAGCATATCTAGCATTATTATTAAATTTTAACTAGTTAAGTGTGTAAAGAGTATCCTCAGTTGCACAAGACCCTGTCTCAAAAGTCAGCAAAAAATGGTTTGTGGTGGGGGGCTGGTGATGTGGTTCAGCAGGTAATGTCAACTTGCCTGCTTTTGAGCCCTAGAAACCACATGGGAGGAGAGAGATTGCCCTCTGACCTCCACATGTGTGCTGTGGAGCATGCACAAGTCCCCATCATATACATACAATGATAATAAATGTCAACAAAAAAAAAAGGAGGAGGAGCTGAATCTAAGGGCAGACCTGTTAGCCCCTGCCTGAGTCAGCGTGTCTGTTTCATTTACAGGGCATGAAGAAACATGGGGTGCTCCTCCAGATCTTGGCACCGTGGACTCTGTTGTCACTCATCTCCTGGGCCACAATGACAATGGCTGTGGTTCACTGCAGAAAACTGCCTCAGAATAGTCCCAGTGGCCCCTCTGCTGACTCTGGATCACCCTGAACCAAGCCTTTCCAGGTGCCAGGCTGACTTCTCTTCCAGGATGGAAGACATAATTCCTGCCCTTGCTGGCCAGGGCCAGGGTGGTGGGGGGCAGGGCAGATGAGAAAGGGCATTGGATACTGCAGAGAGGTCTGCACCCTCTCCCAGGGAGCCACTCCCCTTACCTGGTGAGGAGGCACTTGTCCCCATCCCCCATCAGGAAAGACTCGAAAAACCAGAAAATGAGAGTGCCAAGATGAACCATCACATTGTGTTAATATTTTCACACCACTTAACTCTCATTAAAATGTACTTTGCTGAATTTAATGTGATTTCAAATGACACAACATATTAAGTGCTTAATATACTAGAAATTATGAAACTATTATAGTCGATGCCATATGAAATAATTAGAGTGAATTAAACTTTAGCAGCCGAGTGAAGGCAAGGCTTCAACTTATGTCTGCAAGTCACTCAAGCCACCGCTGTAATCCCCCAAGTAAATGTCCAGAAATTAGTTTCTTTAAATAAAAACTGAATTTCATGTGTGCTTACACCACAAGGTCTTCTGAGATTTGGTGACATGGAACCTGGCTGCACTGGGCAGGTGAGGAGGGGCCCTGGGACCGGCTCCCAGGGAAGAGTCGTGGGGCTTCACCTGGCTTTGCCCTAGTGGCATAACTCAAGTGGCATATGATGTCAAGATGCATGGGTTTCTTTATGTTAGATCAGTGTACTGCTGAGTTAAAAATAGAAACGTGCCTACTCACCTCGAAGGGATGGGCTTCATGCCAGATGTTTTCTGTGTAGCCCATCACTCAGCCTTACAGCGCATCTGTCACAAGCCACCTTTTTCTGCTGAAAAAAAACTCCATCTAAAAGACAATCATCAAGGCCTGCAGTCAGATCCATTGTGCTGACTCATATCAGTGTGTGAGCACATGTACCTGTATGTTTGTGCACCACTATCTGGGGTGTGTGTATGTGATGTGCGCATGTGTGGCAGCCAAGGAAGGATGTCCTCTGTTGCCCTCCACCTCATTTATGTGTATGAATGTGTGTCTGTGTAGGTGTGTGTATACATGTGTGTGCAGATGCTCTCAGAAGCAAGCAGAGGGCCTTGAATCCCTGGAGTTGCAGTTACTGTGAGTTACCCAACCTGGGAACTGGGAACCGAACTCTGTCCTCTGCAAGAGCAGTACTTAGTCTTAACTGCTGAGCCAACTCTTGGGCCTCTCCACTTTATTCCTTTGGGGCAGGGTCTCTCACTGAGCTGATTTGTGGGGCCAGCCAGCAAGCCCCAGGGATCCTCCTGCCTGCATCTCTTCCACAGTGGGATTCCAGGCACACTCTGCCTTCCCTGAGTCTTTACATGAGTGCTGGAGACAGAACAGCAAGCTCTCTGCCCGCTGATGTTCCTCCCATCTCTGAACATCCCTGACTTTCATCCTGTGGCCAATGACCATGGTGTCAGGGCCTCTCCTGCCTTGGAGAACTTCCCTGCCTCAACCTTTCTATTTTCTTACATTTACTTGTTTATCCACTTATTGATTTATGTGTACATGTGGAGGTCAGAGGTCACCTGGCCAGAGTCAGTTCTTTCCTTCCACCATGTGAGCCTAGAGGTCATGGGACCCGTGGCAAGTGTGCTTATCCACCCAGCCATCTTGCTAGCCCTGACTGCCTCAACATTCTAGAGTATTCACATAGTTTACTATCGTACGTATCTTCCCTGGATAAATATGCTAACTCTTCTACGAATCCCTGTGGATGTGTCTAGAATAACAGAACAGATATGCGGATAAACAACATGATAAAAGGAACAACTAAGAGGTGACCATGAAGGATAAGAAAATGGGAGGAGTCTGGAGATGAGGCTCAATTGGTAGAGTGCTTGCCTAGCATGCTAACCACTACCCCCACCCACCCACACATGTGCATTCTGGCATGCTCAACTTTGTGAAAAGACCATTGGCAGAGCCAGGTGTGGTGGTACATACCTGTAATGCCAGCACCTGGGAGGATGTAGTTGGAGGACTTTGAGTTTAGGGTTAGTCTGAGCATCACAGTGAGATCCTTGCTCAGATTTAAAAAAAAATAGGGGCTTGGGATCTGGCTCTGCTGGTAGAGAGTTTGACTAGCATTCATGAAGACCTGTGTTCCATCCCAGCCCTGGGTGTGATGGTACATACCTATAATCCCAGCACTTCAGAGGTGGAGGCAGGAGGACTAGAAATTCAGGGTCAGCTAGGTGATAGTAACATGTGTCTTTAATCCCAGCACTCTGGGGGCAGAGGCAAGCCAGATCTCTGAGTTTGAGGTCTTCAAAACCAGTTCTTGGACAGCCAGGGCTACACAGAGAAACCTATCTCAAAAAATCAAACCCCTTCCCCAAAGAGAAGAAGTTGAAGAAATTCAGGCTCATCTTTGGATACATAGCGAGTTTGGTGCATATATGGGGCACGTTCTTAAAAAAAAAAAGGCTGGCTCGCCATACATCAAGTATTAAAAAACAAAACCAAGCCCCCAAAACTCCCAAACCCCCAAAGCAAAGGCAATGACAATCTTCTATGGTTCTGCTTTCCAGTGAAGAGTTTGGTATTATGGCCACATAGCTTTTCAGTATCGGTTTTAGTATATATTATGATTGCCAATCAAGATCTTATGATACCAGATTGCTTTCAACAATTCCTGGCATGAAGAAGCAGCCCCCTTCCCTGACTCTTCTGTTGGGGAATATTATTTTAAGGTGTGTTACTTTTGTTTATGTTGCATTTGTTTAACTATGTGAAGCTATGATACCGTGCCTGTCTAAAACACCTGATGGTCTAATAAATAGCTGAACAGCCAATAGCAAGGCAGGAGAGAGGATGGGTGGGACTGTCAGGCAGAGAGTATAAATAGGAAACAATCAGAAGAGGAGCAGCAATAAGAGCACCAGGGGAGGGGGACATCAGAGGCCAGCCACCCAGCCACCCAGCCACCCAGCCACCCAGCCACCCAGCCACCCAGCCACCCAGCCACCCAGCCAACAGAGGAGGGAGAGTGAAAGTAAGATATACAGAAGTAAGAAAAGGAAAAAACCCAGAGGCAAAAGGTAGCAGCAAGCCAAACTAAGGTTGGACAGTCATTACAAATAAATAAGCATTTGTGTGTGATTTATTTGGGAGCGGGGTGGTGGGCCCCTCGAAAAGCTACAAGAGCAAAAAAAAAAATCACACAACACTCTTCTGCGCATGCTCCTCCTGCAGCAGTCCAGCCGTACTAGCTGGATAAAGTACCTTTGTGTCCAAGATCAGATCATGTTCTCACCCTTGAAGAGCAAACTGGTTGTGGGAGACAGTAAGGTACAACCTTTCTTTGTTAAGATATGTCATTTGTACTTATAATCGTTATTATTGTTGTATGTATGTGTGTGCAGGCGTGATGATGTGTGGGCCATGTCACAGCACCATGTCAGAGGACCATAGTCAGTTCTGTCTTCCATCCTTCCGTGGGTTCCAGGGATCAAACCCAGGTTGCCAAGGGTAAGATGCGGTGAGCACCATTACTGGCTGAGCCATCTTGCTGGCCCCTACTTAAGGGGTCAGCAATTTTAATTGACATATAACAAGTGTATTTATTTAGGATCACAACTTTTCACAGGCATATTGAGTATAACCAGCAGTAGAAATGCTTGGGGATCTACAAAAATTCAGCTCTGTAGACTTGTCTCTCCCACTTTAACAGAAGACAGTTCTGTTTTTATTTGTTTGTCAGTTTCCATATTCTTTTTTTTTCATTTGTACATGAGGCTATGTGGTCTGTATGTGTGATGCATGCATTTGTTAGTGTAGATGTGTGCATGTGTGTAGAGGCAGAGATTGATATTTGACTGTCTTCGCAATCACTCTCAACCTCCTTTCTTTCTTTCTGTCTTTCTTTTTTCTCTCTTCTTTCTTTTCTTCCTTCCTTCCTTCTTTCTTGCTTATTTTGAAACAAGATTTCTCTCTATAGCCCCGGCTGTCCTGAAACTCTCTATGTAGATCAGGTGGCTTTGAGCTCACAGAGATCCACCTGCCTCTGCCTCCTGAGTTCTGGGATTAAAGACATGTGCCACCTTGCCCAGCTTATTTTTCAAGGTTTATTTTTAGAATTATGTGTAAGTGTCTGGGTGTGGGTATGCACATGTGTGTGCAGGAGCCCATGGAGGCCAGAGGTGTCATCAGATCCCTCCCCTGGAGTTGGGGTTACAGGTTTTTGTGAACTGCCTGATGTTGATGTTGTAACTCAGGTTCTCTTAATGGCTCAGCCAGCTCTCCAGACCCCACTTTTATCTTCTGAGGCAGAGTCTCTCATTGAACCTGAAGCTTATTGAGTCAGCTGAGCTGGCTGGCCAGTGAGCTTCACCTATTTCCACCCAGCACTGGGGTAATAAGTGTAAACCATTATTTCCAGCTTTTTTTTTTTTTGGTTGGGGAGGGCAGGGTTTCTCTGTGTAGCCTTGGCTGTCTTGGAACTCACTCTGTAGAAGAGGCTGGCCTCGAACTCACAGAGATCCAACTGCCTCTGCCTCGAGTACTGGGATTAAAAGTGTGTGCCGCCACTGCCTGGCTTCATTTGCAGCTTTTTATGTGAGTTCTGCGGATCCGAACTCAGGTCCTCATCTTGTATGACAGTTACTGACATTCCCCAGTCCCATTAAAGTATTTTTGATCCATGCGGGTGTCTATTCTTTCAATCCTGTTTAAATTTTTTGGCATCATGCATGATGTTTTGGCAGTCATGATCTGATCTATTGGGCAGTAGAACACAAATTTGTAAATGCAGCAAGGTTAGAACTGTGTTCCATATTCATGGAGAAGAGACTGGAAAAGACATATAAATATGATTTTTATTGTTTTTCTGCCAAATCAAAACATCATGGGATGGTACTACTATGTACCTATAGGCTCATGACTGTCTTACAACGAAAAGTTCACCCAACTTAAAAAGTCCCAAGAGTCAGGGATAGAGAGATGTCTCAGCAGTTAAGAGTCCTTGCTTTTGCAAAGGACTTTGTGGGCTGCTCACAGCCACTTAGAACTGCAGTGCCAGAAGATCCAACACCCTCTTCTTTCTGGCCTCCAAGGACTGTGCATGCATGTGGCTCACACACATACATACACACATGCAAAGAAACACTCATACAATAAAATAAAATTAAGATCTGTAAATTTTAATACTTTAAAAGTCCAAACCTGGGGCTGGTGAGATAGATTAGTGGATAAAACGCTTGCCGCACAGCCTTGAGGACCTGAGTTTGGTCCCTGGCAGAAATAACCAAAGATTCTGCCCTGACAACAAGGCAGGAAGTGAGAATCAAGTCCCCCAAATCCTCTGACCTCCACACATGTCCATGAACATGCATGTAAGAACACACACACACACACACACACACACACACACACTGCATAAACAATTTCTTTAAAAGTCTCTTACAAAGTTCAAAACAAGCACCTCTAACATATAATGACACAGAGTGAACATTCCTTTTCCTGAAGGGGAGAATCAGGGTATTCAAGGAGTGATGGGACCAGAGCAAGACCAACATCCAGCTGGATAGACATCGAATCGTGCAGCTCCGTGTTTCAGACTTTGTCTCATAGGCAGAATCTAGATTTTTGAAAATCAACATATGTGGCCTGAAAGTGGGTAGAGGACTATTGGGAGAAGGCAGGAGGCCAGCACAAGGGGGGTTGAGCGACAATAAATTTTAACTATTGCGGTGAATGTGAGCAAAGCACAATGATAAACAAGCATGAAAAATGTCATAATGGAACCAGACATTTCACTATGGGCAAGGGGCACTGCCTAGGCTGCCACGCTGGCCTCCTCTCCTTGGGTCATCTACACCTCCCTCTTTAGCTAACAACTCCTGCAGCTGAAACTGGAAGGATGATTGGGTAGATACAGTTGGGAAAGATGCCGCTAGTCTGGCTCCCCAGATGAAGCCTCCCCATCCACCTTGATGGGGCTCCTCCTGAGATCCATCTGCCTCTGCCTCCTGAGTGCTGAGATTACAGGCCTGGGCTACCAACCACCTGGCTGCCACTTGGGGTTTCCTGCATTGCTACAGATCAAAACCAGGGCTTTGATAAGATAGACAAGTGCTCTACCAACTGAGCTACACCCCCAGACTGTCTTCGGATACTTCCTGGAGTCCCTGTGAGGAGATCATGTAAGCTCAGTCCTCCTGGTCAGCAGGACCATGGGCCAGAGGTCTGGTAGAGCAGGATGGCTACCCTGATAGTGGCTGGGCTTGAAAGAACGTCTGTTAGGAGAGTTTCAA
Source organism: Mesocricetus auratus (assembly GCF_017639785.1). Classification (NCBI taxonomy): domain Eukaryota; kingdom Metazoa; phylum Chordata; class Mammalia; order Rodentia; family Cricetidae; genus Mesocricetus; species Mesocricetus auratus. The sequence continues at coordinate 3,161,276 of NW_024429267.1, read as the reverse complement.
GAGACCTGGGAGAAGCCGGGCGGTGGTGGCGCACGCCTTTAATCCCAGCACTCGGGAGGCAGAAGCAGGCGGGTCTCTGTGAGTTCGAGGTTGGGCTGGACCGATAGCCTCCAAAACAATACAGAGAAACCCTGTCTCGAAAAACTAAAAAAAAAAAAAAAAAAAAAAAAAAAAGAGAGACCTGGGAGAGGCTATGGGACTGTTTACAGGGGTCATGCCATAACCAGGTGTATTGTGGGAAATAGGGAAGATTATCAAAGAAGTAATAGCACAATGACTGCCCTGCCCCAGCAATCTAGTGATGCCTCTGTGCCTCTGTTCAACCCCATGCAACCCCAGCACTCAGTCTGGCTCCTGCCTCGACTTCCGGTGAATGTGCTAGGAATCTCCCTTCTGCTCAACAGTGGGCTCAGAATCCTTTGTATCTCCTCCGCTCACGAAGAGGGGTTGGAGCCCCTGGGGCTGGAGTGGTGGAGCCTGGTTCTGGGAATTGAACTCCAGTTCATCTGGAGAGCAGTAAGTGCTCTTAATCTCTGAGACATCATCTCCTCAGCTCCTCCTCCTTCCTCTCATAAATGACAATGTCGTGTTACTGTTTACAGTGCTGGCAAAGGCAGCCTGAGCAGACACTCCAACTGCTAAATCTGGGTTCCAGGGGAAAGCTAAGGAGCTGACTGACCACTTAGATGTGCGCGTTCCGAGAAAAGGCCACATCCACACTTCCTTCCTACCCATTCCTATGGAGGTCTCTGGTGACTCTCTTTCCCTGCTGTCTAATACTCCAGCCCCTTTCCCTTTTGTTTTAGACATTCCTCATTAACGAATGTTCTCTTTATTGCAATAACCTGAGCAAATCTTAAGCCTGGGACATTTATTCCTTATAGCTTCTGGAAGCCGTTGTAAACATCAGTTGGATGGGGAATTTACCCGGAGTCCCAGGTTCCAGTCCTTGCCCACTCCCGTCTGGTTTACCCTTCTAACAAATTCCAGTTCTGGGCTGAGAGGGTGGATGAGAGGAGAGGCGGGGCCCAGTGAGCAGCTGTACCTTTCTCACGCTGCCACCAGAGGGCGATGGCTCCGCGCAGGAGGCCTCTCAGGCTTGCGAGCCAGCTCGCCCCGGGTGCGGTGCCCTGGAGGCGCCTCCTGCTGCTCTGCGTAGCGCCAACTCTGCTTTCCGGAGGCCCTTGAGTGGGTGGGAACAGCCCTCCAAGACTTCTGCCTCTGCGGCTAGCTCTGGTCGATAACACCTCCCCTTCTCTGGCCTATCCTCTCTCGCTGGGATAGACCACAGGATCCCCAATTCAGTGGGAAATGGTTAGGAGGGCCAAGACGCAGGAGTCTCAGGGACCACTTAGTGTCCCTTAAGTGGACCAGCGGACCAAAGGATGGAGATCAGGGAGCCTGAAGGAAAGATGTAAGCCTTTGACAGCAGAAGAGGTCGGCAGCGGTGGGTCAGAAGAGAAACTGGAATTTAGACCTTGGGTTTAGAGAAGGTTTCCTACGGGTGGCGGTGGCACACTAGCCACTGTAAGACCCCCGCCCCAGAACAGCCAGCCCCACACAGAATGCATTCTCCAACTGGGGAGTTCATTGACTTGGGAGGAGCATTGGCACTCGCTTGAAAGTGCCCCTGTCCACAGATACATTTTAAAACGTTAAGCAGAAAGCTCGACCCCAGAGCCAGTCCTAGCAATTGGATTAACCTTGGAGGAAAAGGTTTCATTTTCTGTGTGTGGTTCAAATTCCTCCTCAGAAGCCTCTGTAGTATCAGAAAGCAGCCATTCACGGCAGCAGGCAAAAGCGATGTAAAAAACCGGAAATAACAAAACAGGAAACAAAATATTTAAAAACCACACAGAAATAAAACGCCGAAACCAATAACTTAAAGCCAAACAGCAAAGCCAGGTAGTGTGGTGCGAGCCTACAATCCCAGCACTCTGGAGGCAGGGACTGGTGGATTTCCAGGGACTGGTGGCCAGCCTGGGCTACAGATCGAGCTCCAGAACGACCAGGGTTTCACAGAGAAGCAAACAAGACAAGAATACTGCAAACCAACAAAAATCTCCGCAAATCCAAATGAGACCAAAAAGTCATCTTCTTCAAGAATTGGGAACCAGGACCTGGAGAGATGGCTCTGTAATTAAGAGCACTGGATGCTTTTGCAGAGGACCTGGGTTTGGTTCCCAGCACCTACAGGGTGATTCACAACTTCAGCTCAGGGGTTCCCACGCCCTCTTCTTAGCCTCATCAGGCAACTGCACGCATGTGATTTGCAAACATACATGTAGGCAAAACACTCATCCACGCACATTAAAATATGTTTTAGGGGGCTGGAGAAACGGTTCAATGGTTAAGAACACTTACTACTCTTCCAGAGGTTTTAGGTTCAATTCCCAGCACCTACAAGACAGCTCACAACTGTATGTAATCCAGCTCCAATTGGACAACCTCATACAGTGATACATGTGGGCAAAAACACCAATGCATAAAATAAAAAATAAGTAGTTTAAAATTTGTTTTATTGTTTTAAAGAAAGATCTGGAAGTTACAGAAGAGATAAAGAAAATATTCCCACATTCCTCCCCACCTCACAGACATTGGTGCTGTTCTTTTTCTACAAAATGAGGATAATAGTGTGAACAGCACAGGAATGTCCCGAGGACTCAGGGAATGTATGTAACAGCAATAGCAGACATTCCAGAAGTGTGAGCTATTTTTATATGGAAGGAAACCAGCCCCAAATTGTGTGGATCAGTTATGTGCTGTTTCCACTTAAGCAACTTTCTAGTCAAGTATTCTTCCAAAATGATATTTTTACTGATTGCACGATATTTCGTTCCATTTTGATACAATTTGTTTAAGTTAGCCCCTGCTGCGGAGCCTTTAGATTGTTTCCAGTTTTTGTTGTTAAAATAACAGTGAGATTAACATCTTTAAACATCTACCCTTGTCAGCATTTCTGATTATTTCCTTAGGCAGATTTTTTTTAGAGGTAGGATTACTGGGACAAAGGGCACAAATATTTTTCAGGGTTTTGAGTCAGGTTACAGAATTGCTTCCCAGAGAGATCTTGCCAAGTCCCCCCTCCCACCTGCAGTGTGAGAGAGTACCCACACAGCATGCAAAAGAGGGGTGTTGGTGGGCAGGGCCTGAGGATGCTGGGGGACTGAGGAGGAGAGGCCTGGGAGAGGAACAAAGGAGACTACATGGATTTAGGAGTGTGATGAGGCTTTGCTTGTTTGGATAGGGTTTATTTTTTTTAATTCTTATTCATTTGTATGAATGTGTGTATGTGTGCACCATCTGCATGCAGGAGCTGTGGAGGCCAGAAGAGGCTGTCTGATACCCTGGAACTGAAGTTACAGCCAATTGTAAGCCATGATGTTGGTGCTGGGAACTGAACTCAGATCCTCCAGAAGAGAAATAACATGCTCTTGACCAGGAAGCCATTTCTCCATCCCCAAGGTACAAGGAAGAAAGGCAAAGACTTTCTTCCTTTCTTTTCTTCATGTGTGGCGCTCGTGCAGACTCATGCTTTGTTTTTGAGGCAGGGTCTCACCATACTACTCAGGCTGGCCTAGAACCCACCTAGCTCTACCTACCTCTGCCCCCTGAGTGTTGGGATCAAATGAATGGCTCACCATGCCTGGCAGGAGTGTGATGGTTTTAATTGCTGACTTGACACAACCTAGGATCATCTAAGAAAAGAGTTTAATGAGAGATTGTCTATGTTAGTATTCGGGCATCTGTATTGGCCTGTCCTTGGGGTTCTGACAGGATGTGTTGTCCTTAGCTGCAGCCACTAAGAGCACTACCTGTGCATAGTCACTATGTTCCCTTTTAAAAGGCCCCTGTCCACCTCCCATCCTCCTTTCTCTTTCTCTTCCTCTCTCTGTCTCTCTGTCTGTGTCTCTCTGTGTGTTTCTCTCTCTCTGCCTCTTTCCTCTTCCCTGCTGCTCATGTCCCTGGAGGCCGTTTACCCTGCTCTGTTTTCCCATTTATTTATTTATTTATTTATTTATTTATTTATTTATTTATTGGTTTCTGGAGACAGGGTTTCTCTGTATTGTTTTGGAGCCTGTCCTGGAACTCCCTCTGTAGACCAGGCTGGCCTGGAACTCACAGAGATCCGCCTGCCTCTGCCTCCCCAAGTGCTGGAACTAAAGGTGTGGGCTACCAATGCCTAGCTCTACTTTCCCTTTTTACAATACCTTTCCCTTAATAAAAAAAACCCCTCTGCTTGAATTCTGTTGCATGGTGTCTTTCCAGAGCAATTTCTAAAAAAATTACAACAGTCTAGAACACCTTGGCCTGTGGGCATGTCTGTAGAGGGGTTGTCTTTGATTGCCTTCATTGATGTGGGAAGACCCAGTCTGAAAGTGGGAGCTGCTGGTCCCTGGTTTAGGGTCCTGGGATGTATAGGAAGAGAGAAATCTAGCCAGGCACTAAGCACCATTCATTCTCTCTCCAGGGCCAAAGGGGATGTGATGTAAATATATGCTTTATGTTCCTTCGTTAACTTCCCACTGACTGAAACAAGACCATTCCCACCAAGCTGCTTTGTGTCAGGGTATTTATCACAACAAGACTGAAACTAGACCTCAGCTAGCTTGCTTTGAGCTTAGGAAGGGAGACCCTGTATTCTGAGTCTACTGGAAAGAGGTATGGTTAGGTGTGGATTTAAAGTCAGTGTATTCAAGAGGCTAGTCCCTGGGTGGGGGTGGGGGGTTCTCCCTGGGGATCTACTCTGGCGAATCCAGGTCATCCCTTTGGAGACAGCTGAGATGAGAGCTTGAGGGATCCAGGAGAGACCTGTTCCTTTTTTTTTTTTTAAAGAGTTATTTATTTATTTATTATGAATACAACATCCTGCCTCCATGCATGTCTGCACACCAGGAGAGGGCACCAGATCTCATTATGGATGGTTGTGAGCCACCATGTGGTTGCTGGGAATTGAACTCAGGAACTCTGGAAGAGCAGTTGGTGCTCTTAACCTCTGAGCCATCTCTCCAGCCTGAGACCTGTTCCTTGATAATAAAAATGTTGCAAGTCCACTGAGGCAGATGACCTTCAGACTTGGAGTTTTCGTTCTGCAGTGGGGAAGGTATGCTTGCTCTTCGGTATGCAAGCACCTAAGTCATACGAACTTCCACCAACTCTTCAAAGCATGTGCTAAAGAGTCAGAAATGGTAGGGATGGAATTCACTGTGGCAACACAGCTGTGCGCTTCTGCAGGGAACCAGGGCTCCCTAGCTTATATCAGTTCCGAAATCAACCAGGCAGGGTAATGCTCACAGAGATGGTACTCATTCACCCCAAAAGACACAGAAATTCTAAATAAAGTAGTTGTGTTTTTTAAAAAGACAATCACCATTCAGGTTTACCCCAGGAGCTCCATGTTGCCTCAGCATAGGAAGGCTATGTGACCATCTCAAATGACAAGTACAGCAGCTGATAAAGTTTACCTCCTGTTTGTGACTTAAAACACCTTTGAACTAGGAGAAGTGTCCTGATTTGTGAAAGGTCATATAGGAAAGCCTTGAGGCAAATGTGATGCATAATACAGAAATGTAGATTTTCCTTCCCTAAGAGCTAGAACAAAGGGAGGGATAGAGCTCCTGCTGCCAGTTAACATACAGACATGGTCACTTTAGATGGAGGTGTGAGGGGAGAAAAGGCTGATAGGATAGAAAATGACTAGATCATCATGACCAAGACATAACTTTCTAAAGATTTATCTTATGTATATGAATGTTTGCTCTGCATGTATGACTGTATACATGGCATGTGCCTGGTACCAGCACAAGTCAGAAGAGGACATCTGATCTTCTAAAGCAAGAGTTACAGACAGTAGTGAGCACCCTGTGGGTGTTGAGAATCGAATCCAGGTACTCTATAAGAGCAGCAAAGTTCTTAACTGAGGAGCCATCTCTCCAGCCCCAAGAAAACTTAAAATAAATTTATGTATGTGTGTGTGTCTATGCGTATGTGCATGCATGAATCCTGGCACATGTATGGAGGTCAAAGGACAGCTTGCAGGAGATCAGACAATATTAAACAAACAATAACAAAAACAAGTCTCCCCAAGCCAAATTAAACTATGGACACGACTATTGGAGAACTATGAGAATCACAAATACCGACACATATATGATGGCAATAACAGAGGAAGGAAGAAGGAAAAGAAAATGGAAAGAAACTGAAGGCCTGGGGGAGGGCTCAATGGGGAAAGTGCCTGCCATGAAACCTGGTGCCCTGAGTTTGATGCTCAGAACTGATGTAAAAGTATAAGGAAAGAACTATGGAGTGTGTGGGCAAGATTTATATATATATATATCCCCTAATTAATGTTAGTCACTAAAACATAGGTATAGGAAGCTCAAAAAACAGTAAGAGTCTGGGCATGGTGGCACACACCTTTAATTCTAGCACTAGGGAAGCAGAGACTTCTGTGAGTTCGAGGCCAGCCTGGTCTACAGAGAGAGTTTCAGAACAGCTAGAGCTACACAGAGAGACCTTGTCTCAAAAAACAAAACAAACAAACAAACAAACAAAGCAAATACTAGGCATGATAAAAATACCAAATAAGCAAGGCAGTGGTGGTGCACACCTTTAATCTCAGCACTTGGGAGTAGAGGCAAGAGGATCTTTGTGAGTTTTAGACCAGCCTGTTCTATAAGAGCTAGTTCCGGACAGCCTCCAAAGTCACAGAGAAACCCTGTCTCAAAAAAACCAACCAACCAACCAAACAAACAAACAAACAAAAACCCAAAAAGATAATAGACAAACTCTAGAAAATCATATTAAGAAAAAATTTTGAGAGCTAATGTAATAGCCCTTATGATAAATGTCCCCCATAGCCTCAGGCATTTGACTGTTCAGTCCCCAGTCGGTGTCAATGTTTGGTGAGTCTTAAGGGCCATGGCCTTGTTGGAGGGAGTACGGCACTAGACTCCTGCCATTTCCAGCACGCTGTCTGCTTTGTGCTTGTGATTGTGATGTGAGCTCTCAGTTTCCGCTCCAGCCACCGTGCCTGCTGCCTCCACTCCACCACAGACTCTAGCCCTCTGGATCCATACGCCCAAATAAATAAACTCTTTCTTCCGAGTCATGGTGTTTTATCACAGTAACAGAAAAGTAACTGAGACAGTGAGAGACGTGGTGCGTGCAGCCTAGCATGCAAGAGTGTCTAGTTACTCCCAGTACTTCACAAAGAAGGAAGGAGAAAATAGAAGGAGGGAAGGAGAGAGGCAGGGGGGGGGCACTAAGAAAAAGGACGCACTAGCTGAACATGATGGTCCACACCTGTCATCTCAGCTGCTCCAGAGACCAAGGCAGGAGGGTAATGAACTCAAGGCCAGACCGGGCTACACAGCAAGACCCTGTCCCAACAGCACCCCCCAAAGTAGCAAAGAACAAAGGAAAGTAATAGGAAATAATAATAAATATGATAAGCATCAATTCAACTATTTTAACAATAACGTGAATTGTCAGGCAATCTAAATGAAAGTGAGACAAAAATAAGACCCATTTATATGTTGTCTTTAAATATAAACACTCACTTTAAGTAAGAACATGTGGAGACTAGATGAATGGGATAGGAAGGGACAGACCACTCTCACGCCTATCACAAGGAGTGGGAGCTGGCTGGACTAACATCAGGCAGAACAGGCTTCAGAGCAAGAAAATCTATCAAGGATACCAGGGCCATTATATGGTGGTAATAGAGTAGAACTCTTCAGGGAGACACCAAATATTTAACGCATAGGTCACTGTATTAGAGTTCAAAATACAGGAGGCAAAACTTGAAAGAGCTGCAGAGACAGAGAGAAAATCCAGTATCACAGCTGGACACGTCAGCTCCATCTATTAGAACAGATCCGTGGTGTCGGGTTGGGGCCTGGAGATGACTCAGTGGTTAAGAGCACAGACTGCTTCCAGCAGACCTGAGTCCTATCCCAGCACCTACTAGGCCATCTGTAACACCAGTTCCAGGAGACCCAGCACTCTGTTCTGGCCTCTGAGGGTACCAGACATCCAAGTTGTGCACAGACAGATAAGCAGGCAAAATAAGAGTACACATGATTTTTTAAAAAATTTAAAACGAAACGAAATAGATCCAGCAGCCAGCAAACAGTAAAGACATCTCTGAACTCAACAACACCATCAATCAAGCAGACATCTGTAGACAACTCTATCCAACAACCATGTAATAGACATTTTGCTTAAGCAAAATGGACTGTTCACCCAAATAGACTACAGCCGGGGCTATAAAACACATCTAACAAGTTTCAAAGAATTCAAATCATAGTGTCTGCTTTCAGAACATGATGGAGTTACACAGAAAGAGAGCCAGGAAATTCAGATTCTCGGGAGTTAAGCAGCAGATTTTGAAATAAAGCCTGAGTTACAAGAAGAAATCTCAAGTGTAATTAGAAAATATTTGCAACTAAGTGAAAATAAAAACAAAACTTATGAAGATTTGTGAGCTGTTACAGAGCTGTGCTTAGAGGGAGATTTACAACACTGAATACATGCATTTGGAAAGAAGGTCTAAATCAATAATTCAAGCTGTTTGCTTAGGAAAGCACAGAAAAAAACCCCCAGCAAACTAAATGCAAGATAACGGAGCCTGAGCAGGTGGCTCAGCAGGTGAAGACGCTTGCCTGGCCCGAGGCCTGGTGACCTGATTTCAGTCCTTGGGCCCATATAAAAGTAGGAGAGAGTTGACTCCACCAAGTTGTGCTCTGACCTCCACAGGTGGGCTGTGGTGGTTTGAATGTCACTTGTCCCGCAAAGGCTCAGGCATTGGAACATTTGGTCCCACACTGACGGTGCTGTTTGGGGAGGGTTACAAGATGCAGCCTTGTTGGGGGCAATGTTATTCTCTGGCTTCCACTAAACAAATGTGTGCACAACCACACCCATCATATAAATAAATAGATAAGCAAACAAATAAATGCAATTTTGAAAAGAAATCATGTAAGAAGAAAAAAATGCAAACCAATCTCCCAGGCGTCAAAGTTATTTGTAAGCCCCATGATTATTGTAGTACAGCCATCCGTTGTGTGTGTATGGAGGGGTACTAGCCTCGTGAGCCCTGGGAAGCTCACAGAAGCAGCCACATTTCTGCTTCTCAAGGAAACAGATGTCATTCATCAAGGAAGATGACCTCTTAAGGGAGGTCACTTACGCCTTGCGCCACTATCTTCCCTGCTCTGACAAAACATACCTGACAAAACCAACTTTAGAGAGAAAGGTTTATTTTGGCTCCCATGTCAAGGGCACAGTAGGGGAGTCATGACGGCTGGAGCCCAGGCAGCGGGTCCCATGGCATCCACAATTAGCAGGCAGCTGGATGTGAACGCAGGCACTTAGCTCTCTTTCTCCCTTCTGTGCAGTCCAGCAAGACCCCAGCCCATGGAGTGGTGCTGCGCACATTTAAGGTGGGTCTCTCATCATGCCCAGGGGCTTGTCTCCCAGCGATTCTAGACCTTGCCAAGGGGACAATCAGTACGAGCCATCACAGAACCTTAGTGAATTCTGGGGGTTTTGCTTTTTGTTTTCTTTCAAACTTATTTTATGTATATGAGTGATCTAATTATATGTACAACTTTATTATATTAGAAGAGGACATCAGCTCTCACCATAGATGGTTGTGAGTCACCACATAGTTGCTTGGAATTGAACTTTTGTATTGCCCCGACAAAACACTAGGGCCAAAGCAACTTGTAAAAGAAAACATTTATTTGGGGGCTCATGGTTCCAAAGGGTTAGAGTCCATAACCATCATGGTGGGGAGCATGAGAGCAGGCAGCAGGCAGGCATGACCCTGGAGCAGTAGCTGAGAGTTTACAACTGATTTGCAAGCTCACTGGGAATGGAGTAGGCTTTTTAAAACTCCGAGTTCAACCCCAGTGACACACCTCCTGCAACAAGGCCATACCTCCTAACCCTTCCCAAACAGTTCCATCAACTGTACACCAAGCATTTAAATATATGAACCTATGGGGGCCATCTCATTCAAACCACCACAAATATCTTTTTGTTTTGTTTTGTGAGACAGGGTTTCTCTGTATTGTTTTGGAGGCTGTCGGTCCAGCCCGGCCTCGAACTCACAGAGATCTGCCTGCCTCTGCCTCCCAAGTGCTGGGATTAAAGGCGTGCGCCACCCACCGCCTGGCTCACAAATATCTTTTGATTATTCCCATTGTACAAGTTATGGGACCACAGAGACAGCTCATCAGTTAAGAGTGCTTGCTTCTCTTGCCAGCCCCCACAGTGGGCAAATGATAGCCACCTGTTATTCCATCTTCAGGGGATCTGATGCCCTCATCTGACCTCCACCAGCACCTGTATGTACGTACTCATACACACATATAAATAACAAAAAGAATCTTTAAAATTACTGAAAATATTTTATGTGCCTGCTTATATGTCTATGTACCATCTACATGTCTAGTGTCCATGGAGGTCAGAAGACAGTGTTGGATCCCCTGGAACTGGAGTTACAGAGAGTTGTGAGTTACCAGATAGGTGCTGGGAATTGAATCCGGGTCCTTTGCAAGAGCAACAAGTGCTCTTAACTGCTAAGCCATGTCTCCAGGCCCAATAAAATAAAAATATTTTAAGTTATTTCAATACTTTTCCATGATTGGATATATAAATGTAAACAATTCAGCATTGAAATACAGGAGAATATAAATGCAAACCAAGTCTTTTATCATGCTCATCCTCAAACCATTTATGACTTCTTTCAGGAAGCTGCTGTGGATACATTTTCCTGTGTACTCTTCTAGGAATATTTTACACATCACACACACACACACACACACCACTAATGGTGGCAAGTTCTCCTGGCTCACCAAGATGGGATCTCCCTGTTGAGAGGTCTGGAGGTGGGCGTTCAAGGTGAGGTCAGCCACAGCTGCGACATTCTTTTTGCTGTGACTCTTGCCAGCTGGCTTGTTATGGCTCTTGGTCACGGGTGGCCTGCTCCATACTCACCCTCACAGTTGAAGTTTAGAAATGAAGAAGCAGAAAGATAAAGGACAAGGATGGCTAAGCTGAGACACATGGGCTCTCAGGTCTCTCCGCCCGCTGTGTCCTGTTCACATCTGTGGCCACAGTGGTGTCATGTGCCTGGTTGGAATATTTTATCTGCGCTCAATTGCTGCTCCAAACATTTTTCTATAAAAGAGGAAGAGTAAATAGCTGCATACTCCATCTGCCCGTCTTACTCTTCACCAATCACATGTCTCAAAGAGCATACCTTCAGGGTCAGTTAGATGCACTTATTTCCTTCTATAACTAACCAGATGAGAACATGTCACTTAGCCGGGCGGTGATGGTGCACGCCTTTAATCCCAGCACTCGGGAGGCAGAGGCAGGCGGATCTCTGTGAGTTCGAGGCCAGGCTGGACCGACAGCCTCCAAAACAACACAGAGAAACCCTGTCTCGTAAAACCAAAAAAAAAAAAAAAAAAAAAAAAAAGAACATGTCACTTATATTCGTGGAGAGACTAATTGTCTTGCTATGCCTGCTTCTAATTTTCTAAAAGCATGGATTTCTTAGCTGGACATAAAGCCACCCAGAATAAAGCTGCATTTCCAAGCAAGCTTCCGGTTCCATATGTGGCCATGTGGCTGAGTTCCATCCTATGGCTTGAGAGGAAAGATAATATACATGCCTCTGTATAGCACACTATGTCTTCCTCTTCCTCCTTGTCTCCTTTCTTTATCTGTTTAAACCCAGATAGATTCAGAGTTTTCATACTTGACAGTTTACATTAATGGGACTCAGGATGTGAGCCACCATTTCTGAACTCAATAGCTTCTTTCTCCTTCAAAGAGGCACAGAATCCCAGGCTTGAAGATGCTCTTTCCACAAGTGACACCGTTGGCCTGTTCTGTGTAGCTAAGAGGAATTGACACTCTCTTCTCACTTCCATGAGCATGAGTATACACATACTACATACACACACACAGGAGAGGGAGCAAAAGAGGGACAGGGAGAGGGAAGGAGGGGAGAGGGAGAGAGGGAGCTTTAAGAAAGGGGTTTTGGAAAAATCTAAGTGACCCAAGTAAGCATAGGGACTCATCAAACATTTACCAACTCCTTCACGGTATATGCCTCTCCTTTTTCTTCCCTGTGCAGGAAGGACCACTTTCATCAAAACAGCAGCAGGCCTCACATGTATGGGATGAAGGTGGCTCTTTGACCTAAAGGAGGCTGGAGAGGCTTCCCAGGCCTGTGATGGAGGGATTGTAAGGTCACGGGAACTGTGACAGTGCACAAGTGCCCTTTGGCAGCAAACCTTCTCTATGATTATAACGTAGGGTAGCTGCCCTCTGCCCTCTGCAGCAGACATACGTGTGTGTGTGTGTGTGTGTGTGTGTGTGTGTGTGTGTGTGTGTGTTGGCGAGCAGGAGTTGGATAGGCACAGACCAGGAGCTGGATGGACTCCAAGGGAGAGACTCCACAGCTGGTGTGACATGTCATCTGCTACTCATTACACCCTCGCAGCTTGAAAGCTCCTTGGATTACCAGACAAAGTTGGTGCTGGCAGCATGTGGAGGGAGAGAGGACTGTCCTTCAATGCTAGCCTGCACCATCAGTCACTGGAGGAAACCATGTTCCTAGGAAATAGAATGAGGGCAGACAGTCAGAGCTGGAGGGCAGGGTGTAGCCAGGTGGAAAAGCATGCTTGCCTAAAGTGTGCAAGGCCCTGGTTCAGTCTCCAAAGGATACCCCCCCACATACACACACACACACACACACACACAGTATTTACGAAGTATTTTGAGAATGGTAACTCTGAATTGGTAATAATCATCATTCCTTAGTAAGGAATTATTAGTATCAATCCCTCTCTTAAAAGTGCTATGTGGATAGCAATGTCCTCAATTTCTCTTTACTTTTATTTGGGTTTCTTTTCTTTCTTTTTTATTTTTCTTTTTTCTTTTTATTTTTTTTGAGATAGGATGTTGCTGTGTATTTCTAGCTGGCCCGACTCACTCTATAGACCTGTCTGGCCTAGAACTCACAGAGATTGAGCTGCCCCTACCTCCCAAGTGCTATGCCACCACACTGACTTTATTTACTTTTAATTTTATAAAAACATTTGTGTTTTCCATTAATGCCAGCACTTGGGAGGCATAAGCAGGCAGATCTCAGGCCGCACTGCCCTACAGAGTAAGTCCCAGGCCAGTTAGGCTACATAGTGAGACTTTCTCAAAAAAAAAAAAAAGTATTAGTGCATGTGATGAGGTCAGAGGACAAATTTCAGGAGCCGGTTCTCTCCTCCCACCTTGGTTTCCTGGGATGGAACTCAAGTCATCAGGTGTACAGGGCCAGCTTTTTGCTTGCTAAGATGACCCCCCATTTCATATTTTTGAGACAAGTTCTTGATTTATATAGTTCATGCTGGCTTTAGACTGAGTATGTGATGCAGCTAGACTCCTGCACATACTCCGACTGCCTTAGCATCCTGAGTGCTGAGATTACAGGCTTGCACCACCATGCCTGGCCTGCAGTGTCTGGATAAGTGCATTTGTCTGAATAAACATTTGTGGGGCCACCAGAAACCAGCAGCAGAAGGCAGTGTTTAAGAGGTGGAAACCCTCCAGCTGACTGCCTGGGTTTCTGTCACGATGGCCACTTGGGAGCTGTGCCATTCCACAAGGGACTTAACTTGTCCTTAGCTCCTCTGTCCCCATCTTTAAAGTGAAAATAATAGTACACATTTTATTACTGGGAGAAGGCTGAGCCAGATCATCTACGATGTTCAAGGGGTGTGGGCAGCCAGGGAGAATTATCCCACTAATAGTATAATTATCTTATTACATTAGCAGCACCTACTTCAAAGGGGTATTGGGAGGCAGGAACTTACAGAGGACTCTTCAGCAAGGCCGGGTAGTGCTCATTGTCAGCATTCCTCAGGTCCCTGATGCAGAGCATGAAGCTAGTGGGTGGCAAGGCTGGCCCTGGAGTCCAAGCGGGTCCAGTATCCTCCAGCTGCCCAGCTGGGATGCAGACAACCCTCGCCCCCGCCAGAAGGCACCCTGGGAACAGAAAACTGGCCGTCCTCCAAGTCCCAGGGCGCCCTAGAGCCTGGTCCTGATGCCCCTCCCCCACTCGGGAACAAAGTGCACTTCTCCAGTGCGGGGTGGGGGAGGGCATTCCAGCAAACCGAAAGCACTGCGGTGGTGGCCCACTGGCTGCTTCCCGCAGAGGGGCGCGCGAACATCGTGGGCCACAGGAACCATCTGCTCCTGCCAGGGCGTGCACACGCAATTGCACGCGCGCAGAGAGGGGTCAGTGATGCTCGACCAGAACAGGCATCCTGCCAAGTACACAGCTCGCTCCTGCTTGCACTGTTTTCCTAGTCCTTCTTGTTCTGAAAAATAAGGACAGAGTGTGCTCCTGTCATCCCACTGGAGACGACAGCCATTCATCCTGGTTGGACCCCTCAATGCTTCCTCCAATCCCTGCACTCGTGTCCACACAGATGTACAGTGCATTAACAATGGGGTCCCTCCATTGTGCCATTGGCCTTTAATCCACTTTTCAGAGCAGTTTTCGGTTAGGAGAAACTTGTAGGATTCCCCTGCCGGCCTCTTTCCCAGAACCCCCAGCTCCCCTGGTTTGGCCTTCTGAGTTTCTAACAGATCAATAGAATCCCTCCATTTCCACTCACTACTCGCAGTAAAGGCATTGGCTTTTGGGAAACACAGTATCATGTAGCCATCACTGCAGAGTCATCCTCCCTGTGCAGCCTGTGCTGGTCAGTGTTAACTGTCAACTTGACGAGATCTAGAATGACCCCGAAGATGGGCCTCCAGGCATGCCTGTGGGAGATTATCTTGACTTCTTTAAATGGACAGGGAAAGCTCATACAAGGTGGGCAGGACCGTTCCTGGGCTCCTGGCCCGTGTAAGTGGAGACAGGAAGCCGGGGAGAGATGAGTTCATCTTCCTCTGCTTCCTTATCGTGGATGTGATATGAACTGCTACCTCAAGTTCCTGTGTCTTGACATCGTCACCTTGACCTGTGAGCTAAAACACACCCTTTCCCTCTCAAATGGCTCTTGTCAAGGCAAAAATAGCTAAGACCCAGCCCCAGAGCGTCACTGTGGGGTTTTTGTTTTTGTTCTTCTTATTTATTTATTTATTTATTTATTTATTTATTTATTTATTTATTTATTATTTCCCATCTCTATGTGGTTTTGCTTTTTCCAGAGTGTCCTATGTGACTTTTCTAGCATGGCTTCCTCCACTAAACAGTATGCATGTTCTTAAGTTTCTTTAGTGTCTTTTCATAGCAGAGAGCTTATTTCTTGTTCATAACTGGATAATATCCCATAGTATCATCATACCACAGTTTACTCATTCACCTTTTGACTTGTCTAAAATTTTTGGCCATTATGGTATTTTTGTTTATTTTGATTTCTTTTTAAAACTTCACTTATATGTTGTATAATTTTTATGTCAACTTGGCCCAAGCTAGAGTCATTTTGGAAGAGTAAACCTCAATAGAGAAAATGCCACTACCAGATTGACTAGTAGACTAGCCTGTGGTACATTTTCTTGATTAACGAACGATATGAGTGGACCCAGCCCGTTGTGGATGGTGCCACCACTGGGCTGACAATCCTGGCCATAAGAAAGCAGGTTGAGCAAGGCACAAGAGACAAGCGAGTGATCAGTGTTCCTCCGTGGCCTCTGTATCGGCCCCTGCTTCTGAGTTCCTGCCCTGCTTGAGTTCAGGCCCTGATGGTCTATGATGAGGAACTGTAAGCAGAAATAAACCCTTTCCTCCCAAGTTGCTTTGGTCACAGAATTTTATCACAGCAATAGTAGCCCTAAGAAAATTTAATTAATTGATTTATGTGAGGAGAAGGTATGGATGCACCATTACTGCCTGTGTGGAGGTCAGAGACCAACTTGCAGAAGTCAGTTTTTGCTTTCTGTCACGTAGGTCCTGGGAGCAGGACACAGGCTGTTAGGCCTAGAGGCAAGTCCCTTTCCCTGCAGAAAGACCTTGCTGTCCATTTTTGGCAATTATGAGCGAAACTTTTTGTTGTTTTGAGACAGGGTTTCATGAGGCTGGTCTTGAACTCACTATGTAGTTAAGGATGACTTCAAACTTCAATCTCCTGCCTCTATTAACCAAGGGCTGGAGTTTGCCACCATGCCTGGTTTATGAGGTGTTGCAAATTGAAACAGGGCTTTGTGTATGCTAGTTCCAACAGAGTCATAGCCCCAGCCACAACTGTGAACAAAATGTCTACAAACATTTGTGTGCAGGTTTATGTTAATGTATTCTAGTTTATTTCTTTCAATTATGCTACAAATGGCTTGCAGCAGTCTATTGATCCTTATAATCATTTTAACCACTTCATACAATACTGTCACGATTTCTTTATTGGCAACAGTGTGGTGATTGGAATGAAAATTACTCCCAGAGGCTCAAATACTGAATAGGTGGTTCACAGTTGAAACTCTTTGGGAAGGATTAGCAGGTGTGGCCTTGTTGGAGGAGATGTGTCACTAGGGGTGGGTTTCGAGTTGTAAAAGGCCCTTGCCAGGCCTTACCTGTTTTTCTGCCTTGGGCTTTCAGGTCAGACGTTATCAGCTCCTGAGCCAGTACCATCTCTACCTGCCTGTACCATCTCTACCTGCCTGTACCATCTCTACCTGCCTGTACCATCTCTACCTGCCTGTCTGCTTGCTTGTTCGCTCCTTGCTATGCTCTCTGCTGACAGTCACGGACTAACCTCTGAAACTATAAGCAATCCCCCAATTAATACTGTCTTTTCTAAGTTGCCTTGGTCATGGTGTCTCTTTATAGCAATAGAACAGTGACTAAGACACATAGATTGCTGTTTTTTTTTTTTTTGACTGTATAAACCTAAGCCAGCTGGCTTGTCTACATTTGATGATATCTTGTAATTGCTAAGGCCTTTGAGTGCCTACTATATGTTCTGAAGCAGGCATTGAGTAACTTTCCAATGATTAAGTGCAAGTTGATGCAAAGTCCAGTGGAACTTGTTGTTTGTGTTGTTTTAGGTGTTAGGCTGTGCGGACCTCGGAAACACCAGGACTAACATTCAAGGATAGGGTCTGCACCACATTGTCCCTCTATACAAGTATCCCCGGTTCAAAACACAAAGCAAGGTGGGTCTCAACCAATGATTTGGAAGAGCTTTGGGAAGTCAAGGGACCTAGTGACGACAGACCAGGGAACGTGGTGTTAAAATCCATCCACTGAGCTTTTGTTCATTGGGTACAACCTTAAGCATTGGACAAATAAAGACACAGACCAAATTAATGAAGATCGTATGACCCAGCTAGAGAAACAGGAAACAGACACAGTTTGTGGGAGGCTGTGGCTCAAGCTGCAAAGGAAACACAGGCTTCTGTGATGGGTGACATTCTGGGATGTGGGGCAGGGTGGGGGAAAGTAGTTCAAGGGACGTTGCAGTAAGGTATGGTGGCGTATTACTGTAATCACAGTGCTAGGGAGGCAGATGCAAGAGGAACAGATACAAGTTCCAGCCCAGGACTACATGGAGAGACCCTATTTCAAAACAACAGCAACAACAACAAAATAAAAAAGATGAAGTTGAAATTACAAAGTGGATCCACTTTGTTTCCATGAACTGTCTATTTTCAAAGAACAGTCTC